>NC_142064.1:69997812-70621250 GCF_059756535.1 Pantherophis guttatus
ATGCCATGATGCCATGACATACAACTGAGGTCTATAAATGAGCACAACTCTATTTCATGCCATGGGAGATACTTTCAAATATAAGTGCTTATAAACACTTCCTATGTGGTCCGTGGTGCACTCTGAGTTTGGTTGTTTTCTTGCAGACATTTCATTACCAACTAGGTAACATCACTGTGCTGGAAAAGATTCACTTAAAAGCCATAGTGACTTATTTAGTGATAGTTGTAAAAATGGTCATAAAATCAAGTCTAATCACCTGACAATTGGACTTACAATCACTACAACTTACAACCAAAATCGTGGTCATAGGTCAAGAACTAACTGTAACAATACCGATTACAACCCAGGGAGTTGATTCAGTCCCACAACTATTTTTTTCAGTTTCTTATCAAAATCCAAATAGAATTTAGACCAAGCTAAGTTAGAACAAGTCACCACTCCAGTAAAGAGGGACAGAGAACTGGGCAGTGGAGAAGCAGCAGATGAATTATGAAGTCCATCCTTTCCTTCTACCCTCAAGGCCACCTGATCCTTTACACAGAAAAGGAGAGGAATAAACGCAAAAGTTTACAGAGGTCTTTAAAGCTGAAGCTTAGGAGATATCGTCCTTCCCTGAGTTACTATCGTTTGGGGCAAACTTAGTTCTAAACTTAGTTTAGAGCACAAAGTAATTATAGCAGAATAAAGGCACTGACATACTGAAAAACTGTTATTGTTAAAACATAAAAAGCTTCCCCTTTACTTATGCATGCATCACTGGTCTTTTGAGATCAATGTGTTCTCATCATCCTCATTCTTTTTCTAATACCATAAACACCCAGAATCACTTTACAGATACTATCTCTGTGCTCATATAATATATTAAAGGGATTGCAGCCTTTACTCCTGGGAATGAATGTGACTTGGAGAAGGGCAGGAAGATCATTCTGCTTTGTCCACCAACTAAAACACTAGTGTTATTGAAATGCTCGAAATACAAACTGGGAAACTGATATAAATTCCTAAGAATGAAAAAACAAAGGTACAACCTCTCATCCAATATCAAAGCAAACTAATCCTATGGGTATGTATTCAGTAGTAAGTCTCATTCTATGCAACGCCATTTGGGTTTTAAGCACAAGTTAGAGATTCAATAAACGATGCTTGTTTTTTTTTCCTAGTGCAAACTATAATTAAGTGCAAGCAATAAAAATGCATAGGTTTGAACAGAATACAAAAGCATTTCTTGAAGGCTTTCGAGTCTGTTGCACTCGCACATCATTCAAAACCTCCCTCTGGATTGGCAACATATTACTACAGAATGCAAGTAGTAGGTACATCTCCAATATCTCAGGTAGCTACATCATCCCTTACCTGTTTCAACTTTCCAGCTGAGGAGAGAATTCAACAGCCTTTAGAAAGGCATCAAATCTGGCCTCCAAGAGTTCTAACACCCCTTCACCCCTCACGCATCCATGCATTGCCTGGATGAAGGTGGTGAACAATTATATGGCCTTTTTACTATGTCAAACTATCTATGGCCAATTTACAGAGAATGAGCTCCAACACTGGAAGTTTTTAAGAAGATGTTGGATAATCATTTGTCTGAAATGGTGTAGGGTTTCCTGCCTAAGCAGAGGGTTGGACTAGAAGACCTCCAAGGTCCCTTCCAACTCTGTTATTCTTGTTCTGTTCTGTTCTGTTCTTGTTCCTGTTCTATTGTCAGGATCAGGGGTCTCCAACCTTGGCAACTTTAAGACTTGTGGACTTCAACTCCCAGAATTCCTCAGCCAGCAAAGCAAAGCAAAGCTGGCTGAGGAATTCTGGGAGTTGAAGTCCACAAGTCTTAAAGTTGCCAAGGTTAAGGTTGGAGACCTCTGGTCAGGACTGTCCATCCTTGGCAACTTTTAACAACTGTGGATTTCAACTTCCAGAATTCCCCATCCCAGCCATGCCGGGTGTTGAAGTCCACGAGCCTTAAAAGTAGCCGAGGCTGGGCAGTCGTGGATAAGTGATACATCGGGCTGCTCGAAGGAAGGGATGCGGCTGCCCTTCCGAGGCCCTGGGCGGATCAGGGCAGGGCGAGGCGATTCCTTCCCGAACGAAGCGACGCCTACCTCGCCGAGAATGGCGGGAAATAAAGTCCACCAGGATCTGCTCTCTCCTTGCCCCCCACCCAAAAAAAAGACAATTCCTGGTGGCCTCCTTTCCTTCCGCCCTCGCAAGCCAAGCGCGCTCACCGGCTGGCTGAGAAAGAAGGAAGAAGCGGCGGCCGCCGGGGCCTCTTTCCTCCGGGCCGCGCCGTTGCTTAGACGGCGGGCCCCAAGCAACAGTCCCGCGGAGAAGACGCAGCCTCTTCCCCGGCTCCACATGTTGCCAGGCCGCCGCTCGGGAACAGGCCTGCCTCTGGCCGCCGCGGCCCCTTCCGCGAACCACAGAGAACGGCGGCTGTGGAAGCTGGCGAAGGACCCGCGGCTGCCCTCTGGCGGTGCCTGAGAAAGGGATCCGAGGTGCTTTGGCGCAGGTCTTTTCCAAGTGGGATTTAAAGAGAAAAAAGAAAAAGAAAAAAAAAACGTTTTGGATTTTTTTTTTAACAGTAAAAAAAAGAGAAGAAACTAACAAACTAATAAGAGAAGGAAGTAAAGAAAGAACAAAGCAAAAGTGCAGAAAAAAAAAGCTGTAAGAAATTATTTCTGGTTTTATTTATTTATTTACTTGCACCCCACCTTTTATTATTTGTTACAAAGTACTCAAGACGTCAAACATGTCCAACACACCTTCCTCCCGTTTTCCCTTCAACAACAACCCTGTGAGGTGGGTTAGGCTAAGAGAGGTGACTGGCCCAAAATCATCTATCTGGCTTTCATGACTAAGGTGGGAATAGAATTCATTGACCCTAGTTTTCTAAACGATTAGACCAGTGGTGGGTTGCTACCGGTTCGCCCCAGTTCAGGCGAACTAGTAGCAGTGGCGGCTAGAGGCTCCGCCCACCCACCTGGACGTCATCAAATACGCTCTGCGCATGCGCAGAAGCGCACGCAAGAGCGAACCAGTAGTAAAGGCAGAGGTGGGTTTCAGCAGGTTCTGACCAGTTCTGGAGAACCGGTAGTGGAAATTTTGAGTAGTTTGGAGAACCGGTTCTGGTTGGCCCCAGAGTGGGTAGGAATGGAGATTTTGCAATATCCTTCCCCCAGGAGTGGGGAAAGAATGGAGATTTTACAGTATTCTTCCCCTGGAGTGGGGAGGGAATGGAGATTTTATAGTATCCTTCCCCAGCCATGCCCACCAAGCCATTCCCACCAAGCCATGCCACGCCCACCAAGCCACACCCACAGAACCGGTAGTAAAAAATTTTGAAACCCACCACTGAGCAAAGGTAAATGAAACCCACCACTGGAGTAGACTAAACCTGCTCTTTTACAACAGTTATAAGTATAAATTTAAACTGACTTCATACTCTAAGGTTTACAACATTGCTTTCATTTTTTTAATTAACTATTATTTTTTCTAATTGTCAAAATCATACATTATCCCATTTATTTCTGTCTCACACATGAAGCTCCAATCAGCATTAAAATGTCTTTTCACTAATCAAAACTGTCAATTTTGCCATTTCAGCAAGTTCCAATATCTTCACTATCCACTGTTCCATTGTGGATAATGTCAATTTTTCCACCATTGTACATATAAAAGTATCACTGCTCTTATATTTATTTTAAAAAGGTTCCATTCGGGTTAACCTCCCCCCAGCTTTTTATCAATAAGTTCTGAAATAAACATCTCTGGCTTCACTTATATATAAAGCTTTAAAATCTTCTAAATTAATGCATATATTTGAATCCATTTTTAGCTTTTTTGCATGTTTACCATCATAATAAAAAGTCCGCTCTTTTTGTCTTTTACAACATATGTATGCTTATACATTTTAAACATTTTTTTTTTGGTGAAAAATATCAATGATACATCATTTTGTAAAGATTTAAGATTATAACAATGTTAATTGTTATATGCATGTATTCTCCTATCATTCCAAATTTTAGCCTATTTTATTATACATTCTTTTGCTTGTTCTTCCATTTCAAATTTTAATAAAAGCAATACATTTCAGCTGTAACATGTTCATCATTTGTACACAATTGTTTCATTTTTACAATATTCAAAACCAAAATTCATTCTACTTTAAATCTTTCTGATAAATATATATAAGAAAACCACTGACATTATATCCTCAAGTCAAAACTCGTGTTTTGTTTTAAAATAACCTTAGGAAAATCCTGCTATGTCACCATAAGTTAACTATTTCTGTTTTTTATTTTTCTTGTATAATATGGTTATTGTGGTGAGAGCTACAGAGGTATATTTGGACACACCCTGAATTTATATCTCTCCCATCTTCTCAATGTGGCACATCTGACAAAATTATTTTTAAAATCTTCTTTAATCTTAACTTTATCAAACCATGAATAGCTGTGCCTCCAAAACCTCAAATCATGTCCTTCTAATTCCAATAACTTTCTTTTTCTTAGCCTTACCCACTTTTTTATCCAAACTAAACAACAAGCTGTAAAACTATAATTTCAAATCAGATAAACTCAAACCTCCTCTTCCTTTAGCATCTTTTAAAAATATTTTAATTAAATTTAATTACAAGATAAAAATACAGAAAAAAGTTAAGAGAAAAGTGTAAAGAGAAAGAGAAAAAAGTGATGACTTTTCACTTTTTGAGTGCAGTAAAATACAAAACAATATAACTGCAACCTTTTGTTTCTTTAGCATCTTATAGGGCCGTGACGATGAACCTATGGCAAGCGTGCCAGAGGTTGCACGCAGTGCCCTCTCTATGAACACGCGAGCCGTCGTCCCACTTCAGCTCCGCCACGCATGCATGCGCACCTCCCACTGGCCAGCTGGTCTTCAGGTCTCTGCCGTGCATGCGGGGGCATGTGGGGGGCCATACGTGGGGAGTGGGGCATGTGTGGGGGGACGCATGCACCTGAGGGGGGTGGGGAACTTGGCCGTGCATGCATGCACGGGGGGGCGGGACACATGTGGGCCGTCTGCGTGCACAGCATGGGAAGGTGGGGTTTGTGCAGGGTGCGCATGTGCAGGGGACGGCACGTGCGGGCGGCACATGGGCATGTGTGGGAGGGCAGGGCGCGTGCAGGGGACCATGCATGTATGCACAATGGGAGGGTCACAGGCACAGGGACCCCGCACGCATTGCATTCTGGGGATGCGCGCACGCGCACTTTGGGCACTCGGTCCAGAAAAGGTTAACCATGTTATAGGGCCTTCCTGCCACATTCAAATGGGTTCTGTGACTTTTACTGCTACATGGTAATGTTGGAAGAAATATCCATCTGGTTCACTTCCAAGTGGGAAGAAAGACACTGGAAACATGGAGGCTGATTGGAAAGATGAAGTAGAACCATTAAGCACATGGTCCTGGTGCAGCTGACCACATGGAGTTGAGAGAGAGGGTTATTCAGACCCTCTCTTGGGATTTGAACTTGAGCTTCCTGTTCCTGTACAAACTATTGGCTGCTGTAGGGGTCATAGCTAACCTTGTAGGTTTTCTGAGTCAAGCTTGGTTGAAGCTTGCTTGCTGATGCAATGTCCTCAGGTGATTTTGTAATGCAGCCAGGCTGCTGGATAATCCTATAATGTCCTGGAGGATCATGTCTTAACCCCATCACCCTGGAGCTGAAGGTCTTTTGTTTTGTAGATAGGCTGGCCCAGTCCTTCTGGGGCTATTAAGAAAGGTGGGGGCGGCTTTCCAAGAGCACTTTTCTCCTTTAGGGAAATATAATATTCTGCCTTTTTAATATTTCTCAAAATATTACTTCTAGGAGAGGGGTGGATGCTAACTTTCTACAGTCACATACATGAAATAGAAATTTTGCATAATACAGAGAAAGTTACCATTTCAGTGACTGGGTTTTTTTTTTTTTTTTTTATTTGATTTATATGCCGCCCTTCTCCGGAGACTCAGGGCGGCTTACAATGCGTTAAGCAATAGCCTTCATACTTTTGTATATTTATACAAAGTCAGCTTATTGCCCCCACAAACTGGGTCCTCATTTCACCTACCTTAGAAAGGATGGAAGGCTGAGTCAACCTTGAGCCTTGGAGAGATTCGAACCAGCAGTAAATTGCAGGCAGCTGTGTTAATAACAGGGTGCGTATACCACTGTACTATCAACCCTCTTGCAAGGGTTTGATTGCAATCATGGTCTAACTGTCTTATATATTTTTCAAGAGCCACAATTTATAGGGTTTACAAAACATGCTAAGAGCCATCAGCTATGGTGCAGAATGCACATTTGTGTTGAGTACAAAAACAAAATGAATTATTTAGTTAATTGTGATGTAGTTATCATGTTGTACAGACATATGTTTGTGAGATGTTTATCCATGGTTAATGGGTGGTTTATTCATCCCAGTTGCCTAGATTCACACCAAACACTATAAAATAAACAAGTCATCTTTCAAAGTGCTAAGGCAGCTAGGCTAAAATATGGCTGGCTTGTTTGTCATTCTGTGCATTGTGTGCAAAAAGAAAACCACCTTTTTAATTACATGTTCTGTGGCTAAACATACAGCCTTAACCAGAGTTAAAATCTTGTTCAAATTGGGACTGAAAACTGCTGCTGTTTTCTCTTGTGCTCTGCTTGGTTGTTGTTGTTTGCCTTCCTTATGCTAAGTAGCCAGACTAAAATAACCACATGCATTGGAAAACATTCTACAGCATATTGATTTTGCTCTCAGATTATAGGGCCTGGAAAAGTAAAGTAGGCCTCTGCGAGGCAGTTTAATGAGGCATTGAACACTGCAAACGCAATGTGATCCACCTTGTTGGAGACCCAAAACTCTGCAAATTGTCTCATTTCACAGCTGATTGTTAGCTGTTAGTGATCATTCCTGTTTCTCTTTTTAGGTAAGGAACAGGTCATGGGTCATCTTGTATTCCTTTAAAGATTATCTTGGAAGAAACAATGTGCTGTGATTCTGGAGAATCAAGTTGAACAAGTTCTGAGAATCATACAAATGCAAGCTAAAGACTCTGTGTAATCTCAACTCCTGATAACTACACAGTCACAGTCAGTAGGACAGGACAGAAGTGGCTTGCCCTCCTCCCAGAATAGTTTTCTGTTACCTATTGGGCCTACACCTGTGGCCCTAAGACCTCCCAGTGGTCTCCCAATCACAAACTGATCAGTCCTGAAACTGGTTCGCTTTTACACCCAAACAAATTTACCTCGCTGCTGCCAAAACCAAATACACAACTTTAAAATTCAGGATTGGATAGGAAGAGTTTCAATTCAGCGCTTAAATAGTTCTTAAAAATAAAACAGGATAAGTGGAATTCTTCCCTCCTTTAATCAGCTTTTTTTTTTAAAAAATGCTTACTGTACAAAGAAACCAATTATTTAAATGAGTGCTTATTATTTTTTGGAGAGGCATAATGTAAAGAGTTTGACTGGCTTAAGTACCTTGTCAGAGTTTTCCAAAGAATCTAGCACCAGGCCAAAAGTTTAATATATCCTCCTGGGCATTCCTCCCCTCCCCCCCCCCCCCATTTGGGATCCTTGGTCTAGTTCTCACCCGAGCTCATCTGTAATTATAGTGTGTCACAATGATACATTTACAGTAGATCATAAGACTCAGCTAGTAGTAAAGTATTTTCTTTTGCACATTTTTTCCTTCACATGTGCTCTCTTTGACAGGCAGATTCTGTGCATGGGCAGGAATCTGAATTTTCCAGAGGGATTTTCCTCCAGGATGACCCCACCACCACTGATGATATGTGGGAATGATCATGGTAGACAGGAGGCAAATGCTGGACAACCAACATGTAGAAGAAGGAGAGGAAATGTGGGAAGCATTTTGGAAGGGAGCTTCCCTAGTTTCCTGGAGATAAAAGGAGGACAAAAATCAGTGGTAAATCCAATTTTTTTTACTACTGGGCGTGGCTGTGGGCGTGGCTTGGTGGGCATGATGTGGCTTGGTGGGCGTGGCAGGGGAAGGATACTGCAAAATCTCCATTCCCACCCCAATCCACGGGAAGAATATTGCAAAATCTCCATTCCCACCCCTCTTGGGGGCCAGCCAGAGGTGGCATTTGCTGGTTCTCCAAACTACTCAAAATTTCCGCTACCAGTTCTCCAGAACCTGTCAGAACCTGCTGGATTTCACCCCTGACAAAAAATACTTTCAGGCATGTAAGATTGTGTTAATACAACCTTACAAGAAAGATGGAGCTGGTATTCCCGGTTGGGCTTCTTGTTTGGACTACCACGAAGGGCCTCAGAATCATGACAGTCCTTGCCAATCCTGTATAGCCGACAGACACGACTGCCTTTCTTTTAAAGTGTTAAGATGTTGGTTTGTTCAGTTGATGATTCTAACAGTCCAGAAACATAGGAAGACTGCTCATATAAAACTATTTCTATGATTTAATAATTCAAGGGTGGGCATCTGTGGCAACTTTATGACCTCCAGACTAGACTGGCTCAGGAATTCTGGGAGTTTATTTAGTTATAAAATTTATTGGCTGCCCATAGGGTAACTCTAGATGGCTTATAGTTACAAATAAGTTAAAACATAAAAAGTTACAATCAAACTTTAAAACCAAAGAGACATGGGGAGGGTGGAGGCGGACTGGAGGGTGAGGTGGGATCTGTTATTACTCAACCACCTTTATTGCGCTGTTCCCCCACTGAGGCCCCAAGCCAACCTGGCAAAGCCATGACTTTAGGCCTTTATGAGATAGGAGGGTTGGGCCAACTTCACATCAGGGAGGGGCAAGATGTTCCAGAGGGCAGGAGCAACAGCAGAGGTGGTTATATAGATCATAAACCTGCCATAGTTGCCCACCCCTGAGTTAACTGAACATATTATGTAATTAACTACTACATCTGCAAAAGCATTTCCAGCTTTGATTGGGATTTACTGGTGTTACAGTGTGACAGCACCACTGTCCATCCTCTACCCTAAAATGTTTCAGAGAGACATACAATATGGTCCTCTCTAAATCCCACTGGGCTGTGCTCTGAGATCCAGCCATCCGATATATTTTTAGCAGGGGCTAAAAATCCTTCATATTCTTCTCGTCTCAGTTAAAATATGAGCACAAATGACTCAGCAGATGCCCGATTGTGTTTTTTGAATTTTGAGTTCTGGCAATGCCTTGAGGGAAGCAGGTAAGAAGACCAGAGAACACGGTGAGGGGAAGGGGGAGTCACTGACTGGAAAGAACAGAAGAAAAGACACCATTTCTCCTTTTTAATTCTAATTGAGATTGGCCTGTATTTAAAAACAGGAAACACGAAGATGGTGTTTGGGGCCTACAATAGCAAAGTAGGGCAATGCAGCACTTCAAATTGGTGGATAAAAAAGAGCTTTGGAGCTTGTGGGCTGTTACCACACCACTTGTCTGCAACTTCTTCAAGCAGCTGCATTTTTTCTCTTGCCTTGTACAGACTTGCAGCTGTAGTGCAATCCTGGGGAAGAGATAGATCTGATTTACAGAGATGCAGGCAGGTGCTCCTTGTGCGACATGCCCTGGAGCCCCTTTTTACAACTGTAACAACTGTAGCACAAGCTTTTGGCCTAAATGCACGCAGATCAACTTTGAAAGCAATCCTTAATTTTTGCAATAGCCATCTGTGTGGCCAGGCTCACAAAACATACAAAAACCATAGCAAGCTGAATTGTGGTTTACCGAAATAGCCTGGATGCTTTGAATCATATAGAAACTGCCGTCCTTAAGTTCATACAAAGCACTGACATATAAACTAGCCAGGCATGTTTTAATCAGTTCTTCAGTGCAAAAACTACTTTTTTCAGAAATGAGATTCTCAAGCCCAGCTGCTCACTCTGAAAGTCAGATGCATCAGCTGGTGAAACCAATAAGACAGTTCAAGTCTTGGACTGTGAATATTTCTAGAGACAGACAGAATGAATCCAAGATTGTAATAGCAATAAGCACTTAAGACTTATATACCGCTTTACAGTCCTCTCTAAGCGGTTTAGAGTGTCAGCATATTGCCCCCAACAATCTGGGTCCTCATTTTTCCGACCTCAAAAGGATGGAAGTCAACCTTGAGCTGGTCAGGATTGAACCTCTGGCAGTGAGCAGAGTTAGCCTGCAATACTGCATTCCAACCACCGCGCCCCCATACTGTAGCTCATGGAAATCCAGAATTATAAAATAAAGAAAAGGTGTGATATGTTGGTGTATTATCATATTTTTAAAGAATTTTCAGAATAATCTTAGATAATATCAAGTATGGTTATGCTGATACTTTTTATGCACACAAACATGCATAAGCTTAAATTCTATGGACTAGGAGGCAAACCTGAGCCTTTACATATTTAATGTAAACTTTTAAATAATGTATTATGGCTACTTTATTCATGCATAAATACAGATTGAAAGGAATAAGCCAACATAAAACTCACTTGCGAGACAAGATTTCAGTTTGCAAAAACAGAAATTCTTCCACTTACATGAAAGAATATTTTCTAAGCCATAAAACTATAGATCAAAGTGCCATGGAGAAAAGGTTACACACAATCTGTTCTACCGATTCATGTTTTATATTTCCCAGTGATCTTCCATAAATGTTGTTTTTGAGGAGGAAAAACCTGTCCAGGCCATGTTTGCGTGCTATATAAAATCTTCCTATTTCTGGAACACACATTATAAACACAGCAATCCTACGTGTTTCCATACATTTTAAAATGGGTATTTTTAAATTTATTAAAATGCTGTATTTCACCATCCAGATTCTTAAGTATTTTCAGATATCTGAAGCTTGTGCTAGTTTATTTAAGATTAATAAAAAGTCCTATTATTTCCTCAAATGGAATGTCAATTACACACTTCTTCTCCATGAAAAATAAAACGTGAAATCTTATTTATTTTGGTTTAGCATTTTGCTTAGCAATCATGTTCTGTGTAAGAAGCAGTTTATAGAAATTCACCTTTTTCATCCTGTCTAATGTACCATAGCAGTCTATGGAAAAAATGGAATTTGATACAAATAAAGCATCCATTAAGTTTAAAGACTCTCAGCAGTATTTATTTTGAGAACAAAATACTTTATTTGTCAATAAAACTATAGTTTACAGTAGAATATACTAAATAAATTATGTAATTTATCCTTTACAAGCAATATATCTAATCACAAATATTTCAAAGACAATATATGTACACAACATAAGGCTCTGTTATAAATAGCTTCTTTATTTCACTAATAAACAGTGAAAATTTCTTTATAGAAGATAGTTTCCATAAAGTTATGTGCAGACATACTACCTCTTGTATGAAATTAACAGATGAGCAATCATAATTCTGGGGGAAAGGGAGAAAAGCAGAATTGATTTATAGAATAGTCACCACTGTGAAGATGGCGCTTTAAATAGGAAAGGCGGATTAGATATTTTTGTCCATGATCACTGAATACATGCAAATGAAAATACCACCTTCAAGTCCTGAAAAGACAATAGGAAAGTAGAAGTAGCAGCTAAAAGGATGGAAGAGGCAAGGCTTCACAGTTGAGCAGGCAACAGCAGGCCATGATTAGTTGTGGAATGTTTCCCATCTCATCTGCTGAGTCTAGGGTGGGATGTCTATAGTTCAAGATCTGTTTGATGATTTCTGTAGAGCTCTGATGATTAAGACTTTGTTTATCAGGCTTAACAAAAATTTTCCTCATAAATCTGGAGTGCAGAAAGTGCATTTGTTAAAATATGCTCATTTTCTTTCATCTTCTGTTACTGTAAAAAGAAAAAAAAACATTTTACAAAAGAACAAAATTCAGGAGTCTTATTTTCTTACACATGTAAAGCTGGAAAATGTTTTGCTGCTTTTATGTACTGCTTTTTGATAGATATAGATCAGCTTTTTTATAGTAACCACACCATGTTTTAATACTGCATGTTTATTGTACAATAATGACAGCCACCTGTTGCAAGGATCTATTTTTCTTCTTGTAAAAACACAAAATGGTACACATTGAGTAATACTTTGGCAGTTAAAACTGAATCTCCAGTGGCACAATAATAATATTTGGGACATTTTTATGGTCTGCTCCCAATTATGTGAATTTTATGTGTTTTTTCTATTGTTGTGAGCTGCCCTGAGTCCTTTGGGAGAGAGGGCGGCATACAAGTTTAAATAAGTAAGTAAGTAAGTAAGTAAGTAAGTAAGTAAGTAAGTAAGTAAGTAAGTATATTTGCCTTCCTTTTCTCTCCTGATTGCTCACTCTTTTTCAGTGGGTGTTCCAATCCTATTACAGATGACCAAATCTGCAGCAATTTCAGGTTAATGAGTTTTGTTTTTAGAAACAAAAATGTACACTAATAATAAAATAAAAACATGCTGCCTATATGCCTGCTAAATATTTTGGTAAAAAACAAAAGTCACTCAATATCAAACTGATAACATATCACTCTTTCTTCATATGATATGCTTTATTAGAATAACATGTTTGTGTATTTCAAGAAGGTAATATCTTTCAGCTGAAGGACAGTACTGCCCTATTCCTTGGAATTTCATGGGAAGAATGATTGTGAGATCACAATATAATATCACCTGTACAGTCAGAATTAAAACTGCTAGAAAGTCTGGCTTCAAAAGAGGTTCTTCTCCATCTATTTTTAACAATATCAATGTTTCTTTTTTGCTTAGACAAAGCTTATACTAAACTTAAAACTCTGTGAGGTCCAAACATTTTACTATATGACTTCACATTAATTTTGTCATATTGGTATGAACTATATTACCATATTCAGTTTTAAATTAAATTTTGCTCAGGCGTCTAGTATTTGGTAAAAAAAAATTTGTGATGCTATTTAAAACCACTTTATCTTTTTTAAAAAACTCACAAACTAAAACAAACAACAAAACCAAACCCCCACCCCCCATCCCCCACCCCGGCCAAGTTATTTTTATAGCCTTAAATGAACTTAGTATTTGTGGTAGAATCAATCCAACCATAATCCAACCGTAACAGAAAAATAAATCTTGGGAAGCATGTTGGAAATCTAATGCTGCTCAAAAAAAAAAAAAAATGTACCCAGCAACTATAAATTATACTCAATTATACTGAAAATGTTGGTAACCATCCATGTTTCCTGGAATGAGTTACATAGTACATAATGTGCAGCATAATTGGATAATATATGAGATACTGATGATACCAAATAATACATTATTTACTAACTACACATGAATAGCGGTATTGTGATACTCAATACACTAGAACAACCCTTCCCAGCC
Source organism: Pantherophis guttatus (assembly GCF_059756535.1). Taxonomy (NCBI): domain Eukaryota; kingdom Metazoa; phylum Chordata; class Lepidosauria; order Squamata; family Colubridae; genus Pantherophis; species Pantherophis guttatus. The sequence continues at coordinate 70,011,083 of NC_142064.1, forward strand.
TGGCACCCTTCGGATATGGTGGTACTACAATTCATAGGAAATGTATTCCTAACATATGTGGAGACTAAACATATTTTATTTATTTAAACCATTTATATGCCCATTTAATATTGAACTCTGGGTGGGCTCCCAATCAACAATTAAAACAACTAAAAAACAGCACAATACATAAATCTATGAAAGTCACTCCATAAAGTGACTTTTATAGATTTTCATAAAAAATAGAGAATAGTGCTTAAGTTAATTAAACATCATCCATTAGCAATGGAAGTACTGAATAGATTGGCGAAGCTATCAATATCCTTCAAGTAATGCACAATACACTATATTGTAAACTCAGGTATCCAAAGTCAGGTGTTGTATCAATATTTTAAATGTCTTTAAATCAGTGCAATATCAGAGATAAAGCTAAAGAGCTTTTCTATCTTATAGAGTCTGCTGAGATACGTATCAGAAAACACATGTCAATCTAGATTTTTACCTCAGCATCTTCTGGAGATTGTGCAACTAAAGAATACGTAAACGAAAAAGGAATGAAACCTGGAAAGCCCTGAGTGAGAATGTATATATTTTTGGATGTGCATTGCGCATTACTTGAAAGTACTAATAGCTTCGCCAATCTATTTATTACTTATACTGCTGATGGCTACATAATTAACTTTAACAAAATTCTACATTTTTAGGGGCTTTATTAAGGGGCACATAGATTTAATAGATTAATGTATTATGCTGTTTTTACTGATGTTCTTTAGGATTGGAGTTCTTACTTTTGTATCACCTATTAATTATATGAAGGCTAAGATGGCTAGAATTGTGCTAGTAGGTCGGGGTGTCAAACTCAAGGTCTGTGGGCCGCATCCAGCCCATGGAGCAGCCCAGAGACACCGCAAGACGGCTTGCGGTGTCTCTGCCAGTGAAAACTGAGCTTGGAAGGGCCACGCGTGGACCTCTTGGGCTCCGTTTTTGCTAGCAGAGCACTGCAGGAGGCCATCACATCCGAAAACTTGTATCCTCCTCCTAACCTCTCCTGGTGATCTCCAGGGCCGGATTTAGATGAAAAGAGGCCCTAGGCTATTCCACTTATGAGGCCCTTTCACCTATAGTGAAAGTGTAATTTTAATTTTGCTAACAATTTGAATGTAGGCCCCTCTTGATCTTGAGGCCCTAGGCTGAAGCCTAGTTAGCCTATAGGAAAATCCGGCCCTGGTGATCTCCCATCCTATCACTGAGGATGCTTTGGTTACAAAGCTGGGTCTTCTTGTGTGGACAAGGACCCACACACTTTGCCCTCCCGCACACATGAGCAACCTGGCCAAGGAGAGTGAGAACAGTAGCAGCCGACTCGAGGAGGTAAGTGCTGCTAGGCACCCCCTTTGGGAAACAGGTCTGGTCTGGACTGTGGGGTCCCGGAGCCCTGGGAGTTTGAGGACCAGGCTGGGCACTTGCCCTCCACTCCCTAGGCTCTGGACAGCCTGCACGGTCATCTGGGGATCCTCTGCGTGGCCTGAGAGGGATAGTGTGGCTCCTCTGGAGGACAAGTGTTTGGCGCTCTCCTTGGTCTCACCTTCTTCTGCTGGAGATAATGGATACCTCCAGCCCTGCCCGGGCCACCATAGGTGTTCCTGATACAAGTGACATCAAGCTGGCTATGCCCCACCACCCCACGGTCAAACACAACCCTGATGCAGCCCTCAATGAAATTGAGTTTGACAACCCTGTAGTAGGTTATAAACTAGTAGATCATGTTGGTAATTAATACTTAAGAACTGGGAGTTATATTTATGACCCATGTTTTTCCCATTTAAATATAAAACAGGCAACTGTTTTATGTTTAAAAGGTTTAAAAAGCTTTATGGAGAACAATCATGCAGTTAAATACTGCAGTGCAGTTACATTTACAATCTAAAAATATTTTTTTAAGAAACTGAACTTATGAAACTGATAATTGGGATAAGTAGCAGTACGTAATTGCTTTGTTCTGAACTCCCCTGGCAAATAGTAAGTTAGAAGTTTCTATACACCTGTATACAAATGACATGTCAAGTCAAATAAAAGATGCCTATGCTATTTTGTCGGCAATAGGTGGCAGCATTGTGTTTTGAAAGACAACATTGAAACTTGTTTACCGTTTCTTTGAAGATTTAGAAGGTTCTAGTTTTGGCAATAGCATTGATTCACTTAACAAAATAGTTGCAATACTGATTTTAATCTTGAGAAATAACTGATGAAGAGATTGTTGATAACATAATTGAATTATTCTATACTCTGCATGACCTTATCCCACAAAGAACAAGCTTGAAAAACTGTTCAGAGTCAGTAATCACTAGGAATAAGCCCTGTTCTAAAGCTGCTCATTCTTACTTAGTTTATCAATACCTCCAGTAGTGACACATATCTCATCCGATGACGACAGAACTTGATAAAATGGCCCTGAGATTCTATGTTTGGCCATACATATCTAATGGCATTGAATCTTTGACTTGTTTTGTTCAGCTTTTTTACTTCATGTTCTTTCTCCCTTCCTGTATGCCTTGAATTTATTATGGGTTATTTTGTATTCATGCACAAAGATAGTCAAAATAAAAAGATACTAAATCATCTTAGAATAATGTTTTACTTTTAAATGAAAGCAGGGATTTCTAACAGAATCTTGGCTGCTCAGATCAAGCTTTTCACTCAGAGTAACTAGGGTGCCTGTGTATATGAATGCTAACACTTGGACAAAAGAGCAAAAACAAAGACTTCTTATTGGTGATTTCCACTTTTTGTTGCTTTGCTACAGACAAACTTTGACTCAAGAAGAGGCTGCTGTGTTTAGTCTCAAAAGTAAGAGACTCACACAGAGTTTGCTTCTCAAGATGAAATAATGAGGTATCAACATAGGTCTTTCAGTGCATATAGGCATAAAAATATTTTCTCTCTCTCTCTCCCCCCATATACATACAACAAAAAAGAAATGTGCTTATTTATACACACACAAACACATAAAATAAGAGAGGCCCAGAATTTCAGCAGCTGATAGAATGGATTTGCAGCTAAGTAATAAACTATTTATTCTGAGTATGGTAGTTACAATCAGCCAAAACTAGAACATTAAAGAAAACTTCCTGAGCAGAGGGCTGCATTATGCTACCTTTTTACAGTTCCCCTGCGGGAAGCTGTTATGGTTAATAAAAATTAAAAATGGATTCAAATATCCTGACATCTGCCATGTTGAATATAGAGGCAGTGCCGACACAGGCAGTTGCCGGAAGGTACTCTGACATTACAGTATTCCTAACAGTTTCCTTTTCCCTAGAATCTATATTGTTTTTTTCCCCAAAAAGTATGTGTGTGTGTGTGTGTGTGTGTGTGTGTGTGTATATATATATATATATATATATATATATATATATATATATATATATATATATATATATATATATTAATATAATCATTAGGGGCAAGAAACACTTACTCTTGAATACACTACTAAAACAGAATTATTTATAGTAGTATTCCCAAACATGATGTGTTTTAATGAATATGCAAATGGCAATGAAACACTCTGGGAAATTAACAGAATAATCTGTAATAATAACCAACCTGCTAGTTCCATCACAGCCACAAAAGAGATGAAGAGAAAACGTCAGAGACACTTCCCAGGTGGCTCATGGCCACTTTCATTACTGAGGTCCTTGAAACACAAAGACTGTGCATTCTGCATAGGGAATCAGAAGTGCTTAGGAGACAAGAACTGGGTGATAAACTGAGAGTTCCCACTTGTGGAAAATGGATTCACTCATGGGTCTGCAAAACTCTAATGCTTTACTTGAAAACCATTTCCTGAACTAAAAGTAAATCTATTATCAAACAAAGGTGTAATCATCATGTATGGAGGTCATCAAAATTTAAGCATCCTGCAATATCAATATTGTAAAAATACAGAGAGATACTTTACAAATACTTTACATTTTCTACGTTATGGAAAGGCATACTTAGGAATGAAATATTTACACTATACTATGAGCAGATTACAACACACAATGATTAAAAGTCAAGTTGAAATATAAATGCTTTAAAAATGTGATTAAAACACTAGTAACATTGCTTACTAAATATACATCCAGGACAGAAGCATTATCAGTCTCAGTTTCCACCGTGCTCTGTTCTGATGTCAAGCAGATGGCACTGTCTTCTAAAGTGAATGTTGAACTTGAAGGCAACCCTTTACTGGATAGGAAAAGAATATACAATAAGCATTCATAAAATGAAGAACCGTTTTGGCCATTCCTGGCCTATTAAACAGCTTTCTTCACATTTGTCAAGGTCTGGTTTAATGCTGGGTTGCCATGCAACTCTACCAAAATATTACTTAATCAAAGACCAAGCCCTTTGGCATCCAGAAACTTGCCAGGCCTCAATGCTACAATACACTAGCTGTTCTCAAGCATTTTCTTTAGAAACACAATCTCCTGAATTGTGATTTTACTATATACTCTTAGCATGCATTATATTAAAATACTTAACAGGAACAATAGAAAAATTCCTTTGGATAATAAAAAAAATCTCCACTTAATTATATATCCTCATTATATTCCAATGCTACAAAAACAACTTCCCAACATTACATTAGGGAAAAACCGGTCATGTATAAATTGTTGTTGGCAGTGTCATAAATAAACTTAATGTATTTATACACTATGATTTCCAGAAGTCAGCAGCCTAAAGGCATTTCTGCATTCTTTGTCTGTTTATACACACAACATCCACACACAACCTAAGAGCTGTTAATTTATTATGGTTATTTAGAAACAGGAAAAGCAAAACCTGATACACCCATAGAATGAGCCAGGCTCCAGAGTGAGTGATACGTTGTGGCTTTTCCTGTTTTATTCATCTCATGCTATAAATATATTATTACAGCTGTGACTAAATAATCTGTAACATTAAAGAGTTTATTCATGTGTTTTTGCATAGATTTTAGAACGATTTGTAATTCAAAGAAGGAAAAATAAACAGTAACATTTCCATAAAAACCTGTATAGTAGTTACCCTTCTATCAAAATAGGAAGGGAAGTACTCCCATAACATAATATATACACATTTATGAATGAGCACGAAGGCAGTTCAGGCAGTTCTATCTCCACAAGAATAGTTTGGCTTCACAAATAAATTATTGTGGCTTGAGCAAGATTCTTATTCATGTACACATCACTAGAGCAGGCCAAAGCTTCATCGTGCTTTAAGAAAGTTAGGGTTCATAGGCTCAAGTCCATTGATCTAAAGCATGCCTAAAGTTTTCCCAGGGCTAAAAGCGAACAACTGTGGCACAAGTGGGCTTTAGAAACCATTATTTCCAGACAAGCTTTGCTAGAAATATTGCTTTCCTTCTACCACCCATGTTTCTGATTTGCCCTTGTTTGCTGAAGCTTTGCCTTCTTCAGCTGCTCTCTGCTGGATATTTTTATAAATGTTGGCCTGACTGTTACGTTTATTGTGAATTATTGGTTTTAGGTATTTCAGATTATTCATTAGCTTCTTAATACCCTACTCATACCTTTAAAAGGGTTGGGAGAATTTAATCAGTCCAACATTAATTATGGCACCATCATAAGAATTTTTTTTATCCCACTTTTTCCCAAAAGAAGCCACATCTCTCTTTTCTCCACATTTTTTCCCATACAACAATTGTTTGAAATAGGTTAACCTAAGAGCTAGAGACTCATCCAAAGTTACTTAGGATCACTCAATAAAAACCTCAACCTGGGCGTTCAAAGTTCCAATTCATTCTTTAAAAATACATAGTGCTGGACCTTCTTTTTAAAATTTTATTTAACAATTATTATAATTTGCCCCAATCCCCAAAGGCTATGAATGAATACTAAAACAAGCAAAAAAGAAGAAAAAAATCATCTTGGCAATAAAACCCAAACCAAAGTTTATGACAGATATCAATCAAAAGAGGCGTAGTCGAAATCCACTGAAGTAAATCCCCAATGGGGGCTGCACACGTATTTCTTATCTATATCCCCTTATCACAAGAGGGGGAATACTCTCAATAGACATTCTCTAGATGATTAAACTGGATGGCCAGATTTGATGCCATTGCTGGTTATATCCTAGGACCATGATGGCGAACCTATGGCATGTGTGCCAGAGGTGGCACACAGAGCCTTCTCTGTGGGCACATGCGCCATCGCTAGCTTTTCTAGCGCGCCAGTCAGCTGGTCTTTGCGGGTGCCGGAGCGCCTGAAAACGGCCTGAAAACGCCCCAAAAACAGGCATATGTGCATCGGCCAGCTGGTCTTCGAGTTTCCGGTGCTCAGGAGCGCACGAAGACCAGCTGGCCAGCACACACACATGCACACGCGTTCCGGTTTGGGCACTCAGTACCAAAAAGGTTCACCATCACTGTCCTAGGATCTATATTCTGCTATGTGTAGCTTTAAAGGTACTGAACAATCTAAATAGAAATTTCTATTTCAAGAATCCTAAAGTCATTTGTAAATTTCCTCCTAAAAAGCTCCATTAAGAAGCTCAATATGTTATAAATAAATTAAATAGCCATCTCATAGTTAAGGGAGAAGTGAAACTATTTTTAAAATTGCCCTACCGATTGTATGTATCTTTCTCAAACTCGGGTGCTCTACCATAGGCTTGGGAGTTTGAGGGTTCAACATCTTCGCTGTTCCTAGCACTTTTCTCTTCTGGGCCAAGAGCTCTGATGTTCTCCTTGGGATTTGTTGAAGCCATTCTCCCAGCTTAGGAGTCACAGCCCTACAACCACTGAGAACACTTTGGCCTTTACTTTCTACATCTTCTCTAGTTTGTCCTTTCAGACCCTGGTATTTCTCCAATTTCTCATACTGGTTATTTCTGATGTTGCTGTCATTTGGCACTGTCACATCTATCACCATCACTGTCTTTTAGTCCTTGTCTAGTACCACCATGTCCTCTTGAGTGCCAGTACCTGCCTGTCCATCTGGATTTTGGAAGACCCATAGGATCTTAGCACTGCTATTTTCCATGATCTGTCTATTCCAAGCACAGATTGATCAAAATTAATTCTTACAGTCAAGTGTATTTAGTTCATCACGTACACATAGTCAAAGATATACCATAAATGACAGATAGATATTCTTAATTTGAATTTCAATTATTATTGGATTCTTATTTTAAACAGAATGCTTAGTAAATCTTGAAATACATCTCCGAGAGAAATTGGTTATACTCCTTTGTAGGAGGAGGGAAGTGCAGTGGCTCAGTAATTAAAATGCTGGGCTTGTTGGAAAGCCAGAACCCCAGACTTGAGACCTAAGCACCATGTAATGGTGGCGTTACTTGCCCCAATCTCTGCTAACATAGCAGTTCAAAAGCATGCAAATGTGAGTAAATAAATATCAGTAGGCACCACTTTGGTGGGAAGGTAATAGTGCTCCGTGATGTCATGCTGGCCACATGACCACAGAAATAACTTCAGACAGCGTTGGCTCAATGACCTTGAAATGGAGATGACTACTGCCCCCTATAGTCGGCAACAACTAATACAGTAAAACCTGCAGGGACTTCTTTATCTTTTTTTTTAACCTTTGTAGGAGGATTAGATAAGATCATGATGAAAACCATGTGAGACATGTTATATAACCATGCTATATAACAATTGTGGCAAACCTTTGCACTGCTTAGCCATTTCCCTTTTAGCGTTGAACCTACAAAGGGCCACACGGTTTATGGATTGCAACTATCATATAGTCAGACCATGTATAATTGGCAGACTGGATTTTATTATAGATTTTAGTTGTTATTTATTATTTTATACTAGAATTTGTAATTGTATATATACTGAGTGCTTTTATTTGTTCTGGTCTCTGGTCTAAGACTGTAATAATAAAGTTGTTGTTGTTGTTAACCATGTGAGGCGAGAAACACTAATTTGAATTTAAGAGCCAGTATGATGGGGGGGGGGGGTTTGAGAACAGGTGAGATCAAAATTGATGAATGGTTTTATAAGGAGTGCCAAATTAGATAAAAAACCAATAGATAATATCTAAGCTTCATTATCTACCTATAGCAGACATGTTCACAGAGTTCAATTTCAGAATTTAAATTTGCATGGTAAATTGGTGTGAATTCCATCACATCGTCTAAATATATATTCCATCGCATAATGCAAATAAATCTTGCACATCATGGCAAGACATAAATTACTAGTATTTCTTACAACATTTAATACTATCAAATCCATCCAATTCAGTTCAGTCTAACTAACAAAATACCCATTTATATTTCCAGGACATGGCTGAGACAAGATATTAACTCTACACTAATGTCAACTGGCTCTTCCAAGATTATTATTTTTATTTCAGACAAATATTAACTCTTCTTCCTGGCAATAGTTTGCTAACAATTCTTTTCCCGGAAAACTTTGAAAATTAATGTTCTGCTGAAATGAAGGAAGATAAACTCTGAGGGGAAATATTTTTCACAATGCTGAAAATACTTCACTTTTCAAATGACATTTTGGCCCTCCTTTTAAAACCATTCATCTATCTTGATCTTACTTGGTCTCAAGGGCACCATCATACTGGCACCTAGCTTAAAATTAGTGTTAACTTTCTTGCCTCACGTGGCTTTGATCATCCCCATGTGTACTCCACAAAGAAACCAGACGCTATAACAGTGAAAGAGCAAAGAAGAATAAACCATAAAACAGTAGAAAGATGGATGAAGAATACTGCCCTGAAAATAACTCTATGTTTCCTTGCAGAAAATAATTACTTGCTTTCCAATAAACTTAACACAGTTTTGTGGTATAGATGGTGCACTTCAGGCAAAGCCATTTTAGGTTGTATAGTTGGTAAAATGTATCTATTCTCCTTAGACCAGGGGTCTAAAACTCAAAACCAGCGAGCCAGATCCAGCCCACGAGGTGCTTAGATCTGGACCGCGGGGCTGCCTTGGAAACAGCAAGCACTGCTGGCCTGCAGTGTCTCTGCCAGCGAAAATGGAGCTCGGGAGGGCTGCACACAGCCCTCCAGAGCTCCGTTTTCAGCTGCAACGGCCTCCTGCAACCCTCTGCCAGCAAAAATGGAATGTACATGGCCCTCCCGAGTTCTGCTTTCACTGGCAGAGTGCTCGGGCGACCATAGGCACCCCCTGACATGAGCTGGCCATGCCCCCTGCCCTGAGGTCAAAGACAACCCTGATGTGGCCCTCAGTGAAATTGAGTTTGACACCCCTGCGTTAGAGTATATACGAGACCGCCTTCTGCCGCCGACAGCCTCCCATTGGCCAATACGCTCCCACAGAGAGGGGCTCCTCAGGGTGCCGTCGGCCAAACAATGCCGACTGGCGGTGCCCAGGGGGAGAGCCTTCTCTGTGGGGGCACCAGCCCTCTGGAACGAGTTGCCCCTAGATGTGCGTATGATCCCCGACCTGCGCACCTTTCGCCACGCCCTGAAGACCCTTTTGTTTCAACAAACCGGGCTGGCCTAATGTGAATATTTATTTATTTATTTATTTATTTATTCAATTTATATACCGCCCTTCTCCTAGTGGACTCAGGGCGGTGCACAGCCAAAACTAAAATACATAACAATAAAAAATTTAAAATTAATTAAAAGAATTATATACTTTGGCCCGAATTAAAACAGTACGAATTAAAACCCATTAACAAATTAAAACTAAACAATTAATAACCATTAAAAACTAAACAAGGGGGGCGGGGTTCACGCCAGCCCTGCTTGCTGGAAAAGAAGAGTTTTCAGGGCTCGGCGAAAGACCCGAAGATCCGATATATGAATCCGATATAATATGAATTTTAATGGGTGTATGTTAGTTTTTAATTTGTGGGCCAAATTTTTATAAATTTGATTTTAATGGTTTTTTAAATTCTGTAAATTTTATGTGTTTTAATATGGCTGTACACCGCCCTGAGTCCTTCGGGAGAAGGGCGGTATAGAAGTCTAATAAAAGTTAAAGTTAAAGTTGTGTACCCACCATGACTCTTCTGCAAAAGTTAAATTCTGCTAAATTCAGGTACAATCTATAGCCACAATCATATTTAGAAATCATGAAAAAATATATTTTGTTGCAATTATGGACTTTTAGAAACATCTCAAACACACAGTTGCATATTGCACATGGAAAATACAACATACTATTTTTTCTCCTTAAATTGATACCTAATAAAGATAAAAGCAAAAAACAATCCTGCAGTGGTTTTACTCTAATATGATGTAAATAAGGTGGTGGAAGATTAACTGTTGCTAACACTGGGTCTTTAATACCCAACCGGTAACCATTTTTTGTCCTAACACAAGAATATTGAATCTTTACTGAATAAAACCCTCCCTTATGTTAACATGATACATTATCAACTACAAAAAAGCCCCACAAAAGTCCTAGTAAGTTATTCATATATATATATAGATTTCAGCATGCAAGGAATATTGAGAAGTTGCTGTCCTAAGTAAAATTGCACTGTAACATCAATAAAAAGGCAGGCTACTCATACAAATACTGTCTGCAGAAGGAATTTCTACATAGAAGCAAATACTTCAATGTAAAACAGAATCCTGCATTATAAAATCATATGGAAAGTTCTACGTACAAACATATAACAAGGTTACTTATGTCATTGGAACATTCTATGGCTATGAATCTACATTTATGTTACAATTATTCTTCTGCAGAACACTACAGTTTTTACCAGAAGCAATGTGTGAAACTGATACTTCAATATATTCTTCTCTACATTGGAACAAAATGGGTTGCAGTTAGAGGTTCTTTTGTGTTACCAAAACTAGATTAGGGCAGAAGCATATCTGCATTACTGATATTTACTGGGGACAGTGGGTACTGCCTACTCCAAGCAACACTAGCCTGAACTACAGAGGTGAGACTACTGCATCTCACATTTTCAAGAAGAGGGGTCAGGGGTGCTGATCTGAGGAAGTAGTGCTTTTTTGTGGCAGCGTAAACATTTTGAATCAGCCTCCCAATAGATATCAAACTATACTGATTTTCAAAAATGGTTGAAATCTGAATTGTTTTAGAGAACTTTCTCCTGAGCTTATGTATGATGTCATCCTTAATTTTATTTTTATTCTTTTTGACAGTACCTTTGCTAATGTCATTAATTACATCCCATGGGTTTTAAGTGTAGTAACCCTGAACGTTTAAATTTTTTTCTACTTACATTCCATAGAAACCATCAAGAATCAGTTTGATTGCAATGGGGCAGAAATGTGTTAAATAATCCTCACAGAATGTGTCCAAAGGGTTGCTTTCTGGCCCACAGGATTTGTGCAATTGGGAGTAATTTCAAGTTATTTGATCTGTGTCATAACTAAACTCACTTAAAAACCCTAGCTTGTTTAATAATTTTGTGTATGTTTTGTATTCTATGGACAGATAAGGCACTGAACTATTCTGATTTGCAGAAATTGCTAATCAATTTCTAAAACTGTTTGAACATCTTTCTGATGGCTTAAATATTTGAAAAAACACCTTACAAGAGCCTTGATATAGTTGTTGCTTCTGTTAAGTACCTGCTTTTAGCTCATACCAGCTATTTTGATTAATGAAGATATCTACCGGTTCAGAAATTAATGCACAGTAATTCCATAGATGGAATACTTCCCATGTTCTATGTTTCTCATAATACTTTCAACCATTTTTCTACATTGCCATTTTGGCATTTCTTGTATCAAGAACTGATTCAGAAAAGTTAGCATAAGCATTCTCTTGATGCCCTGTTGACTTGAGAATCTTCAAAAAACTATCTAGAATGAGCAACTGATTGCAGTAATTATCCTTTTATTTGAAGTATCTGATCATTGTACTATACATTTTTAAAAATTTAATTGTAAAATTTAATTGTATTTTTAACATTTCTAAAATTTTCTATTTTAAAAATTATGGTTTTAATTGCAAATGATAAAATATTTATTTAATTGCAAGAATTCCTATTATTTATCAGTTAATAGTGGTATCAAACCTTTTTAAGTACTATCCTCCCACACTGTGAAAGTCAATGTGAAGCCAGAGAAAAATAAACGCACCAGCATTTATCTCAATTTAATTTAGTAAAAGAAACCCCAGTCATTACAAAATATTTCCATAGATAAAATACTAATCAAGTTATTTGACTTTATAATCCCCTTAGGAGTGTAGAGGGGGAGAGGAAAATATTTTTCCATCCCCATTTTGGCTAGAAAGACACACTTTGGATAGAACTGTACAAGTTTGAGCTTGTTTGCTTTTAGATCCAAGGCACCTTTGCTTTTTCTACTTTCTGAATCTTCATGAATGTCTATGTGACAACTGATGGTAGTATCAGAACACAGGACTGTTCAAGTTAGCCATAAAAGCTGGAAAATAAACTTGAGCCTTTAGAGATGTAGTGTGAAGGACAGTTCTTCCCCTAACAAATATCACCAAAGCTATTTGCCTTTGAGGGGCACAAGCAAATCCTCAATTTTCAGGATGTAGTTGCTTTCTACCCCTCTCTCCAGATTAAAATGGATTTGAAATTTTAAAAACTGCTTTTTTGCTTTGCTTTTGCAAGATCCAATTATGTCTGAGGCTTTGTGGTTTTATATTTGGATTTTGTTCAAATCGGATGCACATTCATAACTGCAAGTTTTGCATATTAAAGTGGAATTTTTGCACCTGGAAAGTTAGAATTGTATTAAAGAATTCCTAATGTAATACACAGGGTTAAGAAAGAGTATCACAGAGAAATGTTAAGAAGATTTGCTTCAGTAATTCCACAGAAAATACATACGCGGGATTTTATACCAAGTGTATTATAGAACTAAACTAATATAAAAATCTTACATAATTCCTAGAGAAGGTAATTAAAATCTAACACCAACCTTTGTTCTTTTGTAATAAAAAAATACTTTACAAATCTTTAAGCTTGGCAACAAAGTGCTGAAGTGGCATTATCACTTATTCATAGATTTATTCCTTCTCTAGGCAGGCATTTCTGTAAGAACCCACAAAATAGCAAGATTCCAGTGCAACAAGCTTAGAAATAAGCTCAACTGGTATTTGGTTAGAACTTTTCATTTTCTGGAATGCAAAATAATTATTCTTGTAATTACACAGATGTACAGAAGTTGTGATCTTGGCAATAATATGGAAATACTGTTTTTATTTCCCAATGTAGTCTGCAGACTGGGAATAGCCTATGGGCTTCCTATTCCAATAATAAACAAGGCCAATTATTTCATTTGTTCCAGATTAAATCAGCTTCCTTTGTTCCGTCACCTACTGTAATACTGGAAGGTTCCACTTAAAGTGAAATATTTACCCAGCCACCCAGCCCCACCCCCAATGTATGAACATCTCTTCTGGGCACCTTGTTTGGCTGTCATCTCAACCTGTTGTCAGCACTGAAATCCCACACAGTAGCTATTACAAGGACTCTGTCTCAACCTGCTCTTGCTACAGCAAGTACAATAATAATTCCAACCCAGGATTTCCTGCCTTCTCCTAATGAATTTACTTTCTAGTTTTTATAGTCAGAATAGCCATGGAGATACAAAAGAAATGTGTCAGCGTTCCGAGTAATGCACCCACCAAAAGCAGAACTGCAAAGCAGGCCGAGTTCCTCAAAGAACATGTTTACTGGATGCATCATATCGGCACAGCCGGTGAAAACCAACTTTAAAAGTTCCCACGGTTTTCACCTAATTAAAAGAGCAAAAGTTCCCACTTTCAGATGTCACCCATCACATTGTCCAATGAAAACAGCTAGCAGGCTGCTTGGTCATTCCTCTCCTCCTTCAACAGCCACCTGTTGAGATGACCTTGGTTCCCACAGGAAAACTTTTTGTTTCGACTGTTAGCTGATTTATCTACTTCCCCCCTCCCTTCCCCCTCTCAGGGTTCGTGGTAACTGAGGCAGCAAAAGATGGCTTCAGCCAGGTTCACTTCGGAGTTGACAAAAGGCTTTTCTCTTTATATAGGTATAAGGTAAAATTTGTCTTAGCCAACTTTAGGGGGCGGTGCTCATCTCCGTTTCTAAACCATTGACCCTGTCCAAAGATGTTTTTGTGGTCATCTGGCTAACTAGACATCACGTCGCAGAGCATGCAGCGAAATACAGAGCTCTGGTACCTTCTCACCAAAGTGGTACCTATTTATCTACTTGCATTTGCATTCTTTTGAACTGCTAGGTTGTCAGGAGCTGGGACAAGTAACGGGAATTCACCCCATCATGTGGCGCCGACAAGCCCAGCGTCTTAACCACTGAGCCATTGCACCTCTCTTTATATGCCACTTCTAATTTCTACATTTATTTAATTAAAAAATGCCAGTTTAACTAACAGAGACAATAGATGAAAATTATTATAATTATTCCATGTTGTTGCCTATTTGGCAGAATATCATCGTCATCATCATCACTACCACCACTTTTATACAAAAGAAAAGTAATTGTGATTGTGGAGACACCAAATTGTCCACTCTGAGAAAGGAAACAGAAGTTTGTATGATGTTTGCTGCCTTGAGTTGACCTCATTTTTTGGAAAAAATGGTGGCTAAAGAAAACAAGTTACAGTTATGAAGACTACACAGTTTTTATTCCCTACCAAGTCTCTTTGGAAGGGTTTAACTATATATATAGTTTATTTTATGTTGGTAATATATTATGTAGTAGAAGAGAGTTTCACTTTAAAGTCAACAATATAGTTTAATATATAACATTTATTTGGACCATTTTCCTTATGCAAAACTAACACTGCTGTTTCTTTTCAAAGGCAGCTTTCCAGAAATTCTTGCAGCATTTAGAAGAACAAGTTTAAATGTAAGCAGCTAAAGTTGTCACTGAAGTTAGCTCATCTCTCAATAGGGATACACAGCACCTTAAAAGGGTTCCAGTCACTGAAGTATGGAGTATAATATTCTTAATTATACATTAAGTATAATTATAATTATATCTTAATTCTTAATTGCCAAGCAGAATTTACATAAACAATTCTTTTTTAAAAATTTGTTTTCTATCCTGAAATTAACAGCTAAGTTTAGGGGATTTCTGAAGCATTTTGCACAATAGCTAGATGGGGGAGAAAAAAATGGGAACTTGATACTAACCAACAGAGGGTGCAAAATAAAACATAGCCTGCAATATAATGCACACTTATTTGGAAGAAAATATCTTGAATTTAGTTTAAATAAGGTTCCAAAAAGCCCAGAGAGGACCAACATTTGCACTGATTGAGGTGCTACAGAGTTTAACAAACTGGTGTGAGAATAAGAAATCTAGAAGCTATTACCAAAACTATCAGCAGATATTCTACCACCTTCCCAAAATAGACATGCCTCATCTCATTTGCACCTAGAATGCACAAAAAGACCAAATCAGTTTTGCAGCAAGATTGCTTAAAAGTTTGTCATCTGAAAGAGTAGTGCTCACTGGAACATTTGAGTTGTAACCTTAGACCTTTAATAAACACTATTAATCAGATTCTGAGAGACTTTGCATTAACTGTTTCCAGTCCAGATTGCTAGAATAGTATGACAGCTACAGATAATCCTCGACTTACGAACATAACTCAACCCAAAATTTTTGTTGCTAAGCAAGAAAATTGCTAAGTGAGTTTTGTCGCATTTCACAATCTTTCTTGCCATAGTTGTTAAGTGAATCACTGCAGTCGTTATGAAACATGGTTGTTAAGTGAATTTGGCCATTGAGTGTGCTGTTCAGAAGGTCGCAAAAAGTGATCCAGAGATGAATACAGAGAGCGCTGTTAAAGCACTGTGAAGCAGTATATAAGTCTTAACTGCTTTTGCTATCACATGACCCTAGGACACCGCAGCCACCATAAATTCATGCCAGTTGCCAAGCAGTTAGATTTTGGTCACGTGATCATGGGGATGCTGCAATGGTCATAACAGTCATAAGTCACTTTTTTCAGTGCTGTTGTAACTTCACTAAACAAATGGTTGTAAGTCGAGGAATACCTGTAATTTGATTGGGATCCTGGCAAGGTGAGGAGAAACTAATCCATCCTTCCGTAATATAGTAAAAACTGAATATTCAGATTACCTGTTAGAATAAAACCTAGTTCCATCATGTGGATAAGAGTCATCTACGTAGAGAGAAGAGGAAGAAATTGTGGTTGCTAAAGAAGCGGCTTCAAACAGAGATGCTGTGCTTGGCACTAAATCTGGATGATGTCGGGAGGCTAATACTGTATAGGAAAAAAGGGGAAAAACAGTCACTCCTGCAGAGAAATTAGTGTATGTAAAAATCAAGGGCTTACTTGCCGTGAAAACACACACACACATACGAGATATAAAAACACTGTGTTTGTGTGATCATCCACAGCTTCATTAAATAGGGGTTTATGAAATTATGGATTAATATTGTGGCTGGGTGTGCCTTTCTCCTTTTAAATCCCTTATTGCATTCTGCCTTTGAACCAAAGATCTTGATTTATAGTGTGTTAAGATAATGCTCAATCTTAATGCATATTAAATTGGGGTTTGTTTTAGGTAATCTGCTATTATTATCTATTATCTTCAGAAAAGCTTAAAACATTTTTTCTATTTGTTTAAACAAGAGGTGTACAATTATTTTAGGTCAAGGACTGCATTTGAGTTTTGGTTGATATAGCAGGGGGTTCATTTGAGAGAAGTAGGCAAGTCTAGCATAAAAGCTGATTTTAATGCAAATATAATTAAATATAATTGATATTATTTTTCAGAAGACTTTAAATCAATTTGACAGCTTTTGAAAGGAGTCTGGAGGTTCTTAGGTAGGGAATTAGGGAGTTTCGTTATTTACTATTCTTCTGGAATACCAGAATGTACATCTCTGTTCTAAAACTATCACTTTCTCCTTTTGGTAAAGAATGCTAGTTTTGGAATCTCGAGCATCTTATTCTACTGAAAATTACCTTCTTCATCAAGGCTACAGTAACTTTGTCCTTCTGTGAGTAAATCATGCTTTTCATCTTTCCAGTCTTGGCTAACTACTGACACATATTCTTGTGATGTAGCTTTTAGAGCAGCAATAGAATTGCATCGTTTCTTGGAAGGAGATGACTTCAAAACTGGGGTTTTAAAAGGGAGATAATGAAAGTAATGTAAATATAGATTATTTTTATAGCCAACTTTCCATTATTATGCAAACACTCCCTTTCACTGGATGTCCCAAAAGAGATTTGAACAGATTTTACTCAAATAACTGCCATTATCATAAATATGACACAATCATTTGTCTTCAGAAAAATCCATAGTATGTGCCAGAAATAGCAGATTTTAGTTATAGGTTAATAAAACTTGAACTTAACTTTCATATGGCAAGGCGTTACTAAGAGGCTAAGTATAGGTTATAACAATGAATAGCACTTGTTCAATTTTTGTATCTGGGACAAGAGAAACAATTTTATGGCAGTACAGATAAAAAATTTCTTGCATATAACGTAAGGGGAAAAAACAGATTCAAAGTATAATCCAAAGTAAAATTCAATCTTAGTTCATTTTTCTGGATAGCCACAATGATTTAAGAACTGCAGTGAGTAATTTAATGTGATGAGCTATAATATTCATTTTTATAATAAGATTTAAAGATTCATCTGTTCCTATGTAAATAGGAAATGTTATCTGCATCTAAAGATCTGTACTGGTTGACAAAGTGCTGCTTCTCTGGATAGAGCAGCCCAATGAATGTTAAGTGATATTGACAAGACATTGAGCCCTCATTGAGGAGATGAAGGTTGGCTTTCCCCTAACCCAGCCAACCTTCATCTCCTGCATAGGGAAGAAATGCTAAATTCAAATGCATGTTCCTCCATTAAAGGGACTGGATAGAGATATGGCATGAACAAGATTATTTTTCATATCAGTCTGACTAGAATAATATCTGCCCATATCATCATTATATAAACATCATGGAGTAACACAGGGATCCATTAGAATTTAAGGATAATTCTTATAGCATCTTGCATGTGTAAACAATCTCAAAGACAATCAAGAATATTTTCCAAATTTGTAATATCCCTTACACTGAATATTATAAGAATCTATATCTAGATGTACTTACAAGATTTGTAACTAAGTTCACACACTATTAATTGCTCTAACCATAAACTTTCAAAATGGTATAATCAGACTACTAAAGAACATACAGCCACAAAACACTAGAACGAAGATACAAGGGGCTGTGTGTAATCCAACTACTTAAAATTATGTATCTGTAGTGACTTGGAGGAATTTCAGAGTTCTAATGTGTTCCATGGGTGAATGGACTTCCCCTGAAACATAGATACATATCAATCAGCCAATTGCATCAGCTTTGGTGCATGTAATCAAGCCAAGGTTCAGCTTCTTTTTGTTCCAGTTACATGTCTTTCAAAAAGGAAATTCCATTTGCAATTAATGAACACCTCTGCTGAAGTGGCTGAGTTTTGTTTTATCTGTCTTACTGTTCAATAGCTGGGCAATGATTTGTCGAAACATCTTTATTTACTTACTGACCAGAAGACCAACTCTAATTAGCTACTGGTTTCTCCAAATCTTGAAAATTCATGGAAGAATTTTCAGTGGTCCTGAATATTTTAATGATCCAGAACTGCCCACTCAAGGCTTTCTCAACTGTAAACTTGAAATTATAAACTCGAGCAACAGAAAGCATCATTATCTGGAACTTAAGTATATAATTTGGGAACCCCTGTTAATCAGAACAAAGCTCCATCTAATCCAAGATCCATTTTATCTTGCAACAAGCAAACAGGAGTTCCAAGAAGCCAACATCAGAGGCTTTTTGCCAACTACCATGGCAGCAATTTACAATATCAGACTGTAGTACTTATATTATATTCTGTACTGTCAGTCCAACCTCAGAGATTAAGTAATCATGCAAGTGGGGCCCCTCTAGAAAAAAAAAATGTTAAGAGTCGCTTTAGTTAGTTCATAATATGGTGGTACCTACGCTGATTTTTTTTGAATACTCTGGTACTCATAAACTTTAAAAACCTGTCAGCATAAAAACTTGGTCGGTGGACTGAAACTGTATCCTACAAAGAAACAAAAAAGTTTTGTCAGTAAGAAAAGAGGAGAGGATGTATAATCTACAGATCAAACAACAGAACATGAAACTAACATTTAGTATTTTCTTTTCACTGACTTTTCAAGTTTTTAGCATACCATTAATTTATTAAGTAGTGTAATACTTAAAAGAATATTGCATCATTTAAAAAAAAAATTACAAAAGCTATTTGAATATTTACTTAAATTATAAACAAATAAACAAACAAACATTCAACAATCCCTAGAAAGTTAGTAAAGTGGCTTTTTTCCAGACTTGCCTCCATAAATTTTTGGTGCTCCAAAACTGGAAGTTTTAAAGAAGAGATTGGACAACCATTTGTCTAAAATGGTATAGGGCCGTGATGGCGAACCTATGGCACGCGTGCCACAGGTGGCACACAGAGCCATATTAGTGGGCACGCCAGCTCAGCTCTGGGGCGCATGCGCGCGCCGGCCAGCTGATTTTTGGGCCTTCTAGGCCCACCAGAAGTAGGGAAACAGGCTGTTTCCTGCCTCTGGAGGGCCTGGGGGCGGGGTGGGGAAGGCCCGTTTTTCTTTCTTACCTGGCTCCAGATCCTCTCTGTGTATCTGGGAAGGTCGAAAACAGCCTTTCCCACTCCTTTGGAGGCCCTACGGAGGCTGAAAGGGCCTATTTCCCGACTCCCGGTGGGACAGGAAGTGATGTTTTTTCCTGTCCCCAGCCTCTAGAGACTCCTAGAGAGGCTCCTAGAGACTCCTAGAGAGACTCCTAGAGACTCCTAGAGAGGTTCTGGAGGCTGGGGACAGCAAAAAATATCACTTCCTGTCCCACCGAGAGTTGGGATATGGGCCCTTTCAGCCTCCATAGGGCCTCCAAGGGAGTGGGAAAGGCTGTTTTCGCCCTTCCCAGATACACAGAGAGGATCTGGAACCAGGTAAGAAAGAAAAACGGGCCTACCAGGCCATCATGTGCCAGGAGCGGGGAGGGGAGGGGGGAGGGGCTTGCACACGCATGCGCGTGGGCACGTGCGTGCATGACCCTCCCCCGCCCCCCCTCTCCTGGCATGTGATGGCAAAAAGGTTAGCCATCACTGGTATAGGGTCTCCTGCTTGAGCAGGGGATTGGGACCAGAAGGCCTCCAAGGTCCCTTCCAACTCTATGGTTCTGTTAGTTCCTGACACACCCAAAATGAAAAGACAGTCTAGTTATAGTTGTTTAAAGAGATGACAAAGCTCTATGCACAAAATAGATGCAGCTCTTATTGCTAAACAGAATAGAGGCAAAAAAGGAGCTTTCCACCTTACATGAACCATTGACATAATTCTAAAAACCATTAAAATGACTTACTCCGTCATAAACAAGGGCTTTCCAAGAATGCTCCAACTTCTTTATTAACCTGATGACGATATACCACAAAAAGGAGTTTAATAAACAATTATCCCTCCCTTTGGCAACAATACCGCTTTAACTGCACAGAAAGCAATGAATATTATTTTAAATTTACCTGTAAGACTGCAAGATATCAATTATGCCCATAAATAGCAGCAGTTTTTCTCCTCTGTAGCTTTTAGCTGGAATGCCTCCCATTCTGACAGAAACAACAAAATAATAGCAAGTCATTGTAAAGCCTACTTTCTAAAGTAACCATAGAAATATATTAACAGCTAAAAATGGCCTTCTTAATATATGTAGTGAAAAGGTTTGCACCATATGGTAAGGGCTATACAATTGTCAAAAATGGATTTAAGCAAGTCTCTTTCCCCTCTCAGTTTGACTACTTTTCTCCATGTCTGAAAATTAAGATTATGCATTCCTCTGGTGTATTCTTTTTCAAATAGCTGTGTCACAGTTCTAATAATACTGGGCATTTAAGGATGCATTTCTGTGATTTTGTATACATAAAGTACATAGATAAGTCAATTGTTTTTTGACCCAACATTTTCGGGGATGGAGTGGTGATGAACTCAGAGGTCACGGTCCAATTATTTGGGATCCTGACATTTTGCCAGGAATTATGTCTCGCATCCTCAGAGGCTAAAGTGATCTGCTCTGTACTATATTTCTTAGTAGTTCACTGGCAAGATTTGTTTTTTAAAAAGTCCACTTGACTTTACCTTTTATTGTTCATCAACTGGATGACAGTCTGACCCATTTTAAATGTAGTACACAGAACAGAAGAAAAATATTAAAAAATCCAGTAACTTTTTGTTTTCAAAGGGCTGGTTACGAGAGACTTACGTATTGGTATTTTCTGTGATGACACAGTCCCCTGATTTTCCTGGACCTTGAATGGACTCCATAGCAGTTGAATAAAGAACTCTTTGTCCTCCTGGGCGTTTAGAATCAGAGGTGTTTTGAGAAAACTCCCCTTCTCTCTCTTTTGCTGAACTGTCCAAGATGTGGATGCCAAGCAACAAACTATAATCCATGATTTTAAAGCTTTCCAGCACCTAGGATCAGATGTTTTAGACTGAAATCTGTTATGTTGCAAATGGTGGAAGAGTTTACAAGAAAGATAAATGAAATATACTGAACAGAGAGAAATAATTACTTTAATTTGATATCCCAACAAAAATGATCACATCTAAATTTAAGTTTTTAAATTTTTTTTGCCAGACTCAGAATAAATAGGAGTCCCTCGTGTCTAAAAAACACTAGTTTTCTTGTTTTAATATACCCTTAGCATTCAAACCCCAAGACGGAAGGTGGCAAAATGTGGGGTGCAATACAATTATAAAGATACACAGCTGACTGAACAAACTAACTTACAAATGTACATCACTAGCTGAAAGCAGGTGACTAGTGGAGTAAGAAGGGTTCCGTTTTAAACTTTATGCTATTTAACATAAAATGATGAAATTTATAACCATTTAAAATAAATAAATTCAATATAAAGCATACAATGCAGTAATAAATACAATTCTGTTGTAAATATATATTACTTTAAGGAGATTACAGATATTTCATGTTTTTGTCATGGCAGTGAGAAAACTATATGGAATATTTTTCAGATAGTTATTTGCAATATATTTTGAGTTCCCAGAATTTTTTTTTAAATCGCCCCTGAATTTCAAAAGCAGAATATAGAAATTCTAAAGTCTGAAAAAGCTTTGATTTATAACATAGATAATATTTGGCTTGGATATTAATTGGATTTTTTTGGAAAGGAACAATTATCTTATTTCTTCTTCAACATCCTTTGAGAGGTGAGGTTGGTATAATCAATTAAATCTACTGTGAAACTAAAATCTGCATAAACTTAAGTTTCCTGCTGATACAAAATTGCTTCAGGATTTGAGACATAATTGCTTTTCCTCTTCCCCTTAATATTTAGAATATTGATGAAAAGAGAATTTGACCTCATTCTCCCATAGAGTGGGATCAAAAATGATATATAAGTGGAATGAAGAAAAAGACACATGAGAATAAATGTAGTAGTTTTTGTGGTGTATGTATCTCCTATTATTATAACCCAATTTAAAGTATAGAAAATGACCAAATATTGGAAGTCCTGGTTTGAAAAATGTAGGCTGAAGAGGAACTTTATAAAATTTTATTTTTCTCTATAATCTACATAATTCCTTGATTGCTGTTTCCTAATGAATTTGAACACTGGAATTTCATTCCTGCCTATCCTAGTCTGTGCCTATTTTTTTTCAATTGAAAACCAATATTCCAGATAAAATCTGCACAATATCATATCTCAAGCACAAGAGATAAATAAAATTCCAAAATTCTGAATGACAGATGAACAAATTTGGAAACTTGTTAGGAAGAGGGAGGGGGATCACATATTCACACTTCTTCAGGATTTATAGAGAGAGGAAGAGATTATCTCTATCAATTACACCACAGAATGGTGAGCAACAGCAGAGAGGAAGTAATCTGTTCTCTTATTTATTATTCGTTTATCTGATTTATCTTATAATCATTTATTTAGACTGATATTCTTGTATCACAAGAATTGTCAGTGGTTAGTGGAACAGTAAGATCTATAACATAACAATTAAAACATCCACAGTAAATCAATACAAAATTAGAAAATAAAAGTAAAACCACCCATACAATGGCAGCATCCCAATTAATTTCTTAAAACCCATCAGATTGATTTAGTGTTAATTAGCTTCCAGCAAGTTATAACAGAGGAGCACAATCTACTTCTGGCGCCAAAAGGAGGCTATTCCGAAGCCTCCTACAGGTAGTCCTCAACATACAACCACAATTGGGATGGGAATTTCTGTCACTAAGCAAAGTGGCTGTAAAGCCTAACATCATGTGTCCACATCGCTTAGCAATCAACAATCCCAGTTGCCCTTGTAACTTGATAAATGGGTCATTAAAGCAGGAAGTGGGGGAAGTCCCAGGTAAGGAGCTGGAGCTGTTGCAAGGAAGTGCAGGGTGGTCTGGTGCAGGCTACACACAAGTTGGGTGTGTGTGCAGTATACCACAAGCTAAGGAGGTAAAGGAAAGAATGTGCAGAGTGAATGCATGCAAGCACAGGGAGGTCAAGGAAAGAGTACATTTGTGGCTCAGGAGCTTTTTGGCGTACTGCCACTCTGAAGTTACAGGAAGTCCCTGAATCACAGTGTAATGTGAAATCTAGTCCCAGGTCAGGCCAGCACCATAGCACAAAGGAGCTTATTGGAATTTTGCAGCTCTGAGATTGCAAGAAGTCCTGAGCCATAGCATACCCCCGAGCCCAGCCCCAAGCAGCATGGTGTGAAGGGACTTCTTGCTGTCCCAGGAAATTGCAAACCAGTCCTGGCCATAGTCACCCTCGTCACCATGCACTCTGAGGCTCATGCCATGTCTTAAGTGAGGCCAGACTGCTAAGGCTCAAATTTTGATCACATGACTGTGAGGGCAATACAGTGTCCTAATTATGGAGAGACCATATCCTGTGGTGTCACCACCACTTCATTCTGTGACACCATAATTTTGAATTGTCATTGAATGAATGATTGTATTACTGCTCTTACTAGGAAGCAATTTTATGAAACTACTTGCTGGGGATTCCTACTCTAAATTAAGGCAGCGTCTCCAGAAAACCATCTATTGCTATTTAAATTCCAACATGGAACCTAAGAGCTCTATGGAATCACTAAATAATGAATGAGTAAATGAACAAAATACATTTTCTTTATATATTGCTAATAACACAATGATTTACACCCTACATTTTAGGATACAATGCTGTCAGGCATTATTATTAAAATAGCATGGACATTTAAATTCAGTCCATGCACTTAAATCCATGCACTTTATTATTATTTATTAAACCAATTTATATAGTCAGCCATCTCACAAACAAGAAACTTTGGACAATGTACAACAGAGCTAAAATCAGTTAATAAATACATTAAAACTATAAAAACCAAGCTAAAACAAAGAATAATAGAAAAAAAGGGATATTTAAAATAGCAGAGCCAGATCATTAGTTCCACTGTCCCCTGGAGTCCCCAGGCCTGCTGGCATAACCAAGTCTTGGAGGACTTCTAGAAGTTCAACAACAACTAGAGCAGTTTAACCTCAGGGGGAAAGAAGACTGCACAGTGGGAACACTACAGTAGAAAAGGTCCATCACCTAGGCCTACTAAATGTAGCTTCCTAGGTAACAGAACCTGTAATACTGGATCTGATATGATCTCTGTTGGATCTGATAGGACAGGTAAATAAAATCGAGACAACGCAGTCCCTCAAAAAACTGATGTCATGCCATGAAGGGCTTTAAAGGTCAACACCTTGAATTGGATTAGGAAACAAACTGGTAACTAGTGCAGCTCACGAAGCAGAGGTGTGATATGTGTTCTACCAGAAACACACATATCTTGCTCGTGCCACTGCAGCTGAAGTTTCTAGATACTCTTCATGGTCACTTATATACCTAAAACACAACTCCTAGACTTGCTTATCCTCCTAACATTTTAGGAATTCAAAGATGAATGACTAAAAAATATCCAAATAGTGAAAACAGAAATACATTTTGAGTAAGTATGAAAATACATATAATTTATATCTTACACCAATTCAACAGTCAGTGAGTAGCTCCCTGAAAGTATTTTTTTTTCCAATATGCAATCTTTTAAAGTGAATATATTTTAGGCATTTAGGCCAGATTTTACATCACTTAAAATAGTTTGGTTTTAGCGTAAGGGCCTTTTAAAACATTCTTATAATTTTTATATTGCAATTAAACTTTTGACCTTTATAAGAGAGCATTGATATATGGCTTCCCAGAATAGACCAGTCTATGCATTCCACATAATCACTAATTGCTTGAGTTCATGGAATATTCCTTTCCAGAAACTACAGTGACAAACAATGTCCTTTGTTAGGAATAACATCTGATGAGCTTGCAGCTGATTATTAGATCATCAACTTCACGCTTGATTTCCAAACAAAAGATGGCCTCATGCTCACTAATAAGGCTTGACACAATACCACAGTGTGCTAATAAGCATGGGACTTTGCTAGAAATGGTGCCTTTTTGCTCCTATAACTCCGTTTCAGCCATGTTATTTTCTCACAGCATTTTAATCAATAGAACCATATTAAATTATTTCAGCTCCAAGAGGCTGCCATTATGTTTTGTTTTTTATTTTATCACAAATGGAAAAAGTTTGTCATGGGCATTCAAGAGTGCAGTCGTCTTTGTGAACCATCATCACTTCCATAAATTACTCCACATTATTCAAGATAACTTTTAGGCATAGGCAGGCAGTCATAATTGTATCTAAAACCTAATGCCTCTTACACCAGGGATGTCAAACTTGATTTCATTGAGGGCTGCATCAGGGTTGTGTTGGGGGGCGGGCTGGGGGAAATGGTCAGATCAATGTTACTTGTATCAGGGGCACCTGTGGTGGCCCAAGGGCTTTGCCAGCAAAAACGGGCTCCCGAGCTCCGTTTTCGGTTGCCTGCAACCTTCTGCCAGTGAAACTGAAGCTTGGGAGGGCTGAGTTTCGTTTTCACTGGCAGAAGCACTGCGGGCTGGTCCTTTGCTGTTTTGAGGGTGGCCCCATGGGCCACATCTAAGCACCCTGCAGGCCGGATCTGGCCCCCGGACCTTGAGTTTGACACCCCTGTGTTACATGTAATAAATGAAGCTAAATTTGCTTTTTATTCAGAAGTCATAGGTACACTTTGAAAAGCAAGACACAAGTATTTTTCAGACTTTTAAGGTTCTGTCTCTTCCACAGGGGAAAAATGTAAAGTGTGAGTAAATTTCATGCCCATTAATATATTGATTAATTTAAATTTGGAAAAGCAAGCATCTAGCTTTTTATAAAAAACACTGCCATTTTCTGTAAAATTTCAACAAAAAAATGTAGTTCAAAATAATTTTCTTTAGATTTTTTGTTCATAGATCTTTATATGATATATATAATTCTGCCTGTATATCTTCCAAAAACAATTAAATGATATGTCAATACCGTTCTCCATAATCCAGTCTCAGAAATAAAAAAAATCTACTTTTAAAAGTGGCTGGGAAAGGGCTACATTGCACACCAACAGTCTTGTTTCAATCTTTTTTTGCTAAACAAAAATAATTTCCTCTCAATTTTCTTAAATAATGTGCATTTTATGATCAATTTATTTATTCTATTTGTTAAGTTCTTAAAGCATTTTATTTGAAATTACTCCCAATTTTTTACATAGTTAAATCTATTAATAAATATATACATCCATACATCTGCAAAACTTCAATAAATGCTACATAAGAATCTAGATAAACTAACAAGATTAACACTCATGCTTCAAGTACTAATATATGTTTTGATTTTTCATTCTGTACTCAAAATTTAAAACAGAGAAATAATTTTGCTTATGAAAAAAACAGGAATGCAGCAAAATGGAAATAAATGCCTTAAGGCAGAATAAGAATGTAACAGGGCATTATGTATGGGACAAAGAATTGTGTGGCAGGATATGAGAAGATTCAAAAGAAGTAAAGAGACTGATAGATGAAAGAAACAGGACATTCCTACGGTAAAACCTGGGATGGAAAAAAAGACAAAAAAATGAAGACATACTATTTTTATGTCTTGACAAGGCAAAAGAGAAATAGTATTATGATCAATAACAATTTGGAACATAACAAATAATGTCTATAAAAATATTTGGTCTCAAAAGAGTAACCAAATAGCTAAGAAAAATAGCAAAGATAGCAAAATAAAATATTATCTGGGTAAAAAAGACAATGGACCTTGAGCACATGCATCTTAATTCATATAAAAAAAACTAAATAAAAGTGCAATTTTATTTATGTCTGCTCATAAATACGTATAATTGAATTTAATGGGATTTACTCTTGCTTTGGTGTGAACTAATTTGCAGCACAAGACAAACAATGTACAACCTTAAGGAATAATAAAAAGCATCAATATAGGAAGAAAATGAAATAAAAGTAAGTATATTGCAGTTTAATTTGAAGGCCAACCCAGGTGCATTCTAATTTCAGCAAAAAAAGTTATTCAATAATAACATGGGTTTTATAAACTACAGGGCAATGTTCCATCTTCATACAATGTTTATACAATGCCTTGTTAACAGGAGAATTATGGCTTGATAATAGAGGTTGAACTCAAAATTTTTCACTTACTCGGCAATCCCTTTGTAGTGTTTTCATCAATGCGCTATAGGTTTCCGAGTCAAAATATAATCCTTCGTGCAAATCTTGCAAGAAATCCAAGTCTTTAAATGTGGGGTTAGACTTCTCCCGTTCTTTTCGAGATGCTCTTCTTTTGTACGTAGACCCTTTCAAGTCGTAGTTGTAATGCATTTTCAGTGCTCGAGGCAGAACATTGTTCATCACAACTATCCTGATATTAATACCCCCCGACTGAACACAATACAGGCCATAAAATTTGGGTAACAGCGTCCTTGGGTTCTGGTTGAGATTCTTAAAAGAAACACAAAATATACCAATGAACATTTGCAATACCGTAACGCAGCAGTGTCCATCCTTGGCAACATTAAGACTTGAGGACTTCAACTCCTGGAAATCTCCAGCCAGCCAATTCTGGGAGCTATAGCACACAGGTCTTAAAGATACCAAGGTTGGACACTCCAGATCAGTGTTCTACACAAAAGTAAGTATAGATAGGCAAATCATTTCTATTTCAACAAATCATTTTTGGACCCACCACTAAAAAGTGTCCATGTGCTAATTCAAGCATTTTAAACTTTAGTTAGGTGGTTGTACTCTTAGGTCTAAGGCAGATTTCTCAAACTTTGCAATAACAATTTTACCTACTAAAATTATAAATTAAATTTATGCAACCTCTTCAAATAAAATTAATGATTGATTTTGTATAAGGGTTGGAGTAGAAATAAATATATTATTTTAATAATTTAATTCTAGTCTTTATATCAGATCAAACAATAACAGATCTTTATAACTTTACAAGATGGAACCACTTCATTGGGAATAAGCCAAAACATCTCCCTCAGTAATGTTTAAAACCATTTTAGTGGTAATGATAGGCTTTTCTCTTTAATTCATAAAATTTGGGTTTCATTCTGAAAACAGTGACTCTCATTCAACCAAAGAAATGGGGAGAAAAAAAACAGGAAGTTCCTTGCCCTAAATTAGCTTCTTTTAAACTACTTTTTAAAATACTACAGCTTGCAAAACACTGGATGTAAATTGCTTCTGGCCTTCTTTCTGCAGGCAACCACCCTAAGATAATAATCACAATTCATCTTCTTTTTCCCTTCCTGTCTATTCCTACAAATCCATTTTCCTACTCATGATTTTCTTCTTATACCTGTCCTCCCTTCCTTTACATCTAACTCTCTCCACAGAGAGAAGAGAGAAATTAAGAGTTTTACATAGGAGTCTTCTGCCCTCAAGCACATTACTCCATCTTTGAATTTTTAAAAAAAGGCTTAAAAGCAGGGGTGAAATCCAGCAGGTTCTGACAGGTTCTGGAGAACTGGTACTGGAAATTTTGAGCAGTTTGGAGAACCAGTAGTGGAAATTTTGAATAGTTCGGAGAACCGGCAAATACCACCTCTGGCTGGCCCCAGAGTGGCGTGGGAATGGAGATTTTGCAGTATC
Organism: Pantherophis guttatus; assembly: GCF_059756535.1. NCBI lineage: Eukaryota > Metazoa > Chordata > Lepidosauria > Squamata > Colubridae > Pantherophis > Pantherophis guttatus. Next base: position 70,040,155 of record NC_142064.1, read on the forward strand.
CTTCCCCTGCCACACCACCAAGCCATGCCCATCAAGCCACAGAACCGGTAGTAAAAAATTTTGGATTTCACCACTGCTTAAAAAGTTTTATATCAAATTGGTAAACCTGCCTGGAAAGGACTTGCAAGGAGAACAACATGCTTAAAGCTTGAGAAGCTAACATCTGGAGTAAACAATATGTGTTTCCTCCTCCTTCTTGGAATATGCCTTGGTGAAGACTGTTGGATTGTGGCTAAGTATTACTTGAACAGTGATTATTAATTAGAATGAATAATAACCATATTTCCCTCTTATTAACTTCAAATCCTGATTTAAAACTAAATTCGATTAACAAGAATGGAAAGTAATACAGTATAGCATTCATGTTATATTTAACTATAGCTAAGACAGCCATTAAGCAAATTTTGCATAGGTTCCTATAGACCAGTTTTAAGCTTTCAATCTGCAATAAATACTACACTGCCATCAATTTTTGGCTTCTAAAAAGATTTTTCATACCTAAAAACTGAATAACCAAGGAAACGGTGTTAAGCTTTGAAACAGAGAAAATAAACGATATACCTAACAAGCAAAACTTATAATTTGGTCCTTTAAGGGTAAATGATTTATCAATGAAACCAGATACAGAGGGATATCTATCAATATCATGATCAATTGTTCCACTTATTAAAGAAAGTTTGTCTATTAACCTCAATCTTATTTTTTAATTTCTCCTATTTATTATATGCAATATAATTTGATCACAAATTTAGAGGGTGAAAAGCCATTTTAACATTCACAAGAATACAAGCAAGAGTTGAACAAGGGAGTTCAACATACCCACATACACACACAGAAACCACATTAAAGAAGGGCATTAGTATCTTTACCATGTAGTAGCCAGGCAACAGTTTCTGAAGGAATTCTGCTTCTTTGTGTTGAACTGTTTTGATTATGAATTCATCATCACTAGTGACAAAGAACAAGGATCCACTGGCACCAGGATTTGATAATTCTATTAATGGTTCACTGCAAATTGAATACTGAATACACAAACAGAAATTTAATGCCAGTCTGGGAAATGGATATATAGAAATATGTTTTTAGGTACTTTATGAAACTCAAGGAGACCTTTGTGTACCAAGGTCCTTGAAGCTAGCCAGACTACTCAACTGTGTCAGGTCTAATTTTTTTAAAAAGAAAAGAAACAGTAATAAATTCTTCTCTACGACATGGTATGCTACTTCTGACACAGCTGTTAGAACACCAAGTGTTATTGGTGCTGATTGAAAAGACTTCTTAGGAGGCTTTTTTTTTTTTGTGCATAATTTATTGAAATATACAAACAAAACTTGCAAGGGGATATATATTGTCTTACACAATTCCTTTTGTCTGCAATACAATATATTGCTAACCTATTAAAAACTCCCCTGGTTAAATCACATAAAAACCTGAAAAGTCAAAACCTGAAAAATCTAACAATCTGACAAAGTGGAATTAACTAATATCTCTGGGGGCAAATATCTTTAGTTATGTTTTAAGTCCATGTTTTTGAGGTTTATAAAAAACAGATTCAATCTTCTGTGTGTGGTGCTGTAAAAACTCAGGTCAAAACAGATCCCAGATTAATCCTATTTTTTCTCATTTGCACTTTTGTAAAAGTCAAAGGCAAATTATGCTTAAAGAGATTGAAACAATATAACTAACTGGGATGCATAACTTAAGAATAAATTATCTTATCACAAACAATACAGGTTAATGTGAATGAATAAAAGAAAGAATAAATGGCACATCAGGTTTAGAATACTCTCTGAACTGCCAATTTCCTTGGTTTTAGCTGCTTTATATTTTTGGAATATTAAACAGTATTCCTAGTTATGAATATTTCCTAACGTATTTTAAAATGTGCTCAGCAGCAAGAATGGCCATTGATGATGATGATGATGATAGCCTTTATTGTCATTGTACATCATGTATACAATGAAATTGGTTTAGCCTCTACTGGTGCAACCCTTAACAGAAAATAGAGAATAATCCTTATAAAAATAATTGGGGGGGTGGGCGGGATTGAGATATTCAGATATGAAAACTTCATTATAGCTCTTTTATCTGAAGAACTGATAAACTGAAGTCAGGAAGAAGTCAGCTTCTCACAAGATAATGTTTCTATATGAAATATTGTCTCTTTAATAAACTACATATTCCCAGGTGTACACAATTTATGAAAAGTTAAAGAGAACTTAAGGGCAGATTAAAAAGGAAAGCACAATGAGAAGTCAAAAGATGTCATCAAAAATTAAATTCTACAGTCAATATATAAAGGGTGCACCTGGTGTATTTTATGTTTTGAGAAAATTTTCTTGAGAATAGAATTGTTGAGGCTCAGATACGGCCATCAATGTTGCTTAAGCACTGATTTTTATTCCAGATTGAATAAATATTACTTTTTTTTTTTTTTGCACTGTGCTCTAAAAAAATGAACACATATTGATATTGCACGGTTGTTCACTGATTCTTCTGACACAACTAAAACCTCAATTAAGGGGAATCTTATTTTGGCAGATTTCTAGCAAGAATCATGATGAAAAATAAATCATGAACTGCCCCTGAAGACGTCGAGAAGAAAGTTTTGTTATTGGCTGAACAGTCTAGATTTTTTTAAAAAGTGAAATTCTTCAGTTATATATACTTACAAATTTGGCATATGGTATAGCTAAAAGTTAATTAAACTTTGTTCTTCCTACTGGTTACATAGGAAGACAAAAAGAAAAAGAGGAATATGTAAGATCAGCACTTTAAAGCCTCTTTCCTGCTTGTCACACCCTATTAAATTATGTTTCAGCACTGCAACATAGATGTGTTTGTTTTACCTATTAATGCACTTAACAAAGTATATTTATGTTACTTAATGATGCATTACATTTTAATTCTATTGAAAACTATATTTAAAAAAGGTGAAATGACTTGGGAAAGGTGAGATTCAGAGGTTTTGCCAGCAGTAACTTACTGGCAATGAAACAACTTTTTTATCATTTTGACGAGTTTTGAATGTTATGCTACACTATTTATTAAGTGCCACATTAAGTATAAAAGAGAAAAGTTGGACGCTACACTGAGCTGCAAACACAATGCAAAACTGAAATATACTACAGCTCTTCTAACTATTCAGAACAAGCATTCAATAGGGATCTTATGGCAGCAGTTCCCATGGTTCACTCAGTGTTACATTTTGCTCTGTGCATGTTTGAAAGAACATTCTATAGCCATGATGGTGAACCTATGGCACACGTGCCAGAAGTGACATGCAGAGCCATCGCCCGTTGCTCTCCCGGGTTCCGGTGCGCTGGCCAGCTGGTCTTTGCACATGTATGTGTGCCAGAAACCGGAAGACCAGGTGGACGGTGCGCATGCACACACGCACATGCACTCCAGTTTCGGCAGATTTGCCAACACTGTTCTATAGGTTTCTTAATTTTCTATATAATGGTTATGTTTCCCTAAGGAAACATGTATTTATACATGTTGTTAGACAATTATAAGGAAATTAACGAATTACATGTCTTCACTAAAATTCAATCAGCAAAACCCACAGGGGTATTTAAATTCAATTATAGTATTTCTAGTAGAAATAATGACTTGAGTAGCAGCCACATCTCAGTTGGTGAACTGTCAATTAATAAATCAAATTTTAGGACAAGCAATTAAAAGCTGAAAATGGAAATGGTTAACTAACAACTCTATGCACTTCAGAATGTCTTAATAATGTAGGGGTCTATAACCCAATTTGTTATAGACTATCTTTAAAATAATTGTTGCTACCCTTTCTCCATTAAAAATAGATACACCGATGAGTGGAATTTGGTGTGAATCAAAGCAAATAATATTGAATAATTATCTTCACTATAATGTCAGATGCACTGCTCAATCCAATCACAAATCAAAGTTAACTATATTCTGTGCGGAAAAAGAAGGAATAAGTCTTACCAAGTAGTCATCAGGCTTAATACCAAAAAGTTCTCTGAAGTAACGGAAAGCTAGAGGAGCGTAGGTCTTAAATCTAAAGTCTGGATAATGATGAGCCGGAGTCAGATTGCTTCCTTCACTGAGTTGAAAGAGAAATTTAAAATATTATGTCTATACATATGCATTTACAGTATATACATCTTAACTTGAATTTTACTAAAAAATAGGAGCCTTTTCAAACTCTATTGTTGACTGAAGAATGAATTAATGTAACAGAATATGAAGATCAATCAATCAATCAATGGTTTTGGCTCCTTTTCTTCTAATATTATTCTTGAAGAAAATCAATGCCTTTAAAGATGTACAGGATTATACTGTGTTTCAGGCAACTAACATCTTCATCAAATGCTAATTATTAACATCAGCATCCCAATAACATTTCTCAGTAAAATACTTTACGTACTTCATTAAAATTTATACAGATTAGAAGTTTGAAGCATAAAAGAAGAACAGCCCTTTTTCAACCATATCAATATGTTACTAAAATGTCTTGAAAAGATCAAATTGAATTTATTTTTCATTCTGTTCTTTCATAGTTTTTGATTTTTACTCTTTAATTGCTTAATGTTTTAACAGATTATTTTCTTCTATTTTAAAGCATCTTTTCTGTTCTGCCTGAGAAGAATTGAACTATATAATAAGATTTCACAAACTATAATTTCTAACCACAGTCCATGTCCTTTCAAGGCCAACAGTGTGGCTTCCAAAGCCTTCCCAAAAGTTGCCATGTAATTATAATTTAACTTTTCAAAATGGCAACTTTTAAACTTCATATGCATTTTTCCTTAGCACACAGGTAGCAAAGCAACCTAGTTGAGCCATTCTTCATGTAGCCAAGTGAAGTTCTGAAGTTTTCAGTTAAGATATATTTTTTTCTGGATAAAACTATTTACCATTTCTAGCTTTTACTGACATTACAGAAGAAAACGTTAACTATTTAAGTGAACAAGGATTGTCAGTACAAATTTGTTTAAAGGTTCAAAACTCAGGAAAACCTAGCAATAAAAACCATAAATTTAAACTGCATGATACAAATGCTGTAGAAAAACTCTGCAAAGAGTCATACATTACACTATTAATGCAGCCTCATTTATGTGCTGTGCTAGGTTACATTATGTTATGTGTGGCTTCTTGTTATGTTTCTTTTTAAGCAAGTAGACTCAAAAATCCCAGAAAGTCAAGAGCAAACAAATCACATTCTAGTTTAGCTTGTTATGTAACATATTAAAAGATGTCTTAAAAGATCTAATTGCTTCTCTGAACTGTTCTGAAACCCTACTTTTTGTTCTAAACGTTGCATTTAGAATAATAAACTCTTATACCCAGAAACTCAGCAAATCCAAGTGTCAGTCCCCAAGATCACCTTAGGTTTGAATTCTGACATCAAGAAACCTGCAAGACTGTACTGTACTACCTTCCTAGAACATTAACAGTAATTATATTCTCTTGCCAAGCAAAAGACATTTATAAAGGGAAGGTTGCAGTCTTTGAGCAAAGGACTGAGAGAATAAGCATTTTTAGCTATTTGCTGGGTTCAGTTTTAAAACAGAATGACTTCAAAATAAAGTGATTAATTAAACTTTTATAAATCGCCTCAAAGGTACAAAATGTGAAACACATTGTATTTTTATGATTAACTCTTGTAATTTAATGTTACTTTCCTCAGGAAATCCAGATGTCTCTGCATTGACAATCATTATTTTAAGTTATTTGAGCTGTTGAATTTTTTATATCTGCAGGTGACAGATTTCAAAAATTACTATTTATCAAACTCTGCTTGGAAAAGGCTTTTCAAGAGAACACTGAATGCAATTTGAATCTCCAAAGTGTAATTTCATCTTTTATTATAAAGATTTTATTTCTTATGTTGCTAGTTTTTGCCTATTTTCTTCAAACAGGAGATAAAACCAACTTCTGAATTAATCTGCATCCCTTCTCCATGAAGAAGAACAATCACTTAAAAATATATTAAGTATTAAGCCATGCTCTTATGTTATAATGACTGTCAGTTGATGTGCTAAATATCTATACTGTTATATGACATTTAGTTGAAACCTTCATTACATTTTCTTTGGTATTATACAACAGGTTTTAGTATTAACATGTTAATTGAAAAATCTAAATAATATGTAATAATGTACTCTCCTCAAATATGCACTGAGATAGAGCTTCCTTAAATACAAGAAGAACTGACTAGAAATTTGGGTTTGTATAGACTTTAGAAAAATATCATTTTGTTATCTTTTCATGTAGATACTTCACATCATAAAACACCCATCATTTCCTCCAAATATAATAAGACAGCATTGAAACGGTTTATTTTCTGCTCTCCTTTAATATCCTCTGTAACTCTTCCTATTAAAATGCTGACTATTTAGAAAAGCAAAAATGAAACTCTACATGCATACGTATAATATCAGTGTGATAAACCTGTCAAATAAAAAAACTTATTACTCAGAGTATATTTTAATCGTACATGACTTAAATTCTTTTATCAATTATTATAAATAGAATACTTATAAAAAAGCCTTGTCTGGAATTAATGCATAACACATTCTAAAGTTTAAGAATAAATTTCAATTTATTCTGGACATGATCTAACAAAATAATACAAAATTGTTCAAATGGACCTACAAAGATTTATATAGGCCCAGGAGAATTTCAACCAAATCTCACAAGTTTTCTTTTGATTGTTTTTTAAAGTGAGGTGAGTACAAGAAACATGTATTAACAATTTTGAAGGAAGACTGGTTATCACTAGAATTAATCAACAAATCTGGTAAATAATATTCAAGGAAATAAAAAATAATCATAACTCATCCTTTACCTGGGAAGAAACACACTTTCAACTACATAGAAATCTTGCATAAGTACATCTCTGTCTGGTTTAGATGTAAGGTTGCCCACTGTGTATCCTATTCCCAATTGTATGGCACCTTTGATAGCTGAAGATGCAGTCTGCAAAAACAAATATATATTATGTTTAAAATTGTCATCTTGCAACACATGGTTTTTTGTTTTGTAATCTTCTACATTCTAAGAATATTTCAAAGTCCTGGTTTCCTCTACCTAAAAAACAAGTTGATTCCTCCAAGAGCATTTCTCAGATTTTGAGACAAATGATCTCAGTACATCATACAAGTCTACCAGAAAGATTAAAAGAAGCATTATTTGAAACTCATAGGTCACATACTGTATGAAAAGAAAGTTCATACCTCAAAAGCTGCCTAGTAGTGAGAGGGGGGGCAAAAATGAGCATTCCTCTGCCTGCACTCTCCCTTTTCACAGCAGATGGTCTACAACAGAAAGGAAGAACTCTGGAAATCTTCCAAGTGCTCTGGAATTCTAACAGCTCCCATAAATCATTATATAATTTAAGCAGGAGATGAAAAAAAGCAAAAAAAGGAGAACCTCATTTTTCCAATTATCATGCTCCTAACTTCTTCCTCTACTTTCCTTTTTGTTCCCTTTCTCCCCTTTCTTGCCCATTTGCGGGGAGCTCAGAGCCTGTAGTTTAGGAAGATGCTCACAGCCATGATGTTATGCAGCCACAGAGGAACGGGCAAAGCAGAAGAATGAACTTGAGTTTCTAATGGAAAGAATCAGCTGACAGGGCATCACTGTCCTCTGTGTAAGCCAATTATTACCACAACTATAGTGGCTGGATAACTGGTAAAGAAAGTAAATAGTTCCTGGGCTAAAATGCTACAGTGAAACAGTACGGAGGGTCCAATTGAACATTGTAGTTAATGGGCCAGGAAAGGAAATACTCAGGGGAAAAGAAAAACAGCCAGTTATTGTGTTTCTGTGAGTAAAAAAAATCAATATATAGGAAAATCAATATATAAAATTTGTTTTTTTCATGTCTAAATTTCAAACTGCGATGCTATTAAGAATGTGATGATGATAGCTTTTGAAAAAGAGAGATAAGGCAGAATTCTTATGAAAAAAAATGTCAATGGAGATTCTCAGTCATCTCTGAGTGAGATGGCTGTCACAAAGGTGCTTTTTCAAGAGGCAACTAGACTTTCTGGTAGAAAGTCCAGTTGCCTTTTGAAAAAGCACCTTTGGGACTTCTGAAAAAATATTTATCCGTAGAAAACTCTCAATGGTAGACAGATTACAAATATGTTATTTACTAGATGAATGCGTATGTTCTTCAGCAGTCTAATTATTCAGACTAATATAGAATCAATCTGGTTTTATTATAAATTTTTGAAGCTAATATGACAAGCATCTGGAAGTGTCTTCTCCATCTACAGTCAACAAAATTAAAATTATACACTTAATTAGATTGTAAAGGACTTCTGGCAGCCCGGAGTCATAAACTCTAGAAACACATAGTCAGAAGCCCAAATGAAAGGACTAGGCATTTCCTTCTTTTTTTTTCTCAGTCTAGTCTGATTTTATTGAACTTTTATAAGAAACAAAAGGCAGAAGTTTTAAGCTATCAACTGCTGCTTAAAGCTTCTATTACATCCTGGTTGCAGAGACTTAATTGGTGAGATTCAGTATTTCAAGTGGCAGAGTAGATTTTTTTTTTTAATATACTGTCCAATTTTATAAATCACACAATCTCAGCCTGTGAATGGCATGATAATATGAAATAGACAATACATTCTACTGCATTACACTCCTTCATTTTGTTCAAATCAACACATTTTGCTTCATTTGGGTAAGAACCTCCACAGTATCAACTCAAACATGTTCTTATTCAATAGTTATACTAAGTGGAAAAAAGAATCCACTCTTCATGAAATAAGCAGATATCTCTGCATTCTTACGATAAATTACAAAGACACCTTAAGTGGATTATAGATGGTTTCATAAAATGCATAAGAGTTTTGTTCATCTAATGAAGCAACAAAAGAGTAGTTATACTAAGTGGGGCCTTTGACTGGAAGTGTTTGTATGCAATTTGTCTTTTAATTATAAAAAATCAGTGACCACTGAATCTGAACTTGCAAACTATTTCTATCTAAAAATATAGAAGCAGCAAAACTGGAAATAAAGTAAGGAATTAATCCTCAAATCTATGCTTGCTTGTCATCCTAAATGTAAGTAACCATCATGTGACCTTTGAAACAATATCAATTAAAGACTTTCTACATGTGTGTCAACTCTTGAAATTCTAGTCCAAGATGTGTCAGCATTTTTTTACTGAAATTGGATGTCACATAAAATCCAGACCAGCTTGGAGCCTAAGGCTTCTTTCTCTGAAACCAGTTACCAATCAAAGAAAACAAAGAGTCAAATAAGAGGAGCCAAAACAAATTAACTCTTGAACTAATTAGACAAATTTCCTATATCTCTAATTTGCACAAAAAAGATACCACCATATGTGATAGTAGAGGATTTGCCTCCAAAGATTTGTTTTATATAGATAGGCAGATCATACAATCTTACTTGCTTTTCTAAAGATTTATAAATCTTTGCAATTTAATTCACCTGCAATGGAATATGTATGCAAACTAGACATCATGATGATAATAATTTTGTGCAAACCATTTAACCAAAGTTACATAATTTGGTGTGATAGACCAGAGAAGTTAATTCAGTTTGGAAATACCGTATCATGGATAAGCCAAGAATTTTAGGTGCCAACATGCACATGCACTCCTCTCTCCAAAAAAAGAGGTTCAATGTTTCCATGGATGGGTTTCTCTGTGATTTTATTAATATAATAATGTATATTGATACAGTAATACTTTTCAAAAATCCCTGTATTTGCAATATATATTTGCATGTAAGCCCATCAAGAGATTCTCAAAATTTAAACCAAAATATCATGAAAAATGCAGGTCAGCTTCTCTGCAGGTAATACATCTTTTTCTATAGTATTTTGGTTAAAAATTCTAGAGTTGGCTTATCTGTGGATGGACTTATACGTCAGCAATTACAGAACATAGTGTGTCAATCAATGCTGAAATGCTCCAAAGTCGGTTACTGGTTTGCTGCGCACGCACATGCGTGCTTCGCGAGCATGCGCACCGCAGGTGCTACCGCGCAGCGCTGAAAAAGGAGGCTTAAGAAGTCTTTACTAAGGTAAGTAGAACAGCGGGGGGGGGGACATCTGTGCCACACTATTTTGAATATAAATCACACGGCATAGCTGATCGTCGGAAATACCAGTTCATCTGAACCGGTAGCATTTTTTTACTACCAGTTTTCCTGAACCGGTAGTTTTTATTACTACTGGTTTGGGTGAACCAGTCCGAACCGGTAGCATTTCACCCCTGGTCTCAATTATGAAATTGCTAAACTAACAAGCTTTACAATGTGATTATTAAGGCTGGTAAGCATTATTTATGACAGGAAGTCATAAATGTTAGTGGACATTTCATTTTTATTCATAAGGTAACAAAGAAACCCAAGAAGACAAGCCAGGTTCTTCTATACTGAGCTTATATTTTAGAAAAATCCTCCCCTTAAATCTTTAGTAACATGCAGAGGGGACTATATCTTATTAGGCAAACTTATTTCAAAGGATCATGTCTTAAATTATTGAGCTTAATTTATTGGAACATAAATTAACAATTGTTTATTGTTTCTGGATTTTGTTGTCTATAGATTTTTTAAATTCTGGATTGTAAATCACCCAGAATTTGGTTTGAGATAGAGTTATCTATCTATACAAATGTCTTAAATAAATAATTTTTAAATTTAAAACTATCATCTTGTACCTGATGGATTTAGATTGACTTCCCAAATCAATAAACTGCATCCGTTAACACAATGAGCAGTGACTGTTATTATTCCTAAAGTACAGTGCATGGAAAATGCTAAAAGATCTCATGTGTTTTTGTATAATTATGTTTTATTTTATGGATGACTAAATGTCAAATCAAAAATTTAAAAGTACCATGAGTCCTTCCTGTTTTCATACATCAAGTATTCTCAAAATAGAACAAAGCCTCTGTAAATGATGCAGTTACTGCTCGTGAGTATTACTACAGAATTTATAAAATTTATATAAATCAAAAAGAACAATGCTAAAGCATAAGCAACCACTTAGAAAGTGTTATAGCTGAGAACGGATCATTTAAGAAAAAGGAATAATCTTAAAATAGATGTAAGTTTTTATTAGTTTTTATAAAACAGGTTTTTATAAAAAAGAATTAAGATTGAGGAATCTTAATTCTTTAATGCCCTTTATTTTGTGTATTGCAAGCAAGTAATTTATTGCAATCATTAAAAATAAAAAACAATTATAATAACTTAAAACACAGAAAAGAAAAAGCAACAGATTTACACGTGCTCAAAATTTTGTGTGAACCAAACTGTTTTGTCTCTTAGGTTTGCATACTGATATTCCAACTCACTTTAAAATTAGTCAGCTGTTTTTAAAGGTGAAAATTCAGATGCATATTTTACTTCAAAGTTCAGAAGCCTGCATATTCATTAATATACAGTAACTCTGGGGACAGAAGCCCTGAAAAATTAGGTCAAAAATTCTTTTTGAGGATTGAAAAGAAAATCTGGGGAAAAAAGAGCTAAGATCAATTTCTTTCCTAATTATTCAGAGGGGTTTTCCCTGCAGGTTTTCTAGAAAACAATCTACAAACTGGCTCAGTGCATTAGTTTTAGTTTACAGAACTCCAACTTCCAAGTAATTACCTCTTCCTAACCACCTTAAACTTTACAGAGTAAATACAGACTTGATTAAACAAATATTAGCTTCCATACAAGAGTGAGCAACTGCATCATATTTGCTGAACTGTGGGGTATGCTGCAACAGTGCAATATTAGCAGTAATGAAAGGGAGATCTCTTCAGAAGAAGACTTCATTCTCTTAAGCCTAGAAATAGCTCTCGCTGTTAAATTAACAGTAAGCCAAAAATATACATCACTAGACATGAGCTGCTGCCTCAAGACTATGATAGAATTAGGAGAGCCAAATCATTCAAGAAGCTTAGAATGAACTTTAAATAGTTATTAATCGGGAACAAATGTGAACAAATCAATGGAAGAGAGCAAAATTTTAGGTTTGGAGGACAGAATGTTATAAGTTATTTGAGCTTATAATAGAATATTCTTGAATAATTAAAAACTAAAAACAAATATTGGAATATTTGAAACAACATAGGATGAAATAATTATTTTATCCCATGTTTCAAATATTCCAATATTCAGTAGAACCTCTGGTCACAAATGCTTCTGACCACGACCAAATCAGCTTCTGACCAAAAAATTCACAATTATTTTCCCCCATAGCCGATTTCCCCTTCCGCGCCATTTTTTTTGTAAGCGCCAAATTTCCAAAATTAGGTTCGGGTAATGACCAAATTGGTTTGTGACCAAAGTTATGGAACGAATTATGGTCGTGACCAGAGTTCTACTGTATTGAGATTTGTTTTCAAAAATTTCTCCATGTCACAATGATATAGAGCAGGCATCTGCAACCTTAAACACTCAAAGAGCCATTTGAGCAGGGTTGAGCTGAAGATTTTGCGCAGTATCTGCATAACAAAATCGCTCAAATTCAGGAAGGCTTGGACTCTGACTGGGTGGATCCAGATGGGATGATGGAGGCGGGTCTTGAGAATATTATCTGGGAGGAGTTTGACCCTGTGGCTCCCGAGGACATGGACAGGATTCTAGGGAGGCTTAGTTTATTGGACCCGTGTCCTTCCTGGTTGGTGCTGGCTTCCCGGGAAGTTACACAAGGCTGGCTCCAGAGGATCATTAATGCTTTGTTGAGTGAGGGTTTCTTGCCTTCTGCCTTGAAAGAGGCAGTGGTGAGGCCCCTCCTCAAGAAGCCTTCTCTGGATCCGGCTGTTTTGGCGAATTACCATCCAGTCTCCAATCTTCGCTTTGTGTCGAAGATTGTTGAGAGTGTGGTTGCGCGACAGCTTCCCCAGCACCTGGATGATGCTGTCTATCTAGACCCGTTCCAGTCCAGTTTCAGGCCTGGGTACAGCACAGAAACGGCATTGTATATTTATACAAAGTCAGTTTATTGCCCCCACAATCTGGGTCCTCATTTTACCTACCTCAGAAAGGATGGAAGGCTGAGTCAACCTTGAGCCTGGTTAGATTTGAACTTGCAGTAATTGCAGGCAGCTGGTGTTAATAATAGTGCTTTAGTCTGCTGCGCCACCAGGGCTCAAAAAGTTGCTGGTTTTAACCTTTAAAATCCTTCATGGGGTGGGACCAGGCTATCTGAGGAACCAGGCTACCTTTCCCCCACTTACCATCAGCTTTCCCCATCAGATCTGGCAGAGAAGGCGTGCTGTGGATACCATTGACCAGGGATCTACATTTGGTGGATCCCAGGGAGATGTGCCTTCTTTGCCGTGGTGCCCGCCTTATGAAACATTCCCCTCCCCCTGAAATTAGATTGGCCACATCCCATCTGACATTCCAAAAGGCCCTCAATACCTGGTTATGAGACTAGGCCTGGGGCTCCTATGGAACCTGACCCTTGGCAAGATAGCTCCATTGTTGAGGGGTCCATTTCTTTTTCTCCCTCTGCTTTGATTGTATTTTGAGTTTTTTAGTATATTTTTTAACAGGTTTTTAAAATTTGTATACACTGTTTTTATATTTTTACCTATTATCATGTACTACCCAGAGTTGCCTTGGTAAGATGGACAGCCATATAAACTTGATCAATCAATCAATGAATCAATCATAAGAATAGAATAACACTCATTCTTCATCAATTATTATCATGTTCAGGGGTGAAATGCTCCCAGTTCGGACCGGATCACCTGATCCAGTAGCGATGGAGGCGGGTGGTTCGGAGAAGCGGTAGCAAAAATCCCTGCCCACCCATCCCCCCATGCCCAGCTGAGCCGCACAATCATCAGAGGCTTTTTTTTTTACTTTTAAAAGCATTTTTTCTACAACCTCTTCCGCCGAAAAAATGCTTTTAAAAGTAAAAAAAAAAAGCCTCTGATGATCGCGCGGCTCAGCTGGGATCATCAAAGACTTTTAAAAGGTTCCGGTTTCCCTGTCTTCGGCGATGGCGGCGCCCTTTGAAGCTCCGCCAGCCCCGCCGCCCGTAGAACCGCTCCGAGACGAGGAAGCGGCTCGAAAACTTCTAAATCCATAGGATTGAAGAAGGAGAGATCGCAGGGCACAGGTCGAGCCCCTGTAACCCCCCAGGGAAGTTTCTGGGGAGAGAACAGGCGTGGCTCCCTCCCAACCTGCTGAAACTCCGGGCAACGTGGGACGATTCTGCCTTTGCAGAACAAGCCGGCTGCAGGAAACTTAAAGCGAAAGAACCAGCTTTAATCAACAGTGAAACTATCTGAATCCTGAATCTTGGAAACGCAAGTATCAGCGCTTTGTTGACTTTTCAATCTGAGAAAACGCGAATGAGTGAAAGTGCTTAGAAAAAACATGGCGTTTAGCCTCAGAGTTAACGAGCCAGCGAGTGTGGATTGGTGAAGTTATTTTGCTTTGCTTTGTTACAAAGTTTCCAAGTTGCTACAAAGTTGCCTTGCTTGTTATAAGAGAAACAATTGGAAAATTTCTCCCTTTCAAAATGTGACTTTGCTTTACTTCAACCTTTATTTGATCAAATCTGGGGGACTTTTTTAGAAGTCTTTGTGCAGGAGGGAAAGGAAAAGGAACTTCCCTCTTTAGAAAAACTAGATCACGTGGCAGGATGGCTTCAAAGAAGCAGGAAGGGAAGGCAACAGGGGGGGGGGATCCCCCACACATAAACATGAAACGCAACTTCCCCCTGCTCAGCAGTTACAGACTCAGAAAAAAGAATTTGATGTGGGAGATTTAAAAGAATTTATTTCTAAAACTTTGGATGATAAATTTCAAAAATCTCAACAGGAGATAGATGATAAACTTCAAAAATCACATCAAGGGATAGATGATAAACTTCAAAAATCACACCAGGAATTTATGCAGGAAATTAATGAAGTTAAAGATATGGTGAAACAGAATCAAAACAAGGTGACCAAAAAAATATCAGAAGTGGCATCTGGCCTGGCAGAATTTATTGGGAAAGTTGATTTTAAAGTTGAAGAATTTAAATCAGAAGTTAATGTTAAAATGAAAGACAATGATTATAAAATTGCTGATGTTGACAATAAAATGCAGAGAGTTGAAGACGAGATTGTCATGATACAATTCAGGGCAATGGAGTTTGCTATACGGCTTCGAGGAATTCGAGAGGAGGAAAGACAGGATTTGAGACAAGTCTGTTCTGAGGCCCTGGCTAAGATTTTACAAGTTAATCCAGATGTGGTTTTTCACAAAATAGACAAAATTTACAGAGTGAACTCTTGGGTGGCCAGACAAAGACAATTACCTAGAGATGTAGTCATATATTTTACAGATAGAGAAATAAGAAATGATATCCTGCAAAAATCCTTTTACACTTCCGTACAAGTGGGGGGCTCACGAATTGGAATTTATAAAGAATTACCTCCTAAAATGCTGAAAGCTAGAAAAGAATTTGGTTTTCTCGTTAAGGAATTGCAAAATTTACAGATACCTTTCCGGTGGGACGCACCAGTTGGCATAATTTTCAGATACAAGGGAGAAAGATACCGTTTGAATACCGTGGAGAAGGCACAGCACTTCTACACTACTATTCTCAAGGAAAGAACACCATCTCCACGTACATCTACAGTTTTGGAGATTAAAGAGAGTGAAGAGAAGCAACCTCAACGAGAACTGCAAGAACAGTCTAAGCAGGAACTAGAAGAAGTGCAAGGTGCAGAAGGAGGTTTTCTGGATGAGCCCTTGCTGGAATCTTCTCCAATCTTGGACCCGGTTCGGATGATTGAAGTTAAGGATCAACGTATAACTCGAGCTCAAGCTAAGTTACTTAAACAAAAGCAACAACAACAACAGGAAAGACAAGACAAGGAGGCAGATAAGAGTACTGCACAAGAGATTGGAGCTATGGGAGGAGCAAGATCGAAGCTTTCGGATGATCTTCAATTATTTTGCTCTTTGCTCCAGAAAGAGGCTGATGATGCTTAAGTGTTTATCCTGGAATGTTAATGGGTTGAATTCAGCACAGAAAAGGAAGAAATTATTTACATATTTGAAACAATTTAATAATGATATAATTTGTTTACAAGAAACGCGTATCACAACTCAAGATCAAAAATATTTGATAAACTCCAAACTAGGAACACATTTTATATCTTCAACTTCGCAAAAAAAGAATGGTGTGGTAATTTATGTAAATAAAAAGTTAACAGCTAAAGTTATAGAAACAGATGAAGATGGTAGGTTTGTAGCAATTGAATTGTCTACCGCAAATGGCCAAATTCTTCTGATTGGGATTTATGCTCCCAATCAACAACAGGACTATTTCTATAAGATGTTACATACTAAAATATTGCAATGGGATTACAGATCTATTTTAATTATGGGAGACTGGAATGGAGTAATCGATTCTAAATTAGATAAAAAGAGTTTGGCAAAGTCTAGAATCAGATTACCACAGACCTTTTTTGACATGAAAGAAGATATGGAACTAAAAGATGTTTGGAGAATACATAATCCAAAAGAACTGGACTATACTTTTTTTTCTGACAGACACAGATCCTTCTCTAGGATTGACTTTATTTTGTTGACAGATGATTTACTTGTTAAGACAAAAAGAACAAAGATTTTTCCAAGAACTTTGACTGACCATAGCCCAGTATGGATAGAAATTGAGATGGACAAGGTTGAGAGACGTTCTTGGAAATTAAATGAGAATTTGTTTAGATATGAAAAAAATATAACAGAACTTAAAAAGCATTTGAAAGAATTTTTTGAAATAAATTTGAATAAAGGTACCCCAATTGAAATTGTGTGGGATGCAAGTAAAGCTTATATGAGAGGGGTACTTATCTACATGAACTCTAAACATAGACTGTTCCGACAAAAGAAAAGATCTGAACTGGAAATAGAAATAAAGAATAAAGAACAGTTACTTATTAAAAATCCAACAGATGAAAGAATACGTAGTGCTATAAAACTTTTGAAAGACCAATTTCAAATGCTTATGGCGGAATAAGTTGCAACAAACTTACAATATGCGAAGCATAACACATTTTGTAACGCTAATAAACCAGGCAGATGGTTGGCTTACACATTGAGGAAAAAACAAAGTATACGGACTATTGATAGTATTGATATTGGAGGGAAAGAAATCTTTCAACAAAAATTAATTAAAGAAGCTTTTGTGGACTATTATACTAAATTATATGCTAAAGAGGAGGTGCAGAATGGACTTACAGAAAAATATTTAAACGATAAAAGAGTTACAAAAATTACTGATCAACAAAAGACTTTTAAAAGAAAAAAATCCTTTTTTTGTTTTAAATGCCTCTGACGATCCAAGCTGAGTTGCCTGATCATCAGAGGCATTTAAAAGAAAAAAAGTCTCTGCCAATCAGGCAACTCAGCTGGGATCATCAGAGCCTTTTGAAAGCATTTTTTACAACCTCTTTGCTGAAGAAAAAAAACAAATTGGCCATGCCCACCTAGTCACATTACCCCACCAAGCCACGCCCACAGAACCAGTAGTAACAAATTTTAGATTTCACCACTGATCATGCTATAGAAAGTTATTTTCTCTATATTTGAACAACATACTTCACCATTAGGAGTCTTGTGGACCACTATTTTGAGATTTAAACCACATGTACTGACTTATATGCTTAATTTGGCGTTTTGTTCTTACAATAAAACACATTTTACAATTGTAATTATATCACATGACATGACTACACCATTTAAGGCTACTTTTGGTGCCTAAGAGCCATATGTTTTTCTAATGATGTTTTTGATTCATCTCTTCACACATATACTATATGGCAACTATGGAATTGAACTTTATGTTGTTAATGTTATTTAATGTAGTCATCCATTTAAGATAGACATAGTCCAGTGTTTTGTATTGTATTTCTTCAGCGCTGCTCTAAACTAAAATTTTAATTACTGTTATGATGTAGCTCCTTGAAGTACTTTGGCTTTTGGTTGTATATTGCTTTTTTAGAGTATAACTGTAGGCTAAAATACTTCAAATGGATAGCACTGACATTCTAAGCAAAACATTTACAGTAGTAATTTAATGGTTTATTTTGGGTCAAATGGACCAACATAAATTTGAGGATTTGATGGGATACCAGAAACCAAATAAAAATGTTTTTTTGAGGTGAAAGATCCAATCTAAACCTCAATTTAAAGACATTCCTTTGATAAGTAACCCTTAATATTAATATTATTATCAATAAGAACCAGTTTGGTCTAGTGGTTAAAGCATCAGGCTAGAAACGAAGGGACCATGAGTTCTAGTCCTGCCTTAGCCATGAAAGCCAGCTGGGTGACTTTGGGCCAGTTATTCTCTCTCAGCCCAATTCACCTCAGAAAGTTATTGTTATGAAGAAATAGGAGGAAGGAGGAGTATTAGATATGTTTCTGCCTTGAGTTGTTGATAAAAATAATAAAGGTAAGATATAAAACAAGTAATATTTTCATTAAATACAATTTAGACAAATACAAATAAATACAATTCTGCCTTGGTGATTTTTTTCCCTTGTCCTCTCTCACAGGTATGGCACTGTTGGGTTTTTTACTGCATTCAGGATCAGAAAGAGCCATCCCTCAACAGCTGGTGCCAATAAGGTTGGCAGTACCTTAATATTTTCCAATAGGAAGGAGTGGAAAAGAAGAAATCAGAAGTGTTTAATGTTTTCCAATAGGAAGGAGTGGAAAAGAATGAATCAGAAGTGATTTTGTGGTGATTAATTTTTTCTTCAGAAAGCAAGAGGAAAGGCATTGATTTGAGGCTCGTGTCCCAGAAGGTTTCTGGCTGGCAAATTGCTGCCTATAACTCTATAGTAACAATCTTCTATGTCTCCAAACATATTTTTCTTGTGTTCAAAGAACCATAAAGCACAAAAGAGAAGAGTGTCCATTCTAGCACTCTATATAAGCTGTTAAAAAAATGAAATTATTTTGAATCATTCAAAAAGGATATGAAACTTTACAAACCTTTTTATACGTTTTCTCCTCATTTTGTTTTTCAGAAGGGGGATCTCCATTTTCAGCTATAGTCTGCATCTGAAAAGATTTAAAAGTAGAAATATGTTTTATTAGTAGTGTTCTAACTCACCTTTTCCAGACAGGTAACAGTCAAATTAAATAAAACATAAAACATAACACATCAATGTACAAGCAACAACTAAAATCAATAATCAGGTGGTAGTGCCACTAAGCTATGCCAGATAGTGGACTTTATAGATTGACACTTGTGGACTTTGTTATTATTTCACCATTCTCTGGATAATTTAAAAGGTAAAGGTTCCCACACACATGCGAGCTAGTCGTTTCCAGCTCTAGGGGCAGTGCTCATCTCCGTTTCTAAGCCGAAGAGCCAGAGCTGCCCAAAGAAGTCTCCATGGTCATGTGGCCATCATGACTCAACTGAAGGCCCACGGAGCGCTGTTATCTTCCCACCAAAGTGGTCCCTGTTTTTCTACTTGCATTTTTTACGTGCTTTTGAACTGCTAGGTTGGCAGAAGCTGGGACAAGTAACTCTGTTATGCAGCACAAGGGATTCGAACCGCTGAACTGCTGACCTTCTGATCAGCGTCTTAGCCACTGAGTCATCGCATCCCTGAATAATTTGGGGAGTCCTAATTTCTAAGCCAAATTTTACCTCTGGATAGTCACAACATCACAGAATATTCTAAATGCTATTAAAAGGCACAGCAATAATAACAACCCTGGAAAGACTTCATCTGATGAAGTCTACTATCTGATGAAAGATAGTAACTAAGAGAACAAGAAAGGAACCTGTAATAAAGACTTTAATTGCTGGGAGATTCATGTTGTAAAAGGTAATCCTTCAAATGTATTTGTCCCAGTCCTTTTAAGGTTTTAAACACTAAAATCAATCCTCAACGAGACTGGAAACAAATCAATAGCAATGTACTTCTCTGAATACCAGGTTGATAATATGCTCAGGACAGCCAGTGCTAGTAAATAATGTGGTTCCTCTAATGGCGAATCAAACCAATACTTGCCAAAGTAAGTCTTAAAAGCAATGCATTCCTAATCTGATCATTACTGAAGCATGAGTAATAACAGTCAAACCATGTCTCTCCAACAAATGAGTTCAACAACAGAGCAACCAAAGCCACCAACCAAAGGAATATAATAAAGAGCTAGCTCCTTTATAGAAAAAATTGTTTATAGGAATCTTACACAAGACAAAGCAAAAATCTGCACTGAAAGATTTTCCACTAATAGTTCTATCTTATCCTAATAATTAGTGATGGCCATTATATTTTTTAGTCACTACACTCACCCGAATGGCCCCCTGGATTGCATGGTTGAATTATAATCCTAACCTAATATGGCTACCATAGTTGGAGGCCTGTTCAGGTCTGTTTGGCTTCAGAGTTTATACAAGTATATATACCCTTGTGTATTTATCTGTTTCTATCTCATGGAGGACAACTCTAGAATCACATCCTATTTAGGCAAACCAGCCCCTTCAACTTTGTGCAGGAATTCAAATTAAAACATCCCAGACAGATGGGTGTCTAGCCTCTACTATATATCTGATGAGTTTTTATACATAAATTATATGCAACATTCCCAGTGATCCTTAAAAGATCTCTGGATCATTCCCATTCTGTAGCTGTAGAGGGATGCTCGGGTCAGTGGGCGGACCCTCCCGCCGATTTTACTACCAGTTCTTGCAAACCGGTCCGAACTGGGAGCAACCCACCACTAATGTTCGGGGTGTTTCCCTGCGAATGCCAATAGCATTGGCATAAAAGTCATGAGCACATCTGAATTTTTTATTACATATAACCAACAATAGATATTTAATGCAATTCCTATTTCTTTATGCATAGAACATGCACAAATATCAGTGAAAAGAGATAGGTGAAAGAGCAAATAAAGGGAAAGAAAAATATTAGTAATCCCACCAAGATAAATACCAATTAGAAAGTTTAAAAATTTCAGTGGCAAGCAAAGAGCAAGGAGGTCATAAAGACATGAGTAAGTATGGGTTTCTGAAAAGTCTGTCTCCTGTGTCCCAACCAGCCATGTCTCAATCTTCATTAAACAAAGTGAAAAGCCTTCTAGGGTATCTTGGTGAACAGATAAACCGGTAGAGAATATGACTGCATTTTCTTTATCCTAGATTCAAAATGTTCAGCTCTTTAAAAAAAAAAAGCATTCACTAAAATGCTGGAGTGGGCCTGCAAGCTGATATAGTTACTATATAACAGGCATAATGTCCTCTCATAGATAACATCTTAATTTAAGAAAGATCATTAAATAGCTCATCTGGCTTTACAAGCTGATTGTAAACCAACATTTAAAAGATGGAGGTTCACAGTTCATGCTATAAATATTCCTTTACTAAACTCTTGAAATTAAAATGTGCTAGTTAACAGACTGATGCCTACATTGAACATGTTATTAGTCAAAATGCATGTTCTTATTTAGGTTGTTGATCTGCTCTTTTGGTCACCCAAAGAGCTATGTTAAACTTTATGAACATAAAACAAGATGTTTAGAAACTGCCCAGACTCTGCATACATTAGCAACCAATTATTTAATGACTCTTTGAAGTTACAATAGAGCTGAATGCAGAGACTTATGACAGGTCCTTGAAGTTGTGGCCACTGCAGTGTCTCCATGGTCATGTGACTACAATTCAGTCACTTGGCTCACATTTACAACAGATGGAGGGCCCATGACCACACCACTGTCATTTGAGACCTTCCCTACCAACTTCTCTCATGCAAAGTCAATGGGGAAGCCAGCAGGAAAGTCACAAGTCACCCCCATAAGTCACTCTTGCTGCTTTTTTTTCCTCAAGAGCTCAAGTGGTAGAGTGAGTGTGGATCACTCTCTGGGCAACTGGGCAACTGCCCGCCCAGTTGCAGTCAGATGATGCCACAGTGCCATTCCCGTCTGTGCCCATCCCACTCCCACTACATTGTAACATAAATTCTGGTTCTAATTACCATATTTAATCAAAGGCTACCTGTAATCACAAATATATTTTTCCATTCTTACTATAGGCTTAATGATAGCAACAAGTAGTAACAATACTGTTATTAATAATATTAAAATGCATGTACCTTTCTTAGCTATGTTACGAACAGCCTGCAGTTGAGAGAGGGAATCAACCCTTTCATTGATGCTGTCAATTTTTCCAGGACACTGTTAAAAAAAAGTTCTTTGTTAACCAGGGTAAATTATTTAAAAAATATTTTTATACAGAATAGCAATGAAACAAAAGCAGGGCCCTAACACAGACACACACACAAATATAATCATTTATGTGTTACTACATTCATACATTATTTATGATCATTCTAATTACAGGTGGTGCTTGACTTACAACCTACCCGAAAAAGGAGACTTACGACCTAGATTTGAAATTCCAATATCCACTTCCCCCGCCCCCCCATGGTTACATGACCACACTTCAGGTGCTCAGCAACATGGTCACATTTATGGCCATTTGCAGCATCCTGCAGGCACATGACCGCATTTTATGAGTTTTGCTGAAAACCAACACGGAATCGTATTTATGATTGTGGCATTTGTTTAACGACCACAGCGTCCGCACTTATGACTGACACATTAATGATCCCTGAGAAAAAAGTTATAAAGTTGTGTCAAACACATGATCAACCTGTTTTATAACCATCACAACATATAATGGGGAGGCTCTATTACAGTCATAGGTCAAGGACTATCCCATTACACATTTAGGGAAAGCAATAGAGGCATGTTACATTGTAGAACATTACTAAAATATATTGAAGGGGAATTTATTTCCGTAGACCTTTGTGAGGCTGCCTTAAAGATACATGAAAAGGAATTATAACGCTGGTTAGCTCATTCGCATAGTAGGCTCATTGTACACACATACAGAATATTATTACAACAGCAAAACCAAGTGTGTTTTGAAAGAGGACCGATAGGATTATAATCAGTTGTCCAATCTTAGCTTTCCCTATAAAGCTTCTGAGATCTGGCTTCCAACAGGAAAATAGACTGCATGCAAAAACAATGGAAACGGTTCTATATTTTTTATCCACTTCTCTATTAACTGGGAAAATAAGCAATTTACTGCTGCAGGTTTACTACTCTTCAACCACAAAACACTGTATATGGACCTTCTTCTAGTTTCTGAATATACCCATCCCTCCATAAAAAAGAGGAGATGAAGGCAATAAAAGATCCAATGACAGAACTGCATGTCAGCCTTGTGCCAAGCAACTTTCGTAAAACTCTGCTTAATTACAGGGCTGCTTTAAAATAAATCCTTTTTTCAATATTTTTTTCCTATAAGTATAAATATAATGACATTTTAAAAAGTTATCCAAAATAATCATATAACCTTGTACCTGGACATTTTTGGTTATGGTAACATTTAATTTATATAATCCTATATAATTCTGATAATTTATATTTAATTAATACAATGTCAAACAACTTTGTGGTATCTTTAACCAATTAAGACATAATTTTTTTATACGCTATAATATACTAGCTAGTCTTTATGGTGGCATAAGATCCTATTTATTTTTCACTGTAATAGATTAGAAATATATAATAAGCAATTAATTGAACTACTGAAACTATACTCCAAGAAAATAAAGCTCTTTTTAAATGAAAAGCTAGCAAATAGTATGTTATGACCAAGCATTATATAAGATGGTTTGAAATTCTTTTTATATAACCATTTGTATTGGATACTAAATAAATCCTTAACAACCCCCCCCCCAATGCCAAATATCAGTTTTTAACATGTTACACTGCCTTTATGTGCTTCCACAGAATATCCCATGATGGGAGATATTAATAAATTCCTAATACTTAGGGAATACCCAGTGTAAAATATTTTTTCCATGCTGGATCTTAATAAACTCTACATACTATGATCATTTAAGGGCCTTTATATGCTCATCAAAGAATCATACTGTTTACACAACAAGCAGACTCTCTCATCTATCCTTGCACTCTGCCTACATAGAGGTGGATTTATATGCAGTTTTTCCCCTTGGCTGTCAAAGCATATTTCTATGCATACCAACTTAAAAGGAAATGTCTTCAGAAAAAATAATTCAATGCTATCCTGAAATAACTAAACCAAACCAAGTACAATATAGCCTTGAACTTTCCATCCAAGAAGAATATTTGGGATGTAACAGAGGCTTGCTTATTCCCAATTTATTTGGAGAAAATTCTTTTTTTTTTTAATGTGGGAATTCATATTGCCAAGGTAAAGGAGGCGTTGATTTCTTTAGCAGAACAACTACATTTGCAAATTAAACTGAATTAAATAAATCTGGGGTCTCCAACCTTTTGGTCAAATATCACATATGTGTGTCCGCATCTGTATGTGTCTATGGCTATGTGAGAGAAACACTTAGGGCTTGAAAGAAAAATGATGCATGCAGTCCGCCATAATAAAAAAAAAACCAATGCTTCCTAATTTAACACTTGTGTAGTTATATTTGCCCTTCCCATTATCATCTGAAGAATCACAAACCAAATAAGATCTGTATACTAAACCACTTGTGTTTGCTTGCAATTTTCAGTTAGGCAAAACTGGAAAGTTTAGGGCAACAATAGACTGCTTTGGAAGAGAGGCTAAAATATGAAATTACACAGCAATGGATGGGGAGGGAAGTGTGAGGAAGCGACTCAAATGCCTGCTTCTGAGGTAGGGCTGGCTAAGATTACCAACAATCGATGGGTGAGCCCTTTTTTCTCCCTGGTGGGAGAGGACCCTTAGTGACACGCTGGAATCGGGAGTGGGGGTGCAATTTTATTGCAGTCCATGACTCCTTTTGTTCCCCCTCCCCTCAGCAAAGTAGGGAGGATAGCTAAGAAAGAGGAGTGATTTCTGGCACTCCCTACCAGCTTCTCACAAGCAACATCAATGGGGAAGCCAGTAGGAAGTCAGAAATTGTTCCCATTTCCATTGCTATTTTGCCCACCCATGGTCATTCTATTTCTCTGTTTAGATACGAGGATGACCTAATGAGTCACAGGTTATTTAATAGAATTTTCCTCTGGTAAGTGTTCTCCTACCATGAGAAAGGGATAGCACTTGGCCAATCCTGCCTGAGTTCAAAACTAGGTGGAACTGGGCTTGGTCAGAACTTGAATCTAAGCAATGAGAAACACCAGAGTGCAGCCTAAACTAGGAACTAGGAGGAGGAAACAGCAAAGTATGTTCATGCTATTGCCAAGAAAACAGCATGGTTGAGTCCATGATATCACCAGAGATCAAGCTCCACTTAAAAAAAAAGATTTTACTTCTGGGTATGTCTAAGGAAATGAGCCTAAAAGTTTCATTATCATTTAAGACAAATGAAATACCCTGGTTCTCAAATCAACAAGAGTTCTGTAATTGTTAAGAGTACATTTTGTCCAAATTTGATCCCTTAATTTCCCCTCCGGCACAGTGGGTCGTTTTCCTTTTCATCTACAGAATAGTTTTTTGTTGGAATGCATGTCCACCAAGTCTTGTCACTTCTTTGCAGAACCTCTTTGATTACAGCAAAACGACATTCCTGGAGTGCCATAGTTTTTGAGCTGCCCAGCATGATGCCAACCAGTCTTTTCATAAACTTCAGAATAAACAAACAACAAGAAAAATATATTATGGGGGCAACGCCAACAGGCCTGAGGACTCTGGGAAGGGGTGAACTAGTGGGATAGTTGACTTATTGTTAACATTCCTCTGCCTATTAATTTCTTCCAGTCTTAATTTTGTTTTTATCATTTTTAATTCTTTTTAATAATGATTACATAACGGTTTTAAACAAGGACTGCTTTATATTTCTACTGTTTTGTTGTCACTCAGAATCGCTTTCTATGAGATGATGGCCATATAAATTAATTAGATAGATAGATAGATAGATAGATAGATAGATAGATAGATAGATAGATAGGAATTAAAACGTAGAGGACTGGGGAAAGCTACTTATAAAGATCTACTTGAGCCATTATTCAGACAAGCATTTACTAAAAAGTAAGGAACTATAGAGAAAGACTGTTTTGTTGAGTTCTGGATGAATCCTCTGCATTTTATAAGTTGTAGGAATGAACCAGATTGCTCAGACACATACCCATTTAATAACATGCCAACTGAAATCCTATTAAATGCCATCCAACAAACAGAATAAAACAATTCTTGCTTAAACACATGGAATTATTAAGAGCATTAAAAGCTTTTGTATTTAAAGAATCCATATGAATAATCAAACTCATGTTTCAGCAGAAAGGAATGATAACTAAATATAGAAAGAATATTCTTGTTTCTTTATTTATTCATGACCAAGACTTTTTTTCCAGAGGAAGTCTTTATATAATTATCTGTAGTAGGAATAATTGGTGAGTGTAGTTAGCAAAAAGTATTTAATATGCAAAATCTCTAAACTACATTTCTCAAACAAACAATTTACAAATAAGGACTTGCTTCTTCTTTAACAGCAGCATTTCACCTCATCTTTCTTAATATTATGTGGCTAATTTAATAGCAGTGGATATCAGAATAAAAATACAATTTAAAGGATTATAAAAAAGAAATCATAATCATGCCCAAAGCATAGAACACTAAATCACTGTACTACAATATTTTTTTCCAGGAAGTCACCTACTGATTATAATTGTTACAATGGACGAAGATATTTAAAAACTAAAACGTATTTATACTTTATGTACTGATACCGAGTGTTTCTCCAAGACTACAGGGCAACAAACAGTGATAAAAAAATAAAAAGTTATAACCTTCGGCATTATCAACTGAAACTAAATACTGCAAGATAGGATATGATTAAACACAAAAACATGCTCTGTGATTTGAGATAGGAATCCAACACCTTCTTTAACTGGCTTTCATCCCATGTAGAACATATATGAATATTCAAAGCTACTTTATTGTTAGTTCAAACCAAATCACTTGCTCCAAAAGGCAATGATTCTTCAATGATTCAAGCACTAATTCAAACTGAATCTGAATTCAGAAAACAGGTGCTCTGTCACTAAGGAAACACTCCTTCCCCAAATGGCTAGAACAGTTGAGAAAATGCCTGATGATTATAAGCATGGAATGTTGCAGTACATGATTAAAGTGATATTTTAGTTTCCATGTAAAGAGAGAAGAAAAGATTAAATAACAATGGCCTATTCAAAGGAGAACCAATCACTATCAACTGCAAATGTTTCTTCCCACCCACTGGATATTCATTAAATCTAATGCTGTATATATGATTCTCTTGTTTCCTAGGTTGGAATTGACCATGTAGTCAGCAATGTCCTCCGTAAATATTCTTTCCATTCCACTGTTTTGCACAATCTCATACCGTGAATACCTACTATGGATATATTACTATACCATACTATGAATACCACCATCTTTTATCCTGAATATTATTACATACTTACAGGTAAACATACTCCCAATTTGTCTACACCCATTAGCGTCCAATTTAGTGCACTTCATTTCTGCTAGGAGAGTTTCAAGTCTTCTTTGGAGTATATTTTTTATATTCCAAGTTCCAATTGCATTTCTCCTTGTAAAACGCGGAGCTCATTTTTCTATATTGTCACCTAGAATATCAGCCTTCTTTGTAGTTTTGTCTGGCTAGGTTATCAGCTCCAGATGTATTCATAAATGTTCAATTTTCCTCCCCTGCAACCAGTGAAGTGCTTTTTGATTTAGGCAGTCTCATTAACTGACATTCAAGATGGTCTAAACGTTTTAGCCATCTCCATGCAATTTGCTTGGCAACAATACAGAAGTGGTTTGTCACTGTTTTTTTTTTTTTCTACTTTTGAGTTTCTAGGTAGATTTCTTCCCACGTGTTGCAGAACCCCTTCTGCCCTCACTTCCATCATGTGTTACTCTCTGCTTAACTAGTCACTACCAGCAGCTTCTGGTCCTTCCAGCTTCCAGAGATTCTCAGGGTTATTGCACCTACCGAAATATCCCTCAATATCAGGATGGCTTAGTAACAGAAATAGATGATAGGCCATGACTTTTTCCTTAACAGAACATAGAAAAATATCTGTGCTCACAGAGAAACTGGAGGAAGAAACTCTCATACTCCCAGCCCTTTTTGTAATGAAAATATTGTTTATGAAAATCCACACCACCCTTGAAATAAGCCTGGTGTTTTCATTTAAACCAATTAAAACCTTCTCAGCCTTGCAGCTTTAACTCAAAGAAAGCCCAAATGAAAGCCATTTCAACCTTGCAGCCTTAATTTGGAAAAGCAAAACTTACCTGTCGTGTTGAACAGAGGCCCGGCAATTTCACAAAACATTCATAAGGAATTAATTACCCCAGAGACAATTCTTAATTTCTATTGGATCTATTGAAAGGATTTTATCTCTGAGTAAAACATATGTGTTATACATACATCTGACACACAGAAGCTTTTGAGAAGAACGCTGACTCTCACAGTATATTTACAAAAAATAGAGGGAAAGATATTATAAGCTGAATCTGTCTTTATGAATAAAAGCTGTGTAAGACTATGAGACATATAAACACTGAATACAGATAGCATCCTTTCCTCATTGTATGCATTTTATACACCATGAAATTAAACAAGCAAAATATACAATGGTACAGTCATGAGCTAAGGAATGACTTGTATGTTTTCCATAAATCTAAATAAACAAGGAAACACAGAATGAATTAAAACTGCTCTTTTGCTAAGAACAGGTCGTGTTTTTAGGCCTTTAGGGCAAAATATACAGCCCAAATAGGTAGAATAGATAACGTATCTATGTGCATCTTTTAAGAGCTGGTTCTTCCAGATGGAGGGCTAGTAAGCACTTCGAAACATTACCCGTAATTTTTCAAATGGAGTTTCCATTGACTATCTTTCACTCAGAAAGCCTTTTACATATACGGTAATTTGATCCAGCAGTCAATGGAATTTTCTCCAAATCTCATCCAGTACTTGTGACATCTATTTTGTGTAAAACACTTTTTTCTAATAAATTTCATAATATCTCTTTCATTTTTCTTATCAATGTCACAATCAGTTTAGAAAAAAGCACAATTCATTAAAATTTTCTCCTATAATTTACAGGGGAATTATAAGATTGCCACCAGATCTTTTGTATTTTGATTCAGAAAGAAATATTGCTGGGTTCTATAAAGTCTCTTCCTCTTTGTAAATTCAGGATGTGCACATTAAGTTGCACACACCTCTTTTTCTTAGAACAATATTTCCTTTATTTCTCCCATAGAGTAATTCGATTTAGTTATGATTTCTTGTGGCATTCATCTTTAGTAATGTTATTGTTACGACCAAACAGATTTTACAGAGTTCTCAAATGTTTCAAAGAACTTTCAATGCTTTTGACTAGGGCATATAGATAGTACTTTTTAATCGTGATACAGAAACTGTCATAAGAATTAGGAGAGGCCACGGGCATCAAAAGTGCTCATACTGCTTTCCAATCTCTGCGGGTCCTATGCTTCAAAGAAATCTAATATAAATCTAAGGTTCAGGAGCAAAAGATTAGCCTATGTTAATAGAACTCGTATGCAGTACAATCAGGGCAGAACATATATAGTTAATGGCTCTCAGTTGATGTAGTAGCTAAGGAATCAGGCTACAAAACAGGAGACTGTGTTCTAGTCAAACCTTAGGCACAAAGCCAGATGGGTGACCTTGGGCTTTATTTCAGTTTTAGGAAAGAGGCAATGGCTAATCATTTCTGAAAAATCTTGCTAAGAAAACTGCAGACTTATCCAGGTAGTATCCAAGAGTTGAACACGATTGAAAAAAAGCAAAAAAAAAAGCAACTAACAGAAATCATGCAATTAAAACATCTGAATAACTAAACTCTGTGAATAAGGAATTCATTCTGTTCTGGGCACAAGCTGACATTCTTTAAAAATGTTATGTAGGTTCCTTGGCAGAGAGAAACACATAGCTATATATGTCCAATATAAACATTACAAGGATTTCTCCATCAGATGCTCTCTGAAATCATTTTAATATTAGCTAACACTTACAGGAGGAGTCCCCAATCCCCCCTCCGTGAACCGGGACTGGTCTGTGGCATGCCAGAAACCAGGCCACACAAACAAGCAAAGCCCCATCTGCGGGATGCAGACAGCAAATGGAACCACACCCCCTCTGGTCCACGGAAAAAACTCTCTCCACGGAACCAGTCCCTGGTGCCCAAATAGTTGGGGCTGTTAACTTACAGTATCTCTTATTTGGTCGATTTTACTTAACACTCACTGGTTCAACAACCATTCAAAGTTATAACTGCTCCATTGCAATGTCTCCACAATCACATGATTATAATTCAGGCACTAGGTGGCCAGCATGCAATTACAACATGATAGCAAACTAAGAAGCAAATGGGATTTTCTACAATACCTCTGTGAATTTTTAAAATATATTGAAATAAACCGCATTTCTCCCCTCTCACTCTAAATGTGAGAGCATTATAACATCTTTTTAAAATGAACGTAAATAAGTAGATAGGAGACAATGCATGTGCTTCTTACAGAAGGATCTCCTTGAATAAAACACAGGTACAAATTGTAAAGTATAGTGCTCCACAAAGGTTAAATATCTATTTTTCTGCTCCTGGCAAAACAGAATTAAACTAACTCAACAACAGAATCATGATAAAAAGCCTGATGATGGAAAATTTCTCCTTATTTAATCAGATATAGTTCAGTATTATACAATGTTGAGGAATGTTTTTCTAATGTTTATTATTTATAATAAGGACAGTATGTGTACAATTAAAATTTGCAATGTGAGTCTCAAATAAAAAGTCAGTCAGCATATACTAATATAATAAAGAATCAAGTAAACACCTGGAACTCTTTTAAAAAACTTTTATCAAGTAATAAACAGTGGGTTTTTTCTTTAAGAATCAATTATCTGGCAAGATCTTTAACAAAATAATATTTTTTAAAAACATAATAAGAGTTAAAAAATGTTTGACAACCCTATACAAAGTTTTCACAATTATACCAGTATATAGGTGGGAATTAATAAAAAGTTTTATCTGTACTGGGCAAACACTCGTAAATATTTGATTTTTAAAATATACTTTAAGCAGCAGTTAAGATAAGTTAATAATTAGCACTTTCTGAGAATTGCTAAATAGATGATATATTTATGAAATTATATTTCACACATTACCACGGTAAAATCCCAGCAAACAAAGCATATACTTTCCTACATTTCACTATATACAGTACCTATGTTGACTATGTGGTCTTTTATTTTATTTCTTCATATTATTAAATTAGAATGCTATTTTTTCTACATGATATAAATTGCAAGTAGCTGTCATGCAAAGAATTTAATAATCCTTCCTCTTTTTCCAAATTTTTCAGCACTGTATTACAGTATTTTAGTATAATACTTATGTTTATGTTGCTATTTACATGCACTTCCCTGGGAACGTATCTTAAATAACATAATTTTAAAGAATTTCATAAGTAATAAGATAATTATATGAGCTATATGTAAAGAAAAAATAATGGTCTTTCAAAAGATTCACTTCTTTGGCTTAAAGATTAGTTCTGCTAATTATAATAGGCTGGCAATGCACCGAGCGATCATCTAGTTTCTCTTTGACAAAAGGTGAGACTAAGAAGCTTTTATCTTGGACCTGCCTCATCACAGGTAAACAGATTCAGTTAGATAAAAGAGGAAGTAGGTGTTCCAATTATGATCTCTTCGCATGCGAGAGAAACTATAATAAGAAAATGCTCCTATAAATAAACATTTATCTAATTAATATTATTTTCTCATACACTTTAGTTTTATTTTATCATTTGCCAACTCTGTTGATGGTTGTAAAGCTCCCACCTCATATTCACAGATAGCCAATCAGCATCTGTTTATCACATTCCCAAAGAAAAATGCTGCCTCTGTCATGTATAAATGGCAAATCTCCCAAGGTGTCCCTCTTAAAAATGTTGCCTTTTTGGAATCAAATAGAGACACTGAATATTAGGTAAAGTACCTAGTACTTTACTGAGATTAAGTGGAGGACAAAAGTAACATTGTCCTAAATTCTGGATTAAAGGCTATTATCCAGAAGACTCTGGAAAATTCCAGAGAAGCTAGAAGACCTGTTTTAGGAATTCACTTGCTCCGAGCAATAGGTAAATAACACCAGCCAATATTAACTTTTACATTTTTGTTTGAACTGCTGCTTAAGCTTTATTGTCTCTTGTATTTATGTTCACTGTATAAACTATACAACTGAGTTTTACGTAACTGACAATCGTTTTATAGCAATGTCCTACATCACTAGGAAACAAATATATTGAGATCTCTATTCAGAGACGTACATTTTCCTTTCCTTTATATATATATATATATTCTATGGAACTACTTGGGAATTCATTGAAGTTGCAATTCCTTATTTTTATATTCTTTGCTAGTGAATGATTTATATGTGACTGGTTAAAGCTAAAATTGGATTTTTATTTTTATAAAAATTGTTTTGACTTGGGTCTCACAAATTGGACTCTCAAATTGGGCCTCTCTCCCAAAGGAAGGGAGAAAAAATGAGTTGATTCTCCTAGTTCCACACCTCAAAGAAACAAGGCCAGAAGATGATGCTATGGAATTTAGTTATTCTTTTCCTTTCAATTTGTAAGAACTGCACAGGTTGTGGAAGTTCTCTCGCATGCCGGGGCTGTAAGGAGAAGCTTTCTGTAAGCATCAAGAATTACTAAGGCAAAAGGTGGAATTAAGGTGTGTAGACCCAGAGGGGTCTACACACCTTAAAGAGGGTTTCACTTCACTTGATAGGCTAAACTCTATTGCTACACATTGTGCATTTTGCATTAGATAACATTGATTATGATCATGTAAGACAGGGCTGTCAAACTCATGGCCTGCAGGCCAGATGCATCACGTGCTGGCCACACCTGTGCCTGATGTAGCAAAGGGGGAAAAAGTCCTGATATGTCACGTGACGCCGCCGTGACAACACGGGTTTGACACCCCTGATGTAAGAGATTAAATCATAAGCAAAAAAGTTAGTTTTTTGTTTAGAAAAATACCTTGTGCAGATAATTGGTACATCTATTGTTAAAATTTAATAATAAAGATTTGAAAAGGTTAAACAACTGTACCAGACTTTGTTAATTCAACAGCAAGGAAAGGTACGAATACTAACATTTTGCTTTGGATACCCACATTTAAATTTTTACTGACACATCTTTTATTAACCCTCTTTGGAATAATTATGGACAGCTATGTTTTTATTGTAACTAATATCAATAATAATCTGCTAAACAATGTATTGAACCAAATGTATTGCCCATTTTTTACTTCAAAACCAGAACTGCTCTTTTTAGTGCATATTTGAAAACTGTGAGCATTCAAATGTTGGGGAGGAAAAAATAATAATTTCAGAGAATACAAAGCCATATTCATTCCATGTTGTTACTATTAAACTGTAAGTACAGTTCAACTGTTATTGCAGATAAAAAAAATCAAAGTAATTAGTACATATTTATGAGCTGCAATCGCATCTCATAAAATCACAAAACAAATAAATTTGTATCTTTCACTGGCTGGTATCGGCAACAGGATCTAGAAATGCTAGTTACAGCTTTGCCAGAAACAAATTATAAAATAGTAACACAGAAAGCACACACTGTTCCATTCCCACATATATTCAGTGTTTGAGGAAACTGTAATTTGAAAAGGTCTCAGTTCAAGCTTGTTAAACATGATAGTGGAAGATTTCTACTTCTCTTAAGAAATCAGACTAGTGTAGAGATGGTATTACCCAAGTTACACAATTTGATACTGATAATGGTAGGACTTGTTTAAAAATATAGACAATTTCATACAGTTAATACCATGCATAGCAAGTGCTATTCTTAGAGACAACCCCATGTGCCCATCTTATACACAATTTAAAAAAACTGAAATTTTATTTTGAAATAACCTGAATTTTGCATGTACTCATATACTGTAAGCCTCATGAATATGAAATAACATACATACAGCATTGGAAATCATCTTGTGAAATTATAAAATAAATCCATTGTTACATAAGGTTTTCTTTAAATTTCCATTTAAGGTCTATTTCATAGGCAGAACCTAAATGAAAATAAAGTAATAACCAGGAATTTAAGCATTTAGAGCTTTTAAGTATCCATAACAATAGCAAGGCTCTACCATTAAGGTAAACATTAACAAAAATCCCAAAAGGCTACAAAAGCAAATACAATTTTTATTAAGTTCAGTTCAAAACCTTAAAATAAATATATCCAACAATACAGGCCTATCTGAAACTGGTATGAATGCAAATTTATAACTTACAATGGCAAACTGCATCCATTTCAGGTAGACGATTCAAGAGACATCTTTTTCTTGAGGGAAATCGGACACTAATGAGATATTAACTTTCCAGGAGCACCTATTCAGGAAACTACTGAAGAAGAAATAAACAGATTTGTTCAAGTATGTTTGAGATTCCTCAAACACTGATGCATATAGTAGTCCTCGAGTTATGACTGCTATTGAGCCCAAAATGTATGTGGCTAAGTGAAACGTTTGTTAAGTGAATTTGCCCCATTTTATGACTTTTCTTGCCACAGTTGTTAAGTGAATCATTGCATTTGTTAAGTTAGTAACATGGTTAAGTGTATCTAGCTTCTCCATTGATTTTGCTTGTCATAAGGTCACAGAAGGGGATCACATGACCCTGGGACATTGCAACCGTCATAAATGATGTGAACCAGTTGCCAAGCATCTGAATTTTGATCATGTGATCATGGGGATGCTGCAATGGTCGTAAGTGTGAAAAATGGTCATAAGTCACTTTTTCCAGTGCCACTGTAACTTTGAACTGTTGTTAGTCAAAGACTAATGAGTTATTTCCTAGTTATAATTATTTTTTAAATAAAATAGTTAAATAGAATCATTAGTTTCCCTATTTCCTTCTCCCAGGACTGTTTTGTAGAAAGAGACCTCATTCATAGTTTGTTAAAAGTAGGCTTAACATAAGAAAAAAAGTTTAACCATGTCCCAAGGCTATTTCATACATAATGATTTTCCTGTATAAAATACTCTCCAGATAGAATAATAAATATCAAGAACAAGAACATATAGGTAGTCTTTGACTTATGACAGTACTTAAGCCCCAATTTACAAGTCCCATTTTCAGGGTCCATCATAATTTCAAATGGTTGTTAAGCAATTGATTATAACTCAAGGACCTGTAAGCAGTGCCTTACTGGAATGGATTTCTGGTACAACTAATCAATAGAAAGATGATGCAAATATATATGTAATGATTGAAAATGGGAGAATACATGGAATAAAGGTTTAAAATTTACATTAAACTATAAAAGATAATTTCTATGTATCATTGGTATTTAACTCCAGATGAGTTGTCAAGAATGTATAAAGGTGTTTAAAATGAGTAGGAGTAAGATTCATATCTTAATACAGAAAATTCTTAAAGTGAATATAGAAAGAAACCAGAAATATTTCTTTTGGGTTCAATGGAAAAAGACTTCGGAAAAAAATTCGGAATTTTGTTGTTATGTATGTTGACATCAGCAAGACTACTTTATGCACAGAAATGGAAGGTCACCTCGATCCCCACAATGGATGAATGGCTGCAAAAATTGATGGAGTTAGCAGAGATGGATAAATAGATAAATATTTTGATCAAAGAAAAAATACAAATACTTTTATTTCTACTTGGAAACCACTTCTGGACTTTGTGCTTGAGGTGGAAAAAGAATGAAACTTTGATTTTGGGTTTATTAGATTATTAGATTATTAGATAAATTTGTTGTTATAGAAATGACCAGTTTATATTATTATGTAAAAGTAAAAAGTTGAGGTTTGATATTAATGTCTTATTCTACTGCACCAAGGGGTCAAAAGTCAATGCCTTTTTTATTTTATTTTTCCCATTGCTTTCCCCCCCTTTTCTCTTCCCTTCCCCCTTCCCTATTTACTTTTTACTTTTTACTATTTACTTTTGTATTTTCTTTGTATGCTATATTATAAACTAATAAAAATATATAGATTCTTTCTACAGCTGGAAAATATTAGAGTATTATTAACAAGTTTAAGGTAAGGGTTTGTAACTCAGTGCTGTAATTAGCTTGGAGTACAAGTACCAAAATCAAACAAGCCCCAATGTGGGACCATATTTTAACACAAAATGAGAAGTGAGTCAATATGGGAAGTTAGGTTTTACTGATATATTTATGATTTATTTACATTTTTCTGCATTTATTGATTTTTCTCATGATTTTTAAAATATGACCATCATTTGCCATGACTTTTTTTAATGAAATATGATTAATAAACAGCAATAATAAACCTACAGTTAAATGGCCACTTCTGGATCAGAGATATGCAAATACTGCTGATTGTTTTTTCCATTACAATATCTTGGTTACCAATTAGGTGGCAAACAAAACTGATAATTTTTTCAAAGCTGTCACTTCCCTTTCGATAATCCTTCCATTTCTGCTAATTATATACAACTATGATTTAACACAGACTTGAAGTTAGAAGGTCTTTTGCTTTATGAAGGAGACTTTAAAGCTTCCGGTTTTTCGCTTTCATTTTTAAATATTTCTGCTTCCTAGTGTAGCAAGGCTCGTGGCTAGTGAAAAAATGAGGTTAACAGCATGGACAAGATGAAATTTGGGGTGGGTGGGTAGTAGAGAATGTGGAGTCTCAGAAGAAAAACAAGTGCATTAAATCTTGCTGCACGTTTGTCCCTTATTTTAGAAAGCACTGAGAAAAATCATGCTCTTATCATTTTTGCTGCTAAATGTTCCTGGTACATACTGCAAGTACTCAGGGCCCATGACTACAGGTTGCTCATTCTGGTTTTAAAGCCAAAATTATACATCATTTCCTTAAACTTATCAGATCATGTATACTTTCACATCTTTCTCACTGACACGCTTACTATTTCCTCTCTTCTTTGAAAAAATATAATTCTATTTCTGGAGGCTGGCCAGACAACATGTCCTTTATGTATTAAAGAAAAAAACCCCTCATTTGGTAGCTGAGTTAAAGTTAACCAGCAAGTTACCATTTTCCATTTCTTCTTAATTTTTTGCTTCCATAATTATGTTTAACTTAGAATCCTAAGTTTGACTTGACATCTATATTACTTAAGGCAGAGCTTCCCAAAGTTTTTCCTTATCAAACAGCTTATCCGAAAGTCCTTCTTACCCAATCTAGGTAAAACACCTTAAGTCAATGTAAATGTTCCCATTATGATTGAGTAATAATTTTGTGTGTTATTAATGAAAGAAAAACCAATTTTACCCAGTTTTGAATAATTCACCCAGGTTTGGAAAGCACTGACTTAAGGAGACAACATTTTCTCCGTTCTACTTGAATTTATCTTACTCTTGAAAAAATAAATTATAAGTCTTATATCGAACATAACTCAAGCTGGTCAGGTATATCTAGAGCAAATGCTAACAATGGAGAACTTAGGGCCCAAGAACTAATGTTGAGATCATAGTTCCACACCTTGGCAAACAATGTTATCATATGTGGGAACAAAATTAAGCAAAATTTAGAACAGAGATAAAGAAAAAACATTCCTGTAAAGTATGACTCTTTTATGCAAAAGAGTTACCAATTAGTAACTATCAACCACACAGGTAGCTGTTGAGTTATGCTGGCAATTGGGACTGGAATTTCTGTCACTAAGTGATGCAGATATAAAGTGTGACATCACATGATTTAGCAACAGCAAGTCCTGGTTGCCATTGTTAACCATATCCAACTGATCTTTATTAGCAAAGGACCCATCTTGATCCAAGCCACTCTGGGCTCAGTTCCTCCCATCCCCAAAGCATTGATAAGGTAAGGGAGTATCTTGTCTACAACTCACCTCACTTGCACTCCCGTATCTGTGCTCTTTTGGCTAGCTTGCACTTCTGCTGAACTTGTCACCCTACTATCCACTCACCCTGGTATCCTCTGGCCCTGTTGCCCCTGCTTGCCTTGCTGGCTTTGCCATTCTGTGTGCCCTGGCCCTGCCAGCCTTGCCATGCAATGCTCACCAACCCTACTGTCCCTGCCAGCCTTGCCACCCCTCCAGTCCTTGCTGCCTGCAGCTGACTTTCACCATCTTCTTCCTGCCACTGCTGAAAAAGCCTATCCTACCTGGCTCTCAAGAAGCAGCTGCTGGTTGTGTCAGGCCTTCTTCCTCGGACTGTGCCCACCCCTTATCCAAATTGCATATAGCCTTGTCTGAATTGCAGGTGATCCTCTCCTGAGATTTCTGGAAGCTTCAGAAGCTTTTCAAAGGTCATATGGGGAGCAACAAACCAGGCAGGGATGGCAGGGCCAACCGAATGCAAAGCCGTCAAAAGGGCAGAGATGGGGGCAGATAGGCAAGAGGGGAAACTAAAGTATTTCTGCAGTTTTAAGTGCAGGCAGTTGCCAAGCCCTTGAATTGTGATCACATGACCACAAGGGTGCTGCAACAGCCGTTAACTTTGAGGACCAAGAATAATTACTCTTTGCTGCTATACTGGTCATAACCTCAAGATTACCTAGTTAGTGGAATCAGAGCTGATGGCTATACATGATTACATACAGGAGTGGGTTCTACTTACATTTACTACCGGTTCGCAATGGGAGCGCGCACACTTCTGCGCATGCGCAGATCATACTTTATGATGTCCGGGCGGATGGGCAGAGCCTCCTGTCGCTTTAACTACTGGTTCTCAAGAACCGGACAGAATCAGGAGCAACCCACCACTGTCTGACACCCACCCTTTCTCTACCTCTGTCACATGCAACTGATAAAATATATGATTCCCAGAATAATTGTCCAGAAAGTAAGACTGGACATGCAACTTTTAAAGAGACGGAGCAGTGCTTGAAACTATACAAAATTAGGCTGGAACAAATTTTTCATGGCCATTTCAAAGTATTTAACATTTGTATTTTACACAGTTCTGTATCCTCTGCCTTTCTTTCATTACTTTAAAAAAATGCAGGTGCATTCAAACATTCGTTGAAAAGAACTGACTTCCAATACAAATAAAAGCCAAACTTTTCATGTAGCTGTGGTGAACACTGAAATAGTTTCCATCACAACTTTGCAGAAAAAAAATAGTTCAATAATAAATGTCCCACAACAGCAATTCAAGCTTTTCTCTCATTTATATGTAAATAAAGACAGCCAAGTTTAATATAAATGATCCTCAAATAAACACACATACAATTGCAACTGGAATGACATGTTTTCACTCAAAATTATATCTCAAGCAGGGTGGATAAAAATCAATGTTTTTTTTTTATTTAAAAAAAAATTAAATTGGATTTTTTTATTTTTATCAAATTTATTTCAATAAAATAGTTTGGGAGTAAAAATCTATCTAAAGATAGTTTTCTATTTAAGATACATTAATAATTTAGTTTATTCAGCATGAAATGGAGCTTAGTTATGTAGCATGAGGCTGTATATTCTGCAATATTGGGACTGTTGGTGAGTCAGCAGCGGGTCAGAGGAGGAGTCGCTGCAGGACAGAGATGACAGTTGCCCTTTAAAAATTATGATTTAAATCGAGTTGATTTAAATCAAGACTTTTTACTAGTGATTTAAATCCTGATTTAAATTGATTTGATTTAAATCAAATCCACCCTGATCTCAAGACATGGGAAAAGACCAGTGGTGAAATGTAAAATTTGTTACTACCGGTTGTGTGGGTGTGGTTTAGTGGGGGTAATGTGACTGGGTGGATGTGGCCAACTTTTTCTCTTTTTTTTATTTTTAAAAGCATTTTTTCTACAACCTCTTCGGTCAAAGAGATTGTAAAAAAATGCTTTTAAAAGGCTCTGACGATCAGGCAACTCAGCTGGGATCGTCAGAGCCTTTTAAAAGCATTTTTTCTACAACCGCTGAAGAGGTTGTAGAAAAAATGCTTTTAAAAGGCTCTGACGATCCCAGCTGAGCCGCACGATCATCAGAAGCTTTTTTCTTTACTTTTAAAAGCATTTTTTCAGCCAAAGAAAAAATGCTTTTAAAAGTAAAAAAAAAACCCTCTGATGATCGCGCGACTCAGCTAGGCATGGGGGGGTGGGCAGGGATTTTTGCTACCGGTTCTCCAAACCACCAGCCGTCATCGCTACCAGATTGGACGATCCGGTCCGAACTGGGAGCATTTTACCCCTGGAAAAGACTCGTTCAAGCACACAGCATATAAATAATCAATCTGCAGCCAAAGGCATTTTGACTCAGAAAAATCAGTTTCTGAATAAGCATATTTGGCATTATCTTGGGTTTTAGATTTTCTAATTTTGACCCAATGCTTGGGACACAGAAAATTCTAGTTCAGTACAGAAGATTCTAATACCAAGGAAGTGGCAAGAAAAGAGGATAACCATTAAGACCAGGTTAGGGACAGATTGCCATGGAGAAAATCTATCTGTATGGTCGCTAAGAGTCAACACCAGCTCAAATGGCACATAATCAGTGGATCAAATTTGATCCTATTGAAAATGCCAGTTAATTAGGCTTACTAATTGCTATTGTTTTATTAAAAAACATTGGAAAATGAGCTAGCAAATAAAACAAAAGGTTAGAGTGTGTATTTTTCTTTAAAACCCCTATAAATACCTGTTTGTAGTCATGATGATAAAATGTCAATAGCATTATTTCATTATTTTCACTATTGGCCAGGACGATATAAAAGCATAAATTGAAGAAAACTGAAGAAAATATACAAAATGTAAGGTTACATCTAGCAAAAATTAAATAAAACGTATCATTTTTTCTGAAACATATACAATTTAACAGATGAAAGCAAAAATAGATTTTGTGTCCATCAACAAAGTTAGACAATCATTGAGCTGATGTTTGTGTGCTATGCTGCTTATCTGTGTGCCACATGAAAACAGATTCAGTAGTAACCCAAGGAAAAAAAGAACTAGGAATTTGTTCCAGTCAAACCCATATTTCCTACACTTCCTTAGTCATCATGTTTAAGTTTATGCAACTCAGGTTACTAAAATACCACATTTTCAGGTTTCTTGAAAAAAACATTTTTGGTTATAAATTCTGAACAGTCTCCAAAGTTTTAAAATAAAATAAATGTTTTAATCTCTTGATTATTTTATGACAAACATCATCATAGTAGAACAGCACTACTTCTATACAGTAGTAATACATTGCCCTTCAAAAGGTGTCCTACAGGTGAAACAACCGAAGATGTTTTTTAATGGATATTTCCTACCATGAAAGTTTAACTGACAAACTCCATTGATGAAAAAACTTGTAGGATATACAGATAGTCCTTGACTTACAACCGCAATCAAGCCCAAAATTTATGTAGCAAGACATTTGTTAAGTAAGTTTTTCCCCATTTTACAACCCTTCTTGCTACAGTTGTTAATCAGTGCACTTGTTAAATTAGTAACATTTGCTTTTCAGAAGGTCGCAAAAGTTGATCACATGACCCTGATAACACGGCACCTGTTATAAATATGAGTCAATTGCCAGCATCTGAATTTTGATCACATGATCATGGAGATGCTGTAATGGTCATAAGTATGAAAAACGGTCACAAGTCACTTTTTTCAGTGCTGTTGTAATTTTGAATAGTCACTAAATGAACTGTTATGAGGACTATTTGTACAGCAACTTTCAAGGTAAAGAGGCTGAGACTTAATCTACCCACTTGTCTGTCTATCAGTATTATTATAACTGAATAGAGTAGGACAAAGTACAGAGTACAGTACAGTATAGTGGAGACACTGCCGAAGAAAATGTAGGTTTCAAAATAAACAAAATCTTGGTGGAAGCTATGGAGAAAAAATCCTGAAAAATTCCCTACAGTGCATCCCTATGAGAGAGGCAGGTGGAAAGCGTTGCAGAACATTGATGACTCCATCATTGTAAGCACTCTTTACTGGCCATGTGACCCAGAATGGATTACTGTACTACAGTATAGTAATCCTCTCTATGTTTCCCTATATACACACAGATGTAACACAAAGGAAAAATTCAGAAAAATTGAACGCATTATTCATTATGCAGAATACAGTGCCTCTTATGGCCTTTGGAAGAGAGTTCGGAAAGAATTTCAGAATTCATGCTCTACATACTTTCCCTACTTTGTTTTATAAGACGTAAATGGTTTTACACAGCTATTGACTGAAATAAGTATTTTCTATCCAGAAGTTTCATATGCAGCATCACACAATAGATAATGCAAAGCATTTTTTAGCAGATACAAAATGAGTATAATAGAAGAAATGTACCAATTGTTTTTGGCAATGCTTGTATTTTCATAACATCTTCAGTGATTATAGGAAAATAATTGCCGGCTTTAATCCTATGCACTCTTAAAGGAACTTATTCCTGGGTAAACATGTAAAGGATTATACTGGAATGTATGAAAGAAATTTCTAAATCCATGGATGAATTTAGAGAATGGTAGAGAAATAAGTGCATTCTCAAGTATTGGTGAAAGAAAAAGATGAAAGTAATCCATTGGAAAAGCTATTTTTTGGCCACATCTTATAAGACAGGGTACAAATAATTTATTACAGCTGTTTATCATTTTGATTTTGTGAAAAGATTAAAAGATAACTGCATTGACCTTTAATATTTTTGTTAAGGCACTACCCAAAGAAACCCAGGCATAGTTCTTTTTTCCAATTATGCAATGCAAAAAGAGAGGGAAGTCACATAAACCTCACTACTGAGCAGTAATGGGGGGGGGGAACCAGACTGCAAGGATTCAAACTTATGATGCATTCAAAAATCTTACATTCCAATTAAGAAAGATCCTTGGTACAAATTAATATAAGAATCAAATGTCTAGTCCATTTCACTATTTGTTGCAACTGATTAGGACAGTGAGAACTGAAGCCCTAAATATTTAGAGTATTTCTCCTCCAGCATAGCTCTTCAGCATAAGGACTGAGGAACAAATCTTGTGTTTTTGTTTTGGCATTTGATTTTTGGTTTTCACAACTTAAAAAAGCTGTATAGAAATTAACATTAAGCTACTATTTTACATTATGAGAGTCTAGCCCCTTCCTAGGTTCACACATTTCCAGTCCTTGCTTCAAGTCTAGATGAATTGTTTTGCATAATCATGGATCTGCTTAATGTCTAGATGAATGATAACTTAATAAGATATATTAGTATTTGTATACTATATTGTTTATTTCATTATTAATATATTTTGGCCAGGTTGAGATATGAAACAGTTCCAATACCAAAACACAGTGAATTTAAGAAATAAAATCCTCTGGATTACTAACAATTATGGACTGAGAGACTCCCGGGAAGGTTAAATGCATTTGTATGGGCCAATCTGTGGCTTAATATCATACCTTTGATAAAATAATTAAATCTC
The DNA here is from genome assembly GCF_059756535.1 of Pantherophis guttatus. Taxonomy (NCBI): domain Eukaryota; kingdom Metazoa; phylum Chordata; class Lepidosauria; order Squamata; family Colubridae; genus Pantherophis; species Pantherophis guttatus. Next base: position 70,083,527 of record NC_142064.1, read on the forward strand.
TCATGTCTGAATGTTTTATATTTTAATATGAGATAACTACAGTTAATGCAGGAATCTAACCCAACATTTACAAAAGTTGGAGCAATGAAAGGAGAATAAATAGCATCCATTTTTGTTCCCATTTTTTCACCTAAGTTTCTGCTTAATGGAGAAATGTTATTACACAAAGGTATGCAGAGCAAATACACAAAGGTGTGTTTGCATATACTGAAATAAAAAACTCACCTGCAATAGCCAGAATTCAGCACTAGCTATTGGTTCCAGGAAGCAATGCTATTTTAGGTAAACAATCTTGTGATAATGCAATACAATCTTCATATATTGAGCAAAAAGCTTCCTTCCAGAACAGGACATTTGCATAATATCAAAGTATGTTTATATTAGTATTGCATCATTTCATTTTTAAACCCAACCTTGTGAAACTGATATCCCTCCTTTAGTCCAGAAAAATCACCTGAATGTTTCAATCCTAAATTCCTTTATCTAGTAGAATAATTTCTAATTCTCCTCCCAATCATCCATTTCAGATAACAGATTCAGTTATATTTTATGTCTTATGAATTCCAGCAAAAGGTCCAGCAGTTATTTTGTAAATATATTTATACCCTTTAGATTCAAGTGCCCTTTCAATTATAAGCAGTTGCTCCCTCCTCCCAGCACTCAAAAAAATTTAACACCCAAACCTCTAATCTTGATCCTGTCCTTAAAACTCAATGGGATTTCCAAGTTAGCACATTCTACTACTGGAACAAAGCACAAACCCAGGGAGCAATTAATCCCTTTACAAGTTTTAGAAAAGATTCCTGACCTTACAAGCTTGAAGAAACCAAAAAGAACCAACACCATGCATAGCAGGCACCGGCCTAGCCTCAACAGAGAAGTCTAACTGTTGCTCTTCTCCATAACAGGATGCTCAATCACCAGAAGGCAAAACTGGAAGGGTTGTGAAAGAAAGGACATTAAACGCTCGGATTCTTTCAGGCAAGCCAACCCAGCTCGTGTCCTTCTCCCTCGTTAAAGGACACCTACAGAATCTGCACGAAGTACTTTTCTTCCTGATCTTTTTTGGGGGGTCGGGGTGGGGGGGGGAAGGGAAGAGGGGTGTTGGAATACAAATCGTGGCGTGCTTATAAGCCCGGGCAATGATTGTTCCAGAACATTTCTTCGACATATATATATATATATATAAAATCACCCATCGCAACAACTTCCCCGAGCCGTGGACTCGTCTACCCCTTCGGCCGCCCCCCAACCGGCCACTTTGAAAAGCGCGGCGAGCGATAAGGCGACCAGCCCCACACATCCTGAGGTGCTGAACGAGAAGGGTCTCGACCGTCGCCCCTTCCCCATTTCCTACCTCTTATTGGTCGGGAGTTGCGTGAAGGGTGTGTGGGGGGGGGGTCATTCGGCGAAGGCTGTGGATTAAAGACAACAGCCTCCCTCCACCTGTTCGGGAAAGCCAGGGCTGGAGCTGGCCACGGGTGCAAGAGCCCTTCCAACCACCGCCGCGGCTGAAGCCATGTCTCCCCTTGGCCGCGCAACCTCCACCTTCACCAATGAGCCTCCCCGCTTCTCCTTGGCGCCAACCCGTCCTCCCCCCTCCCCACCCCACTCCTCCCCTCACCACGCAGCTCCCCAGCAGGCCAGGCTCGGGTTCCGTGGGCAGCTCGGAGAAAGGCCTCCTCCTCCTCCTCCGGCAGCCGGAGTCTCCCGCACACCCACCTCCAGCGACCGAGAAACCGGGCTTGCCGCAGGCGACGAGGTTCCAAAAAGCCGAGCCGGACTCCGAGGCAATCCGGCGCGGGAGGGACTAAGCTGCGGCGGCGGCAAGAGCCAATTGCCTGGCGCTCTCGAGCTCGGCTCAGCCCGGGGCGTCCGCGCTCCTGCCCCAGTTGCGCCTCTGCGCCGCAGGGCAGCAGCGCCTCCCGACGGGCACGCGACCGGTTTGTTCGCCAGGTTGCAGCACCCGCCGCTTCCTCCTCCTCCTCTTCTTCCTCCTCCTCCTCCTCCTCCTCCCGACGCCAAGTCCCGAGCTGGGCTTCCCTTTTTTCCTCCGGCCCTGTTATGGGGAGAAATCTCCACCACGTAGAAGCCAGAGCCGCCCGCCAGCCCGCCTCCTCGAAGCTCAGCGAAAAAGCCTCGGCGGGCCTCGTGCTCTTTTCCTCCTTGCCAGCTCCCAATCTGGGCTGGAGGGAGGGAAGGAAAGAAGGAAGGAAAAGCCAGAAGCCAGCGACCCAAAACTAAGCGGCCGTCTTAGGCCCTTCCCGTGGCCCGGCGGCCGCACCGAGGCTCTTCCTCGCGCACCCCCCCCCACCCCCCTTCACTTTCTTTGGCGTCGCCTCCGGTTCTCGTCCTCTCTCGGCTCCCCGCCTTTCACGCGCCAAAGGTTTACCTGGGAGGTCCCACTCCGACCGTGGCCTGTCAGTTTGATCCGGCTTCGGGTTGAGGAAATTGTTGAGTCCAACTTGATCTCTCCTCTCCGCGCAGTCTCGGAGGTGGACTCTGTGCTCTCCCATGATTGCTTACTTGTAAAATCCACAATGGTATCTTGAAGGCGAGCAAAATTTGTGATGCCTCAACCTTTAGTCCATTTCCTCCAGTGTATCTTTTCATACATCTATTTTCTCTCTCACTCTCTCTCTCTCTCTCTCACACACACTCCCTCAAAGTGTGTGTGTGTGAGAGAGAGATCTTAACTTTTTGTTTTGAGGACCTGAACAGTTTAATTGGCGCAATTATCTTAACCAATTTTCTTGAGTTATTAACCATTTTTTTTTAATTCTTCACAATTCTGCTTCTCCAAAGTTAGGACTCAAGAGGCTGACATTTAGTATTCGGCATGGAAAGCATTGGTTTGTAGGATGCCATTTGTAAGCCTTCCCATGAATTTTCAAAAGCTATAAGCAATCTTGCTCTAACATGAGCCCCTGGGAAAAATGGTTTTTTTTCTTCTTCAGCCCCACACTTCAGATAGGATTTGGGGGTGAAAGGAAGAAGAGCCTCTCTTTGCATCTCTTTGAAAAGAATCAAATCTTGAAAATCTGGGATGAAGCAAATGCCCTTTTAGGAACCCTTCAAAGATACAAATTGTGATTTTTTTATGTAATCTATTTTAGCTGCCACGTTTTTTTTTTCTTCAATGCTTTAATAATGGCTTGCTCAAGATCTAAACATCCTGTGAGCAATCTGGATTTTGGTACTGAAACCGAAGGTCATAGCTATCATAAAAACGGTAATAAAAAAGACACCTCTAAAATCTAGTAAACAGGAAGGATAATGTACAAGGTTGGTCATATGACTTGGTTAGTTTTTGCACCTGAACAGGTAAATCACAACCTATATTGTCTTTAGATCACTTGGTCTATATAGCAAAAAAATGGTGGCAAACTGTTCTTTCAAAATAGATGCCTTAAGCCACCTTTAGTACTCCCACCCTCTAAAGTAAAATGCTAGGAGATTGTGACTTGTACCTTATTTTCCTTTTGCATATATGCTTTGAATTGTGTATATTCAGTATTTAATCATTTTGAATTTTTTTTTATAAATATTCAGAAGTTATACCATCCAAATAGGTTGCATTAAAGTAAGAGATCTTTACAATGGTTATTCTGAATTTCAATTCCAAGCATCAATAAATGCATTTTAAAGCAATGTAGTAAGGCTTTGCGCAGTTCTCTCAATGTGACAATTTGGGTTGGGGCCTACTATAAACCCTGTATACACATTGGCTAAGCCACTTATAAACCATGGTTTAAAATTCACCATAATGATTGCAGTATAGCCTAATTCCAAAGTATTGTGAGAAATCCTAGTACAGGGTACACACACACACACACAGATCACAGATACAGATATAAAATAAATATACAATAGCTTCAGAAAAGTAGAAGAGAGACCTTTTAGGGAATATTGGCAAATTTCCTCCCTAAAGGAGGAAGACAAAACTGCTCCTATTGATCTTGCTTTGGAGTAAAATATGAAGCATAGTTTTAACACAAAATACAAATTCAGCAATTTTAGGCAGCATTTGCAGATTCTTATTGCATCAGAATAACAGAACCTGAGAGCTATGAAGTAAGTAGTGATTTACACTAAATAAGTATGCATGTTTGGATTTAAATGCCATATATGCTCCTTAAGTTACCTCTTGAAACAAGCTAGCACTAACATTGATTCCACAAGGGTATTTGTTGTTTAGTAATTATTTCTAGTGATCAGCCTCTAGTAATTCTAATAAGCTTTACTCAATAGGTTTGTGCTTCTTATCATAATTGGACTTTGTTCTTGCTGTCATAGAGCTGAGGAAAAGCAATTAAAGATAAGTGCAAGGGGAAGTTCTAAATAGAATATAAATTGTTCTTTTTAGTTTCTTTTATCCATTTTGACCCCAAGAGGCTCCTTGCCTTACATATATGGATTTTTAGAAATTAATACATGGTTTTATAGACAAAACACACTGTTGTAGAAGATAATTTCTCCTTTTGACACAGTTCTGTACACTTTCATTGATAGCCATTTGTTACATTAGTTGTTAAGATGGTAACTTTTTTTTTAAAAGACTCAAACAAGTGCCCTGCATCTTTCCAACACTTTCTTTAGTTCAACTGATTACAAAGGGCACTTCAAAATACAGTCTGTAAAACTGGTGCTTTGATCTATAATACTCTTTCTTTGAGGTACAATTACTTATTTTGATGAGAAAGCTTTGGAAAGAAACAATTTGTGCATTGGATCTAAAACCGTGTTTGCAAAATTTTTGTTTATTTCATCAAAGCAGTTCCTCTCATTAGACTTTCAACTGGAAAGTTTTAGATATCACTAAGATATACAGCAGATAGGAGAGCAGTGGCCTAATTTTTTAAGTGTTTTTAAGTGTTTTGTTCATTGTTTTTAATTAATGGGGCCAAATTTATATATGTATATTTTAACTGTATTTTAATATTTGTACTTGATGTTTTTACTTGGCTGTTCACCGCCCTGAGTCCTCAGGGAGAAGGGCGGTATACAAATTCAAAATAAATAAATAAATAAATAAATTTACATTTCTGTAAATAAAAATGTCCTAGAATGGGTGTGTTAAAAAAATTAATGTAGTGGCAATATTCTTCTTAAACTTCCTTTTTGCTTAGAAATGTTTTTCTAACATATGAGGTTAATATAGTACGGCAGCAAAAAAATTCTCATAATATGCAGAACACATTAACAGTCCTCCCTAATCTATGCTCCACCGGTGGTCCTAATACATCTTGACAGTGTCGGATTAAGAAAGCCAAAGCTGCTAAAAAAAACAACAACAATACAGTCCTAGGCTGCATTAACAGAGGAATGGATCAAGATCACATGAAATGTTAGTACCACTTTCTAATGCCATAGTAAGACCGTATTTGGAATATTGCATCCAGTTTTGGTCACCACAATATAAAAAAGATATTGACTCTAGAAAGAGTGCATAGAAGATCAACAAAGATTGGAGGCTAAAACATTTGAAGAACCTTGCAGGAATTGGGTAATCTGGTTTAATGAAAAGAAGGATTAGGAGTGACATGATGGAAACTAGTCAAGGAGAGAACCAACCTAGAACTAAGGAGAAATTTCCTGACAGAACAATTATTCAGTGGAACAATTTGCCTCCAGAAGTTGTGAGTGCTCCATAACAGGAGATTTTTAAGAAGAGATTGGACAGCCATTTGTCTGAAATGGTATAGAGTTTCCTGCTTGAGCAGGGGGTTGAACTAGAAGATCTCCAAGGTCCCTTCCAACTCTGTTGTTTGTTTTGTTTTGTTTTTATGCAGAACAGGGGTGTCAACCTTTGGCCTGCCAGGGCTGCATTGAGTGAAGAGGAATTGTCTTGGGCTACATATAAAATACAGCTGTCCAGGGCCGCAAATGTCCCTGGACATTCCGGGTATAGAAGGTAGATGATAAAGCATAATGCAGAGCTTACCCAATAGTCATATTCTACTTCTGGGCCTAATGTTAACCAAACATTCACAGTTTAACTTAACCATTAGTTTAGAGTCTAGTATGTTATATAAAGCTGGAAAATTGGATTAATTGAGTGAGCCATTGTTTAGTTAACTATAGGTGAGTGTAATTTGTCAGCACGGTCCCAGTGTGGAGCCAAATAGCATTTCTAGTGAACATTTTAATGGTCCTATCAATGTGACTAAGTATGGCACAAAGAAAATGTTCATATCTTCTCCTTTCAAGTCAATATTAAATATTGCTGTCACAGTAACAACTGGATGATCTTTTTACTACTCACTAATGAGTGCAGTTAATTTCTTGATATCATAAAGACATAAATAGAATATGGAACATAAATTACAGAAACTATATACTTATAGCATGAAGGTGTAGTTGAATTATATTTTCCAAATTTGTTATAATCTTATCTTTAGCTAAGGCAATAATATTTGGAGGACATTTACCTAGAGAGGACCATTCTATAAATCACCCAAAGTCACAAAGTGAACCACCAAGTGTCCATTAACTAAGACAGATGGAATTAAAATTTAATTTAAGCCATGGACTTTGTGATGCATTTGTAAGTATTCCAAATTCTTATGGTCAATCCATGTAGGGCATTCTACATGTGTAAGAAGTTGCTGCTAAACCTGAAATACTTTCTTGATGGCCAAGACTAGCATTTTGCTAGAAACATCACAATTCCTTACAACTGAAAGGAGCTTCCTGAAAAGAAAAGAGCTGGAGAGGAGACTGCCCTCAAGCTATGGAGAAGATTGTAAAAGCATAGCTCTCTTGATAAAATCTGCATGCAATGGGGCAACAGGATCTAAATGACAAAGGAGGTGCTGAAATAAATGCCTGTTAAAGAAGGATTTTTACCACTGGAATCCCACTTAAACGAAACAGTTTTTCTCATATTTGTTATCTCTTGCATTCCTAATTCCAAAATCAAACAGGTTTGACCATAATCACATAAACCAAATCTTTCTCCAATCTCTATTTTACATCCAAAAAACTTTGACATATGCCCTATCCTGTGATATCCTGTGGGTCAGAAGTCTTTCTTTAACAGATTAAATCCAGGCTCAGCAAATGCAGGAATCATCCTTTCCACAAAACTCAGAAGAAGATCAGGTTTATTGGACCTTCCCTGTAATTGCACAGATCATTTTGTTGTCTTTTATCTGCAGCTCCTAGCCACACTGCAAATACATCTAATTTTCTACAATTGTCTCCTGAAATGATCCTCTTTGAGCACATCCAGTCTCATCACTCCCACATCTCACTTAGAAGGACTAAGGAAGAAGTTGAAACATAATTTAGACTCTCAGGCAGGAGAGCAGTCTGGAATATTTATTTATTGGAAGGGATGCTTGAACATTGCCTTTTCTTGGGAGGTGGCAGGTGACATTGATGTGCCTCATTTAGTTTGGCAGCCCCAGTGGCAGTACAGTAACAGAAACCTAAATTTGCCATGCAACTGGCCTTTGGCACTTGAAAGAGACATGACAAATGAAAAACATACGACAATAAGAAGGGGAGTTTGGTGATGGGGAAACTTCTTGAGAAAGATGTAGAAGAGAGGGAAATATGTCCCTCTTTCTACAGGGTCAAAAAGATAAATAATTAAGGGGATCTGAAACTTCAGAGATCTCACAAACTTCAGGTTGAGAAATAATGGAAGTCTATCCTCCTTCTTGCTGTACTCAGAAAAAAGGAGTGGTGGGTTTCAAAATGTTTTACTACTGGTTCTGTGGGCATGGCTTGGTGGGCGTGGCAAGGGAAGGATATTGTAAAATCTCCATTCCCTCCCCAATCCAGGAGAAGGTTACTGCAAAATCCCCGATCAGCTGGGACTCGGGAGGCAGAGAATAGATGTGGGCATGGCCAGTTAGAGGTGGTATTTACCGGTTCTCTGAAATACTCAAATTTCCGCTACCAGTTCTCCAGAACTGGTCAGACCCAAGTTTCAGAACTTCTGAAACCTACCTCTGGAAAAAAGTGGACAGAGGCGGGAGATCTCATCAACTCTATCTGACAAAAAAGATGAAGTGGAGGGGCACTTGCCTCCAGGCTCCCCAGAACCAGAAGGAGAAAGAAGAAGAAAACAGAAGAAAAAAACAGAAATGTTCAGTTTTGACAGAAGCAGTTAAAATTAGAGAAGAATATGTTGTAAAAACTGAAATTGGCAAGGCAGCCAACAGTGACTTCCAGGCTAATGCAACATGCCTCTGTAACATCACAATGTGATGGAATGCGCACCTGCAGCAGCAGAGGACAAGAAACTTGCCAACTCGGAGCTTTTCCAGAAGAGAAGAGATCTGGATCGAGAGACTGCACATTCCTGAGCTGGATGCACAAGGGAGGGGGAAGAGATTCAGGATAACCACACTCTAGAATTTCTTAGAATATATTTAGCAGCTTAGAAAGTTATAATTTTAGTGTGGGAAGATTCTATCTGTTAGGTACTATATAAACAAATAAAGGTTTGGACTCAACTGGATTTCACCGTCTCATCTCTGGGCTGGGCCTGACACTCCTGCAGTAGCTACACCAGATTCCTCTAGGCTTCTGGATGCAACTCAAGCTGCAGGTTCTCTCCTTGAAAGCCTACATCGTATGAGGCCTAGTTACTTGTTGAATCATTTGTCCCTGATGACTTCCAACTGTCCCATTTGATCAGGCAAAAATGCGCTAGTCTCCTTGGTGAAAGAGTGCCAGTTGGCTTCAGACTTTTGCCTTCTCTGTTATGATGCTTGCCTCATTGGAACAGCTTTTACCGGGAGGTATGGATGGCCTTGATTATTCTGGCTTTCAGGAAAGCAGCGAAGACCTGATTTTTCTCTCAGGCACCAGGCGGGAATGTTATTTATTTATTTATTTATTTATTTATTTATGTATTTATTTATTTATTTATTTATTTATGTATTTATTTATTTATTTATTTATTTATGTATTTATTTATTTCTTTATAAATTTGTATACCGCCCTTCTCCCTGAGGACTCAGGGCGGTGAACAGCCAAGTAAAAGCATAAACTACAAACATTAAAATACAATTAAAAAGATATATATAAATTTGGCCCCATGATTAAAAACAATAACAAACAATTAAAAACATTTTAAAAAGTGTTAGGCCAGCCCGGCTTGCTGGAAAAAGAAGGGTTTAAGGGCACGGCAGAAGGCACTGAAGGCACCATGTTGATGGAATTCACATGGTGTGATAGATTTATGAATGAGAGTTTTATCAGGGTCTTAACATTGTTTTTCATTTTAAATGTTTTTTTAAAAATAATTATATTTTTATTTTTGTTCATCACCTATAGCATTTTCTGATAGATGGATGGCCATATAAATTTGTTTAAAAAATAAGAATAAGGGGAAAAAAACCTAGAGTTTATGATCTGGAACACAAACCTATATAAAAGCTTTAACTTTACATCACTGCAGATGGTAAATAATCTATGTGTAATGCTTCAATTTTTTTTTCTGAAATGAAGAGAACAATTAGTTAAGATGTGTTTGAAAAGTTTCTGCCAACTAAGCAAATTCTTGAAGAAGGTATTAAACGTTTGGAAATTCTAGACCGATTGCTGAGTTCTGGCGTGAAATCTGACTGATATCAAGCTGCTTAACCTTGATCTAGAGAGCAACTGTGTGTTCAGAAGTATGAATTGGGCTTTTCTGGAACAAACTCTGATGCCTTTGTAGATCATATCTGTAGAAAGCAGAAGGGATAGTCTTCAGGGACAGGAGGAAGAGCTACTGCCAAGGCAACGGTCAAATAAAAGAAACCTGAGTCCAGGGCAGACCTGTAACATATGCAAACTTCTTGGACAAGACTCTTCCTAATTCACACTAAGATAAAGGAAAGGTTGGGGAAAAGCACCTTTAGATTTGCAAAATTCTGTTACTCTAACTTTACAATAAAAGTAGTGTTGGACTACACGACTTTTGTTTATCAGTCTTGTCTATTTTGGGCTGACAACTGTACCACTGTGGAAACATCTTGGAGACAGATTATTAAATCAATTATTTTTTATTTATTAAATATACAGGTTGCCAAATCTGGAAGAACCATGGTGGCTTTCCACAACATAGAATGCAATAGGATATCCATGGTACAATAACCTTACCTAAAACAATTTCACTGAAGAAGATACTTCTAACAGTTCAAAACTTCAAGAAGCACTAATTCACAGTGGTTCAGCTAGCTAAGCAACATGCTCAATGCATTTTGATCTGAAAATTTTGTCCTGATACTCATAGTTTATTTGGTACTCAATGCACAATCTAGAACTTGTCAGTGTCAGCTGCTTTGTGACTCACTATATTATTCCTTATGTGGGGGAAAATTGTTTGGTATTCATCATTTTTGGTAATCATCGCTCCTCCTGGAACCAATTAACAATGAGTACCAAGGTACCACTGTAATAACAGATATACAATATGAAATGAACAATAAATTAGCGATCTTGATAACCATAAAATTAAGAGCACCTGGAAGAATGTAATGTATCCCCAAAACAGATAAATACAAGAACACACAGCCATACCAAACACATTTAAACAATAAATTGGTCAGTAACCCAGGAATAGCATGTTCTCTTTCATATGTATGTGGAAAGCATTGAAACAAAATAAAAATTTGCCTCCCAACCAAATAAACATGAGCAATGTTTCCTTACTCTCAGTCAACATAGTAGACAATTTAGGGATTATAGCATGGAGCTGTAGTCCTAAACATCTTGAAGGCATCAGATTGTTTATTAGTATAATAATGTAACAACAATATACATTTGTTATAAAACAAGAACAAATTAGCATTGACAATAATTGGAACAAGATTATTCATATATAACTAAAAATTCAGATCAACGCTAACAACCAATAAAAATCTGTATGTATTTACAATCCTGAGGAATATTTCTTTTAAATGAAAGGTGTGGCTTGAATAGCAGCACCTAGTTGACCTTGGTTGATGTCAAAAAACTCAAGCAGGATTGGATCTAGTTGAGACCATCCAAATAGAATGGGACAATAAGTATAGCCTTAGAAGTTAAAAACAAACCTAAAAATCCTGTAGAAAAACAGTAGGAAACCTCTTTTGCATATTTCCAGAAAATCTGCCCGGGTATCCATTAAATTACCAGGACCCCAGCTTGATTTTAAAAAGAGTTCACCTTAATAAAGATATTACCTTTAATCTATTTTATCACCAATGCTGAAATAAAGTTCAGGTAGCAATCCAACTGGTTTCTGTAATACTCTCTGTGGGACATTGTCACCAGTAAATTTTCTCTGCCCCTGCCTGAGAGGGGCTGTTTTTACATGTTACATTAAACCACACTGGCAAGATATGTTTAATGTTGTGCAAACTCAGCTCACCGAGTTTAATGCTGAATGAATTCAGAAAATCGGTTTAGGAAAGCCAATTACGGATGTTTACTATAAATAAGTGTTTTGGCTGAATAAAGTCAATATATAAATGAGTTAGGAATCCAAAAGTATAGTACAAAAAGATGATTACTGGGACAACGAACAATTTCTTCTCTAAATACAGACCTGGTTTACAAAGCTATAATTTGTTCAACTATAGCTTATTGAAGGAATTAAACTGAGTAAATTTATATAATGCATTCAGTCCACTAGAGTTTATAAAGGTACATGGACTTGGTTCACATACTGCATGCTTAATCAAACAAAACCATATTTTATCCGCATCTTTACAGTGCTCCTGTTATGTATTCATGCTTATTTGACTCTTAAGTCACTTTTTTAAAAAGTCTGTTGGGACTGAGACATTTTGGCAACTGTTGGCAAGAAATTCAATTTGACCTTCCACCCTCCTGTCATTGGGCCTTCCCATCTCCTTCTTTGAGAAAAGTAATCTGCAACTGATTTATGTGGCCTTACAGGTCAGTCTTCATCTTATGACCACAACTGGGACTGACATTTCCGTTGCTAGGCAAGATGATTAAGTGAGTCACAACTGATTTTAAGATATTTTTTTCCATAGTTGTTAAGCAAATCACTGCAATTGTTAAGTGAATCATGCAGTTGTTAAACAAATCTGGGTTCCAACAGTAACTGCTTATTTTGAGGACTGGTCATAAGTCACATTTTCAGTGCTGTTGTAACTTTGAGCAGTTGCTAAAAGTTGTTGGTTTATATTTGTAAATACATACTTCTTTATGTGTGCATAGTACTCTCTCTCTCTCTCTCTCTCACACACACACACACATACATATACAAACACAAACACACATACATATGCATACAGAGATATAAAGTTGTAACAAAAGTCATGTCCCATAGACACGTAATTATATAAATTACATGGTTGAATTGGTTGCCATTTTTTCGAAACATTCATTTGATTATGACTTTTAAGTATTCTCAAATACAGTAATATTTTATCTGAAAAAAGGTTAATTAAAGATATTGTGATTGGCCTATGGGGCATGGATTTTGGTACATTCATTATATACGCACAGTCAGAAATGCATATAAAGTTTAATTTATATAGACCAAAAGAAAGCATAAGGGTGCATATACTTAAAGGCACGCAAATTCCTTCATTACTAGCTTGTCTCTAATGTCTCTAGAGCAGGGGTGTCAAACTCAATTTCATTGAGGGTTGCAACAGGGCTGTGGTTGCTCAGTTTTGATTTTTGAGTTGATCTTTAAATTACTTTATTTCTTTACCTGACCTATTTATCTTACCCTGAGCTTTTATTTTGTAATGATTTTGCTTTCTAAATTCAAACTTGTTGGTGTGTAGGTCAGAGCAAGAAAAGTAGGAATTAAAAAAATATTCTCCTGGATTTCAAATGGGCAAAATTTTATTTACAAAGTAAGCGTTATAATTATTCCTGACTCACTGAGAGTGAATTGGGTGGCTATATAAATTTTCTTAAATAAATATTATCCTATTATAGTATTTCTGATCAAAATTAATATTAGAAGATATTGGAGACCATAGTAATCAGTGACTCAATTGAGGTGACACTGAGTGGATTTGATCTCTGAACTACCCAATGAATTCCTGGAATCCATTTATAAATGAAGAAAGGTTCATCAGTCAAAACAGACTGTAGAGGTGAGGCAAAGAGAACTTTAAAACACTAGCAGGAAAATGTATCTTTTAGTTGTAGGTCTGATGAGAGGGAGGTGGATACAGAGTAATATCATTTTTTCCAAAATGGTTCCTGGCCCCTTCTGGGAATAGCACAGTGAATAAGAGTGAATAACAGAGTGAATAAGCCCTTCATGCAATGTACAGGTAGTCCTCAACTCATGACCACAATTGAACCCAAAATTTCTGATGCTAAGCGAGACAGTTGTTAAGTGAGTTTTGCCCCACTTTATGACCTTACTTGCCACAGTTGTTAAGTGAATCACTGAAGTTGTTAAACCAGTAATCTGGTTGTTTTAGTGAATCTTGCTTCCCCGTTGACTTTGCTTGTCAGAAGGACGCAAAAGGTGATCACATAACCCAGGACACTGCAACCGTCATAAATATGAGTCAGTTGCCATTTTGATCACCATAGGAATGCTGCAACAGTCATAAGTGTGAAAAACCATTGTAACTCACTTTTTTAGTGCCGTTGTAACTTCGAATGGACACAGAATGACTGTTGTAAGTTGAGGACTACCTGTAATTGCAATCTTTGCTAATTGCTCAACAAGATTGAGGGGCAGTGGCGTACCAAGGGTATCCGTTCCATCAAGGAACAAGCAATAAGGGCTGTGGTAAAGACACATGGAGACTCCTTGTGATTTTTCTCCTCGTGCAATTTTCTTGGCAGAATCTTTCAGAAGTGGTTTGTTGTTGCCTTCCTCTTAGGGCTGAGAGAATAACTGGCTCAAAGACACCCAACTGGCTTTATGGTTAAGATAGGACCAGAACTCAAGTCTCCTGGTTCTAGCATGGTGCCTTAACCATTTCTTTACACCAAATTGGCTTTCAGCCATGAAGTGGGTGAGGGAGATTTAAAAAACGATCTGTTCTGGATACCAGTTAGTATCTATGTACACCACTGCTGAGGAGACATCATCAGCTTTCTTAATTACTACAAACCATTTCAGACAGTCCTCGACTTACAACCACAATTGAGCCCAAAATTTCCATCGCTAAGCAAGGCAGTTGTTAAGGAGCCCTGGTAGCGCAGCAGACTAAAGCACTGTTATTAACATCAGCTGCCTGCAATTACTGCAAGTTCAAATCTCACCAGGCTCAAGGTTGACTCAGTCTTCCATCTTTTCTAAGGTAGGTAAAATGAGGACCCAGATTGTGGGGGCAATAAGCTGACTTTGTATAAATATACAAAAGTATGAAGGCTATTGCTTAACGCATTGTAAGCTGCCCTGGGTCCTCGGAGAAGGGCAGCATATAAATCAAATTTAAAAAAAAAGTGTTTTGCTTCCTTTTGTGACTTTTTTTTTTGCCACAGTTGTTAAGCCAATCACAGCAGTTATTAAGTGAGTTTGGCTTCCCCCACTGACTTCGCCTGTTGGAAGACAGTTGGGAAACTTACAAGTGTTGATCACATGATCCCAGGTAAATGCGACTGTCATAAATACATGCTGGGTGCCAAGTGCCCAAATTTTGATCAGGTGACCATGGGGATGCTACAATAGCTGTAAGTGTGAAAAATGGTGTAAGACACTTTTTTCAGTGCCATTGTAACTGCAAATGGTCACTAAATGAATGGTTGTAAGTCAAGGACTACCTGTATTCCATGAATTGAAGAAAGCTCAGGCTGGTCATTATTTATTAAGCTAAGCTTCTTCTCATGTTCAGGATATTTCTATGATTGTCTTTGTGGAAGAAGAACATTGGAAGAAGAATGGAACTTCATCTTTAGCACATCTCAACCAATTTCACCGGCTTTTGAATCTGCAGGAGAAAATTCACAGAATACTTTGTGTGCAATATATTCATATCTGACAGAAAATCCAATTTGTTTTCCTAATAGCTGAATTTTTCTTTCTCCTGTTTGATTATACATTAGACATTTTTTGTTGAATAACTGTTTTCTTCTTCCAGAAATCCAGTTGATTAAAGATGCCATTTCCACAAAATAATAAAATAAAATAAAATAAATCCAGGCCTATAATTATCATCCATTATGTAGTAAATTTAATTATCTCTTTTGTTGTCCCCAACAAATCTAAGCCAGATTTCTTTGCAGAAAAAGAAGGCTCTTTCTATCACAATGGGACTCTTAAAAAATACAACATTTCTAGATTCTTACTATGAATACATACCTAGGAAGCTTTTTAAAAATTTTCTTTTAGCATTATATTCTTATCTAATATCTAACTCTTAGTTCTAGCTCCAAAGAGCTGTCCCATTTATCATGTTCACCTTGTTACAGAGCATAATGACTAATTTTTCTCCTTAGAGTCATATTCTAGGTTAATATTTAATGTATGCTATTGCTGCTTTTTTGTATTTCTAAAGGCCAATGGCCTTTAGAGCAGAATTATGCTTGACTAATATGCCTTTTTATTTTTATTTATTTATTTGTTGGAGAAAGCAAATTGGAGAGAATCTGTATTCTCTGAAAATATACCAAAATGGTAAAATGCTTATATGTAGGTCAATCTGTGTATTTGGAAGGCAAAGCCTTAAATGAGATATGTGATAATATAACACAGTCATGTTATTCATGACAACAAAGAAGAGATGCTTAGAACAAGTATGTTTTGCTTTTGAGGCCAAATTAGTGCCCCCCCCCCCAATCTGTTATGCTTCTTGCTGTATAATTGGTGGTGGGACATTCATTTAGTTATGTTAGGTTGTACAGTAGCACTTGAATCTACTTAACATCAGGTTTACTCCCAGAAACATGCTTGTGTCATAGACTATAGTTTAATATCAGATGATCCTTTTCACAGGGTTTTATCTTTTTTTTTTTTTTTGACTACTGCCTTTTGTTGCTTTTGTTCTGAAATTGTTTCAATAGTTCAAACGTTTGTGTCTATTTCATGTTACATGTGTCATTTTTACTTTTGTCAATTGCAGGATAACTGCTTATAGCTGAATAGAACCAAAATATTGTCACTGTAACCACATCAGGCCCATTTAATCAATGTATTGGTAGAAATGGAGAGTATAGTATTGGCAGCAACAAGAAATTGTTGCAGTGCATGACTATAATTATTTTGCTTGGTGACACTGAAACAATGGCATTTGGTGCTAAAATAGTAGTAAAATTAACCTACTAGGACTCCCTTACAAAGAATTCAAAATGATAGAATCAATGATTTTTTTAATAAAAAAATGAATTTATTCATAGAATAGAATTCTGGATTCATTTTTTTACATATTAATTAAGATTAAAACTTGAGGAAAGCAAGTAATTGTGTGTGCGTGTATACATTATAACATTTTATATATTTTAAGTTAAAATGACTTGTAACATCAAATAGACAGAAGAAGAACAGTATCTGTCTTTCAGATATGCTGATTCTATTCCTCATCTACCACAAGCATTGACCTAAAAATACAAATGGTTAAGGAAGTGATAGGTGAGATTAACCTATCCAAAAAGAAAAAGACAGAGTTACAATGAGAAAAAGCTAGAAGGCCAGATGGATTTGCTTTCACCATCTGTTTGAGAATTTCACCCACACAGCTTACAAATTCAGAATTCTCCTTGATTTGAGTAGGAGTGACCTGCTTCATGTAGCTGTTCTCTATAACCTGAAGGATGAACTACATTATTTCTGAAAGCTTTTATCAACTCTTTTATTTAGAAATCTGAATTTGGGACTTCGGAACGAAAAGCTGGGCAGGAATCGGAAGAAAACTGAAGGGAGAGGGTAAGAAATATATATAGGTATTTATCTTCCTTATTGTGCAGAATATAAGATATACCGATAAATACCATAACAGACATAATTACTGGCATGTGCATACTTATATTTCAAACATATAATTAAAGAGTTGAAGTTATGTTTGGAGCACAGCCACACCTGTACATCCTGTGACAATGCATATTCATCTCTATTATCTTTACAAATTAAGTTCTGCTCTATGTTGGCCATGTCATGTTTAATGTTTTATTTATGTGCTTCTTTAACAGAAAGAAATTTGCAGACTATTAGAAGCAAAAAAAATTGTTCCACATATCATGCAAAGCAAACTTTGTATCAAGTTTACAGTAAACATACAACCTCCCCTTATGGTGTTTGTAAATATTTGGCACATTCCCATAACTGAAAACATAAGATGTGCATAACTCTAGGAAATGTAGGCTGCACAATATTCCAATCAATTGTAGCTACTAGGGCTGTGCAACATTGCAGATTTGGTCACTAAAAATTTTTGAATCTCTTCAAAATCTTTGGATGCCCAACATAGCAAATATATAATTATAAACATATAAATATATAAACATTCCTGTTTCAGCAAGCCGGCCTGGCCTAACTTTCCCTTTATATTGCTTTTTGATTTTATTTTAAACTGGGATGTCTTGAATTATCTAGGACCAGAGTGTTTAGTATATTTTAATTGGTTTTTTTTATTAACGTTTATATTAAATGTATTTTTATCGTTCGCTGTTCACCGCCCTGAGTCCCTTAGGAATAGGGTGGTATATAAATTTAATAAATAAATAAATAAATAAATAAATAAATAAATAAATAAATAAAATCTGGGTCCCACAAAAATAGAAATAAAAGCCTGTTGACTTTGAAAGGTAGACATTGGTAGGTATTCTATGGTTACCTTTAATTATAGGTTTTAACAATACACAACACTGAAATCATGCTATTGACGGTTTACATTGATCTAATAATTGTAAAATAATAGATGAGAGCTAATGGGATTTAAGAGTCATCTACATAGAGGTCAAAAGAGTCAAGATGGTAGCCACAACCACAGACTTGAAGCCCTGCCCCCTTTTTAAAGTGTGTTGTTTGCTTCTGACATGCCCTCAGGACTAACATCTCAACTTCTTCTTTGATTGTCTGCTAGAATCATTCCTGGGTTGAAATAGAATTTGCTGCTATGAAAGCAGCTTCCCCTTTATTCAAATGAAGAGCTTTATCCAAAACACAAGGGAGAGAAAGAAAGCTAAGTAGAAAACTAAAATGTTATTTTATTTTGGCTCCTAAGCTCAAGCCTTGGAAGGCTAGGGCTCCAGGAAACACACAGCTGATTTGCTAACTTCCCTTTCCTCCATAGATTTGAGTTGAGACCAACCTTTACTTTACCATAGAATCTTTCCAAATTCAGGAAAGGAAACTTTGTACCAGCTGCAAAACATCTGTGCATCACCAGTGTACTTGCAGAATGGATACCTCGTATATATCAACTTCATTTCCAATATCTTGATTATCTTCATAATCAAGATTATGAAGCAAATGGGAAAAGCAAATGGAGGAAATCTTCACAAAAGCTCTTGACTTATGACTGATCATTTAGCAACCATTCTAAGTCACAGCAGGCCTTCCAGGGCTTCTTACAAACCAGATTCCAAGTTGTGACACTTCACAACTTGCAGGTATTTATGACAGTTGGAGTGTCCCTGGCTCACGTGGTTACCTTTTGACAAGCAAAGTTAATAGGGTTGCCAGAAGATTTCACCTTTTGATTAGCAAAGTTAATGGGAAGCCAGATTTCACTTACCAACCATATTGCTAAGTTAACAACTGCATTGTTTCTCTTTAGCACTGTGGTAAGAAGGTCATAAGATGGGGCAAAGCTCATTTAACAACTGTCTTACTCAGCAACAGAAATTTTGGGGTCAATTGTGTTCGTAAGTCAAGGACTGCCCATATGGTGCAGATACTTTCCACTTCCAAAGCTGAGCAACAAGTGGCAAGACATTCTGTACCTCATAAGGCTGAGAGAGAAAAGAGAGATTAAAGTTGATTCCTGGGTGAGCTACATATATAGCCAGCTGGATGGGTAGATTTTGCAGTCACTGATCTTTGTCCTGTGGGCTTCCCAACTGTAATAAAACCAATTTTAGCTCTCAGAACTTTGTTCATGTCTTATGCCGGCTGTTGAGTTTTTAGAGAGAGTTTTAGTGCTGTCCCTGGGTTGCTCGCTGATAACAAAAAGCACATGTATGAAAGTGACTGATAACTAAAGAGTTATGAGTGGGGATTATTCTGCTAAATCATCCTGCCGCAAACCTTTCTTAACAGCTGTGAGGAATTATTATCCAAGGGTTGAGGCACAAGTTTGGAGGAAAACTCCTACAACTCTGCAAATGAGGGAAGTTTGGAAGAGTATACTCAGTAAAAAAAACAAAAAAAAAAAAAACCAAACCAAAAAACCTATATAGCTGTCTTTATTCTAATGTGTCTACTAAGAAAACAAGGATTTATTTCCTCAGGAGATATTGTCTCATCAAGACAGATCATTGTGATAGAGAGAGACCAAACTTTAAGACCACAAATCACATGGGAGCCCCTGAAAACAATTAGCCCTCCATCCATTTCCCCTTAATGTTTAGACATGGAAATGCAGGTGATGCTATTTACACCCTTTGTCTTTCTCCATCATATCTCTGCAGCACTGGAGACCAGAAATAAATCCCACATCGACACAGTATTTGGCACAAGGTTCCAGAGTCTTTATGTCTTTGGTTTCAGTGGTGTCAGGATAAAAAAGGAGAGCATTTCCATAAATCAGTGTTTCTCAACTTTGAGAAACTTTAAGATTTGAGGACCTCAACTCCCAGAATTCTCCAGCTCGCAGGCTGACTGGAGAATTCTGGAAGTTGAAGTCCAGGCCATCTGAAAGTTGCCAAGAGTGAGAAATACAGCTATAAGTCATACATTTCAGCATAATCAGCTGGATTCTATAGCATTTTTTCATCATCTTCAATTTTCAAATTACATTGGTATTTAAAACCTATCTGTTGACTTATGGCCATGATGGCTAACCAATGGCATGCATGCCATAGGTGGCACACGGAGCCACCTATGTGTGGGCATGTGAGTGTTGCCCTAGCTTAGCTCCAGTGCGCATGTGCGTGCCAGCCAGCTGATTTTCGGGCCTTCTGGGCCCACTGGAAGTCAGGAAATGGGCCGTTTCCAGCCTCCGGAGGGCCTCCGGGTGGGGGGAAGCTGTTTTTGCCCCCCCCAGACTCCAAGAAAGCCTTTGAATTATGGGTGTGGGCAAGTGCACACGCGACCCCCCCTCACTCCCCCTGCTTTTGGCACACGACAGCAAAAATCCAATCCCAGTGATTTGGGTAGCACGGCATGGCCAGCTGCAGACTTGAAATGTTTAAAAGATTGCCAACAGATTCCTGATGCTTAGCAATACAAATGGAATTGTGGATACCCTAATTAACATCACTATTCCAAGCATGACTAAGTCTCTATAATGGGATGAAATAATCTCTCCGTAGTGAGCAATCACATTCAGAACATCAGTGCGTGCCATAACTCTTTACAGTCAACATGACTGCTAAATAATTAATACAGCCCTGCCCACAAAATGTCTACAGCTCAGAGGCAAACATCATAATAACAACAACAAGAAGAAAAAAAATAATTAAAACAAAAACAAAAACAAGGTTGACCTCAATGAATCAGAAGGAAGACATTTCCTGGCAGACACAAAAGTTCATAGAAAAAGGAAAAGTGCTCTTATCTCTCAGATGGAACAGTTTGGGGAAGGTTTTCCATTTTAAAGCCTATTCACACTTGGCAACTGGAGCTGCTTCCGTGACAGCTTGATTCTAAGCTGCTTGCAGGACATTTCTCTGGTCTGGGACACTTTGGCAACATCTGGCAAGGGATTAAGTCTACAGAGCAGGCTGCCATGTTCTCCTACTGGACAATTCCTCTGTTGTTGTGTCCTTCCACCAGGAAAACAAATATTAATTGCTTCCCTTCCAGTGGGAGGATCTTCCTGGAAATATATTTTACATATGTATAAAATACATCTATATTAAACTAAATGTGTGTGTGTGTGTGTATTATATGTATTATATAGTATATGTGTGTGTCAGTAGTGGGTTTCAATTTAGTTTGCTACTGGTTTGCTCGTGTGTGCACGTTCGCTCACGCAATGCTTCTACGCATGCGCAGAAGCATCGGGCAGGTGGGCGGAGCCTCCCGCCGCCACCACTACTGGTTCGCCCAATCCAGGGTGAACCGGTAGCAATCCACCACTGGTGTGCGTGTATATAAGTATATTAAAGGACAGAAAGACACATATATGCAATGATATACTACATCTGCATTTAAAATAAACATTTTATTGTCAACCCTTTTGTACTCTGATAATTTCTAAATCTTTTCTTTAGTGTGAATGCTAAAATAGCACAAGACTAAGAATTTTACCCTGTAGCTATGAGGTGGCTGGTTCATAAACCGGAAAAACATTTTTTTCTAAATCATTATTTTTCAACTACCTAGTTTTCCTTGCATTTATGTTTCTCAAAAAAAAATTGTCCCCAATTAGCTATGGAAAGATTGCTAGATAAAATAAACAGTAGTTTAAAATATTTTGTAGGAGGAAAACGATGGTAATAATAATAATAATAAAAAAAAAAGACAGGAAATAACTGGCAGGACCCGGCTGAACTAATAAACTTTATTTATAGTTCATGAAGCTTGTGACTTTTAATAAAATTTGTTACTCTGAAAAGTTACTACAGGTAGTTCTCAACTTACAAACATTAGTTTAGTGATCGAAGTTTACAACGGTACCAGTGCTGAAATCTGAACTGGTTTACTATAAGTTCACTGGCCGTGCATGCACACCATGTGCCAAATGAGCGCAGCACCGCACGCATGCACAGCGCACACCAAATGTGACTTGCGCACACACACAGTGCACACCAAAAGGAGGCTTGGGAAGGTAGAACAATGCGCGGGGGGTGATCAGCTGTGGCGCTGATTTTTTTACTACCGGCTCGGGCAAATAGGTAGTAAAAAATGCTTTAAAAAAGTAAAAAAAAAGTTCCGATGATTGCGCGGCACACTGTGAGCTTTTTTTACTTTTTTAAAGCATTTTTTTACTACCTATTCACTGGAACTGGTAGTAAAAAAATGCTTTTAAAAAGTAAAAAAAAGGCTCCGAGGATCACAGCTGTCCTGCGCGATCATTGGAACCTTTTTAAAAACCTTTTAAAAGCATTTTTTTACTACCGGCTCGGGCAAATAGGTTGTAAAAAAATGCTTTAAAAAAGTAAAAAAAATGGCTCCGGCGCTCATGTGGCACAGCTGTGATCGTCGGAGCATTTTTTTTACTTTTTAAAGCATTTTTAACTACCGGTTCTGGAGAACCGGTAGTAAAAATATACTTTAAAAGTTTTTTAAAAAGTTCTGATGATCGCGTGTCGCTCAGCTGATCATCCGAACTGTTTTTTTTTTCATTTATTACTACCGGTTCGACAAACCAATAGCATTTTTTACTACCTGTTCGGGCAAACCGGCCCAAACCGGTAGCATTTCACCCCTGAATGGTACTGAAAAAAGTGTGACTGTTTTTTAACACTTATGACCTTTGCAGCATCCCCAGGATGAGTGATCAAAATTCAGAGGCTTGCCAACTGGCATGTATTTATATGACAGTCTCAGTATCCCGAGGTCATGTGATCATCTTTTGTGACCTTCTAACAAGCAAAGTCAATGGGGAAGCCAGATTCACTTAACAACCATGTTACTCACTTAACAACTGCAGTGATTCACCTAACAAGTATAGGAAGAAAGGTCATAAAACGGGGCTAACTTCACTTAACAAATGTCTTGCTTAATAAAGGAAATTCTGGGCTCAGATGTAGTCGTATTTCAGGGACTACCTGTACCAGATTTCTCTTCATTTAAATTGTACTTTTGTGAGAAGGAAAATATAGGCAGGGCATTGAATCAGCAACCTTTTATGAAACATATATTTTAGTCACTCTGCTGTTTTGATACTGATTATCAAAGGGAAATCTTAGAAATTCTTTCTGGGTTCAGCAAGTATTCCTCCCTCTGTGAAGTACAGGTAGTCCTTGACTTACAACAGTTCATTTAGTGACTGTTCATAGTTACAATTGCACTGAAAAAGGTGACTTATGACCAGTAGTGGATTCCACCTATCTTAGCTACCAGTTCGGAATTGTGAGCATGTAGGCGTGGCACAGAGCGTCTGTGGGGGGAGCCTACCGCCGCCACCACTACCGGTTCACTTGAACTGGGGCGAACCGGTAGAAACCCACCACTGCTTATGACCATTTTAATGACCATTGCAGCATCCCCATGGTCACGTGATCAAAATTAAGGCAACTGACTCATATTTATGATGGTTACAGTGTCTAGGGGGGTCATGTGATCACCTTTTGTGACGTGACAAGCAAAGTCAATGAGAAAGCCAGATTCACTTAACAACCCTGTTACTAATTGAACAACTGCAGTGATTCACTTAACAACTGTGACAAGAAAGGTCGTGAAATGGGGCAAAATTCATTTAACAACTATGTCGCTTAACAACAGAAATGTTGGGCTCGGTTGTGGTCATAAGTCGAGGACTACCTGGAACAAAGTCCTGGAACAGGTTGCAAAGAAGTGAAGCCCTCTTACTGAAGTAGACAAGATCATTTGAAAGCTCTTCAGACAAAAAACCGACTTTCAAACCACAGTGGGGAAATATGCTGGGGATCAAATCTGTGACGGAAGGGATGTGAGTAAAAGCTGAGTTCATCTGTTTTTGCTCTGCAGAAATTATTGCTGTCCCATCCTTGGGATGAGGCAATTACTTGGTGAAGATAATCCCTTAAGACTGTACATCCTAGAAGCGTTCAAATTCACAGACTGTGAATTGTGTTTTGATTGTCAGTGGCTTGGTGTGCCTCAAATTGATGTCTTATAATCCGTAGCCAGCCTTTTCCACCAAATCTAGAAGAGGAAAAGAAAGGTTGGAGCTGGGTGCTTTTTCAAGAGGCAACTGGACTTTCTGGTTTTTCTTTGAAGACGCTCTGAAGAAGAACTGAAGAAGCTTCTTGGATGAGAAGCGAAATGTCTTCAAAGAAAAACCAGAAGTCCAGTTGCCTCTTGAAAAAGCACCTTTGGGACAACCATAACCTGGATGACTGAGAATCTCCATAGATGTTTGAGCTGTAGGTTTCTTTACACCACAGAGCAGGGGTATCAAATCTTGGCAACTTTGACTCTTGGGGACTTCAACTCCCAGAATTCCCCAGCCAGCATAGCGTAGCTTAGGCCAGGGGTTGAACATCTCTGGCCTAAGCCAGGTGAAACATACTTATCTTGCTTTCACACCCCCTTGCGCACAATATTGCAAAGCTATTCTCTTCCCCCACCCCTATATTTAAGTAACAACATGTTGGAATGAAACTATGAAGTAACAGTGAATGGCACTTCGCCTCTGTGAAGCTGAGCTTTTAGGTTTTCCGTACTGCAGAGTTTCATTGGAACACAGAAATGAAGGAACATCCTGTTCCTTTTGCTTTGATCATTGTAGCATCAGAGCAACAATAGCACAATAAGGGGAAAAAGAAAGAGCCTACGTTGAATGTTGAAGGGGGGAAATATACAGATAGTAGAGGTAGTCCTCGACGTACGACCACAATGGAGCCCAAAATTTCCATTGCTATATAAGGCAATTGTTAAGTGAGTTTTGCCCCATTTTATGACTTTCGTTCCACAGTTGTTAAGTGAATCACTGCAAATGTTAAGTGAATCATGCAGTTTTTAAGCGAATCTGGCTTCCACCATTGACTTTGCTTGTCAGAAGTTGGCTGGGAAGATTACAAATTGTGATCACATGATCCCAGGACAATGGTACTATGATTGATAAATACATGCCAGATGCCAAGGACTCCAAATTTTGGTCACATGATTGGAGATCCTGGAACAGTCATGCAAAAACCAGTCATTTCACTTTTTTCAGTGTCATTGTAACTTCAAATGGTCCCTAAACAATGCCTGCAAGTTGAGAACTACCTGTATGGATGTATCCCAATCATTTGGGAAAGGAAGGAAAGATTTGCACTCAGAAAGGAATTGTGAGAGACCCAAATAGGGCCCAGTCAGCAAGCTTTGCCTTGCCTTACTTGCAGGGATGAGAAGGACAAGGAATAGAGAATGACCAACTAGGGTCCAGACTGAAGCACTTACCCAGCCCTGTTACAAATTGACTGTAATCTGAACTGGAATGTTTAAAGCTAGCTTCAGAACAGAGAGAATCAGCTAGGTTGCTATGCCTATTGCATAATTGCCTTGATTCATCTTGATTTCCCTAATAGCCATAACCATTTCCTCCACAGCCACTGAAATCCTAAAATTTTCTGACTCTTAACCAAGCCTGCTACAGCCCACTTTTAAGAGATCCTAGAGTTCCTTGCTACATTTCCATGGGATTCCCCCATTAGAAGATTTCAACAGCAGGCTATTAGAGCCGCTGAACATTACAACTCATATACTTTGCACTTCTTCAGTGGGCAACCGGCATCTGTTTTGAATAAAAAGAATCTTTGTTTGGATTTCCTTGGTATGTCACGTGTGAATGAATACATTTAGCTTCTGAGTGCTATTAACAAGCTTATTCTACCCTGTTTCCCCAAAAATAAGACCCAACTTGAAAATAAGTCCTAGCATGATTTTTCATGATGCTCATAATATAAGCCCTACCCCCAAAATAAGCCCCAGTTAAGATTGTCAGTCAGATGGGTGCATTTAGTACCATATTTTCCCAAAAATAAGACCTAACCAGAAAATAAGCCCTAATGCGTGTTTTGGAGCAAAAATTAATATAAGACCTGGTCTTATTTTTGGGGAAACACGGTAGATGGGAAAGGTGCGGTGGCAGAACTGGGTTGCTTGAAAATCTGCAACAGTGCTCTGAAAGACAACTGACGGACAGCCTTCTCACTTTATTGTGACATGGTAAGGATAGGGCTTGTTCTTTCAAAACTTTCCATGTGGTAGTGAGATATCTTGAAAGAGTGGTCAAAAGGTGGCAGCACCCTACAATCTACCAAACAGAATAACAAAGTTGGAAGGGATCTTGGAAATCTTCTAGTCCAACCTACCTCCAACCTCTAACCCTAATCCTAGACCATTTCAGACAAATGGTTGTCCAATCTCTTCTTAAAAACCTTCAGTGTTGAAGCACCCACAACTTCTGAAGGCAAGTTGTTCCACTGATTAATTGTTCTAACTGTCAGGAAATTTCTCATTAGTTTTCTCCTGTTGGTTCTCTCCTTGATTAATTTCCATCCATGGCTTCTTGTCCTGCTTTCAAGTGCTTTGGAGAATAGGTTGACCCAGTGGTGGGATTCAGCCGGTTCGTACCACTTCAGGAGAACCAGTTGTTAACTTTCTGAACAGTTTGGCACACTGGTTGTTGGAAGAAATCATTAGGGCAGAGAACCGGTTGTTACATTACTTGAATCCCACCACTGGGTTGACCCCCCCCTCTTCTTTGTAGCAGCCCCTTAGATATTGGAACACTGTTATCATATATTGGAACACTTCTTTTCATTAAATAGAGGTACTCAGTTCCTGCAAGTGTTCTTCATATGTTTTGACCTTCAGTCCCCTACTCATCTTTGTTGAGTCTTCTGTTGAATAAACAGTTGTGTCTTCTTAGATTTTGAAAAAAAAATTGGCTCTGCTTTACTGTAC
Source organism: Pantherophis guttatus (assembly GCF_059756535.1). NCBI lineage: Eukaryota > Metazoa > Chordata > Lepidosauria > Squamata > Colubridae > Pantherophis > Pantherophis guttatus. The sequence goes on from NC_142064.1 coordinate 70,110,108, forward strand.
AGTTTTGTCTGCAAATAGCTGTTTGGTGGATTGCAGATTGATGTTGGGTATATCTGGGGGGAAAATGGCTGCAGGAGACATGCTAGCATCTGGAAGTTGTCAATGGGCACCTGCAGGGCCGGATTTTCCTATAGGCTAACTAGGCTTCAGCCTAAGGCCTCAAGATCAAGAGGGGCCTACACAGTGGTGGGATTCTGGGGGTTCTAGGGGGTTCGGCCGAACTCTTCGTTAAATTGCTGGCTCGCCCTGCCCCTTGCCCCGCCCCTCCGCACTATTATTTATTTCCAATAAATGGGGTGGGCAAGCCAGCAATTTAACAAATGGTTCAGTGTTTTTTTGTAATTTATTGGCCCCCGAACCGTTTGTTAAATTGCTGGCTCGCCCGCCCCTCGCCTCCCACCCGCACGGCGCCAGCCTACCGTAGCCAGGGGTAGGCAATTGTGGCTCTTTTACAACCTGTGGACTTCAACTTCCAGAATTCCTGAGACAGCTTGGCTGTCTCAGGAATTCTGGGAGTTGAAGGCCACAGGTTGTAAAAGAGCCACAATTGCCCACCCCTTCCCTAGCCTGAGTTCCGCTGCCTGGGATCCACGTGGGCTGCCACGTGGTTCCCCACCGGCTCCGGACGCAAGAGAGCAGGATGGAGAAAGCAGCTTCCATGCCTTCACTCACCCTCACTCTCTGCTCTGTTGGATCGCCGGCCGTTCGCTTATCCCGCCCACTCCCAATCTATTGCTGCCTCCGATGGTTAGAGGAAAAAAAAACTTCAAATTCTTGCCGCGGGGCTTCAAAGGGCCGCCCTAGAGCCAGTGGTGCAGCCGAACCCTTTGTTAAATTGCTGGCTTGCCCCGCCCCTCCGCACCACTATTTATTGCCAATAAATAGTGGTGGGCAAGGGGCGGGGGAGCCAGCAATTTAACAAAGGGTTTGGTGTTTTTTTTGTAATTTTATTGGCTCACGGAGCTTCAGCATAGGCTAATTGGCCTCCCAGCTCTCAGCTGATTTGTCTCAGCTGTTTTGCTCAGGGCTCTTCTGCTTCCTTGCAAAGAGTGCTGATTTTTTTTCCCCTAGCTATGCTGAGAAACGAAACTGAAACTGCTTTGCTGTTGCTGCAAGGTTGGAAAATTAGGCAGGCAGAATTCTTTTCTTTTTCCTCACCAAAAAAGGTAGGTGCAAACAATGGGAAATTTAGGGAAAAAGAGGAGAATTCAGGATTTTAAAACACAAAAGAAAAAAGCTCTATTTAACTAGGGAATTGTAATAATTGAGATACTATTAATTGTATATTTCTGAAAGCACAAATGGTTAAGTTGTGGTTTGGAGGAATATATGGGGGAAATTATTTGGTTTATTATTATTGGTAAATATAATTAATTGATTTGTAAGAAATTGGATTGCATGGAAATAATTGGAATATTCATGTTCATATTGATTAATATACAAAAAAGGTAGTTATATAACTAATTGATTTATATTAAAATGTTGAATTTATATTAAACAACTAATATTACATAATTAACAAATGTGAGGATGGATATAAAAATAGATGACAATGGAAAGGGATATAATATAGAATAGAAGGGAAAATTGAATTTGATTAAGATTAGAGATGAGGATGAAGGGTAATATTGATTTTTTACAAAAATAGATGAGGAATAAATATGGCAAAAAGGAAATATAGAAATTGTAAATTTAATTGAAATGACTAAACACTGTTTAAATTTGTGAACCGGCCAAATACTCTGTTCAAAGAAAATACATTGTATGTTTGTATGTGTGTTTCTAATTATTGTTATTTATTCATATTTGTTCTCTTTTATTCTTTAAAGTTTAACAATTCATTCTTTATTTTAATATCTTTATATTTGTTTGGGGTTGGCTTTCTTCCCTTTCATCTTTTTTATTGTACAGCAATCTTTCTCCTCAAACCTACCACCTCTCTCTTTTCTTTCCTTCTTACTTTCTCTTCCTCCCTCTCTTCTTCTCCCTACTTCCTCTTCCTTTCTCCTTCTCCTCCTCTCTTCCTCCCTCTCTTACCTCCCTCCTACTCTAATTTCCCTTCCCTTCCTTCATCCCTCTCTATTGCTGTATCCTTTTGTGCATATGGACTACTCAGAGGGCTGAAAAAGTTATTTTTGACTGGTCCTCGCACTTTTGACCAGTCCTCGAACTTACGACTGTCCTCACATTTTACGTTTTTGCCCTATCTTGTCACCATGGTGAAGAGAAGCAGTTGTGAAATGAGTGACATGGTTGTTTAGAAAGCTGCATGGGCATAAATGTGAGGATGGTCATAAGTGTGAGGACCGGTCAAAAGTGCGAGGCCCAGTCAGAAATGACTTTTTTCAGCCCTCTGAAAAAAGTCTATGCACATAGCCACGCCTACCCGGTCACATGATGACATAGCCACGCCCACGCCCACCCAGTCACATGATTGCCAAGCCACACCCCAACTAAGCCACACCCACAGAACCTGTTGTTAAAAAAGTTGAATCCCACCACTGGGCCTACATTCCCTACATTCAAATTGTTAGCAAAATTAAAATTACACTTTCACTATAGATGAAAGGGCCTCATAAGTGGAATAGCCTAGGGCCTCTTTTCATCTAAATCCGGCCCTGGGCACTTGGCTGTTCTATCATCTCCTGAGTCCCTGACTGCATCACCACAGGCCAGTCAGTGAATCACGCACATCCCTCCCCAACTGATCTGGATTGCTGAAGGTTTAAGGGGAGGATTGGAACAAGAAATATAATTAAGGCCTTCTCATTCTTGTGCAGGGGATGGCCTGCAGGTGATATGGGGTAGAGAGCACAGAGAATGTTCTGGAAGGACAGAAAGAAGAGCTGCAATCAAGGCAATTAACAGATAAGAGGGACATAAGCCTGGGCCAAAAAAGTGACTTTAAGAAAATGTCTCAGATAAGCCTCTCCCTATCACATTAAGATAAAATGAGCATGAAAGCTGACTGGGTGACTTTGGACCAGTCACTCTCTCGCAGACCAACTCACCTCAGAGGGTTATTGTGGGGAAAATAGGAAAAGGAAAGTGTGTTGGATAGGTTTGCCACTTTGAATTACTTATAAAGTAATAAAGGTGGGATAAAAAAATCTAATCAATAAAAATAAAACAATTCAAATGCATTCACGTAAATCATTTGTCAGCAAGATCTGATAAAAATAAAACTTATTTGGTGATAGTAGGTAAATAACAATTACTTCAGTCTGAAAGCCTTATCTGATGTTCCTTAATGTTCAAAAAATAGAGAAGGGAAGAGTTAGGTGAGTTACTTAGATGGGAGAACATCTCAGGATTTCGGTGCAGAAACGTTGAGCTGTTCCACATCTTTTTAAAGACAACCCAAATGAGCTTTTACACCATCATTGCTCCGTCTATCACAGTTTAAAAACTTGTAGCAGAGATAAAAAGCAATGCAAGCTTAGTGAGCAAAGGGAATCATGAAGGAACAGCTTATTGTTTGATTGCTCTATTTGGATCCAAAGCCTTTAGAAGAATGGATATTGCTGTCCTGGCCTTTTGAATTGAGAGTTAATTTTAAAATTAACACATTTCCTAAGGGATTATCTTGATATATTTGAAAAAAAAAACCAATCTGGAATCATGTTTTAGATCCACATATTTTATTAAAGGCATATAACCTTTTCCGATCACAGTCCACTTCAATCAAAAGCAATGGAAGGGTTAATGTAATGTAGGATTTAGATTGGGATGAGGTGGGGAGAAAGAGGAAAATTGACAAACTGCTTGTGCTGATTGGCTTACATGTGAAACAGATTACAAGTGTCTTATTAATTAACCATTGTAATGTTTTCAGAATAAATTGTGTTCCTATTAACTTCAAGATGAGTTGGGGAATTTACTGGCTCAAAAGTATGGAGATACACGAAAATTTGTATAGCTCATAACTGCCACTAGATGGTATTATTGCTGTATGGATGCTGCTTGCTGCAGAAAAATCACACTAAAAGGTTCAAAATCCTCAGGGTAAGGTGCCTACACAGTTTATCTGTATTTATTTTAACAGTACTTCTCCACATCATTTAGTTTACATTTTTCTTGACAGCCTTCAACCTTTCCAAATCAATAATTCCATATTATTTGTGAGCTGCTATTTACCTGACACAAGGAGTTTGAATATCTCAGACACAAAATTAGAAATGCAGACCAAGAACTCCTTTTTCATGACAAATTTCTCAATGTAAGAAACAGCATTTGGGCATCTCTAGCAGTAATTCGAAATGAATTATGTATGCTTCCACATCTTGCCACTTTGCTGTATAATGAGGTATATTTATCAATTCAGGAGGCAAAAGTACTAAATATAGTAGAATCCCTCTGGCTAGCCTATTAAGAGAAATACAATTTAGCTGATGCAGACAAGACTTAATTTTCTGGAGTCTAAGGGAGCTCAGCTGTGCTCAGCTCTAAACCCAGTACTGGTATTCCTCAATTTACAACCACAATCGAGCCCCAAATTTTTGTTGCTAAATGAGACAGTTGTTAAGTGAGTTTTGCCTCATGTTACAACCTTTCTTGCCATAGTTGTAAGTGAATCACTGCAATTATTAAGTTAGTAACATGGTTGCTAAGTGAATCTGGATTCTCCATTGACTTTGCTTTTCAGACGGTCGCAAAAGGGGATCACAAGACCCCGGGACCCTGGAACCACCATAAATATGAGCCAGTTGCCAAGGATCTGAATTTTGATCATGTAACCATGGGGATGCTGCAACAGTGTGAAAAACAGTCATAAGTCACTTTTTTCAGTGCCATTTAAACTTTGAACAGACACTAAATGAACAAATGTAAGTTGTGAACTACCTGTATCTATAAATGTCACTGGTTGCCAAATAGTGAGATATATATAATAAAAAAGAATTAACTAGGCATATACAAGCATGTTTTGCACAACATATTCAGCCATTAATTATTTAATCATAGTTTGTTTAATAAACCATAATTGGTTAGGTTCTAACAACATAACAAATCAAACCATTTCATAGCCTACTTAGCATGTATAAACTCAGCCTCACTATTATTCCCAATGATGTTGGCTGAACATGAAAAAAAAATTCAGTTCAAGACATCTTGGTAAGTATTGCATTGGATCTTCTCAAATGTTGCATTAGGAAAATTTAATCTTGCACTATTAAATTTAGGAGAGTCTATTTCTGGGTATCCACAGCACAATGCATTGTAAATTTAATTACTACTGATTCTATTTATAAGGCTGCCCACTCACCAAGTGACTCTCGGTGTCTAAAGCCCCCCCCCCAAAAAACAGCCTTGTGTAATCTTGAATTTTACAACATGCTAGGCTAAAATTTGGCTGTTGGGCTGTGGCTCTGTATGTCTTGTTAACACAGTAAGCAGCTTTGATTTTCATTTGCCACATGGTAGCTTTAATATGACAAAGGATTGTAATTGTTTGGCCATTTCACTGTTAATTACAATATCTTCAGAAGCTAAAAGTATCACTGCTTTTCCATTTCAATTAATCAGCTATGATCGCTGTTGATAACTGACCTGCTTGGGGAAGAATGAGGATATATAGAAGGCTGGTTTAATAGATTAACCAGTCTATAATATTTAACAAGAATTCCTGAACTTCTCAGAACATTTTTGTGCTATCTAGGTATGTCTGCCAACAGATACATAGGCTAAAATCCTGGCCAAAACTTGACACTAATTGAAACCCACATAACTACAGTACCTTGTTTCCTTAACTGTTAAATAATTAGGATCATAACTTTCTAGTTGCTTCTTTGCTGGCCCCATAGTCACACAAACTCTGTGTATTGGTTTTCCCAAGTTATAATGTCCCAAGAATATGTCCCAAGAATAAAATTACTCCATCAAAACAGATAAGGTGGAAGTTGCTGCAGTAGTGGGTTTCAAAACCTGGCACTACTGGTTTGCTATCAGAAGCTTCTGCGCATGCGCAGATCCTTTTTGATGATATCTGGGTGGGTGGGCGGAGCCTCCCGCCGCCACCACTACCAGTTTGCCTGAACCTGGGTGAACCGGGAGCAACCCATCCCTAGTTGCTTATAACCTAATGTAGTCTGGATTTTGATTCTGCAGGAGTTTTAAAAAGTGTTTTTATGGGGTCCTTGGTGTCTCTGAGCTTGGCTGCTTTCTTGCAATGTTTCATTGCCCAACTTGGTAATATTAGTACTAGATTCACTGGGACTAGTGTTAAATTAGATCTAGCACTGATGATGTTACCTAGTTGGGTAATAAAATATCTGCAAGAAAACAACCAAGCTCAGGGAGCACCAAGGACCCCACAGTTCAATCCTGGGCTACAAATATTTTCTTCTAAATGGTTTTATGTAGGAAACTTAGATTTTGGAGATCAAGACAGATGACAGAGCAGAGCAAGCATGAGATTAAATTTTATCAGATTCAGATTTGTGACAATCTGTTATCCCTTGGCTGTCTGTGGAAAGAAAAAGAAGGGAGTGTCCCAAAAAATATTGCCCAAAGGAAAATACAGTTTTCTTCTATTAGAGGCACAGCCTTTACCAGTGGTAATAATCCTTGCTTATGCATGGCCATCCACTGACAGCCCAGTACTGATGACTTTTAAAGGGACCCTTCCTTTTTTGAGTTACAAAGTGCTTTCACCAAAAGTATACAATATATCATTTGAGCACAATTTGCTTAGATATGCTATCTTCTTAAAACCAATAGCATCTTCCACACTTCGTAGAAGTTACTGAACAGAAAAGATTGCTTCAAGAATGATGATAATTGAATCACTTTCCTAACTATGATATTGATGGGAAACAGTTACAAGTGAGATGGTAAAACCTATGGTAAATGATAATAGGTGGGCTTTGACGGAATCTCCCGTGCTATTGTAAGAGTTCTGAAAGCATGCATCTCAGATAATGTGCTGCAGCCATTAAAGGCAGCCGAAGAAAATCGTATCTTTCCAAAATACAAGATGCACGTCAATAGCATGCATTTTAAGGAATCACAATCTGGAATATGAACTGTTATTTCCAGACGTGCTAGAGATATAGTTTTAAAAAAAATATGTCCTGGCTTCCTCCTTTGAAGTAAACAAGAGGTTTTTTTTTTTCTTCAAAAGGATCAAACAGAACTTAAAGGGGTGCCTCACACTCGCTGAACCTGGAGCACGTCAGCAATTGCACAACGATTATGAGCGTCAAACCCAATGGAGTGGAACAACTTCTTGGCTGTTCCAAGCTGGGTTTCTGAGAAAGAATTGCTTCCTAGAGCAACTTTCACATAGTTGTATCTCCTTGGCAAGACCATTGTGCAGCAGTAATTCATTATTAATTAACCCATTTCCTCCCTTTGGTTCTCATTAAGGATAATTCTTTTCCTGGTTTTCAACATGAGAATGCAGCCGGCTCACTCATGCTGAAAAATATCATGTGGTCTGAATGGCTGATAGGCAGGAGCCTATCCTCTCGCTGCTTCTCTTTTGCTACAGCTCATCTCCTATACCAAATGGTTTATTTAACCATGTTTGTTGAATAAGCCACCATTGGTTGGGTTTACATATAGTACTAAGCCATAAACTATGTTTTGCAAATTATTATTGATTTTATACAATGCATTAAGCCACAGTCAAACAAACCACATTATGAACACAGTTACATTAGTAAATGTAATAATTGCCTTTTTGAAATATATCACACATCACTCTTGCTTCTTTTCATGTTTCCTTTAAACACGTCTACTGTATATCCTCATTTTCAGTTAAATTTATAGGTACTGAGTTGTGAATCTAGAATCATTGACTTTAAGAGCTTCATTAAAAATCTGTAAAGCTTAATGCTAATGTTGGATTTGCAACTCCTAATCAAGATTTAAACTTAACAAAACTATGGTTTATATTAAAAGTGCCTTGACCATTCTGAGAGTGCATGAAAGTACATGAATGACTTAGACAGGAGCAGTGGTAGGATTCAACTGGTGTAACAACTAGTTTGCTTCATGCGCATTTTGCACTCGCACATGCACCAAACGGGCAGTCCACACACGCACAATCCATTTGAAAACAGCACCTTCTACTGCAGCTCCAGTGACTAAAACAGCTGAGGAGTGGCAATCCATGCTGCTACACTGATCAGCTGGGCTTCAAAGGAAATAAAGGAAATAAAGATAAATGTAGTGCAGGGTCGGGCAGGCAGCCCCAGCTGATCGTCAGAGCGAAGCAGTTCACTCTCAGCTGATCATCAGAGCTACCAGTACACCTGAACCAGTCCGAACCGGAAAAATCACACCCCTGGACCTAAGACTATAGAGGAGAAAAAAGAATAGAAAGACTAATCTGTTACAATATTGTAAATTACAATATTTTGAATTGTAAATTACAATTTAAAAAATTACAATATTGTAAAAATTGTGTGTAAGTATGATAAAGGTGGATCCAAGGTCTGGAAAAGCCAAATTCCATAAGCTTATCCTTCTCAACTTCCTCCAAATTGGAGGAAAATTCAGAGGGAATCGCAGTACAGATAGATAATGGCTTTAGGTGCTTCACAATGAGGCCTTTAAAATATGTTTGAGCTTCTGTTAATGGATTTGTGCCAATGCCCAATTAAATATATGATTTTTATGCACTTAAGAGGCACCACATTGCTTTATTAGCTTTCCAGTTAAGAGACAGGCTATAAATATTATAAGTAAATTAGTCCTTTTACGTGTTTGCAGCTAGTGTTCACACTTTGATTAGCCATATGAAGTTCGGAGCCTTTAGAATTTACATCAGAGAGTGATATCCATATAAAACTAAAAACGGGAAAGGACTTCAATCTTGTTTACAAAATAATTAAAAAAGAATCCCACAATTTTCTTGAATCGCTTGTCTTTCCTTCCTCTCAAATCTCATTCCACTTTTGATATTTAATATAATAAAAACCTACTTCTGTAAATGAGGAGTGGATTTTACCTTCTAATCAGGGGTTGGCTCTAGTAAGTGTTTAAAAAAAGTAAAGATGATAGCTTTGCTCACATGGTCATACCTACCATCTGAAGTTTTTGGACATCTCCTCCGATGTCGCTGCTTCCAGTGTTCCACTGGCTGGCCATTTGTTCATGGAATTTTGGAAAATGTTGAATATTCTGTGTTTTCATATTTGGGTTGTTGGTGAGCAGATAACTTTTTTTTTTGTTAAGTTAGACTTGTTTGAAGAGGTGGAGTTTCCATGATTTCTTTTATGAGTATCACTTGGGGCACTAACATTTCTTTATGAACAAATATTGTGGACGTCTCCCAAATACAAATTTTTATTCATCCTAGATAGATTCTATGTGCATACCCAAGAAAGCAAATACATATTTAAAAAGCAATGATTATTCAAAAGCTCTACCAATGATTTGGCACTAGTAGTACCAGGGGTGGATTCTACTTACCTTTACTACTGGTTCGCAATGGGGCCGCACGCACTTCTGCGCATGCATGGAAGCTTCCTTTTGACGACAGGGTCGGTGGGTGGAGCCTCCCACCAGTTTTACTACCAGTTCTATAGAACCAGTCCGAACCGGGGGCAACCCACCACTGAGTAGTACCCATATGAGTTAATATTCCAGTGCCCATAGTGCACCATCAGCAACTACAGAATTGCAACCAACTCTTATTAAATATTTTCTGAAGTGTACACTGAAAATATCATTCAGTGCTTCATTACCATCATTTTAAGATTTAAAAAAACCCTAATTTCACATTTTTAAAGTGCTGATTTTTAATCAACTTCCTACTGATTTGCGAGGAAAGGACATTCAAATTATTTATTCTAAAGACCACATAAATAATTAACATAAGTGTCATCTACTCATTTCCGCTTCTTATAAAAACAGAGTATTGGCTTAGTAACTATAGTTAATGCTTCTAAAGCATCAATCAAAAGCCAAGTAAATTATTCCTGATGAGTTGAATAAACTTCCAAGTGTATGAGAAAGAAATTCTAAATAACGTCATACCAAGTCTGATGGATATGTTGAAAACTTTTCAAGACGTTTATTATACTCCAGAGCAATAAATCAGCACCACTGCAATTCTTGTGGCATCTGTTTTCTGAGTTGGCCTAGCTTGAAGGGCTGACAATAGCAGATCTGTCACATATTTTTATCCGCTCAAAGCCTTCCATTAGCTTGAATATTTTCCTATTGAGTTCCTTTTTATTTTTTATTTTTGCTTTAATTTATATGCTGCCCTTCTCCGGAGACTCAGGGCGGCTTACAATGCGTTAAGCAATAGCCTTCATACTTTTGTATATTTATACAAAGTCAGCTTATTTCCCCCACAAACTGGGTCCTCATTTCACCTACCTTTGAAAGGATGGAAGGCTGAGTCAACCTTGAGCCTGGTGAGATTTGAACTTGCAGTAATTGCAAGCAGCAGTTGTTAATAACAGTGCTTTAGTCCACTGTACTACAGGCTCTTTTCCTTTTTAGATTTTGTTTGCATTGTGAACACCTCTATATTTTTAACCTTCTTTGCCACTGGAGGTTTTACACATGACAAAGCTGAAAAGGAATGTTTACTTTCTCTATTTTTTTCTTTTGTTTTCTTTTTAATAACAATTGATTCTATGATTATCTTGGGAGATTGATCCACTTCCCTACCAAGGACAAAAAGAAAAAACTGTGGAATTCTTGGTGTTCTCTGGAGTCCTTGGTGTTCTCTGAGCTTGGTTGTGTTTGCTTGCTGACATTTCATTATTCAACCAAGTCGAACGTTCGATCAATCGATCGATCAATCAATCAATCAATTGATCAATAAATCAATCAGAATAGAGGTGGAAAGGACATTCGAGGTCTTCTGGTCCAACCAGAGGTGAAATCCAGCAGGTTCTGACAGGTTCTGGAGAACCGGTAGCGGAACTTTTGAGCAGTTCGGAGAACCAGTAGCGGAAATTTTGATTAGTTCGAAGAACTGGCAAATACCACCTCTGGCTGACCCCAGAGTGGGCTGGGAATGGAGATTTTGTAGTATCCTTCCCCTGCCACACCACCAAGCCATGCCGACCAAGCCATACCATGCCGACCAAGCCACGCCCACAGAACCGGTAGTAAAAATAATTGGATTTCACCACCGAGTTCAACCCCCTATACCATTTCATACAACTGACTATCCACTGGTTAAACGTTCTCAATGTCAGGAATTTTCTCCTTAATTCCAGGTTGCTTCTGTCCTTGATTAGTTTCCATCCATTGTTTCTTGTTCTGCCTTCTGGTGCTTTGGAAAATAACATCATTAATGCAATCTGATGATCATCTCCCTTCTGTTTCATTAATCTTTGCTCAGGTTAGATTCCAGGTACATTCTCACATAAGCAGAATGCTTCCAACATGCCCTGTTATCAAAGCTATTTTATAGCTTTAGTTGCCTTCCAGAAAAGTGCTAGACCTGTGTTCAGATATAGCCCACCTGACAACTCATAGACTGGGGATAAGGTTGTGAAAAGTATTAGGAAAGCTCCTTCTTGGTCCACCTCCTAACCTTCCTCAGCACATGCAACTGTCAGGTGGCAAGAGGCCTAGTGGAAGGACATGGGTGAAGTCAGAGAGAGTAACGGATAAGTGTTGCAAGGGAATAGCAGTGCTGGCTATGAGTGGCAATGGTAGCATCAAAAGTAGCCCATAAAGTGGACAAAATGGTGCCATCTCTCCAAAGTAATATAAGCAAGCAAAAGTACAACTATGTGGCATCTCTTTCTATTAGCAGCAATGGAAAACCTATAATGCACTTATTTAGGACCGAACTAACAACATGCAACTGATGGAACATGGTTCTTTTATTATTTTAATTATCTCCATGCAGCCCACCACAAGCACTCTTCCAAGAGTTGCATTTTAAAACTCATTGGTTATTCAGAAGTATGTTAAACCTGTGTTTTAAAAATAGGCCTAGAATACTTTCAGAACTTGGTTTACACAGCGTTATAAGAAATCCACATAGTGTGTAAGCAACACTTTCAAAAACATTGGCCAACCCTTCTATAATAGAAGAGAATAGAATATATATATATTTTTAATTGGCCATGTGTGATTGGATACACAAGGAATTTGTTATGCTCTCAGTGTACATAAAAGAAAATATACGTTCATCACGAATCATAAGGTACAACACTTAATGATAGTCATAGGGTACAAATAAGCAATCAGGAAATAATATTAATATAAGTTGTAAGGATACAAGAAACAAAGTTACAGTCATAAGTGGAAGGAGATGGGTGGTGGAAACGATGAGAAGATTAATAGTAATGCAGACTTAGTAAATAGTTTGACAGTGTTAAGGGAATTATTTGTATATATAAGCAAATGTTTCTGCGGAAACTGAGTGAAAATAAAACAAAATACAAAGTCACAATCACAAAGCGGACTACAGATCACAGCCATTTCAAAATATAATTTCAAGGCCAAAGGGTTAAAACAAACAGATGTTTAATTAGGCTCTAGAAAGAAAAATGTTGGAGATAAAAGGAACCGCAGTCAATCTTTCATATCAAATATGAAAGATTGTCAAATATTCAGACTCTTTAGTGGTAAACCTCAGAGAAGGAAGATACATTTCCACCACAGGTATGCGTAGAGTATATCATCAATTTGCTTGATAAGGAAAACAGGAGGAAATCTGTTATACTTTGAAGTTTCCTCTCATGACCCAGGTTGCTTGCTTCAGAAAAGCATTTCCTCTTTTGGGATTTTTCTTTGAACTTCCTTTCTGTAATTTGGAAAGAATATTATGCAGGACTGATATTTTCCCCTCTTCATGTAAGCATTGTCTGAAACAAATCATTTTTCCTGGCAAAGTAGTTGAAGCGTACCAGCTGTCCAGAAAGGGGCGGGTGGGGGGCGGGGAAGCTAGAACATCTAAATGATTATCTTTCAGCAAAGTTAGTCCTTCATTTATTAAAACTTCCATGAAGGGAACTCACTGGTCTTGCTGAGCGTGGTCTGGTATTCAAACCAGACCACGCTGAGAGACTTGAAGGCACTGCTTTATCCCGGAGGGCTTAATACATCAAATGTTAATAGCAGCTTTAATAATATTGATCATTAATAGCAAATATGAATGAAGAAGATTGAAGTCTTCAAATGTTATAAGCTCAGGATCTGCTTTAATTTCACCCTTTCCAAGATAATCTGGGACAGAGACTCATTTCTTAGTTTTGTTTTAAAGGTCCATTTTCTATGGAATTAATTTTGGCCTCTAAATAGGCTGAGAACAAATTCATTGGTTGATGACCCACAGGATTTTTTTCTGAGAAATATATCAGGACGTATATTTCTGGTGGGAAGATGGCATAACAATATAAACAATATAGACATAATGGTAGAAATGCAAAATACAGTTCGCACCGAACCTTGAGCATTTAAGGTCTTTGACTTTTGTAAAATAGCATAATAATGTCACCAAGTAGAAGGTACAGTAGATTCTAAGGATGGGATGCCTCTTAGACCAGAAGCTGAAAAAGTGCATTTATGTTCCTGCAGGCTACAGCTGCTAGTCCATGCCTCTCAGGAAAATAACAACAACAAAGGTGTCTTTTCCTTGCATGTAGAGTGGCCATACAATCCAGGGGTGGGTTCTACTTACCTTTACTACTGGTTCGTAATGGAATCATGCACGCTTTGCTTGCACACGTGCTTTGCTTCTGCGCATGCACAGATTGCTTCTGATGACATCAGGATCAGTGGGCAGAGCCTCCCGCCGATTTTACTACTGGTTCTATAGAACCGATCCGAACCGGGGGCAACCCACCACAGATACAATCTCAGGAAAACATGCATTTGAGTCAAGGATCACTGACAAGGGACAATTAGATACTAGTTGTCTAGTGGGTGGAGTCTAGGACAACTAGTCTAGGACAACTAGCGGGTGGAGTCTAGAACAACTAGTAGGTGGAGTCTAGGACAAATAGTGGGTGGAGTCTAGGACAACTAGTCTAGGACAACTAGCGGGTGGAGTCTAGAACAACTAGTAGGTGGAGTTTAGGACAACTAGTAGGTGGGGTCTAGGACAACTAGTGGATAGAGTCTAGGACAACTCACCACAGCCAATTCACCGTGGCCAACTTGCCGCAGGACAATACAATGATATATTTATGCTGTAGTTTTATCCCTTGTCCACGGTGAGTTGGCCATGGCAAGTTGTCCCATTCTGGAGTGGGCGTGGGCATGCTGTTGGCAGTTCCTTAATTGAAAACTATGTTTTGTTGGGATGTGTTATGAAAACAGACCCAATGTCTTCAAGGAAGTGCCAATAAATATGATAAACAGCCCCAAGCCCTTTTTTGGCTTCAGATTTGGAGCACTGCAGGGCCACATTTGCATTATGGTAATCTGAAACAGGAAGCTTATCGTTTCTTCAATGCTAACATGTTAGCATTTTTTTGGGATTATCCAGATCTCTAAGGTAAATGTTAATGCAAAGCCTGACTCTGAATAAATCAATTCACTCGATGCATGAATTTAAACAAATAATAAACAATGATGTCGCAGCTAATCTAAACTGAAAAACATCAGCCATTAATCATTCAAGCCCAGCTGACATCTAGTCAAATAAGATGCTGAATCCCTATTTGTATTAAAGTAATTCTGAAAATATTTACTTTAAAAAAATATTTTTTATTAGGAAAGGATGCATTCAAGTATTATCAAGGTACAAGAATGCCATAGTTACAAGAAAACCCAAACTAGGATATGTTCAGTTATTGATGAACATGTAGATGTGTGGTTTTTGTTACAATCTGAAGCAAAGAACATGATAGATAAATCCATAATTTGTCAAATGACAGTTGTTACATATTTTTGGAGTATAGTTCATAAGTACAAGCACATATCTAAACTATATTAATAAATGTATTAGAACAGGGGAGCAAACCATATCATATGTGCAACTGTCCCTTCACTCATTTTACATTTTTAATTTCATGATGTTTAGTTTAGTTTAGTTTAGTTTATTTGATTTGTATACCGCCCTACTCCCGAAGGACTCAGGGCAGTGAACAGCCAAACAATAAAATACATAGATATAAAAAATTTAAAAACCAGATAAAATCAAATTAAATCATTTTGGCCCAGACAGATTAAAACACCCCAATAATTTAAAAACAGATTAAAATTTACATATTTAAAAAAGGGAAGAGATTAGGCCAAGCCCGCCTGATGGAATAAAAAGGTCTTCACAGCGCGGCGGAAGGTGCGCAGATCCGGGATCCTCTGTATCTCCGGGGGGAGCTCATTCCAGATGGTAGGTGCCCCCACAGAGAAGGCTCTCCCCCTAGGGGCTGCCAGTCGACACTGTTTGGCTGACAGCACCCGGAGGAGTCCCTCTCTATGAGAGCGTACTGGCCGGTGGGAGGCTATTGGTGGTAGTAGGCGGTCCCGTAGATAACCAGGTCCTAAGCCATGGAGCGCTTTAAAGGTGGTAACCGAAACCTTGAAGCGCACCCGGAAGACCACCGGGAGCCAGTGCAGCTCGCGCAGGAGAGGTATTACATGGGAGCGCCATGTCGCTCCCATTACCACCCGCGCGGCTGCACTCTGTGCCAGTTGGAGCCTCCGGGTGCTCCTCAAGGGGAGCCCCATGTAGAGAGCATTGCAATAGTCCAGGCGGGAGGTGACGAGGGCATGAGTGACCGTGCGTAACGAGTCCCAATCCAGAAAGGGACGCAACTGGCGAATCAGGCGAACCTGATGAAAAATTCTCCCGGTCACAGCCGTCAAATGCTCTTCTAAAGACAGCCGTGAATCCAGGAGGACACCCAAGTTGCGAGCCCTCTCCATGGGGGCCAATGATTCGCCCCCAATAGTCAGTGATGGCGTCAACTGACTATATTGGGACGTCGGAAACCACAGCCACTCGATCTTGGATGGGTTGAGCCTGAGCCTGTTCCTCCCCATCCAGATCCGTACGGCCTCCAGGCACTGGGACATCACTTCAAGGGCATCGTTGGGGTGATCCGGGGTGGAGATGTATAGCTGGGTGTCGTCAGCGTACTGATGGTACTCCACCCCGATGTAAGGGTCAACTTTTGGTATGTCCAAGAAACATGAAAAAGAATCCCAAAGGTGCTTTTTCAAAAGACAACTGGACTTTGTTTAGCTTGAAGACGTTTTGCTTCTCATCCCTGAAGAAGAACTGAGGAAGCTTCTTGGATGAGAAGTGAAATGCCTTCAAGCGAATCAAAGAAAGTCCAGTTGCTTTTTGAAAAAGCACCTTTGGAACCTGGATGACTAAGAATCTCCGTAGACATGATAAAGAATCTTCTCTAGTATTACTCTTCTCTTTAAAAAATAAGATACATACAATATACTTTCAAAGATCCTAGCCATTGGTTTTTTTTAGTGTGGGATATTATTGAGAGCCATTTTGGTGTGTTGGTTTATTTATTAATTTGTGAGATTTATATGGTGGTACATCTAGTAACTCTGGGCAGCTGGTATTTAAAAACCACATTGTTCCATTGCTTCTATAAAAATACTGTGTATCTATTTGATTCTGATAGTAATGTAAGAATTTTCAATGCTGCTAATGTTCTGGGACTAAATTTTAATATCAAAAGATGTTTCAATTGAACATCAAACTACTTCATATATAACTGAAAAGGCTTAAGAATGTGATTGGCAATAGAATTGACATAACATGATCTAACTTTCATGATTTCATTCATAAATACTTCCATCAGGGGTGGGTTCTACTTACCTTTACTACCGGTTTGCAACGGGGCTGCGCGCTCTCTCTTCTGTGCACGCGCAGAAGCGTTCTGATGACGTCGGGGTTGGTGGGCAGAGCCTCCAGCCGGTTTTACCTCCGGTTCTATAGAACCGGTGCGAACCGGGGACAACCCACCACTGACTTCCATGCTGGGATTATCCTAGCAGGCAAGTTTATCATGAGAATAAGAATCAAAATTATGCATGTGTCCTGAAGTCTTCCAAATGTGACAAGGGAATCACATAGTAACTTCCTAATTATACCCAAAAACCTTGGTGCTCTCTGAGCTGAGCCTGGTTATTTGTAATTGTACGTGTAAATTGTAACCTGACTTGGTAACATCATCAGTGCTTGTGAGTATGCGGTTTGCTCCTTGTTTATATACAATGACTTGCCCTGCCAGTGTTGGGTGTGGTTTTATTCTTGGTACTTCTCTCATTAAGCTGTTGTTTTCTGCCTGATTATTTACCTAGTGTTAATCTCTGCTTATCTGGATATTGATTGCTGGAGATAAACTGTTCTGGTCTTTTTGTTTCCTTCTTAGCTTTTTTATTATCTCTTGAATGGCACATAGATATGGTTTATCTTTATCTATATAGTTTATCTATATGTCTATATGTTAATTGATGGCTTGAATTCCAAGCTTCCAGGAATTCTCTACCATTTCTGAATTTTAACAGTGTTTCTCAGTTGAAATTCGGTAACAGGGTGCACCCATGAATGACAACTAGCAGTGCATCCATGAATGTGACTACTAGTAGACACAGTAAAAACTCTTTATACCAAGTCAAGTAATGAAATATCTGCAGGCAAATAGCGAACCACAGGGAGCAGCACAATCTCCATAATTGAGGTAAAAGCACCCACTAATATAAATTTTCCCCGCCCATTTCTGCAATCTAATTTTATATTCAATGACAGTATTCCAATATCATTTGGAAGTTTCTTAAATATAACAATAGAATTCACTGGAAGGGCACCAGGGAAGGGAAAGTTGGGTACTACAAGGCTAGGTTGCAAACCAATGACATATGTTCAGTACAGTGGTGGGATTCAAAATTTTTTACTACCGGTTCTGTTGGTGTGGCTTCGTGGGCGTAGCAGGGGAAGGTTACTGCAAAATCCCCATTTCCTCCCAATCAGCTGGGACTCGGGAGGCAGAGAATAGATGGGGGCGGGGCCAGTCAGAGGTGGTATTTACCGGTTTTCTGAACTACTCAAAATTTCCTCTACCAGTTCTCCAGAACTGATCAGAACCTGCTGAATACCACCTCTGTTTCAGTATGATCCAAGTGACAGAGTTGGGGAGAGAATGGAGATGCTGATTAATTTGCATTTTAATTAGCATAATGACCAAACAACTTGTTTGATTATGTCTGGGTTTTGAAACTACTAGATTACACTTTGATAGGACCAACTTCCTTCCACCACCATCCCTATCGAAATAGGGTCATAGTAGGATGCTAGGTAGACATTTCCTACAAAGCTATTAATACTATTCAATGCTGGCAATCTATTTTAGCAAGATGATTCACTACGAAGAAGGACTGCGCCTTACCCTTCAAAGATCACACGCCTATCACACTCCCATGGAGCTCAGCAGGTTGCTAGGCAACCCTGGATGCCTCCTATGTCACCAGATTATAGTTCTATCTAATCACGCGGCCCATTGGGCTGTGTGTTCTGCACGAGCTAATGGCTGGCAAATAAAAGATGCCACTAAGTGCAATGGCAATATTTTCCCAAGTGTCAATGAGTGCAAGGTGTGTGCTCAGCACCTCCATGATTGCTGTAGGCCTTGTGTGTGGAGGTCGATAAACTCTGCAGAAAATCTGGCAGTAATCTTTATTGCAGTCATCTTGTTCAATTGAGGCCTCTGATGTCCACATTTAGCCAGGGATCTTATCAGCAAATGTGAAGGCTGTAAAAGGCTGGGAAGGGCCAAATGAACAGGGGAAGACAAAATAAAGGAAAGGGAAAGTTTAAGATGGCAATATTTATTGCACAACTCTAAGGAGAATAAGAGATAGTGTTTTTGAATTTGCTTTTTTGGATGGGCATGGATTGGAAGTACAGCCCTTATTTGCAAGAGGTAGAGCTTTGAGTGACACAAGTGTGGGAGATCAGCTGGCACGGCTCTCTTGGTTGCAGCAGGCGTTATAAAATTAAGGAACAAAATTGTACAATTGCATTTTAAAGACATTAGTTGTTATAGAAAGGAAGTCTGCAGGCAAGCTGTCTCGGCCTTTTTTATTTGCTGCAAACTTTAAAAGAAATCTAATCATTTATATATGTACCTGTTCCCTCTGCCTCGGTCTCTGTCTACCTCTCTCTGTCTCTGTGTCTCATAGGCATTACTCACTGCCATCAGAAATTCTAGTGCAAAAATGTCTAAATATATACCTACAAGATTTTTTCTGAACAATTGTATGTTCGAGAAGGGGAATAAGTGCTCATGTAAAACCACCCTTTTACAGGCAGAAATGAACATGTGACAAATGGGCTTGTGTGCTTTTAGCAACTTTTTAACAACTGAATTGTATTCATTGTGGCAATTGCTTTGACTTTTAATGTCCACACATAAAATTCTTTGATTGCTGCTATTATACCCAGAATAAAGACCTCAATTTTCCTACAATGCTTAAATTCGGATAAAGCCAAATTCTTTATTTGGGTCTAAATGAGTTTCTGGCAACTATTTCATTTATGTCCATCTATTCAGTTTATAAGTTAGAGACTTCCGTATAGATGGCTTGCTGAAGCAACACAGCAGGTGTGATAAATGGATTGGAAGAGACAAATGACTGAAATGCATGTTAAAAATCTTATGAAGAAAAGTGGGTTTGCCTGGCGTAAAAAGAAATTATCGCTCTCTGTAGACAGGCGAATTTTAAGGCCTGCATGTAAGCTTCTTTCAGCCAGTCTTGTAGGGTTGGCTGCTTTCATGAAAATGAGATATTTAATGAGGTTCAAAGCACTTTTTCGGAATCATATCTCAAGAATGTATAACCCTACTGGTTACCACAGGCTTGTGTTGATTCTGTGCTGCTCAATCTTGATAGCTTTAAGACATATGGACTTCAATTCCCAGAATTGGGAGCTGATGCCCATACATCTTTAAATTGCCAAGGTTGAGAAAAATAATGCATTCGGGTATATTTAAAAAATCTAAAACAAGTGCCACCAGTATTAGTTCCAGCTGTTTAATAAGGGGAAAGGTACTGTCAAAGTATTTCCATTGGTCAGGCAACACTCATAAACATAATCTCCAAGTAATTTCATTACTTGATGGAAGAACAGCCAGTCCCTGGCAAAAGTTCAATGTACTCCTTAGGAAAATCAAATTCTCACATTAACCGCCAAATACATCGTTGGAGGAATCAATGCTGTTTTACCGCATATGGTAAAGCTGAAAGCAATGGCCATCACTCCCTTGTTGATGGTGTTATACATTGTGCTGACTGAGTGAAATGCAGATAAAGCCTACAGGCCTCAACATTAAAAGATCAAAACCCTTCCTTGAACAAAAGATCTGTTGATACTTTTGTTCAAAAGAACAAAATTCTGGGAAGCAGCAGATTTAATCATGGGTTACTGAATGAAGCACAAAATTGTAATCGCCCAGCGAGCTAAACCCAACCAAACCAAACCAATCGCACAATGATTTAAATGCATGTGGGAACTCAGCCAATTCAGGTGTGAATGTTTTGAGATCCAAACGGGGTAAAGAGCTACATATAATCCTTGAACTCCATAGAGGACAAAGAAATCAATCAATCAATACTTTGCAAAAACCACTCCCTGTAATAATAATATCTCTCACAAGTGGCATGCTGCAGCCCGTCATGAGATTTTCTTAGCAGTACTGAGTTGTGAAAAAAACCAGGTTTATGAAAAGGGCATAAACACCAGTCTTACACAAATATTTTTTAAAACGTGCTTAGTCACATACATTGCCCCATCAAGCTGCAACATAGGCTGAATTAGTGTTGGTTTAAAGTGTTGAACCACTGTCATATTTTTAGTGCTCGAAATATAAACAGTATATTAGAGAATCACAATTTGTTGGAGATTTGAACCAGGGGTTGACAGTGATTAATCTGTACATCCTAAATTGCTAACAGAACTGGCGAGGATGAAATAGTGAATGTTTTAAGAGGTTTTATGGAGGGCTCCACCATTGTTAGATCCATTTTGCTTTGCTTAATGATTGTCTAGAGTGCAACCCCCTAATTTTTCCATGCGTATCTTGTGCACCAGGACTGAAAAAGTATTCTTCGGAATCTGGGAAGCAATAAGCCCTTGAAAATCACCAAAACTAGCATAGATGGATTGATGGTTTAAGAAAGTACTGCTTGCAGAACAGCTTTTATTTAATTATTTAAAACATTTATATGGCCACCCATCTTGTGCGTAACCTGGGGCAGGTTGTAACCAATAGGTAAAATCACAGCCATGTAGAATAAAAATATTAAAAACCAATAACCTACCACCATGACTAAACTGAACTCACCCTATCTCAGTGGAATGGAACAATTCGCCATGGTCAATTTACCACGGTCAACTCATCACGGCCAACTCACTGTGGGACAACTCACTATGAACAAGTCACCATGCGGCAACTCACTGCAGGACAATTCAACAATTCAATTTAATTACTTGAAATAATTTTTAAAATATTTATTTTTTTGTTATTCACATTTCATTTTATCCCTCCTTTGGCATCCTTTCTTTAACAACTCTATTTCGCTCTTTCTTCAACATTAGTGTAACTCTTGTCCCGCAGTGAGTTGTTTTGTGGTGAGTTGGCCATAGTGAGTTGGCTGCAACAAGTTGGCTGTGGCAAGTTGGCCACAAGTTGGAACAGCTATTGCCAAGAAGAAGGTGGAAAGAGGGTCATTTGATTGCTTGATGTATGGGACCACATTGGCTGTAAATTGTCTTTTAGTAACGCCAGGAAATAAATCCATGGAGAACATTGTCCACTTAAGATCTTTGACAGTATGGAGAACCAGATAGTCTGGTTCGGGCAGGCACCGAATGGGATAGGCTAGCTGCCATGTCACCTGTTATATTTATGAAACAATCTTGAGTACAGTTTACACTGCTAAGTCAATAACTTGAGAAATTCACAATGAAACCTAGAACAGTTTTTTTTTAATGAGCCATTTTAAGTGACGTGTAAAGATTAGTCAGAGAGCTCACTGAGTTTGCACTTATCAGGAATCTGAATTGGAAAAAAATACATCATACTCTTGATAAATGAAATTCCATTACAAATATCCAGTCAACTTTATCTCTAAGTTCAGTGGTGAAAGGAAGAAAGGCTTGGATTCCCCCTGGCATGAATGGAGGAACTGGAATTTAATTAAAGGGGCATCTTTATTTCAACTTATATATGAGTCTTCCATTCCCTTACAGTAACTGAGTGCCCCATTGATAGAAAACAATCTATGTTGTCTGTCTGCATGACTCTTTAAAGTTTTATTTAAGGTGATCTAACTCAACTTTCTAGAAACTTTGAGCATCTTATCAAGCCAACTCAATGCAAACATAGTTCCTAAGCTCCAATATTTCTCTTGTTGCAAAAGTTATTTTGTGGCCAGTAAGGAAGAATGGAAACCAATATGTCAAGGTCCCCCTTTTCAAACAGGGGGAGTCAAGTCACAGTGCTGGCTGGAAGCTGACACTTCATCCTAAGAATCTGAAAGAAGTCACCTGAGGGACTTTCTCCTCTTATATCAAGGGTGGGCAGTGTTACAACCTGTGGACTTCAACTCCCAGAATTCCATGCTGCCTCAGGAATTCTGGGAGTTGAAGTCCACAGGTCGCAAAATTGCCATAGTTGCCCACCTCTGTCCTATATGAACTTTCAGCTCCTAAGGAGTAGCAACACCCACATATACACAAACAGAGATAAAGAGGAACCTGTAAAAATAATGCCCCATTTCATTCCTCCTTTTCCCCCTACCAGCCAATCAGCATTTAATAACCAGTAAATAGAGCCAGGTCTTGTAAACACCTTTGAAACTCTGACAGATAAATACTTGGCATTTCTAAAATGTTGGGATTTCCCCTGTTCCTGTTGATATCTCACTTTTCTATATGGATGATGCATTGACTTGCAGTCACCAGCTGCTCAGTTTCATCACCTTTTGTTCTGCACTGGCAATATTCCCCTTGCAAAGCAACTCTTTTGACTTGCAAAGTTTATCTATAAGCCAGTTTCTCCCCTATGAAATATTAGGCTTATTACTTCCTTCTGCATTTCTTTTCTTAGGTGTGAAAGTTGTATCTGCAGTTTGATCTCTGGATGCTGCCTTGAATGTTGACTTTCATCTGCCGTTGACCTTCTTGTTTGCATCCTTTTTGCCTTAAAACCGACCATCTGACAGACGGTTCCTAGTTTACATCTTGTTAAGCTGACATATAGGTCTTTTATTGTGTGAACCTATCCATTATGGCTTTGTCAGGGCCAGCCTATTACGGCTTCTTCAACAAACCTGATTTTAAAATGGTTGGTTTTGTATTATATTTCTGTATCCCTGCTTTTGGAGCTCAAAAAGCCTGATCCAGCTACCTAAGCCTTGTTTTCAGCATAAGTGTTGATCTCTAGGAGAAAATTGTTGTTGGAAAGTGTTTCTATAGGACAGGGGATGAAAAGGAAAAAAAATAGAAAGCCAAGGAATGTTAAGCATGTCCAGCTGATGATCATCTTTCTATCTCTATCCAACAGCAGAATTTGGAGGGTTAAGAATTCTAGGCTTGTGTTGGAGTATGAAGTTCTGTCCTTAAAAGGATTGACAGTCAAAGAGTCCGAATGCTAAGTGAGTTCATGTTCAAGCTTTTTTTTTTTAAAGCACTTTTGCTTTATCTTTACAGCTTAGCTATTTCACAAATGAAGTTTTCACTCTTTCTGTTATGTTATACCTTCTTTTAACTGACATTCCCACTGCGGGAGAAATAGATGCTTAATCCTACAGACTGCAGATTGGAATAAGGCATTTCTCCACTGACATCACTAAAAGGTCTCTTCTTTCGGTAGGCTTATTGCTCTTGGGAACTTAGCATTTTCTAGGATCCTCAACAGCATTACAGCATGGGATTCTCTCACTGTTTTAGTAAAGAGAGGGAGGGAGAGAGAGATGACAGTGGTGAAGTCAGTCCAGGCAGAACTAGGACATAGTTGATGTATTACAGGTCATGATGTAACTGGCGGTTGGGTGGTATTTGTTCTTGTCATTCAGTGCCCTTGATTCGTTCCTAAGTGTCTCATAAAGCAGATAATACATGTTTTCAGGGTGATTTACGCAAGGAGGACTACATAGTAAAATATTTCCCTTGGACATGATTCCGGTTCAAGGATCTATATAAGCAACCCCAGCTGCAAATTTCAATGGAAAGCATAGAAGGTCTTGGTTTTGTTGCATGTGCAACTATAGCAGAAATGAGATAATTCATTGCAAGGACAAGATTTTATTGTTACAGAAGAGTGCTTTCAGATAAGATTATGTGATACTCCTATCCTGTTTCCTTCTTAGATATTATAGAGATGGTGATTTCATTTGGAATCTACTTATTATTCCCCCTTACCTCCTTGTTTGTTGTTATTATAAAATTCAATGGTTATACAATGCCTTTTGCTTGATAATTGTAGGAACTATCATCTGAGAACACTTGCAGAGATGTTTGTTCTTCTTCTCTCTGTCCTTTGCCATTATTTCCAGCCAAATCTCATTTATGCTTGGTACCCTAAAAGGTGCTGTGGGAATTAGTGGGAAGATCTCCCTCTACAGCAAACTGGCCCTGCATTTAAGCTGCCCTACAAAAACATCAAGATGTAGCTTGCCTAAGGGTGGAACTGTTTATCAGCCATGGGACTGATGCTGAATATGTTAAAATAAGAAAGGATCAATCAAGGACAGTCTAAATAGCTCCCACTTGCAAAATCAATACATATAACCAAAAAAGAACAGTTAATCTTTCTTGACCATTGGAACAGAGCATTAAGGTTCACAAGTTTTTTTAAAAAACTTATTTTTAATAAGTCAAGAACCGCTTTATACTTTTGGAACAAATTGGTGGAAGGAAGGCTGAGAAGAATCTTGTAGATAGGGCAGCAAGGATTTGCTGAGTTTATGTTGGCAATTAAACAATACAGGA
Source organism: Pantherophis guttatus (assembly GCF_059756535.1). Taxonomy (NCBI): domain Eukaryota; kingdom Metazoa; phylum Chordata; class Lepidosauria; order Squamata; family Colubridae; genus Pantherophis; species Pantherophis guttatus. Next base: position 70,135,000 of record NC_142064.1, read on the forward strand.
AGTATTTTTGCCTCTTCTTTGGCAGTGTTTTGATTATAAGTTAATCTCCTGAGATACTATGACTGCTTTAAATGGTTAATGGGTACCTTAACACGTGTCCAAAGGACAATCAGTCTCTGATCATATAAAATCTGTGCAGAGAAGAGGAGAAATTGTTCAACCAGAGCATGCTGAGACTAAGAGCAATGATGTCCAAGAACCTCTTCTCATTTGTCCGCTTGTTTGTGTTGTTACTTGGCTTTGTAACTATTTGTTTAGGAGCCTTTTGCATCTCTACAAGCGCTTCTGCATGTAAGTGCAACAGTTTGCCGCTTGCATATTTTCTTCTACCATTAGGATTCTTTTTTCTCATTGCTGGGATCTTCTGGAGCACCTATCACGAAGCCAGCAAGCACAACAGCTTGTTCCACAGCATTATACATGGGAATCCTAGACTTCAAGAAAGTCACATCACGACCATAGATAGGTATGTGTTGACTATTTCTGGCCATCAACTGGCCCTGATGTACACTTCTTTTCCTCCTTAATTCTCTGATCTGAGTTTGCTCCATTTAAGTTCTTGGTTTTTCTTCCTGGTAATGACTCACTAATTATATATGCTATAAACACAACTTTTTCTTAAATGATACCCCTTCAAGTTAATTGTCTCAAGATATGCGTTGCTTCAATTCTAGTTGCTTTTTGATAAGATCCAGTAATTGTTTATTATTTTTCCCCAGCCAGTTGTAAAGGGAATTCTCTTTACATATATGTAGTTGTTAAACATCATATTTTAAGTACCCTCAGTTTCAGTGGTGAAATCCACATTTTTTTACTACCGGTTCTGTGGGCATGGCTTGGTAGGCTTGGTGTGGCTTAGTAGGCATGGCAAGGGAAGGCTACTGCAAAATCTCTATTCCCTCCCCACTCCTGGAGGAAGGATATTGCAAAATCCCCATTCCCTCCTCACTCTGGGGCCAGCAAGTGGTGGTATTTGCCGGTTCTCCGAACTGCTCAAAATTTCCGCTACCAGTTCTCCAGAACCTGTCAGAACCTGCCGGATTTCACCACTGCTCAGTTTTCATTCATTTACTTTTATCTCATAATCTAGTAAAAAAAGCTTATCAAATTTTATAACCAAACTGACAGCCAGTTGTGTGTAGTATTAAGGCACCAGGCTATAAATGGAGAGACCATGAATTGGAATGGAACACATATATACGGTTTCCTACCTAACATTTAAGGTTTGAACTTTGTTCTCCCTAAGTACCAGGGCCCATAGCAGTCTGGGAAAACTACCCCCCACCTGCTTCCTCTAAGGAAGACTTGGATTAAATTAGTTTTGTTAAATCCTACCGAAATAAACTAAGCCATTTTAAACTTAGATCCCATTGATTTAATAGGTACTAAGGATAGGTGACTTAGTCTGAATCTAACTGAATAAGTTCCATAACGTTTCTCCTGTCTATCAATAGCATTTTCATTCCCTTGGTTCCCTCATTATCTCTTCCTTTTTCTATATATAATTCATATTTTAAATCTCTACTCTTCCTTCTATATGTGTAATTGGATGATAGTACTGTACATACTCACTTTTCCTCAGCCTTAAATTCTCTAAATTTGTCAGTGCCATGATCTGTGCCATCTAGAGAGAACTAGTTTAGGAATGGGTGATTTATTCTGCTTTCTTTATATTTCCTAAAACTAATTTGATCCTTAATGAACTGCTTACTACACTTTATTGAGCATTCTAGATCACATACAGTGGTCTATCATGCAAAAATTCAGTTTAGTGCTAGACATGGATGCAGCAAAATTAGATTCACTTTCCTGCTTAGCCACTAGAGGGCCTCAATTGAATCATATGTTCTCAACCTAGACCAGTTTCTCAGCCTTCTGGCTGGGGAATTCTGAGAGTTGAAGTCCACACATCATAAAGTTGCCAAGGTTGTGAAACATTGACATAGGCTATTCCTTCCAGTGGTTTTGAGCATGCTCAGTTATAAACTTTTAAAGAAGAGCAGCATAACAATACTTAGCTTCACACCTTGTAAAGGAGGTAATGTGTATCTTTGTCCAAATTTCTGTGGGGTCACTTGAAATCATGTAAGAAACATGCACTGTCATGAACTATTACTATCCTGATAACAAGTCTTGGACATTATACATTCTGAATTCAAATCAGAGCCTTTAAGAATACTGTACAGGCAGTGGTGGGATTCAGCCAGGTCGCACCACTTCGGAAGAACTGGTTGTTAATTTTCTGAGCAGTTTGGTGAACTGGTTGTTGGAAGAAATTGTTAGGGCAGAGAACCGGTTGTTAAATTATTTGAATCCCACCACTGTGTACAGTGCATGCCTCAATCCTATAGGTATTTGTGGCTCTACAATATTTTTTCCCAAAGTCAAGAACGCATTCTTTTTTTAAATCAGCTGATAGTTTCAACCGTGTTCAGTACGTGTTGAAGTGGTATGCAGTTGCCTGCTTATTTTCAGTTTAAAATCCTCACAGTCATATTCTGGGCCATTCTGCAACAAAACGGAGACATTCACAATATATTTCTCTTAAAGTCAAGCTGGTCTTCAGACTGGCAAGCCTTGTTAAAGGGCTACAGATACAAAAATCAGTTCTTATTCTGTTATGGTAACAGTGCCATAAACACTCACAATCGGCAAAGCAACAGCTCTATAAATATGACAGAGTGCAAACCTTGCTTAGATAACCAGAAAAATGTCACACTTTGGAAGACACCAGAGCCTCATTAGGAAGTAAATTTAGGAACACTTTTAGACAGAATACACGTATGCAATTTTTGTTCAAATACCAGGGGAATTAATGGAAGACTGGGAATAAACTATTTGGTATTAATCAAGTTCATTTTTCCTTGGATGTGCCTCATAATAGTGCCATTACAGAATACAGGTAGTTCTCGACTTACGGCCACAATTGAGCCCCAAAATTTCTGTTCTAAAGTGCAACAGTCATTAAGTGAGTTTTGCTCCATTTTATGACCTTCTTTGCCACAATTGGAGTGAATCACTGCAGTTGTTAAGTTAGTGAGGATGGTTGTTAAGTGAATCTGCATTACCCATTAATTTTGCTTATCAGAAAGGGACTCTGGGACACTGGCACACTGTAACTATCATAAATATGAGTCAGTTGCCAAGCATCTGAATTTTGATCATGTGACCATGGGAATGCTGCAACGGTCATAAGTGTGAAAAATGGTCATAAGTCACTTTTTCAGTGCTGTTGTAACCTTGAACAGTCACTAAATGAACTGCTGTAAGTTGAGGACTACACCAACATCCTGAAAGGAAAAAATGTTGTTAAATAGGAAAAGATTACCCATGAGGTGAGATTAGCTCCCACTTCCTAAATTTTCATAAGAGCCTTAAGACCTGGCTCTGGCATTTGGCTTGGGGACCCAATGGGGGAGCTTCTTACTGGAAGTGGTGGACTAATTAAAGCAATCCCACATCTCTACACCCCTCTCCCTCAACCCAGCATGTCTGGCTCCCTCCTTTCCCATCTGCTGTTAATGCTTTTATTTTTAATGATTTAATTTGTGTGTTTCTATGAGTGTTGATTTTAATGTTTTTTTAATGTTTTTTTCTGTAAGCCATCCAGAACCATTGACTACAAGATGGCTGGCAAATAATAAACAAACAAGCAAACAAACAAACAAATAAAAGAGCTGTGATGCTTGTAAGGCAAAACAACCATCCAAACCTCTCTTCTCCCAATTTTCTAAGAAAATCACTATCTGAAAGCTTTGTTTTTGAGGTAATGAAATGATTCAGAGGGTCAATTTGCCCCCCCGAAGTAGGAAGAGAAGGGTCATTGTAAAGAGTAAAAACCCCCCCAAAACCCAGGATTGTATAATTTATAAACCAATATGGGATAATTTTTAATACCACTTTCTTAAATAATGTATGTTTCTTGTCTTGGCTGTCTTTTGCAGGCCTGATTTCTACCCGCCCTCATACGAAGCCAGCACCGCTCTGGGAAAGCAGACTTTCTCACTGCCAGCCTGCTCACTGGAGCCAAAGAGCTATGCTTATAACATACCTCCACCTTTGTACACAGAAAGCCGCTTCGAATTCATTGAAGAAACTGGTGTTCAGGAACAGCAACCACCTTCCTATGAAGCCTCTGTGCAGCAAGGAGCTACAGGGAACGACCCAACATTTGGAGAGGCTTCTCAAGCACCTCAACCATAGAGCAACTGCTAATAAGATGGGCTGTCCAAGGACTGGAGAAGATAAGCCGTATCTGTTCTTCTGGGACACAGACAATGTTTAGACATTGTGTGTAAAGACTTGGTGAGGAGGTGCGGAAAAGACAGTGCGGTTCCATCACCGGTCACTGGGCACAGATAAAGGAGCATTCAGTGGCTGGCAATCACTGGGCAATGGGCACAGATGAGGGAGCATTCAGAAAGGTTGTGTCAGAAATAACCTGGTCTTTGTGACCTGGAATAAGCCATAGTGTTGCTGGTTTTAGGAATGATGATGAATTCAGCCCAACATTGTTGGTTGATGGATGGAAACAACTGGATCTTTTTGAAGATCTTATGATAGTTGTATTCTGCCTCTATTAATCAATGCTTGCAATAGCCCGCACTATCTTCTGAATAGCAGCAGGCATGGCAAGAGGCAATGAGTAAATGAAGAAATTGAAAGTTTCAACTTAAGTGATAAACATGGGAAATATAGATACAGCAAAGCAAGGTCAATTACATTAGCTTTCGTCAACTCAATGTGTTTCACGTGTTTTGACTTCAACTTCCATACTCTGTCAGACGTGCACAGTCTTTTGGGAACTGAAGTTCAACACATCAGAAGAGCACCAGACTGGAGAAGGTTATGTTACTGTAAATATCCTATTCTTGGCATTCATAAGGGAGATGAAAGGCACTTTCCAAAATTAAACTCCCAAACTCTTTTAGTGTTCTGCAAGCTTTCCGCTGTACCAAGAGATGAAGGCATCCAGCTAAAACGACCAAAGATTAAGGACTTGATTTACCAGTTCCTATTCTACAGTTTGAGTAAAAAACCAACAAAACACCCTTTGATTTAAACTTTTACCATTTCATTGACATTGGATTTAAACAATTTATCTGACTTGTAGTTTGGCCTTGCTTTGTTTTTTTCCATGTTTGAATTATTGTGGTACTATTGTACAGTATCTGGGATACAGGAAACTAAGTTACAATGGAGCCCGCGGTGACACAAAAAATATGAAGGCAGAGAATACCCTGGATAAAATAGATTGTATTCTTAATTCAGTATTTATTCTTTCTAAAAAGAGTAATTGTATCACTATTGCAATTAATTATTTTTCATTATGTACCCCTATTTAATCAACTTCACTACCTCTCATTACTTTTGAGGGGAGGGAGTACAATACAGATAGCCCATTGAAAAAAATAGCCAACTCAATGTTAGAGGTTTAGGCAATTTCAGTAAGGTAATTAGCATTGGAATGTCTTCCATACATATACATTTTAAAAATATCTTGGAATTTTAGCATCAATTCTTTTTGTTATCCCTTAGCATTACAGGCTGAAATCTAATGAATTACTTATTAATAGTTGACATTTCTTGGTTATAGCAACTTTTTTTATTGTGTTCTGGGGCTAACTAGTTTACATTGTTTAATGCTGCATTGTAGTTTTCTTGTAATAAAGTTTTGTAATGAAATACATTTTGAGAAACAATTAGCAATTATTGGTGGGGAGAATAAATGTGCACTTGTTTCCATCATACAAAACAAGGAAGAAGGAAGAAGGAAGGAAGTCTCTTGGTAACCTTTTCTTCTAATTCCTCCATTGCTCCTTTGCACTGTACAACAATCAAGTCTTGAGCTTGTTTATGGCAAGGTAACCCACTATTCTGTACTGAATTCCAAAAGGGGGACATTTCCCCCCATTTCTGTAGGTCAGAAAACAAAATCCCAATTCTCATTTCAAGGTAAATACAAAAGTATCTGCCTATCAAGATGTTTAGGAAAAACCTATAGGGCTCTGTCTTATGTTTAGGATAATCCACATGAGCAAAGTAATTTTGTGAATCCGTATTCAATATTAACTTAGCTCCTATTTTCATGACAAGTTTAAGATGGTACAGTACTTCTTTTAATGAAGTGATTTATCACATGTGAAGGATAGTAATCAAATATTCTTTCTGCAATAGTGAAAAGAACTCACTTCCAAGTGAAATCTTGTTCTGTGATCTGAAGTATCAGTTCGGAACTAATTCAGATAAAATACAACCAGGGAGCTGGAAATGATGTTTTGGGGAGAAAACTAAGGAAACTGGATATGGTTAACTTTAGAAAGGAAAAAAACTGAATTGAGCTTAACGTAGCAATAGAGTTGGAAGGGACCTTGGAGGTCTTCTAATCTAACTTCCTGCTCAAGCGAGACCCTATAGCAGTGATGGCTAACCGAGACCCTATAGCAGTGATGGCTAACCTTTTTGGCGTCGCGTGCCAAAAGCGGGAGGGGGGGTCGCGCGTGTGTGCCCACACCCATAATTCAATGCACCCCGCTCCCCCGCGTGCAACTCCCCTGCGCTCCCCCGCTTGGTACGTGATCGCCCAGTGGGCCCAGTAGGCCCATTTTTTGCTGTCCTCAGGCTCCAGAGCCTTTCTAGGAGCCTGGGGAAGGCGAAAACAGCCTTCCCCAGCCCCCTGGAGGCCCTCCGGAGGCCAGAAACAGCCTGTTTCCTGACTTCCAGTGGGCCCAGAAGGTCCAAAAATCAGCTGGCCAGTGTGTGCATGCGCACCGGAGATGAGCTAGGGCAACGCTCGTGTGCCCACTGATATGGCTCCACGTGCCACCTGTGGCACGCGTGCCATAGGTTCGCCATCACAGCCCTATAGCATTCTGGACAAATGGCTGTCCAATCTTTTTTAAAAGAACTCCAGTGATGGAGCACCCACAACTTCTGAAGGCAAGCTCTTCCACTGATTAATTGTTCACTGTCGTGAAGTGTCTCCTAATTTCTAGGTTGGTTCTCATCTTGATTAGTTGCCATCCTTTGTTTCTTGCCCTGCCTTCAGGTGCTTTGGAGAAGAGGTTGACCCTCCCCCCTTCTTTTTGGCAGCCCTTCAAATATTGAAACACTACTATCATGTCACCCTAATCCTTCCTTTTGTGAAACTAGACATTCCCAATTCCTGCAACCACTAAGCCACTCCTAATCATCTTTGTTCTCTCCTCTGCACTCTTTCTAGAGTCTCAACACCTTCTTTATATCATAGCAACCAAACTTGACTCATGGAGAAGTCGTTGTAGGTTTCTTGGCAGCAAATCAGAAGTCGTTTTCTTCTGTCTTCTGGATGGTTTTGCAATTTCACCATCTAGCCTACAGCCTTGAGATTTCCCTGAATTTAAGAAACTGCTGCCATCTGCTGATATGGAGGCCATGTTTTTGTAACAAAATAAAAAGAAAAGTTAACATATCTCTAATCCTTTTCCATGGATTGGCTCTAATCAGTATCAAGGATTTCAAAACCCATGACAATATGTATGCATTTTAATTCAGAACTTGTATTTCATTTACGAAGATCTCTTAAATTGTGCTCAGCTTTTAGCTCGCTCCATATACAGTAAATCCTCCAGCAAATCTTTATATCTCTTATGAAAGGCCAGCACGAAATAAACCAAACTAGCTACTTGTTGCTGTGGGCAGTCAAAAGATTATATACTGTGTAATGTTATATAAAACAGAACAAAAGTATTTGACTTACAAAAAAAATCTGTTTAATAATGCTGCAATAAAACACTGTGCAAAGATAAATCAGTGCCTCATTTTCCTAGACACAGCTTTAAAAAAAAAAAAAAACTGTTGCATTGGAGCAAGCTGTGTTCCATCAGCGATTTCATGCAAGGCAAATAGGACACAGTTTATTAAATGTCATAGTAAGTTTTGACAAATATCAAAAGAATCCAAGTCAGCTACTTAAAACACCGCAGCATTCAAGATTGCACTAGAAATGAAGGTTTGCCACTGCAGGGTTACCAGGCTATGAACATTTCAGATTTCACAAAAGCCATTGCAATGACATAGTCACACCTCAGCTTCCCAAGAAGAAAAAATATTTGAATTAGTGACATTTAGAAGTTTTATATCACAGTTTTGTGCTATGGATGGAGCCGTGTTATATTTTACAGCAGGGTTATCCAAACTTGGCAACTTTTAAGACTTATGGACTTCAACTCCCAGAATTCCCCAGTCAGCATTCTGGGAGTTGAAGTCCATAAGTCTTAAAGTTGCCATCACCAAAGTTGGACACCCTTATTTTACAAACTCAAAAAACATTTTCCATATCCCAGCATTTACTGAGCAAGCCTCCTTCCTCTGCCATATTCCCCTCTTGTAATAAGACATTGGGCAAGCTTTTCATTAAATGAACTAGGCAAATATTTCTAAAACTTCTACTACAGTTCTGCTAACAAGCTAGATGGTGTTTTAGTTGGGAAAATTTCCCTTTTCAGCTCCATACACTTTCATGCACCCTGAAATCTTGCCTCTTGGTTAAATTAACTTGGAAAATGGAATTGTAATTCCTTTGTCCAGAGTTATGCAAAACAGTACATTTTAATTCTAATGTTTCCACTGTCTTCCTGCTTTCCTTTTTTAGCTCTCTTTTACCATTTGAGGTTTCTAGAGCAGTGCCCAAAATTGACTCCTTCAAGACGTGTGGACTTCAACTCATAGAATTCCCTAGCCAGCATGGGGAATTCTGGAAATTGAAGTCTACAAGTCTTAAAATTGCCAAGGTTGGGCACCCTTGTTTTAAGATTTTTAAAAACCCCAGATTGTCTTCTGCTTTAGCTTGAAAAGTTCCTAAATTCCATTTTCAAGGTTGAGGAAATTATCTGCTGTAAAGAAGTGATGGTTCTTTAAAAATTGTTTCTGATGTAAAGTTTCAGAGATATTGATAAGGGGTATATAGAAGCAGGAATCTTATACTTCCAACATACCACAACATTTAAATATTCTGATGTTATGCGAAGATAGTAGCAGAAACCTAGTTGTCGAGTCATATTCTCATACAAAACAATTTAACTCCACTATGGATCTCCAACTACAGTATGCAAGGGCATACAGTCCTTAAAAGACAGATTATGTCGCCTATGTCACTAAATCAGATATTCAATTGTCACACATTTGCAATAACCAAACAGCACTTCCAACTTTCTGAATTATGATTATAAATTGGTGCATGACAATGAGACACACCACACAGACCCATTTCCTTCACCTTATCCAAATTCATATGTTTGTGGAGTTCTTGGTCCTCTCTGTTTGCTTGCAGACATTTCATTACCCAAATAAATAACATTATAATCACCATCATCCTCATCAGTGAATGTGGGTTTTCTGCCTGTTCATATATAGTAACTTGCCCTGCCAGGGTTGGTGGGGATGTGGTTATCTGCTTGGTATTTACTTGATTAGGATATTGTTTTCTGCTGGATTGTTTGTCTGGTGTTAATGCCTGCTTATCTGGGTACCTGCTGTGGGAGAGGAATGGTTTTCTTTCTAGCGTTTTTACTGTCCCTTCTACTGTCTCTGGTGTTTGTTTTTTAAAAATCAGCTGATGCATCCGTATAAAAGTTAGAACTCTGCTGTGATAATTAGCCCTTTTAAAAAGCGGAACATAAATATATTTTGAAAGGTATTTTTAAAGATCTTGAATTAAATTAATTTTAATTAAGTATTTGTGTATGAGAGAGCGATAGTGAACATGCACAGAAGAGTGAGAGGGAAGTACCCTAAAGATTTACTTCTAAAAGGAGAAACTGATAACAAAAGGAGAGGGATCATTGTCAAGAGAGGTCCACAGTAGGAGATAAATCCAGAATACAAATCTAATAGCAAAAAGGTATTTTCCTTAAACTGAAGCTGCATAGAGCTGAATCTGACTAGGAGAAGGTGGTTGAGGAAATAAGTAGAAAAAAGCAGTCCCATTTTTAAGCTACAAGCAGAGAGACACACAAACCAGTTATGTTGGTGATGGTATTTATGAATAACAGCAGACATGAACAAAACATGAAAGCTGTTTGCCAAACAGATTGCTGCAAGGTAACTTCTCATTTTTCCATTTAAATACGTAAGATTTAGTTACATAAAGTGTGTATAAATGTAGCAGCTGGTGCATAAAAATGTAGTCTTAAAACTTGAGCTGAGAAATTAGGAGTGGCAGTTGCCAGTGTGCTTTGAAAAAGATAATCAGCTAATTAAAATCTCAGGATAAAGCTGCAGAATTAGACATATTTATGGAAGATTACATTTTTTTCCTGACACTCAGGGGGACCTATTTCCAAATAAATCTGCTGGGCTACATATTTCTAACCTCATTGATTAGAATAGCCCCACCTGTAGATTCTGCTCATGAGCTGCACCCCTTGGATTCAATGGCTATGGTCACACAACATACTCATCATAAACTCATACTTTACTTAATACATCCAGATTTGTAGAAATCACTGAACCATAAATTAGCCACACAGATGAGAGTCACAAAGCCCTAGGGTCACTAAGCTAAAATGTGATTGGCTAGTTTGTGGTTCATTGTATTACACAAATGCTTTGTAACAGCCCAAAGAAAGGACAAAATTGCTGATATTCTAGTTCATGGATGTCAAACTCGCTGCGTCATGTCACCATCACGTGACACTTTTCCCATTTGTGTAGCTGGAGTAGATGTGGCCTGCGCGTGATGCGTCCGGCCCGTCCGCCGCCAGTTTGACACCCCTGTTCTAGGTTGTTCCACCCTCTGGGACTTCAACTATCTAAAATAAGAGCCCTATTATATTTTAATTCAAAATCAATCCATCATAACTCCCAGATGGGTTTAGAAAATAAGGCAACCTAAGAAAAATATTTTGTTTTTGACCTCTTAAAAATGTTCTTGACTATCCTAAGAGTGCTTTCTTTTTAAATTATGATGGGAGATTCATAAAACACTATTATCAAAAATCTATGTTTTTCAGCCAGCTCTAGCTAAGGAAACATATAGCCTATTTTTGCCTTGCAAATGCAAAACACAGGGATCTTTTTTTTCTATCATCTCTTATAAATAAACCTTGGTATTATTCAGAGAGAGAGCCCTGGTTTTGATTATTTGCATCACAAGAAGATGCTGAAGCTATAAGAGACAAGTGCACATTTTTCTTAATAATGAAACTCAAAATAAATTTTATCCATCCACTTCCCTCCCAACTGCCCCCAAGCCCTTAAACTAATATAAGGCACAAAGAACTGGTGTGTTTGAGCAATGTCTTCATTCTTCCTTGTCCTCCCGAGTTTGGCCCTGAGTCAGCAGTTCTCCTTCAGGTGATGACAGTAGGACCCTTACGACCTGTTCTCTCATGAATCTGAGATATTTTCAGTGCAATGGCAATGAGTGGACTCAAAACTGCCTAGAGAAAAGATAAATAAAAGATGCTTTGAAAAAAACAATATTTTATAATACATAATAAACTTAATAATAAATATTTTAAATATTTAAACCAGAGGTTCACTTAAGGCCCATCTATATATGCATATGTTAAGTCTGCCGATTCCACCAGTATGTTTCCATAAACTAACATGTCTTTCAAAATTCATGTTTAAAGTAGAAAAGGAATTGGATATTAAAAATGCAAAAAATAGTATGTGACTAAAACATGCATGATGTTAATTGGAAAGAAGATAGCCGAATGATTTGTTCCCATTGAATATTTTGTCTCCCAGGCTTCACATGGGAGGTAACACAAAGCTTTGGATAACATTTCAAAATGCCAGCTTGACAACAAAGGGTGTGTGTGAATGTTTGATACTAAAAATGTGATGTTAATTAAGCTAGCAAGGTGGGAGACTAGATGTAGGATACAGTTGGCTTTATTGATGGCTTTGTGATGCTTGACTCCTGTTTTTTATATATGTTATGTATTTTATTTGTTTTATCTATTTTATTGTAAATCACCCACAGACATCTACGTCGGATGGGAGGCTATGTAAGTCAAATAAATAATAATAATAATAATTAAGTATTTAATTAAACTAGGTCCTTAGGAAAGACTCGACAGGGGAACAAAAATGCCAAATCCAAGCAGCTGACTGACTGTGTGACCACCACCACCACCACCACCAACAACAATAATAGTAATTTGCATTTACTTAGATCTCATGTTAGCAGTAAGTCTTTATTTGTGTAAATATAGGATACTTTAATTTTTTTCAGTGAGGAAAAATGGGTATTTTCAAGAACAAGGTGGAAATGTTGAACTAATTTAAACATTTAGCATTATTTACAGATTGAAAATCATTTTGTTCATTTATTTATGAATTGATGTGTTCAGCAACTGCTGGTCAAGAAAAGATCGGAATGATTGAACCAGTTCTCTTTGCCACAGCCTCCACCTACTCATCCAGGAGAGATTCCATATTTGTATTTACTGTTTCAAAGAAGTACAGGAATCAAGAGCAATTTCAGGTGCTACCTTGGCATTTGAAAGCCTCTGTAGAAAAATAATTCTGTCTTGCTAGGATACAATCTGTTCTATCCCCACCCACTCTTTCATAGATCCAGGCACTGAGGTCAAGACGTCCACTATATCTCCATTGACCTCGGATGAGAGATATGTCACTGGTTATCATCAGTATATTAATTTTTTTGGGGTGCCTTGGAGTCAGTATTGACTCTTGGCAACTGTATGGACAACTCCTACAATTTTTTTGGGCAAGATTTGAGATGCGATTCGCCATTGCCTCCTTCCAAGAGTTGAGAAAAAGAGAGTGATTGGCGCAAAGTCATCCAGTTGGGTTCCTGGTATCCTGGTTACCACCCTGATCCTTAACCACTACAACAAATTTACCCTCTGTATTTGATCACCTCAAACCCAGGGTTGTAGATGTAGATGTTAAAGAAAACTGAAGTTTCCAAAAGTTCAAACTCTCCCATGAACGCCTAATTTAAAGTTTTGCTAACCAGAGAGAGCAACTTAAAAAGAGAGAGTACAAATTTTCAGCATTCCATTAGACAAATCAAATACAGTACCTTTTGCTTCTATAAATTACTTAAATGAAACATTATCTTGGAAACTTCTGCTTTTATGACTTTGTGAACTTTACTGTCAATGGGGAAATGATATAACAGAGGAAGTGTTTACTTAATGTCTAATGTCAAAGGTAATATTTCACTCTTATCCATTAATAAAAAAATCAATACTGTAATAACACCAAGTCTAACCCAACAAACAAATCCCACAAATTCTATGTCACAACTTTGATATGATTTTAATGTTCCTGTACTAACTAGCTGAACTTTTTATGTGTGAGAAAAATCACATAATGGTTTTAGAAACATCCCTCTTAAACTGAAAACCCAGAAAGGTTTTTGGCTGAAATCAAATCAGCTTATCATAAATAAGACAGGAACCACTTCTATGAGCCTAAACACTGCTCTATAATACAGTGCATTATGAAAATAGGAACTTGTTTAATTTATTGCATTTTTAATAGTACGTGATTCAAGTAATTCCAAGATCTGTTTCACAAAATAATGACATCATTTTAAGGGTGGAGGACATGTTGTTTTAATATATATCTGAAATGTTATTGTCTTCTGCTCCCAGCAAAACTCTGCAAACCTTTTTCTGAAAAATGAAAACGATCTTCTAAAAAAACAGGTATGTCATGAGCTAGAAAGATAACTAGGTATTTCTTTCCAACCCATCTGTTTAATAGATAAATATCTATTTATCTTTCTTTCTTTATAACTTGCTCTTTTTCCAGTACTCTTATACCTGTAACTTAATATTAGAAATACAATGGGCCTTCTAAGATATCTCAGAGCCACAGGCACTATGAGGCTCAGGACAGGTAATCTTTCTTATAAGGGATGAAATGGAAATTTGGTCTTGTAAAAATCCAGGAGTAGAGTAGTTAATTATACATTCATTAGAAAACAATAATAATAATGCTGAGCATGAATGGGGTTGGTCTTTCAACTTTTGAAAAATTATTGAAGATTCTATCTTAAATGTCTGCTTAGTCTCTAAACATCTTCTTCATGCAAGGAAGAAGGGGAAACTGGTAACAGATAAGTAGATGGATACATAAGATAGAACAGGGCTGTCAAACTTGATTTCATTGAGGGCCGTATCAGGGTTGTGTTTGACTTCAGGAGGCCAGGGTGGGTTTGGCGAGAGTGGCATGGGCATCTCGACGTCACTCGTATTGGGGCACCTGTGGCAGCCCAAGCGCTCTGCCAGAGAAAATGGGCTCCTTCAGCTGCCCTCGTGGGCTCCATTTTTGGGTGTGATGGTCTCCTGCAGCTCTCTGTCAGTAAAAACAGAGTTCGGGAAGGCCACACACAGCCCTTGTGGGCTCCGTTTTTGGCTGCGACAGCCTCCTGCAACCCTCTGCCAGTGAAAATGGAGCTCGGGAAGGCCGCAGGTGGTCCTGCCAAGATATCTTTGCTGGCAGAGACACTGCGGGCCAGTCCTTCACTATTTCTAGGGCAGCCCTATGGCCAGATCTAAGCACCTGGCGGGCCAGATCCAGGCCTTGAGTTTGACACCCCTGAGATAGAGGATAGACAGACAGACAGACAGGCGCAACTAAGTACAAGGCAAAACTATGACCATAACCCAAAATGCAAACTCCATTTTTTGCTTCAATAAAGTACTCGTTTAACTGAAGTCAGTTAATTTTCTCTAATTACTGTTTTTCAATTGAATAACCTGTAGAGATCCTGCCCTCAGTGTATTTCTGTTCAGTTCGCTAATTTCTCTTTTGCTAACCATCTCGTTCCCTAATGCTCTACCCATCAACCAAAGACCACCTCTCCAGTCATTATGCCAGCCATTTCACTCATGCTTCACCTGCTCTCTCCAGTCACCCCACACTTCCCTTCTCTCCTCAATAATTTACTCAGCACTTTAGAAAAACAAAATTGCCATCCAATTTTACATCTTCCTATGGCTGCTTCAGGTCTGAACAATGCTCAATTCGTGTACCATCAAAGCTAAA
The DNA here is from genome assembly GCF_059756535.1 of Pantherophis guttatus. NCBI lineage: Eukaryota > Metazoa > Chordata > Lepidosauria > Squamata > Colubridae > Pantherophis > Pantherophis guttatus. The sequence goes on from NC_142064.1 coordinate 70,150,015, forward strand.
ATCGGTAGATGTGGAGAGACCTGGCCTGTAAACGAGCTGGAGAATACTGAACGGATAACCTCATCAATCATCAGTTACTGCAATGTAAAACAGTGCCTTCTCCTGCATTCATGGAGGTTTCTAGCTAAGATGCGGCAGGAGGAAGACACTGCCAAAAAAGATTTCATTAAAAAGAACCATACTTTTTTCTCCTTTTATTTCAGGGGGCAACTGGATTTATGCCGTACTTCAACTCACAGCCACTTGCACTTTGCAGTATCCATTATCAAACAATGCATTTTCTACACACCGTTCTGAAAATTCACAGGATGTAAATGGAGAATAAAAAAAACCCACTTGCTGGATTTTGTATGTGAAATGGCACTACTTGTGAATTGAGACAATTAATGCTAGGTTGTTCTGCCCCAGCTACGGACCCGAAAGAACGCAGCACACACAAAGTCTGTACAAACCTTAGTTTACTAAATTAAATCAATCTTTTTCAAACAAAGACTGTTAATTAACTTTCTTAACAGCCTACAAGAATCCAAAGAATAAATAATCATAATCTTACTATGGTTGGCAGAAAGCCCAAAAGCAATTTGCAGGAAACTGAAAAGAGAACTAAGATCAAGACGCGAAGGAGAGTGAATGAAGTTGTTCCCTGCAAATTGCCTTAGTCGTTGTCCTTCCTTAAATAAGCTAAGGGAGTGGCCAATTAGCCCCAAGCCTTACTCTCGAGGAGATCTTCTCCTGAGGAGCCACTCCTGCCTTTTGGCAGCTCTGCGCACCCATGCATCGAGAAGAGGCTCCTCTTCTTACTCTTCACTTATAGGAGCTTCTGGAGGTTCTGAAGGCCCTGGCTGAATCCTCGCTTCTGGCACCACATCTTCTCCAGCCTCCTCATTGTCTGACTCGAGTGCCAGCTGCACAGGCTGCTGGCGCAGCACCACACCAGCCTCCTCGCTGTTGGAATCAGCTACTAGCTGCACAGGCCACTGATGGGCCACAACATAGGTAGATCACAAGGATCCACTTAAGGCAAGGTGACTTTACTTCAAAGTACACGATTGTCCCTGCCTTCTTGTTAAGGGGCAAAATAGCAGGGATCTATCTATGTGTTTCATTAACGTTATGGGACATTCCAAAGAATATAACCAATGGTGCTGTTACTATTTATCAAGAATCTTATTTTATTAATCATGCAAATTATATCACCTCTATTTCACTAAATAAAAGAAGAAGTTTGAGTCTTCATATCTGTTTCTTCCAAAACAGTATTTTCCTACCTGGGTTCTCCAAATGTGTTTGATGCTTTTCCTCACTAGCTGGAGCTGATTTTTACAGTATTTTTTTTTAAAGGAAAAATCTTTATTTCAGATTGTGCATACAGTTACACTGTAGAAAACAGCGATGGCTGAGTGACACTGTCCTGCCCTGTGTAAGAGGAAATGGAAATGCTTCCTGGTTGCTAAGGGGTGTTTTTAAAAAATCAACATGGCAGCCATGATCATACAATTGAAGGCCTACCTGATTTTATGCATGCTCCACATACCAAACGGGGTATTGGGCTTTGATTGCACTACCACAGCTGCCACCTTATTGCCATCTTATTTCATATGCTGCCAACACCCCACTTGTTCTTCCAGAATCAAATCACATTTTTTCATAAGCCACCAACTTTTCCATAGCAAAATTGCTGTTTCTGGGAAAATATTATTCAGGAACATTCTGCTAAGACAGTTTTAAATGCTATTATCTGACTCTTACTGCATAAAGTAAGAACAAACACATTTTATAGTAATTTTATTAAACATTACAATTACAAAGATGAAACTAATAGAAACTAAAAAAAAAAACCCTAAAAAAATAAAAATAAAAAGGTAGCAAATGCAGAGAAATAAAAGTAAAAAAGAAAGAATAAGAACACAGTAAAAGAAAAGAAAAGAAATATATAAAGAAATGACTTCCACCTTCCTTGGAACAAGTCTAAACAATTTGTTAACTTTTCACCCTCTCTTAAAGTACAATAAATGACCTCTTCTTGCCATATCTCATCTCTTATCTATAAATAAAGGATGGAAATATATGGTACAGTTTGTAAATATATAATCCGGTCAAGTACAATAAATTATATCTAAAAATAGTTCAGATATTAATTCAAAATGTGCAATAATTATTTTATTATTCTGTTCACCTTTTCATAAGCAACTAGTTGAGAACCACCTGATACAAATGAATTTAGCACAGTCATAGTTTCACTTGATAAAGAAATAAAATCAAATTATAAGAGTACATAGAAGTTCAAGGTTCCATTTATTATAACTATCTAATAAAAGCCATGCAAAGGTTATGGCTCTTGAATAATAGTACGACAAGCAGGGGCACTTTTTCAACTAATTATCAAAATGATACACATGATTTCCAGTTCTGTAGTACTCAAAGTGCTTGTTATTCCAGTTATAAAGTGAAATAAAGGTTTTGTTCACAAAATTATGGTTTGTGGTAAGCAGGTATTTGGTCTGGTATCCCAGCAACTTCCAGAGTAGCCAATATTTTGCTTTGTTTCATTGATATGTTAAAACGATGGCCTGATTTGAGGAAACTTTTGTTCTACCCATCTCATATTTTCTGCCTCTCAGGATCAAAAATACCCAGGTGATCAGCCCGTCTGGGTTCCACTTAAGATTCCTGAGTTTGTATTAAAAGGCCAGAAGTAGTATAATTACCTAAGCCAAGTTTTGTATCTGGAGGCAGATATTATAACAAGACCGGATGAAATAAGTAAATTAACTTATATCTAATCTTGGGGAAGAACTATGGGCAAAGCATTTTGCCTTAAGTGCTTTGAACCATGTTCTTCCTTCAGATAGCACATTAATAATCTATTAATATTAGTTATATAATATTAGTTATGTAATAATAAATACAGGAGTGAAATTCAGCATGTTCTCACAGGTTCTGGAGAACCAGTAGTGGAAATTTTGAGTAGTTCGGAGAATTGGCAAATACTATCTCTGGCTGGTCCCAGAGTGGGGTGGGAATGGAGATTTTGCAACAGCCTTCCCCCAGGAGTGGGGAGGGAATGGGGATTTTGCAGTATCCTTCCCCTGCCATGCCCACCAAGCCACTCCCACAGAACAAAAAAAAAAATGGATTTCACCACTGGTGTTATATTATATCTTTATATGATGGCTAAGCTTTTCCGGACCGAGTACATAAAGCGCATGCACCTGAACTCCCCAAATGCAATGCCCCCTTGCATGTGTCTCACCCCGCGCATGTGTGCGTGGCCCCCATGCATGCATGCACGCCCCCACATTCCCTCCACCTCTTGCGCATGCTTGTGCAGCCCTGCGCATGCATGCACGGGCCCCCCTGCACCAGCATCACCCCCCGCACATGTGCGGCAGAGAGCCGGCGACCAGCTGGCCAGCAGGAGGCGCACATGCATGCGTGGCAAACCTGAACTGGGGTGATGGCTTGCGTGCCCACAGAGAGGGTGCTGCGTGCCACCTATGGCACATGTGCCATAGGTTCGCCATCACGGATATGTACACTAGCTGAATACCCGTGCTCCACTACGAAACTATGTGATCGGGCTTGATAAATTGACACTTACAGCTTGAAAATTAATGAGTAGCTACCATCGGCCTCTTCTCTCCCTCAGCCTTCCCCCACAGAAGCCTCCCCTATCCTAATTAGCATCAGAGCATGTTAATAATAATATAGGAAATACTAATGCTCTGATGGTCATTTCGATTAGTGAGCACCTAGAAGCCAAGAGGAACATACATGGCAAATTTCAAGTTTGGGAGCCTGAAGCCTTCCAAATAATGTTTAGTAACTATCTTATTATATAGATAATCCTCAATGTAGAATTGTAATTGAGCCTGGAATGATATTTGTAAATTCTTGCAGTCATTAAGCCAGTCACAATGTGACCGTGTTTGATTTTACAATCTTTATTGCATTGGTTGTTAAGTGAATGCAATGGTTGTTAAGTAAATCCCTTTTATTCAGTGGAATTTTTTTTTGGCCAAAACTAGAAGTAAACACTGGAAACTGATTTAAAAAATGTAAAAACTCATGGTCATTTGACCCTGGGATACGGCAAGTGGTTGTAAATACAACAGCTGCCAAGCACCAAAATGTAATCATATGATCCAGGGGTGGGTGGGTTTGTAAGCCGTTAGAACTTCAAAATCAGATTGTAACTACTTTTGGGGGGAGGTCTGTAACTTTGAATGGTCACTAAGCGACCAATCATTAAGCAAGGACTACTGCATGACACAAACATCTAAGAGTTACAGTTCAACAACATCTAGAAGACCAATCTCCATGGGTGACAAGCAGAAGACATTTACAACTTGAAGTCTGCCAGTCAAGGAGGACTACAACTCCTAGCATCCTGGAGAGCACTACCCATGGCCATAGGATTCTCATCCGATATATCACCAAATACCTCAAAGTCATCTAGAGTTCTGGTTTTAGCTTATTCTCCATAACATTTCTGTGGTAAAACAGTTCCCTTGTCTACTGCCCCAAACAGTAACTTCTACCAAATCTGTAAATGAAAACTGAGCAAAAATTTCCCAAAAAGTAAAATGTGTCCTTTGCCTGTGATATAAGGCACTTTTAAACCATGGGTGTCAAACTCGCAGTGTCACATTGCTGTCATGTGATGTTTTCCCCCTTCATGGAGCTGGGATGGGTGTGGCCTACACATGACGCATATACAGCCTATGAGCTGCCAGTCTGACACCCCTGTACAGTGACTATGAATTTCATGAAGGCCGTGGATTAAAGGGAAAATAAAACCTTATTGAAATAATATATTCTGTACATTGATGCCTTTCATTTTAGCCATGTTCAAATTTAAGAAGTGAATTAGCTTTTCTGATTGTTTGATCTGTCACACTGCAAAATCATCTGGTAATTTACTTAACCATCCTGCACTTTCGCCATAAACTTAACTACGGTCACTATAAATTGTGTTAGTTCAAAAGCAGCTGTAGACACCAACCATCCCATGACGTCAGATGAATTTGGCAGCTAAACTCATGACTCAACTGCAATGGTATACAAATGCCTTTGGGGGGAGGGCAGAATTTCATTTTGTAGTAGTGAAACTCAGCTGAGGTTGAGAGCCATCTGTTTCCCCACTGGAACGCAGAACTTTTAAGGCAGGGTTTTCAAGCATTTTTAGCTCAGCCTTTTTCAACTTCAGACCCACAGAAGGTTAGCCATGGCATTTTTTTTTTTTTGCAGGAAACTAAATCAGCCCTACCCTTTTCATTGCATCTTAAAAAAAAAATTGGCATAGTTACGGTCAAGTTAACTTGAACTCTCAGTTTCACCTTCTCTTCTAAGTGTAGGGGATGAACAGGTATAAGTTTCTCGAAGTTTATAAAATTTATTTTATTTTCCTCCTTACTAATTGATTTTACTTCCTTTTTGCGTGGAAAGACTTTCTGTTCCAGGATGGAGAACACCTTAGACAAGGCTAAACCAGGGGTGTCCGGATGCGGCCCTCAGGATACTTAGATCTGGCCTGCGGGGCCGCGCTGGAAACAGCGAAGGAGCAGCCTGCAGTGCTTCTGCCAGCAAAAACGTGCTCCTGAGCTCCGTTTTCGGCTGCCACAGCCTCCTGCAACCTTCTGCCAGTGAAAAGGGAGCTTGGGAGCCTGTTTTTGCTGGCAGAGTGCTCGTGCCACCACAGGTGCCCCTGACAGGAGTGAGGTTGAACTGGCCATGCCCACCCTGGCCCTGGGCCCCCCACCCCTGAGGTCAAACATAACCCTGATGTGGCCCTCAATGAAATCAAGTTTGACACCCCTGTGCTAAACAATGGCTTTTTGGACAAAAGCACTGATTGTCCTCAGCTTTCAAAAATTAGACGGAATAAAGCACAATGGCTCTAACCAAAGTTGAGAATCAGAATTTAGGTGGTCCTTCTTCTTTTTTAGTTAATCCCCTTCTGTCCAAAATTTTTTCACAATGCAAACCAATCAGATTTTTAAAAAAACACTACTATAATTAGTCACCTGAAAGTTATTTCTGGGAAAAATATGTTTTAAACTAAAAAAAAGTAATATATGAGCTTGGTTTGTCCATGACAACTAATACTGGTAGCTGTAAAACAGATTTGGGGCGGGGGGAGGAGTATTATTTGAGATGGTTGAATTATTTATGTTCAGATAGTAGTGGATCCAGAGAATAAACATCAAACATTTGAAATATTTGTTTTGTATATACTGCATTCATAATGCTTAAGGTTTCTCATGTAGATGCATTGCGTTTCTGAGTGTGATTCAAAACTAATTTCAGAGACTGTTCTCTATGTAGGTAACATTAATTACCTTTGCATTTTGACCAGGTTTTGTTTATCTCATTGAATATTTCCCCACTTTTGATATAATTGTACTCGTGTGGACTGCATTGATAATAAAATATACCTAATAACTTTTTTACTGTGCTGGAATGGATCGCTGTTCTTGCTGCCATTGATAAAACAGTGCAATTTGTCTTCTTTTTAAATGCTGCTTAAGCAACTAAGAGGGCAATGGAAAATAAAGAGGAAGCAAAAAAGCTATATTACAGAACTAAGGGAAATCGATTAATAATTGTAGTTACTATGCTATAATGCTTTCAAATGTCACTAGATTTTGTTGTTTAGTTCTATTTTTTAACAGAACAACAGAGTTGAAAGGGACCTTGGAGGTCTCCTAGTCCAACCCCCTGCTCAGGCAGGAAGCCCTATACCATTTCAGACAAATGGTTGTCTAATCTCTTCTTTAAAACTTCCAGGGTTGGAGCACACACAACTTCTGGAGGCAAGTCGTTCCACTGATAAATTGTTCTAACTGTCAGGAATGTTCTCCTTCGTTCTAGGTTGGTTTTCTCTCCTTGATTAGTTTCCATCCATCAGTTATTGTCCTTCCTTTTGAAACAAATATTTCTAAAACACTGTTATTGTTTTAAACAGATCTCCACTGTAATTTAATTTTGAATTTATAAGTATGTACATAAGCGTACATCAAAGTTACAACATATAGGGACCTATGTAGTCTTTCTTTGGGTGTTTTTTTCTTAAAATGATTCTATAGGATCTACCTTTATCAATAGTGCTCTGCTGGGTACAAGTTAAAATATCTTGAGATACACACCATATTTTATGGAAAGCACATATTCTGTACATTAATTTCAAATCATTCATTGAAAATGGCAACTGAAACACAATTATTGCTCAGTAATCTATATGACAAAGTTACTACTAACAATACCTGCTCTTACCCTTTATATTTAACAGAAGCTAATTCAAAACTGTCATAGATGAAGCATTTTCTATCAAAGAGGAAATGATAGGAAAAAATCCTTTTAAAAAAAATTCCTGCATAGGAGATGCTGCCAAAATCCCAGACACAGAGTTATTTGACAAAGTTGACAGCTTTAATGGCACAGTGTTTTTGGACACAGTAAAATCATAGCACTCCCCACTTTTTACCTTATAACTTCTATTTATTCTGGTTTGAATAATCTTTTTAGTCTGAATTAGGTGGGTCAAAATACCTCAAATAATTAGGTATTTTATTGGCAGAACATTCCCTATTGTTTTCCAAGTTATCTCAAAATACTTAAAAAAATAAAACTTGTAAAATACATGGCCTCAGTTGCCAGTGGACAGGAAGTATGACTCCTGCATATGTTTCAGAGGCTGAAAAGGCTATTAGAAAAGCACTGCAGGTTCCCTCAGATGTGTCCGGAAAGGAAATCACTACATAAAGTCTTACTTCTTTCCATGACGCATCTCCAACTGACTTGTACCCTGCCCACATTGAAAAACAACTCTCTTAAATATCATGATGTTTAAGTACAAGATATGGCAATGAATGGTAAATTTACAGAAATATTGACGACAGGAAAATAAAGGAGTAAAGGAGATTAATAATAAATAAAATTAAAATAAATTTCACATACAGTCCTAATTCACACATAATGGTAAGCAAAGATTTTTAACTACAGATTGCTGGGGAAAAAAGCTAACTCACACAGTTCAGAGATGGGCAACCACTTTGTGGCTAGGAGATATACATTGTAAAACACCTTCTCAGCTTTTAAGGGTTGTAGAGTTTCTGATGAGGGAATCAGGACTTTCTACTGGAGGCTAACACAACTCCTGTACTTTCTGTCTTTCTTTCTTTCTCTTTAATGAAAAATGTTGCTGCTGCAATTGGCAGGTTTCTGCCAACTCAATGTTGGGGCATACTGGGTGCCATGAAAAATGGTCTGCAGATCACTTATGACTCACTGATAGCTTATTTCTGCAACCAGTGGTGAATTTGGGTAAAGCAAAAACCTAAATCCCATTACGTCCTAATGCAATGTGTAAGAATCACTTGTAGTTCGATTACACTGCCTATTCTATTATCTGGGTATCAGTTGGAGATTAGTTTTTCCTCCAAAGAGTATATCCATTATTGCACAGGTTGGGCACAAACTAACCCAAGTCATGCCATTTCACACATGAAGAAAAATACTTGGTTATTCTAGCAACTGCAGCAAAACATTACTTGGGAAAGATTCCCAATCTCACTATTCCTAGTTATGGGCCATAAATTGGAACAGATATCCACAACTTCTAAGGACAGACATTGTTGCTTGTTGTTTTTTTTAAAAAAAATCTGTTTCAAGATGTTACAACATATAATAGTAAATGAGAATGACCTTGGGGGTCAAGGGAAAGAGATGCTGGCTAGAAAACAATGGGTCAAGAGAGTGGGGAGTCCCCAATGGCTTAACAGTCAGAGGAAAAAACTTAGAAAGGACCCACTTCCTACTCAGTTGATAACTAAGAATCCTAACAGTATTCCCAATATTGAAATATATTCTCCTTTTCTGGTTTTTATGCACTTGCTATTTCCCCAATTTATTGTTCCTATTGATAAAAACAGCAGTAAAGGTTTTTTTTTTTCTCCAAATAGAAAAGGAGGGGAAAAAGAAAGAAAACTATTGGCACTTTGCTCTTAATGGATTTCTAGCAAAACATCCCATCTTAAATCTTCTCCCAGATTCACTTTCCCTCCGAAAAAAAGCTGGATTGTATAATTTGATAATTTTCACGATCTCAAATACTTTTCCTACCGAGAGGCAAGGTTATTCTGCAACTATGATAGCCATCCTGAATGCAAGGCTGAACCTTAATTTTTAATTTCACGTTAGTCTCATCCCTCTGATAATTAAGACACTGCACTTCATTCTCCTCCCTCGGGAAAACCCTTCTAGCGAACATTCAGGCATTTTGCCAATCAGGCAAAATTGACAGCAAGTATGAATCTGGAGAGGTTGGCTGCATTCTGCTGAAGCAGTCCTTTAGCCTTTAACTCCTCTTTAGTACAGAACAGTTTTTGTTTATAAATACAAAAAAGAACTCTCCAGCAGCTTCGCATTTCTTCCTTACAAGGAATCCAAAAGTTGCTTGGATGTATTTCCCAACTGCAGTATTACTGCAGCAAATTACTGGAATACATTAGGAAATTAATTCTCCAGACAAATTAGCTTAACAGCAAGCTATGTTAAAAATGTTGAATTTTAATTCAGATTTATGAACGTAAAGTAAAAAAGAAAGGGAGAAATAAGGTCTCTGTTCATAAATCTTAATAGATTTATGTTTCCTTCTTTTCTTCTCTGAGGAAATTTCATGTTAATATCCCATAGCCATGTATGGTGCACATAAAAGTAGTTTTATAGAAAGAAACAGGCAACCCCTTCCCCTCAAAAAAGATATACCCTCATTACAATCAATTTGATTTTGTCTTTTGAACTGCAATTTTTTTAGGCATGGCAGGATAAGTTTTCTTAAGTTTTCTGCTTTAAGGAACAGAAAGAGCAGATGAAATCTATTCTTTTTAAATCAGGGTTTCATAGCCTGATTTATTTATTTGGAAATGCAACTCTTGAGCTTCAAATAAATGTGCTTAGACTTGCAATTTTATTTAGGTGATCTAAGAAATGCATGGATTACTGATTTTCAACCATAGAAAGTTTTGTACTTGCCAATACTTATCCTTGAACCATGAGGTAGCATAATAAGAGTACAGAGCTTATAAATATATAAAGACTCAAAATGAAGCCCTAAGAAAGTTTGGAGTCACTTGTTTGTGGGATGGGTGGTCATAATAATATGACAAAATAAAATAAATAAATAAATAAAATTATTAGATTTATGGTTTAAATGCATGGTTTAAAACCTTGGCATAGCACTGGTGACCTCAGCCAAGGCGAGATATCAATGCGATGTGATTGCAGTAAACAGGGCATTTTGAATTAAGAAAGAACAAGAGACAGAGGTAAAAGTGGGGCCAGCAACAAAATGTAAATTCTCAATACAGGGTCCTCTTTGTGATCTTTCTGGAATCTCTCTTTACAGTGAGAATTTGGGGGGGGGGGCAGGGACAGCATTTTTAGAGTTTTTAAGAAACATTTGAAAAACTTCCCCCAACTTTATCGATTCTGCTTTGCTATCCATGATTAATTCCAAATTTATACACCCTGTAAAGCAGTCTATTACTTAAAATACTCTTGCCAAGGATATACGTTGTACAATTTGTATTGTTACAATGTCTAGCCACGTGAACTGTCATTACATAGTTAAGAGTGAAACTATCTGCTTACAAAAGTGCAAATATTCAGCGTTTTTCTCCAGTTTGAAGTGATTTCAGTTAATACATGTAAGAGTTGAAAGCATGATGTCTCTGCTCAGACCTAGCCATACCCCTGCCCCCCTTCCCATGAACAGAACCAGTGGGGGAAGTCTACCATATATCTTAGTTTCCTTTGAATCTCTTAACCATATACAACAGGGATCCCCAACCCCCGGGCAGCGGCCCACTACTGGACCACATCCTATTTGCAACTGGGTCACGTGAGCACATGTGCATGTGCAGCTCAACTCATGCGAGCAGAAGGCCGCAGCACTTGCTCATGCACACACAGCTCCACTTGTAGTCGAGTTGCATGTGCATGTGCATGCACACTGCTCTCCCCTCACCTCCCCAAGCAGGGCTGCCAAGCCACAAAGGTTGGGAACCTCTGGTATACAGAATATCTTTTTCTTGGAAATGTAAAAGTAATTTATCTCTGTTTACCTGTGGCTCCCTCTCATGTTTGCTGGGATCTTTTTCATAGCTCTCCGCATAGATTCTAAGGGTGGCTCGCACATGGCTTGAAGCACTTAATCTAAAGATGAGTCTGGAAGCATCAGTGAATATAATCCTCAACCCCTGTAGAGAAAATAAATATTATATAAGCATGGAAACAGAATTCTTGAGAACAATAATGTAAATGTTACTATACTGTAGCATTTAAGAGTTCATTTGCAACAATAACTGATTTTCTTATTCAACAGAAGAATATAATTTTCAACCTTATTCTATATATCTGTACAATTGGAATTGTTTGGCTTGTCTGCTAATTAAAATAGAAATGATTCGTGTTATTCTTACTATTTGGGCCTTGGAGATATTGTCCATTAATAAAATTGTCACATTTATAATAGCAAAAGTTAAAGATAATACACATTTCTATTTCACTTTCCAATTGCTATGTTTGGAATCCACTCAAACCTAGTTGCTGCTGCTGGCAGTGAAGGATAAAGCAAAAGCGAAAAATTATTCAAATTCTCAATTATCTTCCTTAGTCTTGGTCTGGTTCTTACAGATTATTTCTCTTTCAATGATGTCATGTTATGTGAAAAAAAATCTCCTGGACATACCTGTCTTTTGGTCACAGTGCCATCTACGGGATCCACGTATTCAAAGTTAGTTCCTTTCTGCACAGTGTAAACATTGTTTCCAACAGCAAACTGTTGATTAGTGAAAGATTTGTCAGTGATCAAGGCTTCCAGGTCTCTCATTATGTAGTATGCCATTCTAGGATCCAGTGCTTCATAATCAAATCTTGTATTGTAAAAAAGAGAAGAAATATGTAAAAAGTTCATATGTATTATTTATTTATGAAATCTGTTACGGCTGCATTTATATGACTCGGCAGCTGATAGTTAAAATGGGATAGAAACAGAATAAAAACAAAACCAGTAATTAAACACATACATAAATAAGAAATAGCAACCAAGCTTTCCACAATAATATAGCTGAGAAACAGCTCACCCACATTACCAAGGCTCCAATTTTGATGGCAAAGCCAAGTTTTAGTGCCCTGTGAAAGACCAGAGGTTTGGGAAAGTCTGATCTTGGTGAGGTGGAAGGATGTTCTGAAGAGTGGGTGCCATGTCAGAAAATTAGAAATGCAATACATACAGGACAATTTTAAATCTCTCCAAACATCTGGGTCTGAATCTGGTTCTGTGCTGTAGTTCTTATCTAGCTGGGAGCAGAGGAATGAGAGCTTTGCTACTTTGGAAAAGTGTGGGAAATCCATATCCATCTATTATTTTTATACTGCTGACGCATCCCGTCGATTTTACCAGATCTATGGTTCCAGATATGATGGCATAAACCAGGGATGTCCAACCTTGGCAAACTTTAAGACTTGTGGACTTCATCTCCCAGAATTCCTCAGCCAGCCATACAAAGTCCACAGTTTTAAAGTCACCAAAATTGGACAGCCCTGGTATAAATGACACTACTACAACTTTAATGTTATAATTATTAGACCACATTTATCTATTTAATGATTTTCCTTTTATAATAAAATGCAAATAAAAATTCAATGACATTAAATAATACACGGATAAAACATCTTCAGCATTCTTAATATTTTTTTAGCTTTGGAATACCAATATTGTCTGGGTTTGATTTTTTTGGGAATATGCTGTTATTCATTTTTAAAATGTATGAAAGTGAAACTCCATATCTTGGCTATAAATTAATAGCATTCAAATTCTATTTGAATGCAGGAGTTCACTTTACAATGATTACCACTTCTCCATGCTGCAGTACAAACCAATATTGTAGTTTTTGCAAAAATTGAAATGATGGTTTGTGGTTCGACACACCCACACTCATAATTGTAATTACTTTTATCGTTATTTCTAAAGGCATAAATCAGATGTTGTAAAAACCTGAATTAAAATGGCTATTATTCTGCTGATAACTCTTCACCTGCAATAATAGTGACGGCCAAATTTTGTCCAGTGATCTCTAACAATTTCCTCCACGCCCTGCTTTCGAGCTGCCATAATTGAGAGCCAAATTAAAACAGCCCAAAGTCCATCTTTCTCTCGGATGTGGTCAGATCCTATGGAAAAAATAGTAAACATATTATAAAATAAGAGATAATCTCATTTGGATTGGAAATTGGATTGGAAAGATTGCTATTTAGTGAATTACTGTACTTCCCAAATATGTGAGAATATTCTTACTATATTAAAAATGGACTAGGATTTGGATAATTTGATAGTTTTTGTTTATGCAAGATAGGTAAAACAACAAACTTCAACTTCTCCAGACTGGTCCCCTTCCTAATCCTTTATTACACTTATTGATTGCTTTTTAAAAATTCCATGCATTTTAAAAAAGAACAGTTTATCAATTAATAGTATACAACCAGAGAGAGCCAGTTTGGTATAATGGTTAAAGGCAATGAAACTAGGAGACTGGGAGTTCTAGTCTGCCTTAAGAACAAAACTAGCTGGGTGACTTTGGGCCAGACATTTTCTCTTAATCCTAGGAAGAAGAAAGAGCAAATAATCTCTGGAAAGCTTTCAAGAAAAAAAGAGTTTTACTAAATATAAGCCAGAATGGTTCCCCTATATATCCTATATCATACAACAAGGCAAACTCAGACATTAAGAATATGGTAACGGGAAATAATTAACATACAAAGAGAAGTAATTGGACTGTTTATAAGTATCTTGATGCAATTATAAGTCAGGTTGGGAAGAAATTTAGAATTTTGTGATTTTACTGATTTTACTGATTTTTCTACTTTTTTCTCTTTTCTGTTTTTTCTTCTTCTTTTCTTTTACTTAATATGATTATCTGCATTTATTCTGGGCACTATGACAAGTGGTATCATTAATACCAATGTCAATAGTACTATTTAAAATTTTATATAGATTTTTAGTTATTTCTTAAGGTGATACTATGAATCTAGTTCTATGTATTTAATTAATGAAATAATGAATTTTACATTTTATGATAATTGTAAATAATTATTGACTAGATCCTTTCCCACTTTTTTTCTTTTATGTAGCTATTTATTCTATTCTTTAAATGCTATTTTTTAAAAAAATAAAATAAAGCACACATAGCAAAAGTACTAAATAAAATGGATGAAATATAATGTAGAATGTTTTATGGATAAATACTGATCCTGCCAATATACTTCGGAAGAGTTCATCGTTAAATTTCTATCAACTTGAGTTCACTGAGCAAAAACACACATACATTTCAAGCAGAGAATACACATTAGAATTTCATGTTCATATAAGGTTAAGTTGCTGTTCTGATTCATATTTTAAGTAGACGGAGAAGTCAAGAGAGAAATCATTTAGAAATCCTGCAGTCCAACTCAAAATTGAATTAGCTATTTTTATTTATAGAGGTTTTCATGGCACAAAGTGATTGGCATTGACTTATTCAGTGGAGGGTAAAACGATGAAGCATGTCTAACTTCATCACACAAAAGCTGCAACTTATATATTTGCATAAGATGCTGAGAGGCAAGTATGCAATGGCAGCTTTGGCCACTGATGGCACCATCCATGTATTTTGTACGTTGGCATTATAATGGTTTGGAGATCATTAAGTGCTTACTTATCCATTATTGTTCTTCTGTTCTTCTTTACTTCCTTTTACCACTTTGGGTGTTGAGGGAGATACAAAGTTCTGGCTCTTGCTTTTCTGGCTCTCTCAACCATTGTTAATTGATGTTGTTGTAGTGCATCTTTGATGTTGTCCCTCCATCTTTTTCTGGGCCTGCCTCATGTACGAGGTATATACAAAAAGAGGAGAAGGTCTGGAATCCCCCGACATCCTCTCCAGGTGAGCTAACCACTTTATTTGCTGTTTTTGAATGTATTTGTATTTGTATGCATAATGTTCTTCCCAACCTCCAAAATGTTTTATAGAGAATTTAGCATGTTTTTGTTGTTTAGGGTAAATGCCAATATACTGCTAATATAGGAACAAAATCTTTTTCTGTTGTATCAAAAAAGTCTTCTAGATATCCTGTATTTGCTTTTGCTCAAAAAATTCAGAATTAAGAGGGGCTAATCTGATGTACAGAGATTTGATTAACATATGAAACCTGATGAGGGTGAAGGCAGATATTAGCCATTATTGTAAATATGAGACCTGACTCTATGTTTAATACATTCAGCAGAAATTTATTTGATAGTCTTATTAGAGCCTTGGTGGTGCATCAGACTAAAGTGCTGTTAAGTAGCACTTAGCTGCCAGCTACCTGCAATTACTGCGAGTTCAAATCTCACCAGGCTCAAGGTTGACTCAGCCTTCCATCCTTCCGAGGTAGGTAAAATGAGGACCTGGATTGTGGGGGCAATAAGCTGACTTTGTATAAAAAAGAACACCGCTTGGGGGGGGGGAGGTGAAAGCCCTACTAAGCAGGTATATACAAAAGTATGAAGGCTATTGCTTAATGCATTGTAAGCCACCCCGAGTCTCCGGAGAAGGGCAGCATATAAATCGAACCAATAAATTTCCGTCAATTCCGTCACAACATGGAAACAGCATTGGTCGCCCTAGTGAATGATCTCTGGCGGGCCCGTGATGGGGGTTGTTCCTCCATCCTGGTCCTTCTTGACCTCTCAGCAGCTTTCGATACCATCGACCATGGTATCCTACTGCAGCGACTCGGGAGGGGATAGGAGGCACTGTTCTGCAGTGGTTCCCCTCCTATCTCTTGGGCCGCTTGCAGTTTGTATCGGCGGGGGGTCAGAGATCCTCCCAGAGGCCCCTCACTTGTGGGGTGCCTCAGAGATTGGTTCTCTCCCCCCTGCTCTTTAATATCTATATGAAGCCACTGGGTGAGATCATTCGTGGTTTTGGGGTGAGGTATCACCAATATGCGGATGATACCCAGCTTTATAACTACAGGTGCTGTAGTTTTACAATAGAGGAAGTCCTTAATTTACAACAGTTCATTTAGTGATCGTTTAAAGTTAAAATGGCACTGAAAAAAGTGACTTATGAGCCTTTTTCAGTGTTACAACCTTTGTAGCGTCCCCATGATCATGTGATCAAAATTCAGATACTTGACAAATGGTCATATTTATGACCATTGCTTATCCCAAGGTCACGTGATCCCCTTTTGTGACCTTCTGACCAGCAAAGTCAATGGGGAAACCAGATTCATTTAACAACTGGATTACTAACTTATCAATTGCAGTGATTCACTTAACAATTGTGGCAAGAAAGGTTGTAGAATGGGGCAAAATCCAGTTAATAAATGTCTCACTTAGCAATAGAAATTTTGGGCTCAATTGTGGTCTTAAATCAAGGACTACCTGCATTCAGAAATGCTTTCAAAGTATTAATCTTACCAGTGCCAAAACTTTCTTCTCCACAAAGAGAGCATCGACCAGAATCCATCAGATTTGAGAAGAATCTCCATCCTGCCGGTGTTTCATATACAGGTACTTTCATTGATTTTGCAACCCTAAAAAAAGACATTATACAACATACCTTATTAATATACTATAGTTTTTTGAATAGATGGCTATAGCATTATTTAAATGCATTCATTTTAAGTAAAGCCATGAATTAAAAACTGGATTCAGGTTCTGGCCATAACAACCTATCACATGCCACTTAGTACAGTTGTACTAAGAAGTTTAAATACAGTTTTAAAAAAATATTTCTTAGAAGAACACAATGCTATATTCCCCTGAAATTTTTTTCCTTTGAAAATTTCCCCCCAAATAATTTAATGTTTACAAATATTGTAAAGTAGCAGATATTGTAAAAAGGGATGTCAAGTTTTCATTAATTCCTTTTTTTAAAATTTTCTTTTCTTTCTTTTTTCTTTTGTAGGTATTTTAATTCTTATTAAATTTTCTTTATTTGTCTAATTATTTTCTTTATAATGTCTCTCTATGTGTGTTGGTAATTTCCAGGCTTTCAATTGCATTAAATGAGAATAATCAAACACAATTAAATTTTACTTAGTTATCCTTTCTCTCTCTTTTCCTCCCTCCCTCTCATTCTCTCTCACACACATACAACTTTAACATACAGATACACAGCTTAACTGATATGCCACCCAGCCTCATGTCTCTTTTCGATATAATCAATATCTCTAGCATATTTTCCTAACTCTTTCACTGGAAGGATCCTTGAAATAATTTTCAGCTCTCAGGAGACTCTGGCAAAAAATACAATTGCTTCACTATACAATTCATTTCTAACTTACACAATTTATGATTTATAATGTTTACAACATCAGCAAACCAGGCTGTGCCACTGCAAATACTAGCATTTCAAAAAGCAGGGTTTTATTTTAAATCATGACCTAGGGTTTCTATGAAAACTAATTGAAAAACACTGCTCTATACTGTACCTTAGAAATCAGGATATAATAAAATACGTCCACAAAGGTAAATTATAGATTGCATATATATTAGCCAAGGTATTATTTGGAATAAGTACAAATATTTTAACTTTAAATAAGATACTTTAATTTATGTGTAATTAACTCTGGTACAAGATCTGTATTGTGAGAGAAAATTATGATCATTGATTTAGTGCAACTTGAAATTCAAAATGTTAGCTAGCTATTTCAATGCAGGAAGCTTGTCTTCAAATTAATCCAAGATGAAGTATGCAGTCCTTTTTGTACCATTTTTAATGCCAATAATACCCAATAATTGCTACTTTTAGATGTTTTTCATACACCAAAATAGCTATAATTGCTTGTTACATATGCACACAAAAATTCACATAGTTTACAGAAGAGTATATTTTGATCTTGATGAATAAAGCAAATAGCTTGTTGTATCTTTAGAAAATTTTATTTTATTTACTTTGTTACTTTCACAGCATGTTTACGATATAATACAATATAAAACAAAAACATTAGTATAAATTTCACAAGTGAAATATCTGGGTTGCAATAATCCATTTGACTGAATAGCGCCAAACCAGTTTACAATAACTCTCTGCTGCCTTAATGATGATTGACAAAGTTTTGCAGCCCAGATATCATAGCCCTACATATAAGGAAAATATTTTACAATGAATTGTAATCATTTATTTTTTTCCTACAGAAATAAAATTTCAAATTGTTGCAGCTTTCCAGTCTTGGCATTTAATTCCCTAATCTGAAATGGAGAAGGCAGTCACAGAAAATCCCCACGCAAACTGGCTTAAATAAATACCCTCCACCCCACACAAACACAAATTCAAAAAGTCAGTACAAAAGACATTAGGAGTGAAACAATGAAGTAGTATCTATTCAAAATAAATATTATAAACTTGACATACAGTGCCATGCCAGTTTTCAAATATCTGTTTGTTGAATATTTCTATAGCAATATGGTTGACACATTAACAAAAAATTAACTTCAGGTAGTCCTCAACTTACGATCAGAATTGAGCCCAAAATTTCTGTTGCTAAGTGAGAAATTTGTTAAGTGAGTTTTGCCTGTTTTGTGACTCTTTTTGCCAGTTGTTAAATTAGCAACATGGTTGTTAAGTAAATCTGGCTTCCCCATTGACTTTGCTTGCTGCAAGGCCGCAAAAGGTGATCACATGACCCCAGGACACTGCAACGGTCATAAATATGACTCAGTTGCCGAGATCTGAACTTTGATCAGGTGACCATGTGGATGCTGCAATGGTTGTAAGTATGAAAAACGGTCATAAATGTTTTTTTCAGTGCCTTTGTAACTTCGAAGTCACTAAATGAACAGTTGTAAGTTAAGGACTACCTATACATTATGTTCTAGGGAACCAAGCCAGTGTGGCATTCAAAAATTGTGACAGAAAATATCTAACATTCCCACTCCTCACAATATCATAGATTATCCTTTCGAACAGATGGGAACACATTTTTTAATTCAGAAATTCTAGATAAGATCTCTGGAACTACAGAGCGAAATATATTGTATCAGTTTTTTCATGGATAGAAAGTGATGGTTCATCTAAGTAACTATGATTTGTTAAACTACTCAGGCCAGACAAGTTGCTGTTACAGTATAAAATATCAAATTAAAATTGTACACTAATATTATCATCTTTTATGGCATATTAGGCAACCTGTGCCCTATTAGGTCATCCTTTCAGAAATATTTCCAAAACAGAGAAATAAAATGATCACGAGAGCGCAAAAGAAGCAGTGGGCATGTAAGCAATTCCCAACTTCTTGAAGGCTTCCCCACTGAGTTTCCTTTTGGGAACTCAATGGGGAAGCCTTCAAGAAGTTGGACATTGTTTCCATTTCTCCTGCTTTTTTGCACCTTCATGGTTATTAGAAATCCTTCTTTAGAAGATTAGCAATCTTCCTTCCTTCTATCCTTCTTTATCCCTCTCGTCTTTCTTCCTTCCTTCCTCCCTCCCTCTTTCCCTTCCTCCTTAGAATTACTGCAGGCTTTTCCATTTACTTCATCTACAAGCTTTACCTAAGCTTGTAGGGAGAAAATCAATGGGAAAATCAGCAAAACGTTGCAGGCTGAAGGCCAGT
The DNA here is from genome assembly GCF_059756535.1 of Pantherophis guttatus. Classification (NCBI taxonomy): domain Eukaryota; kingdom Metazoa; phylum Chordata; class Lepidosauria; order Squamata; family Colubridae; genus Pantherophis; species Pantherophis guttatus. Next base: position 70,169,656 of record NC_142064.1, read on the forward strand.
ATGCAGGTAAGTCTCTGCTGCTTTGTGGGGAAGGGAGAAAGGAGGTGCACTGGGGTGTGGTTCAGCAATTGTACATGGGAGTACATAAGGAGTGGTGAGGGTCAGGGAGGATATGCAGGGATGCACAAGAAGTACCACATGGTTGAGGAAGGTTCACTGGGGGTGGGTGGGGGTGGGGAAGCATTGAATTGGGAAAATGTACAGGGGTGTTATAGGCCAGAAAAGGTACACTGGGTTCCTTCCTCTCTGTTCCTCCTTCCTTCCCTATTTCTCTTTTCCTTTTTTCATTTTTCCGACTTCCCCTTTTCCTCCCTCCCTATTCTGTATTAGCCCATTTGAGGTACCTTGTTCCCCTATGATGCATTGTTTTGCCCTGTTAAATGACATGACAATGAGAGTTTTAGTAGTATACAGATAAATATGTAAGGAGACTTGTGAAATTAAAAAAATGATTTGAAAGTAACAGCTAGCTAGTTTTACTGGGCCGAGAAATGGAAAATGTTAAAAACAAAGATACGTACTGTACTTATCTTCAAATATACTTAACCCTCAAAGTTTCGACTGTTTCATCTTCAGACAAAATGAGTGTAATATAGAAGATTTATGAAGGTTTTATGTGATATATTCCACGAACAGAATGGGAGTATAATCAAGAACATCTGTGAGAGCAGCACAGGACCATGATAAGGCATTTGACAATTTTTGCAGCCTGCATATTTTTTTAATAGAAAGTACTTCAAAAGTTACTGGTGTTACTATTGAATTCAGTGGAGGTTTTACTTCAAAGTATATGCAAAGACAGCAGTTTATTTTGTAAAACTTTGCAATAATGTGTAAGCCAAGAGACAAATCACAAAAATGCTATCTTGTATGAAGAACTCGGACAGTAATTTTCTCTGTTGTTCTGGAGATCTTTTCTAAGATTTCTGAATTATTTAAAAAAAAACTCTTTTCCTTTCTATTCGAAGTGTTTATCTCTGGAGCTTGTACTTCTCATATGATTCTAACAGTAGAAAAGAGGCAGGTCTATGAAATACATGTTTGGTTTCTGGATATTTTCACTCTGCAGGCACTGAGTTCCCTTAAAAGGCATCAAGTGTATATACCAAGAGTAGAACCAGGCAACTGCCAATATCCCATATATGGTAAGCACTGCAGCTGCTACTCCCATTATTTTGGATTTATGTGCAAAAAAATAAAATAAAATAAATAAAACTCAGGAACTGCAGCTTTGACCCAGCAAACAGATAAAAAGGATGCTTCAGAAAGATAAGAAACATAAGGATTAAATGGCCTTCTTGGATAAAATATTACAGAACTGGAAGGGAATTCAGTAAAACACTGCTTTTCCAATATCCTTCTTACATCTGCCTAATGATGGCTCAGCTAATTCAGACTTACTTGTAAACAAAACCACATGCTGTCTGTAGAATCCTAGTATGATATTGTTTAGGACAACCAGATATGGGCTGCAGTAATCTGAATGATTGTTGATAGAAGGCAAGGAAGGGCTCATTTTTTTCTGTAAATTTTTGTTGCCATTTAATGGTTGGCTGGATTTTCAGAGCCGAGACAGAATAATCTATACATTTTTAATGCAGCATATCCATTACTTCAATCTTACTTTATTTTATAAATTGCATTCACGACACTGCAAATAAATCTATTTGTTCAATTAAAATATTCAGTATTTTGAAAGATTCCCTGACTCCTAATGCAGGGGTTCCCAATCTCCGGTCCGTGGACTAGCACAAGTCCGGGGCATGCCAGAAACTGGGTCACGCAAACAAGCAATGCCCCATCCACGGAATGCAAGTGGCACACAAAACCACATCCCCTCCAGTCTGTGGAAAAAGCTGTCTCCACAGAACCGGTCCCAGATACCCAAAAGGTTGGGGGCCACTGCTCTAGTATATTTCTATAAGCATTTCTCTATTTTATTTCATGCATATGACCCATCTGTCTCACCAAAGCAACTCTGGGTGGCAAAATATTTCAAAATTTAAAACAGTGACATAAATAATTGTAAGAACCTGAATCATATAATCAAAACTAAAACCTCAGAATAATAACAAATCCCAGGGGCTGCACTTACTTTCCAACCTCCATACCAGAGCACTGCCAGGTCTTGAAAGCTTTCTGAAGGCCAGCAGATAAGGGGCTGTTCTGATCTTGGGTAGAAAGGTGTTCCAGAGGGCAGATGTCATAACAGAAAAGAAACGCTTCCTGTATCCCACAATACGTCATTTAATTTAATTGAGGGAACTGAAGCATACCACTGCTGCTAAAAATAATAGGGCAGGTAATGGCAATTGGACAGAGACAGTCCTTCAAGTATTTTGGCCCCGTGCCTTTATAGGTGACCACCAGTAGATTTTAGTTCAACACAAACCCATTATGGTTGAATAAAGTGAACTCCTGCGTAGTAAAAAAATTGTAGCAATTCATAAGCAGTTTGAAACCAATCTATTACAATTTTGCTACCTGCAGATCTTTGCTCACATCTGAGTTTTATTGATTGCTTGTAAATCTAGCGTTCACAGAGAATTTCATGCGTCCACTGATTCTTTCACTTTCTAGATGACCAACCAAGAATGCAACATGGAACATATAAGCAGTGTCCCACATCCTGAGAGGCCATCAGTCATGGAGGATGAGAAGAACGAAAAGCTCCTTACTCCTGGAAATTAATAAATTACTTCTCTCTCTCCCACTGCCTTATGCTAAAAAAAAGGAACAGATCTTTTAGAAAAAAACAAAGCACCTCCCTCTTTCCAGGTATTTTTTCCTAGTTGTAGGAAATTTCCAACAGCAGAAGTAAAAGAAAAACATTTGGGGGAAGGAATTGCAAGGAAGTCTATTTCCTCTTCCCGGGCCCATCTACTTTTAAAACTGAAATCCATACACCCTTGTGGTTCTTTTTCCTAGTCAATTAAATCTGTGTTAACAATGAACTGTTACCATTTAAACCAAATTCCTGGGGATTCCCTGAAGTATTTATTGCTTGCTAATAGTGTATTTTCAGAATATTTCATTTGGCTAGTTCCTGGAATATTTTCAGACATATTTTTCTTCAATTCAGTCCCTGAAGTAATGGAAAATTACAATTGTGCCAAGGCAGCATTTATACAGTGTATTCTCTCTAATTCAAGTCAGATTGTTTTTGCACATGAAATATTTAAGCAAAAATATATACCAATCACACAACTTTTTTTTGGAATAAATAACATTATGCAAAGTAAAGTAATGGAGTACAAAATAACAAGCAAAAGAAACTAAAGGCATGTAAATATAAAAAATGCTGAATCTAGTTATGCCAACGTAGTTATTATATCTCTCCATACATTCATTCTACCTACAGTACATTTGCATATATTAAAATTTTCATTTTAAAAAGTGGATTAAAATCATCCACTTTTTCATCTTTGGTAGTGGACATTCTAACAAGATTAGGTTTAGTTTTTTTGCCACTTATATATTACACACAATCATTCATACCATGTTCCTTATCAAATGTAACTACCTTGGTCTTTTCATATATTATTTTTAAAAGGATTACTCTTTGGCGTAATTTACAATCTAACATTTGCTGCAAAACATAGAAGTTTTAACCCTACAAAATGGTAGATATTTATAATGCCTAAAAATATATTAACACGTTCACATTCCCAGCAGATATACCTGAAATCTCACCACAACCATTCCTTATATATCTTCCATAAATATTTTAATAACCAAGGGATGTTATATAGCTACTCATCGCTCAGGACTGAAGTATTCATTAAATGTTTTGTTTAGCCTCTTGGGTGTGCTTTACTTTCATCATATATTGCTCTTATCACATTCAGCAATCACCTTCAATTCTATATTTGTGTGCAACATTCCATAATTCAAGCACTTTCTCTTTAAAAAATATTCTTCACATTTAAACGCTTTTCAATGACGTGCTGAAGGTAAAAAAACCAGGTCTGCACACTCTGTGCAAAGCATCATTAACAACACTCATACCCTTTCAGTCAGAATTGTGCCACACAATTTCCCACGCATACTCAACAAACTTATCCTCCTCTAATTTTTCCATTTACAATTGTTATTTATAAAACAATCAAGTAATGCTTAGAGTGCAATACTGCAAGCCAATTCAGCTCATTGCCAGCAGTTCGATCCTCACCAGCTCAAGGTTGACTCAGCCTTCCATCCTTCTGAGGTCAATAAAATGAAGACCCAGATTGTTGGGAGCAATATGCTGACTCTGTAAACCACTCAGAGTGCTGTAAAGCACTATGATGCGGTACATAAGTCTAAGTGCCATTGCTATTGCTATTGCTAATGTCTAATTAAGTGTAGTATTTCAAGGAATAACACATTACTGTGGTCTAATTGTCAGATACAGATAGAATCTTTAACACACGTTAAACAAATATGCAACCACCTATAAGGAAACTTTATTTTTAATATTTTTGCAGTTAGTCCATATTAGGAATTATGATGATCACAGCAGCAACACATAGCTACTTTTCTATTTATCACATTCACAGAGACCTCTCCAGCAGTTATTTTTAAAGTGATCCTTTCCTTCATGGGGAGGGTCAAGCCACAGTTCCACCTTTATAGCCACTATAAGAAATATACTAGGCAAGTCTTGTCTCAATGTCCAGACATTCTCTGGGTGTCTTGGATGTGGAGGAACATATGCAAGTTCAACTCTGAAAAGACTGAGCGACTCATATTTGGGCCAACCAGGCCTGGAGATGTTCCTTTGGGACTGGCATGCCAGGAGCAGATGACAACTGTGGGCCATCAAGGGCCTTCCACAAGTTCACCTAGTGTGCCAAATGTGTCTATAACTACCAGGAGAGCCTTGGCACAGCTGCTAGTGCTTTGGTCATTTAAGACTTGACTACTGTAATGCATTCTTTATGGGATCACCCTGGAAGATTATTCAGAAGCTTCACCTTGTCCAGAATATGGCATGGGCAGTTATGAGACTTGCACACTATGCCCATATAACCACTTCTGGAGTTGCACTGGTTACCAATAGGGTGAAGTTCAAAATGCTGGTTATGACATAAAACCTCTTTATAGCATAGGGTAATTATTTGAGAATCCAGATCTTCTGTAGCTTCTATCATCCTATGTAATTGGGCAGAATCAGTATATTTTGGGTGCCATTCATGCCCAACATTTGACATTTTAATGCTTTATTTTGACCGCACGACCTCAGAGTGCTCTGGAGGATATACATGGCCTCAGATCCCAACCCTTCATTAAACCCTAAGGCAGGGTTAACATAATGCTATTGCTTAATTACACAACAAACTATGCTTAATTATTTATTTATTGAATTATGGCTTTATTTATTTAAAACATTAATATAGCCACCCATCCTATACCAAACTCCGGACTGCTCCCGAGCTTTTAAATTATTTGACCTAACTGTCCCTTTCCCAATAGTGAATAATGTCACTACTTCTAAAAACAAAACAAAACCAGACTGTTTTACATAAGCCCCTGGGAAGTGGTTTTCCCAAACTAGATCCTTGACTCAAAAATTACAAATTTCTCCATTACCCCCAGGATATGCCCAAATTACCATGAGTGTAATTACCCACAATTTAAGAACACTGCAGTAAACTGCACTATGGTTGAATGTAATTATCTGGTTCACAAACCACACAATCAATAGATTCTTGCAACCTGCTGAACACAATTTATCCAACCCCCTCCCCCCTCCCATCCTTAGCCTAATTTAGCTTTATGCATAAACTGTACTAAAAAAATGTAAACTTAGGTTTAATATAGTGGCCAGGTTTGTATAGTCATTAAACTAAAATTAAGCTATTATGTATTATAATATTTGAACTGTGTATCTTTAGGGGATTAAAAACAGTATTTTCAGATCATAGCCCTTCATTAGACCTCCTACCATGGGAAGTGCCCTAAAGAAATCTCTTCCTTCCTTCCTTCCTTCCTTCCTTCCTTCCTTCCTTCCTTCCTTCCTTCCTCCCCTCCCTCCCTCCGCTTTTCAGTGTCAAGGTTCAGTCTAGGACATGAAGAAATTGAAAAGCGGCCCAGATCTCAGAGGAAGGCTACTGAATTAAAACTGCTCTGAATATTCTGGAGTTAATAACAAAATAGACCCCGTTGTTTACAAAGTCATTTGATTAGTTTTTGGGAAAAGTCATTAAAAATATTCATTTCAAAACAGTTTTGTCATATCCAAACAAAAAGCAAGGATACTGGGAGGAAAAAAGCAGTGCCAAGTTAGACATGTCTGTGTAAATAATGATAACATGGAAACTTTCATTTTGGTGGTAGAAGGAAAATATTTTATCCTTAGAAGAAAGGAGAAAAATAATTTTGAGTTATCTAAAGTTCCTCAGAAATTCTGAAGACTGAGCTCAATAGTACAATTTGTAAATGAGTTTTACCAAAGTCATTTCAGCAAGGTTAGCCATCTCAAAGCAAAAGTGGAGGGCCATTTTGAATGCTTTCCTCGGCCCCTCTGGCATGCAAAAAAACGCAGTTAGTGACACAATTATATAACTGAAGTTAGTGTTTTGTTTCTGGATAGGTTTAAAATACAAACTAAACCTATCAAATGCCATAGGGAATAAATAGCCATAGTTTGCATGTTCTTTAAGGAAAAATACAAAATCCATGCCTCACTGAGGATCAAAAGTTTGGTCACCAAACATTGTTCTGAGCTTATTCTAAGTCTTGAAAAATGGAGGTTGCACAGAGTTCACAAGCCAGGGAGAGCCCATTCCTGCCATAAAGACAAACAGCGTAAAAGGATCAGGCACTGAAAAAAGGGTTGAATAGACTACAGGTAGCCCTTGACTTACAACCATTCATTTAATGACCATTCAAAGTTACAATTGCATTGAAAAAAGTGACTTATGATCGTTTTTTAGACTTATGACCTTTGCAGCATTCCCATGTTCATGTGATCACCATTTGTAACCATTCTCGATGGCTTCCGACAAGCAAAGTCAATGGGGAAACTAGATCCATTTAATGACAGCATGATTCACGTTATCAACTGCAGTGATTCATTTAATCAGGGCAAAAAAGGTCAGGAAATGGGGTTCTGCTTTGGTCATAAATCAAGGACTACCTGTAGTAAAGGATTACCTTAGTAAAGAGGATTCTTTAAACCCGCATGTTTATCAGCAGATCAGATGTTCGTGACTATTTAGACAAGTTCACACATCATGTAGTTATGATTTGGTTTAACTATGCTTGCTTACAAGAGCCATGGTGGAGCAGTGGTTAGAATGCAGTACAGGTCGTCCTCGACTTACAACAGTTCATTTAGTGACTGTTCAAAGTTACAACGGCACTGAAAAGAGTGACTTATGATCATTTTTCAAACTTATGAATGTTGCAGCATCTCCATGGTCATGTGATCAAAATTAAAATCCTTGGCAACTGATTCATACTTATGACGGTGGCGGTGTTCCAGGGTCATATGATCACCTTTTGTGACTTTCTGACTAGCAAAGCCAGCATGGAAACCAGATTCATTTAACAACCATGTTATTAACTTAAGAACTGCAGTTCTTAAGTTCTCACTGAACAACTGTGGCAAGAAAGTTCGTAAAATGGGGCAAAACTCACTTAACAAATGTCTCGCTTAGCAACATAAATTTTGGGCTCAATTGTGGTCGTAAGTCGAGGACTACCTGTACTGCAGTGCTAACTCACTGCTCATTGCCAGGATTTTGATCCTGACTGGCCCAAGGTTGACTCAGCCTTCCATCCTTCCGAGGTCAGTAAAATGAGGATTCAGGTTGTTGCAGGCAACATGCGGATTCTGTAAGACTTAGTGACAGTCTTTTTCCAGCTGAGAGCTATGCTTGACCTTTGAATGATCTGTCAGGGACTGCATTCTAAAAAGGTACAGGTAGTCCTCAATTTACAGCAGTTCATTTAGTGACCATTCAAAGTTACAAAGTGAAAAAGTGACTTATGACCGTTTTTTCACACTTACGACTATTGCAACATCCTCATGATCACATGATTAAAATTCAGATGTTTGGCAACTAACTCACATTTCTGATGGCTGCAGTGTTCCAGGGTCATGGGATCCCCTTCTGTGACCCTCGGACAAACAAAGTCAACAGGGGGAGCCAATTTCACTTAAAAACAGTGTACCTAACTTAACAACTGCAGTCATTCACAGAACAACCGTTGGCAAGAATGGTCATAAAATGGGGCAAAATTCAGTTAAGAAATGTCTCGCTTAACAACAGAAATTTTGGGCTCAAATGTGGTCGCAGGTTGAGGACGACCTGTAGTCGATAATTCAAAGTCACACACTAAATTCGATTTTATTTTATTTATATCAAAATTTTAAGTACTGGTATTAACAATTTTTTAAATAAAGGTATCAAAAGTAGTAATCAGTATTTGAAACATCATGGCTTCTTCTAATCAGGAAGAGTGAGTGACGTGGGAAAACAGCTAGAAAATTCAAGCATTTTAAACAAAGATTTGTAATTTGGTAGCAATTTTCCTGAAACAAAGATGTTTTGCTCATAGCTTCTACTTTCTATTATGTGAAAGTGCACACACATGCACTACACACAACAACAATAGCTTTGAATTGTATAGTTCCTCTGGAAAATGATTCTGAAATACACAAGGGTTTTATAGAGATTATTCTGGTTCATGAGGTCAGTGTTTCTCCAATTAACTATACACATTATATACTTAACTCAGAAATGATCAATTTGTGGGTCCTCCACATATCATAATGAAATATAACTCCTAGCAATCCCAATCAGAAAGATTAATAGTGTGAGAAGCTAAAGTTGAATTTCAGAGATATATTTTGGATGCATTTAGACAACATTTGCATTTGGGTGCATTTATTTTTATGAGTACCCTAAACTAGGGGAAAATAAAACAGGAGGAAATCATCTCTTGGTGGTTTGCTGATGAAATTTAGTTCCAGAATTTCTGAACTGCAACCAAGGGGTTGGGAGTTGAATGCAGCAGTAAATTCCTTATCCATGCCCAGATATATAATGATATCAATGAAACTTGTCTCCTACCTGTCCAAGGCGGTGCTGGTAGGCATACTCCTACCAAACCCTCGCACAGCCATCTGATGAAAATATGGAATGCAATGGAGATTTGCTGCAATAATGGCCAGGGAATCAGAAGGGTTAACAAAAAATCCATTTTGACCCAGAATCATGTAGCGGTCCTAAAAGAGAAAATAAAATATATTGGGTAGGGAATGAGTAAGGAAAGAAGAACATCTGCAGTGCTTGTGCAAAAATAGCTGGATTCTCCTTTTTTTCAATTTGCAGTCTAGCAAGAGGGAGACCCAAAATTGTTATTTGGCTTTAGTCTGTGGCTTGCTCTAAATCCCATGGAGAAGTTTAATTTGGTTGAATAAATTATGAAAAAATATAATAGCTTGTGATTCCAAGGTTTCATATTCTTTTTTCCTGGAAACATACTCTCTTGAAGAATAGTAACATTTCCTCCTTACATTAAGCTTGATTAAAAAGGAAGGAAGGAAGGAAGGAAGGAAGGAGATATCTTTTATCTGTACTCCTTCATTGGGAATTGCAAAATCAATTTTGAACTTTTAATTCTTATTTGTATCTTATAACAAAGCATAATGTTATCAACTGTTTTCTTTAATTGAACTGTGAAGAATTATGCTCTATAAATCTTTCACTACTAGGCAGGAATTGTTATCCAACAATCTTTTCAGCAAAGGAAGGATAAACAACTATAAGTTAGAATGAGATAAAGAATTGAATTTAACTGGAAATATCAAGTCCAGTATTACATTTCCTAAAATGGTCACACAATACTTGGTAGAAAGTTCTTCATGCCCTAAACAAAGGAGTTAAAAACGTGCCTTCAAAGTATCATTTACACAGGTTTCTTCATCTGTTGCTTACTGATAAAATCAGAAAAAAAACCTTTCATTATTCTACCAAGAACTGGAGATTATTTTGGTAGTACTATGAATAATGCAAAATGAAAAAAACCCAGAAGTGTGGTGGGGTGGAGGTCCCATGGCTAGGTTCAGCTGTATACACAATTTGTTTACCTGACACTTAGAATAGAATAGAATAACAAAGTTGGAAGGGATCTTAGAGGTCTACAATCCCCTGCTCAGGCAGGAAACCTTATACCATTTCAGACAAATGGTTATCCAATCTTTTCTTAAAAACTTTCAGTGTTGGGGAATTCATAACTTTTGGAGGCAAGTTGTTCCACTGGTTAATTGTTCTAACTGTCAGGAAATTACTTCTTAGTTCTAGGTTGCTTCTCTCCTTGATTAGTTTCCATCCATTGCTTCTTATCCTGCCCTCAGGTGCTTTGGAGAATAGCTTGACTCCCTCTTTTCTGTGGCAACCCCTGAGATATCTGAACACTGCTATCATTTCATTGCTTCCAACAAGGAACTTCTACCAGTTTTCCAATTCTAACTGCCAAGCATTTCTAATTCTATCAAAGAGATGCATGCATCTGTCTGGAAAATCCATGAGATACATTATGAACTTGAAATGTATATTCCAATACATGTTATGAAGTTGAAAAAGCTACAGCTGATCTCACGTAAGCAACTAAACAATATATTTTAGAACTCTAAATATTTTAACACTGAACAATGTTGAACCACTGAATCGTTCATAATAGTGAGGGAGTTTTAAGGTGCATAACTGATAAACTAAATCATTAATTTCTTCTGTGCTTAAATAAAAGTCCAATATCTATGTGAAAGATAGAAATCTTCTGAAAGTTTCAGTTATGAAGTTAGTTTCCCCAAACCTACCCCATCAGCATCAAATGCAGCTCCAAATCCATACTCTCCTCCTTTCATTGCTTCCAACAAGGAAGTGGCATATGTTAGGTTTGGATCAGGGTACTGGCCACCAAAATCTTCCAGAGGGACACAATCAACTGCAGAATTAGCAGGAGCTCCCAATTCCTCGCACAGGATCCTCCGGACATAGGGGCCCATCACTGCAAAAGGGATTTGCCTTCAATTTAAAGGCCATTTTCATATAAATATTCAGAATGAACACCTTCGTGCATTTAAAAAAAATGGATTTGATTTGCATTAAACAGGGTCCCAAAGGTGCTTTTTCAAGAGTCAACCAGACTTTTCTTGTTTTTTCTTTGAAGATGTTTCGCTTCTCATCCAAGAAACCAGAAAGTCTAGTTGCCTCTTGGAAGAAGCACCTTTGGGAAAACTATGACCTGGATGACTGAGAATCTCCATAGACACTAAAGAGGTTATTATATCACTCTCTATTAAACAAGGTATCCTGCAATTCTTGAAAAAAAATGCCTCTATATTTATATGCATATAATCTCCTTTAAAAAGATGAAGGCTATGAAAGATCTGTTTATACCAAATAATTTAGGGAACAAATTACAGTAAAAACAATAGTAAAACCAAACTATAATCAATAAATCAATGAAAATAGAAGAGGTTCAGCATTAAGCACATGGAATAGGCACTTCTTTATTTTTTTGTTCTACAACGACTGTAGAAGGAATGCAGTAATTTCACTGAGTGGTAAGAGACATGTCTGGTTCAGTTGAGGGCATTTCGGAAAAGTGAAACAAATGTATGATGTTTCAGTCATTTATTGCACTTATTTTGTTCTTTATGCTGCTATAGAAGTAGAGGTAGCCGTCGACTTACAATTGTTCATTTAGTGTAACTGTTCACAGTTACAACGGCACTGAAAAAAGTGACTTACGACCAGTTTTCACATTTACGATCATTGCAGCATCCCCGTGATCACATGATCAAAACATTGGCGCTTGGCAATTATTTATTTATGACAGTTGCACTGTCCTGGAGTTCATGTGATCATCACTTGTAACTTTCCCAGCCGGGTTCTGACAAGCAAAGTCAATGGAGAAAGCCAGTTTCACTTAACGACATCAAGATTCACTTAACAACTGCAGTGGTTTTGCTTAACAATCGTGGTAAAAAAAGTTGTAAAGTGGGGCAAAAGTCACTTAACAACTGCCTTGCTTAGTAACAGAAATTTTGGACTCAGTTGTATAAGTTGAGGACCACCTGTAGAATATCTAAATTGGCAGTTTGTCCACTTTTTCAGCCACATAATTTGGTGACCCACTAGGGCCTACCCCAGTTCAGCTGCTTATGTCATTTGTTCAATAAAAAGCCTGTATCAAAACCAAACATATTAGTGTGGTGATTAATTTAAAGGTAGTTTGATTCTGGATTAATTTGTACTCTGGAAATTCACACCTGAAAGTCCAGCTATTTTATAAAAATAGTGAGAACACAGGGCAGCAATATATACCATTTGTTATATATTAATAAATAACAAACTTTATTTGGGGGAAAAAAACCCATGAGAGTGCTTAAGAAATAGCTGTATAATACCAGATATAATTCAAATATTCTACTAGTGGACATTTTATAGCAGTAGTCACACTGAAAGAGTTTTATGTTTGAGCAGTAGAAAAAAATGGTCTCAGGAAATGAAAGGAAACTGATTTTAAAAAAAGAATGTTGTTCTACTTAAACAACAACATCAAACATAATTAAAGGAAGAGACAGATTTTCTTCCACTTCTGCAAAGAATTTTGTGGCTCTTTGAAAATATCTCCTTAGCCAATTGTTGAGGGAAATAGCTGGTCTGAGGTCATATACTAAACTCAATTATAGTATCTGCATTTTTGTGGGGAGAAGAAAAACTGAATAGCATTAAAAAAAAATACAAATGGAAAACAGGCAGTGGTTGAAATGCGATTCACTTTGCGTATAAGAATGTAATAGAAAGATGCATTTCAACAATTTATTTGTGGTATAAACACTCTTGCCATATTTAACTTTTCTCAAGATGATAGTAATTAATTATTTTAAAACCTATTATTGAAGGTTTTAATAGAATAAACTGAAGAAACCAGTTTGTGGGCAAAAATGTATACACTTAAAAAATATAATAACGTATTTTTTAAATCTGTCACCTTTGTCCCAGTTATTTTTGCCACATTTGAAGAATTCCGGTTTCTACGAATTCTTCAACATATAATCCATTAAATGCATTTGTCATACCAAGTAACTATATCACTGTTAAGAATAAATTATCTTAGCACAGAAGTAATAACGTGTATGTGGAGTTGCTGAAAATAGTTTATATCCTAAGGGCTAAGCAGCTAGATTTTTCTATATATATATTTGATGTCCTTTCAATTCAAAAAGAACAAAGCTATAAATACTTTTCATGAGTTAATTGAAACAGAAAGTGTCCTGGTCATTCAAGAACTGCTTTTTCTCAGAGCCAACTAATTGTGAAGTTTCCGAAAGATGCCCTAATTAATTAAGCTTTCAAGCTGCCACTAATATTTTGGTTTTCAGCTGAAGAAAGGGGTTTTTCCCCTTCACTCTCATCTCCAAAATTAAGTCAGTAGGAAATTTAAGGCATCTCTCTGACTCTGTCCCACTCTCACCATACGCATAACTCCCTTAAGAACATGAGATATGGGAGACATTTTGAATATTATACTTAACAGCAAAATCATGTGCATTTCTCCGTGTTCATTAAGGATCACTCTCTAGCAAATGTATTTAGAAGGATAGCCTGTTATAAATCAATAGTAATTAATTACTGCATGAGTTTTAAATCTTATTTTCAGCATTGTAAAAATCAGTGGTTTACATATTGCATTAAAAATGGCGCTCTTTACCTCCATTCATGGCATCAATTCTGATCTTAAGTTGATTTGGCCCAGTTAGCAAGCCTCTAATAGAACTGAAATCAAAAATGGTCCGCAGAAGATTAAGGTAAACCTCCACAGAATCCACTATTTCAACTGTGCACAAAAGATCAAACAAAGAATATAAGTCAGGATACTGTGCTTGTAAGTACACACCACATAAAAATTATTACTATAAAAATTTTTATCACCGAGCAAGTGAAAATATATGCCATAAACACTTTGGGAATTGACCCAGCACCTCTTTCAAAGATCACCTCTCAATTTGGCAATTCAATGTCCATAGTAGAATTCTTGCTAGGGTTGTCTGAACTATCCGAAAAGGCAAAGTTGCTTAAAAGTTGCTGAATCAGCAGAAGTGCATTCTGTTGATGTCCATGTATCTGCATGTTCAGGCAACTTAGTAAGGTCCTTGGAGTGTTTCACTTTCAAGAATACAGGCCTCAATGCTTTACTGTATCTCAGAGTGTTACTTTAATGGTTTTTTACTTAAAGGGTTACTTCACAAAATGTCCCACTGAATGTTTTTGGTCAGCCATAATTTCTATCTGATCCTGTCAACTCTGAATTGTATTGTTAGCTTTTTGGATATTCTAGGAGTAAGCAAGGGAATAACTTAAGACATACTTAATTTATTTATTTATATTTCATATTTCTTAACCGCCTATCTCCCTCAGACAGGGGCTCTGGGCAGTAATAATCACGTTGGACTGATAAAGGCACAAGAAAAGGTAGGGTTGTAAGTTCTAAAACTCACTATATTACTTCCAGAACTGTTGGCACACAATAGAATAAAACAAAATATCAAAAAGATATCAAAAAGTCTAAAATAAAACCACAAATGAAAAAACTTTATAAAATGACTATGTGGCTTAGTAACACAATGACCACAAAAATCCATAATCAATTTAGCAAAGTAAAACAAAGGCTGTAGAATGAGAAACTGAAATTTCAACTCATGCTTTAAGTTTAGAAGTAAAATGCCTAAAGAAAAATATGTAGAATGGGAATGCTAAGCTAACAAGAACCAGGGAAACAGAAAGTTAAATATTGGTTTGAATTTCAATCACAGCCAGAATAAGATCATTATCAATATGGTATTGCCTTTATAGTACTAAAATTTATATGAAACTTATAAACAGTTGGGTAACAAGGGAAAAGTCACATTTCCATTCTGGATTTCCTATTTCAGTTCTAATATACTACCATGCCAATAACTTTTTAAAGGACTAACTTTTCAGTTTTAATTGCAAATTTCCACACTATGGAAAAGAATTCAATACCCCGGAAAGGCTTGAATTTATTCTCCAGATCAAACTCCTGTCTTCCCAACCGAGACAAATCAATTCTCAAATCAGGGCAAATGGCATACTCTTCAAGGGTTTTGCTAATCTGATAAATTTTATCAGAAACAACATCTGGAGCTGGACCTGAAAAGATAATACAAACATAAGCTTTTATCAGTTCTTGAATATCACCACAAAACAGAGATTAAATGCTTTTAAATACAAAATAAATTTTATGTATTATTACGAGATATACAATAGTTTAAATTAACATAGTATTTTAGCAGTACATATTTTATTAGAGCTTTTTATGGTCTCTGAAATCTTCAGATGGATCGTTGGTCTTACCTGATACGTTCCTTCTTGTTGAGTGGAGACAGCAGCCAGCGTGGGTAGTGCCCATCCAATCAGCTTGAAGGACTGAGCCTGCCAATTATTCTTAGTCCCGCCTTGTTGCCGGGCATGCCCAGTTTTGGCGAAGACTGGAAGACAGACTCGGTGTGTGGGACCAAGGAAAACAAGGCAGAAAGACAGAAAAAAGGTTCTCGAGTCCAGCGTGAAGAAAAACAGGGAAGGGTCTGGCTGCTGTCTCCACTCAACGAGAAGGAACGTATCAGGTAAGACCAACGATCCTTCTCCATTGAGAGTGGAGACAGCAGCCAGCGTGGGACATACCCAAGTTCACTGTCCCGAAGTAAGGGGGGGATCACGCTGGACCGCATTGTCCTCTCCGGCAACAACTCTTTGCAGAACTCGGCGACCAAACGAGGCTTCGGCTGACGCAAACTGGTCGAGTTTGTAGTGTCTGATGAAGGGGCTAGGAGAAGTCCACGTGGCCGCCCTACAGATTTCCAGCAAAGAAGCCTGTGTCGCCCAAGCTGCCGTCGTAGCTGCGCTGCGGGTGGAGTGAGCTGTCAAACCTGAAGGGCGCGGAAGGGATCTAACATCATAGGCTGTGGCGATAGTCTGGCGAATCCAACGACCGATGGTTGAAGACGAGACCCTACTGCCTTGAGAAGTAGGTAAGAAGGATACAAAAAGAGACTCCGAACGACGGAAAGGAGCCGTCCTCTTCAGGTAAACCCGCAGTGCCCGCCGGACATCAAGGGAGTGCCAGCGACGTTCCCGAGGATGAGTAGGCCGGGGGCAGAAATTTGGCAGGATAAGCTCCTGGGCACGGTGGAACACGGAGTTGATCTTCGGCATGAATGTCGGGTCCAAACGGAGCACCACCCGGTCTGAGTGAAAAACGCAAAGGTCCGGATGGGTGGACAAGGCGGCGAGCTCAGATATGCGGCGAGCCGAAGTAATGGCCACCAGGAAGGCGACCTTGCAGGTGAGAAGTCTGAGACTGGTAGTCTGAAGAGGCTCGTATGGAGAACTCGTAAGAGACTGTAAGACCAGAGGAAGGTCCCAGGTAGGGTAGCGATGCAGAACAGGAGGGCACAAGTTCTTTGCTCCCCGAAGGAAACGACGGATCAATGGGTGTTGAGCGAGAGACGACAAGGAGCCGCAGGTAAGTACCGAAGATAAAGCTGCAATGTGTCGGCGGAGAGTGTTAGGAGAGAGACCTTGGGAAAGGCCCTTCTGCAAAAACATCAAAATATGTATAATAGACGGTTGTAGAGGCATGACACCGACCTGATTACACCAGTTGCAGAAACTCCGCCAGGTGGCAGAGTAAATGCGTTCCGTAGAAGGCCGTCGGGAGGATAATAAGGTATGTACAACATCTGCCGGGACTTGTACCTCCCTCAAAGTGCACCGCTCAATCTCCAAGCGGTTAGATTGAGCCAGGCCGGGTCTGGGTGCTTCAGAGCGCCCTGCGAAAGCATATTGTCCGAGAGAGGAATGCGCCACGATGGGGTCACCGATAGGGACACGAGGTCCACAAACCAGGGTCTCCGAGGCCAATGAGGTGCTACAAGGATCACTTCCGCTCGCTCGGATAGAATCTTGCGGATGACCCTGGGAAGGAGGGTCGTCGGAGGAAATGCGTACAGGAGGCCCGACGGCCATGGAGTTCGAAGAGCGTCGACGCCGGCCGCTCGAGGATGTGGGTACCGAGAAAAGAACAGCGGAAGTTGAGCATTCTTGTGAGTTGCGAACAGGTCGATTACTGGACGGCCGAAGCGAAGAGACAGTTCCTGGAAGAGGAGCGGAAGGAGATGCCATTCCGCATTGTCTATCCGCTGGCGGCTCAACCAGTCCGCTTGAACATTCTGTACCCCGGAGATGTGTTCCGCCCGAAGGGAACACAGGTTGCGCTCTGACCAGACTCCCAATGCGACTGCCAGAGTCAGAAGAGACTTCGATCTGGTGCCCCCCAGTTTGTTCAAATGAGCCTTTGCGGCGACGTTGTCCGTGAGGACGAGGACGTGGGCTCCGGAGACCAGATGACGGAGTGACCTTAGAGCTAGAAAAACCGCCTTCAGTTCCAGCCAATTGATGGGATGTCGAGCTTCCGAGCTTGTCCAAGTCCCTTGAGCTAGTTGACCTTGGCAATGGGCCCCCCAACCCAGGAGACTGGCATCTGTCGTCACCACCACCCTCGAGGGTTCGAGGAAGAAACAACCCGCCGATAGAGCCGGGGAGCGCCACCACCGGAGGGATCTTCGTACCGCTGGAGGAAGTGGGATCGGCTTCAATGAAGTGCCTCTGCCGGCCTTCTGTAAAGGTAAGAGAAACCATTGGAGTTCCCTGGCGTGGAGTTGAGCCCAGGGAACAATAGCTATTGCAGATATCATCTTACCTAAGAGTTGAGATAAGACATAGGGGGAAACCACCCGACTCCCTTCAACCTGGGAAATTAACTGCCTCAGACTAGCTTGTCTATCGGGAGAAAGAAAAACTTTGCCCTGAAGGGAGTCAATCAGGGCACCCAAGTGTACTAATCTAGTGGAGGGAGAGAGATGGCTCTTCTCTAAATTAACAGAGAAGCCATGAGCCGCTAGCGTCTCAACCGTCAGGCGAATATCTAGGGCAGCCTGTTGCACAGAAGGGGACAACAGAAGAATATCATCTAAATAACACATGAGGCGGACTGAACGGAGGCGGAGCCGAGCCGCCAAGGCAGCCAGCACCTTCGTAAAGGTGCGAGGGGCAGAAGAGAGGCCAAATGGGAGGGCCCTATATTGGTAGTGAGCTCCGTTATAACAGAATCTCAAAAACTGTCTATGGGACGGGAGGATAGGAATATGAAGGTAGGCCTCAGTTAGATCAATGGAGGAGAGGAGATCGCCCCTCCGCACACCGTCAAGAATAGATTTTAATGATTGCATTTTGAATTTCCGATACACAACGTATCTGTTTAAACGTTTGAGGTCCAGAATAGGACGCCACCCCCCCCCGATGATTTGGGGACCAGAAACACCCTTGAATAGAATCCCGATCCCTCCTGACCCGGAGGTACAGGTTGAATAGCCCTGATAGACAGGAGATGCTGAACCGAAGAATCCATGAGGGACCTCCTGCCGGGATTACGAGAAATCGGACAGCAAACAAAGGTGCGAGGGGGGGGGGGGCGATAAATTCAATGGCCAACCCAGATTTTAAGGTGGCGTGGACCCACTTGTCCGAAGTGGATTCTTCCCAGACAGTGGCAAAAAGACCCAATCTGCCACCAATGGGAGGATCCAAAGGGCAATCAGCGACGGCGACGGGCGAAACGACCTCCTCCCCCTCGAAAGGGCCGCTTGAAATTAAAGGAACGCCCCCTGAAAGCCCTATCGGAAGAACCCCGCTGCCTGCTGAAAGACCCATCTCTCCTAAACGTGGGAAAAGGAGAAGAGGAGGACCCCCCATCCACACCTCGAGAGAAAGAACGAGAAGGATAAGGTGAGAAACGGGGAGCCCCTCTCCGGAAAACCGCTGCTAAAACCTTCTTTTTGTCCCTGGTTTCTGTGAGGAAAGGCTCTAAAGCGTCCCCGAAAAGCTTCGTGCCCTTGAAGGGAACCGAAGCCAATCGCCACTTGTGTCTGGCATCTGCCTGCCAGTGACGGAGATACAGCAAACGACGAGCCGTGACCGCTGAAGCCAAAGATTTAGCGGAGAACCTGGCAGCATTTAGAGTAGAGTCGGCTGAAAATTGTACGGCAGCCACAATTTTATTCAGGTCTTGTCTGATATGAGCATCTCCTGGAGCTAGCTTGTCTTGTAATTGACGCAACCACAGTAAAGTTGTCCTATTGAAGAAGGAAGCCGTGGTGGTTGCTTTAATCGCCCAGGAAGAACTTTGAAAAGCCTTTTGAAGAACCTGATCCGATCTGCGTTCATCAGGGCGGAGCCCTTCGTCAGGCTCGCCCGGAACATTGGAGTTAGGAAGAAGAGCTGCAACTGGAGCATCTACCGAAGGGATTTGAAGAAGAGTCTCAAGATCCGAGGATACTTGAAAGTTTCTTTTGTCATTAGATGAAGGGAGGGGAGCAGATGCCGGGGACTCCCACTGACGTTTCACTACATCCAGAAAGAGAGGAGGGGTAGGAACGGAAGTTATAGGTCTAGCTGGTTCTGCGAACATCGGGTCCAACGATGCAGAAGAAGAAGAGTGGGGAACTGGATCAGCGTTTGGGGAGGATAAACGGGCCGTATTAACAGCCTTGAAAAGCAAGAATTTGAATAAGGCTTGAGGAAAGAGACCTGTGAAGGCTGGCTGATCCGGAGGAAGGTTCTCATCTTCTGACAGGTCAGAATCAGGATCTCCTTCATCGATCAAAGCTGAAGGGTGACTGTAGTGAGAAGACGTAGGGGAAGCGGATCGAACTGAATGAGAACATCCTTCGACACTGTGGCCTGCTGAAAAGGGGGAGGTCTCTCTCACCGATCCATGTTGACTGAAGAAGCCCGAACGGGTGGCTAAGGACCGTTGAACCGCCGCCCCAATCATTTGTTGTAGTTGATCTGGAGGAACGACCGAGTTCAAAGAACAGGCAGGCACAGAGTCAGAGGAAGGAGCCTCCGGTACCGTTGCTGGATCAGGAACCGGCTGTTGAGAAACTGAGTCAGTGCCCCACAAATTTTCCTTAGAAATAGTCGCTGGACAATCTTATAGAGAGAGCTGGTCAGGAGTAGGTGAATGAGGCAAGGAGACTGTAGGTGGATTAGAAGGGGCAGGAGATTGAAGAGTGGAAGGAGGCAACTGGGCGCATGCCTTGTCACATAATCTGGTCAAAACTTTGTCTCTACGTTGTTCCACTTTGGAAGAAGAGGATGACAAGCCACGTGAGGAAGACTTGTGATGGGAACGTGACCGTTGAGAAGTCCTGGAATGTGATCTGGCATCTTCCCTGGCAGATTGCTGGGTAACAGACATGGAGTCTGATTGGCCAACTTCACCTGCACTGGCCTTCCGGCCGTGCTTAGACTTTGAAAGGGCCTTAGGCATGGTAAGAAATTGAGAGTAACGCCCCCCCACATACCAGATAGTGACTCAATAATCAGACTCTGAATAAGTAAGGGAGCGAGAGGAACTCCACAGGAGGCAGACTCGAAAAATTGTCACTCAATGGTTACACTCAAGGCCAGACAAATTAAGTTGGGAGCGAAAAACTCCACGAACTGGAAGGTGTGGTGGCGATGGTGGGGGGGGGAAGGCTTTGGAGCGTTACTGTAGGTGAGGAGGCAATCAATCAAGTAATCAGGCAAATTAAGGTCACAGGCTTGTGACCGTTATAAAGCGAGCACACGGGTGGGGGCGCGAAGCTCCACTAATTTTTAATGGTGGCCGGCACCTAAATAAACAACTGCTGCCACAGATTAAGGGGGGCGTGAAGCTCCACTGGGCTCAATGAGAGAAGCCTCCAGATTAAGGCCACTGCAGCACAGGAGGAGGGGAGGGGGGCGCGAAGCTCCTCAGTTGCGATCACGCAGCCAGCATCTATAAATCAGCGAGAATCAGCCACGAGGAAATTAAACAGGCCGCATTTACCGGAAGTAAAACAGAGGCGGGGGCGCGAGGCTCCTCAAGCGAATCACTCAGCCCGCCACGCTTCACCTTCAATTTAAATAGAGGGAGGAAGCAGCCGCAAAGGGAGCGTTCCGGCAGGCAGCTTATTTATTGCTCTCCCCCAACGGCGGCAAAATTTGCAGTTTAAAATGGCGGGCGCCGCTATAATTTGCCTCCCGAAACGGCCGCTAATGAAAGGGGCGAAAGTGAAAGTAAGCGAGGGAACGAGGAGAGCGCAACGGGAGGCTTGTCCCCCGAAGATCAACGTTCCAAATGCCTTCCCTTGAGGGGATCGAGGGCAAGGAATCCCCATGCCCTTGTTAGAGCCAGGAGAGCCCGCTATTAACGAAAGTCCACCTCCTTCTTCAAAACTCACAACACGATGTCAGGACGTTCCAAGTCAGCCAGAGAAGCAGTCAGTGTCCAAATCGAATCGCTAGAGCAAAGTCAAAACAGTCCAAGTCCAAATTTCCGAAAAAAGGCCAATAGGAAGGAAATAAAGGGAGAATTTTAGCCAGAGAGAAGTCCCACACACCAGTCAGCGCTGAAGGACTGAGCCAAAAACTGGGCATGCCCGGCAACAAGGCGGGACTAAGAATAATTGGCAGGCTCAGTCCTTCAAGCTGATTGGATGGGCACTACCCACGCTGGCTGCTGTCTCCACTCTCAATGGAGAATAAAACTGATCTGAACATCCAACGTTGAATCTTCTGAAAAATCAAATTAAACTCCTTGGGTTTAATATCTCAGCAAATATTAATTAGTAGGATTTTTTTTTTTCAATCTAGTTCAATTATTGGACCCAGATTGTTGGGGGCAATATGCTGACTTTGTAAACTGCTTAGAAAGGGCTCTAAAACAGTGGTCATCAACTGGTGGTCTGTGGACTACTGGTGGTCCGCAAGAATATTTTGGTGGTCCACAGAAAAATTATTTCCATTTTTTATATTGCACTAAATCAGGGGTCCTTAAACTATGGCCCTTGGGCCGCATACATGCAATGAACGTTTGTGTTGCTGCAGAGAGTCTCCCCCTTTGGGTTCTTTTTGTGTGGGTCAGGGGGGCAGAAAGTCGACTTGGGGTCTACTTCAGACTTCCTGGTGCGGGGCTTTGGGCGAAGGCTGGAGAAAAGTGCCGCTAGTGGCAAAGAGCCAGAAGGCCTTGTTCCAGTGGGACTGCATCATGGCCTGGAACTGGCTGATCATCTCAACCCGCTGAGCCTCTAGGTGCCGGTACCTGGCCTTGCACACCCACAGGTCTTCCCTCTGTTTGGAAAGCCTATGCTCCTAATCCTCAGTGAGGTGCTTCTGCTGAGCCTTCTTCTCAGTCAGATCCAATTTGAACTGAGCCAGCTGTTTTGCCAACTCTTTCTCGGGGTGGCTGCTTAGCTCCAACAACTGCTTCCTGTTGGGGCCCTAAGGAGCCTGGACGGGCAGGCGAGGAGTGGCTGGGAGGGAAAGGGCGAGTAGAGTCTGACAATGCGCCCCTCGACATGAGTGACATCGAGTTGGCCACAGCCACCCAGTCACATGACCACTGAGCCACGCCCACCCAGCCAGTCATTAGGCAGATCGTATTAGTGGTCCACGGGATTTAAAATTATGACTTTAGTGGTCCCTGAGGTCCGAAAGGTTGGTGACCCCCGCTCTAAAGCACTGTGAAGCGGTGTATAAGTCTAAGTGCTATTGCTATTGCTCTTATGTACAAAATTTTGCAGCCAATGGGCATATTAGAATTTTGAGAGCTTGCAATGTTCTCACAAAATGGCTACCATACTCTATGTCAGAGGTCTTTAAACTTATAGCCATAGCATAGCTGGCTGGAGAATTCTGGGAGTTGAAGTCCACAAGTCTTAAAGCTGCCAAGTTTGAAGACCTCTGCTCTATGTGGAGAGTAGCATATTTAATTTACCATAGGAAAAACTGGTGAGAATATTCCTTGTCACTTTTTTTCCCCCCATACAGGATGCATTCTACCAGTTAACTTTTGGAGGAGAAGATCCAAACGGGATTGCTGTAGTATATCAGATTCCTATTTATTTATAAGTAAAATAATATTTTAGATATTCTAAAGAATATTTTAGAAATCTAATGGGACAGGAAGCTGTGCCGATATCAACAGAGGCTGTGGCTACTACATCAGACTGCTTGTCACAGATCTCATGCCTCGAACCAAGAGAGATGAAAACATATCTATTCAATGATTTTAATTCCAAAAAACAAATAGTTGGAAAAGTCTACAAGCCTTTTAAACATTGTTTAATATGTTGTATTTAAATCTAAGACATCTTAAGATAGATAGCTGGGTTGCTGGCTGGCTGGTTAGACAGATATAGACAGACATTATTTTTACATTTTTATGTGATTATAGATTGACTGTAATAGGCAATGTAATAGGCAAATTTCTTTTCAGACCTTACGTTTTTTCTAAAAAGACAAAAACAAATCAGAGTTTGTAATAAGATGCATCACAATAACTCTTACCTCCATTGGCAATGTTAAACTTTACTCCAAATTCTCCTCCAGGTCCTCCAGGACAGTGACTAGCTGTGAGAATAATTCCCCCAGCAGCTTTGACCTTTCTGATAATGCAGGACACAGCAGGAGTGGATAAAATGCCATTCTGCCCAATAATCAATCTTCCAATCTAAATGCCAAAAAAAAAAAAAAAAACCCAATGTCAGGTGTGGTTGACGGTACGTGATTCATTGATTAAATATTATCGCTATTTTTAAAAAGGGAGAGCTTAGTTCCAAACATAATCATACTGGCTGACATCCAAACTGCACAGCCAATGATCACAATAAAACAGCAAGGATTTTCAACTCTGATTGTATTGATGAATAAAGAAGACTTACATATAAGTTTTATACATCTGCATCTATTTCATAGTGTTCACCTGCCTTTTTGCTCCATTATATCTTAATCTACAGCAAAATTACAGCTGGTGGCCGAAAACTCTATGTGCCATCAAACGGTGCCATAAATGAAAGTCTAATAAATAAAATTAACTTACAGCAATATGAGAAATCTTTCATTATAAGTTATATCCATAATACACATTCATCAATATGTCACACAGAATACAGAAATGTTAGAACTATTAGAATTATTTATATCATGTTATAAAATACAGATTGATGTCTAAGAAAATGTCTCTATTAAGAAGAAGCTATCTTAATAAAGACAGTCAGTGGTATAACTTCAGTAAAGTTTGGGAAAAACACTTGAGAATCAAAGCTGGGGTCTGTAATTTTGTCAATGGAAGTCATTAGAAATCAACTAGGCTTCATCAATATGCAGGAATCTGAAACATGTGGGTTCAACTGTAGGCTTAGCCCTTTAAAAGGCATGAGAAAAGACAGCAACTGTCATTCATGGGAACCTTTAGCAGGATCAAAGAATGATTGATAGCTAGGACCTGAAACTTTCCCCAGAGTCAGATTTCTGGGTTAAAAATAAAGGCCAAGAATACAGTGCATTTCCGAACACTTTGGCTTGCTGTGTTGTACTTGCCAAAATTAGTGTGAATCAAGAAGTAAGTCCCATTCCATTCTTACAGTATGACATAATTTTGGGTATGCAGTTACTAACAAGTTGCTCACTTTCTTTAACATAACAAGCAGTCATTAACTGAAATATATATATTTTGTCTTTCAATTGTGTCCAATTCTCAGAGACTCCCTGGATAAGTGCCTGCAGTTTTCAGAAGTGGTTTGCCATTGCCTCCTTCCTAGAGCTGACAGAGGCTGACTGGCCCCTAATCACCCAGCCAGCTTTATGCCTAAAGTGGGACTAGAATTCAGTCTCCCGGTTTTTAGCCTTACTGAATACATCAAACTGGCTTATTGTACTTTCATAGCGTTATTTTAATATTATTTAATATAGAAGTATCTTCAGAGGCAAATAACCTATTTCCCATTTGGCACCATAATACCGTGTTTTCCCGAAAACAAGACCCTGTCTTATATTTTTTTGAACCCTGAAATAAATGCTTGGCCTTATTGCCATGCACTCAAAAGCCTGATTGGGCTTATTATCAGGGGATGTCTTATTTTGGGGAAAACAGGCTATAAATTGACAAGAGTAAAGTTAGTAGAAGTACTTTATTACAATTAAAGACCAGCTCAAAAGCAGGAAGAATTGTGAGACAGGGAATAAAAATGCAGTAAAACCCAATAATTATGATATTGAAATTGGTTGAAGTGTGCTAAATTTAATAAATAGTAAAACAAAACCTTGTTAAAAGAAATAAAATTACAGTGACTAGATAATAACAATTGTAAATAAAATAGATCTAGGTGAATCGGAAGTCTGCTTAGATGTGGTATTATTAGCTTCAGCGAGGCATCTTTTACCATGACAGCAATAATAAATATAAATATAATAAAATGTGGGTTAATAGGTTAAGGTCTCTTTCATCATAGGGACAAAGTTTTTGTTCAAATAGGATATTCCAAATTTTCCCCTCCAGAACAACTGTTGGAAGAGCATTAACTCTTGTCAAGTTAAAGCTCTTCTGAATTTAGGAACCATATTTGACTCAAATATTTAGTTGGCTTGAAAACGGAAAACATCTTTGAGAGCCAGTTCCTTGGCACACTATTTAAAGGCAGCCACTGCATGTCTACATACCTCAGGATTGCTTTAAGGGAGAAACCACAGCACTTCGGTTTCATGTGCACTTTTGTAGATGAAACCAAGTCATCATTTAAAATCAAAAATGAAAATCAGAGGCATCAATTCCTGATGTAAAATGTGGAAAAAATGTAATTTCAACCAGTAAAAAAGATACATGGCCAGATATTACTTTCAATTTTAGTCACAACAGCCTCATGATTTAAGTCCATGTTGGGAACACAAATCCATCAAAGGATCTGCAATATATTTAAAAAATAATATTTCATCCTCTCTAAAGGGAGTGAAGGACCTATATGATCCCATTGGGCTCAGAACAAAAGTGGCAGTGTTGCACACTAGCTGAAAATAGGTAAAATAATGCACTGCTGAAGTAATACAAGGATTGCAGGACTGTTGCTGACTTTTGTTGCTAGAGACAACATACTTCAAGTGTGCCATGCATAAAACACTCCTATATATATGAAGATCTAAACTTCTTAAATTGGGTAAGCATGAATTTTAGGGTGTTTAGCAAATATGTATGTATGTGTGTGTGTGTGTGTGTGTGTGTGTGTGTGTGTGTGTGTGTGTGACTATATAAAACATAATTGTTCTATTTATATTACAATTACATAAGTTACATTTTATTACTATTATATACTGTATATACACACACCAATTTTGCATAATTAATGTTGAGTGCTTCTATCTTACAATCTGCAACTAAAATATATAAAGTTTGCTTTAGACCAATTGGTATCTAAGATAATAGCACATCATCCACCTAATTTTTAAACTAGAGTTCTCATAAAGTTTTATATAAGAAGAAGCAGGCATCCATTATTTTTTAAGTTTGCACTATGGGTGAGCTCCCATTACTTGTCCCAGCTTCTGCCAACCTAGCAGTTCAAAAGCACGTAAAAAAATGCAAGTAGAAAAATAGGGACCACCTTTGATGGGAAGGTAACAGCATTCTGTGCGCCTTTGGCGTTTAGTCATGCTGGCCACATGACCAGGGAGACGTCTTCAGACAGCACTGGCTCTTCGGCTTTGAAACGGAGATGAGCACCGCCTCTTAGAGTTGGGAACGACTAGCACATATGTGCGAAGGGAACCTTTGCCTTTTACCTTATGTGTAGCAATAAGTACAACAGTGATTCTGAAATTGATAAAATTGCATACTGTGTAGATCCGGACTTAAAAGTATATTTTCACTTATTGTAGATGTTGCAAAATAAGAAAGTGATCTAATACTGAATGTCTAGCTGTAAAACCTGTTCGTTCTTCAATCAAAATATTTTCTGATTTGATCCATTCCAAGGAACAAATTTAATCTAGAACTGCCTACCAGTCTGAAAACTGAGAAACTTAAATTTAAATCATTTATTTTTTTGAAAGAGGAAAGCCTGTTACTGGGAAATTATTGAAGAATAGAGCATGTTTGCATATTGAAGAGACCACCATGGTTGTTGTTGTTTTCTTTTTCAGTTGCTAAAATCCAAGTAATCTACTATATTGAATATCAAACGAGCTAATAAATTCTGCTTACAACTCTCCCTGATTTCTCAAGCCAGCTCTGGGATTCCTTTTGCCCCTAGTTGGTATGTAATCAAGTCTTCAGAGATAATAATTTTGTCATGATACCACTCTTCGTATGGTATGCAAAACAACAGCATCGCCATATATGGAGTTCAAGAATGTGACTTAGCGCCCTTAACATAGTGAGAATTTAGCAGATTTTGATGAGTGACGTGAGCCTGAGGCGTCCTCCCAGCGCTACAGTTGAAAAAGAAGAGGGATCTTCATTCCCTCTGCACATTCAAACGTGTATGAAGATGGGGTGCCTATAATGAATTTTAAATTGCTGTTAGCTGGACACAAACTGAGAACTTTTTGTTGAAGGAAGATAGGTGATGCTCGTCTCTGTATCTATGTGGTATTTTATTTACCAAAAAATATAGAAGAGAACCCCTCATCAATTAGAAATTTAAAAGAGGTTTATGAGAGACATTGTGGTGCATTTCCTTGATGTAGCAAAAGGCCATAGACAAAACACATGATCACCTAAAATTCATCAATAAATCCAGGCTATAAAAACCTTCATTTAGACATTAAACTCACTGAGTGATTTTGCATGTCTTAATCGATTTTACCTCACAAAATTGTTAGATTTATTTTTATTTTTTTTTATTTTATATTGGATTTCTATACCGCCCTTCTCCCTGAGGACTCAGGGCGGTGTACAGCCAGATTAAAAAACATGCAGAACAAATATTAAAAACAATTAAAAGATATATAAATTTGGCCCAATTAAAACTCATTTACCAATTAAAAACGTTTAAAACATTTAAAAACAGTTAAAAATTTCATCTTAAGCCAGCCCGGCTTGTTTAAATAAATGGGTTTTAAGGGCGCGACGGAAGGCACTGAGGTCTTGGATTCTCCTTATCTCTGGGGGGAGCTGATTCCAGAGGGTAGGTGCCCCCACAGAGAAGGCTCTCCCCCTGGGGGTCACCAGCCTACATTGTCTGGCTGATGGCACCCCGAGGAGGCCCTCTCTGTGGGAGCGCACGGGTCGATGGGAGGTCGTTGGTAGCAGCAGGCGGTCTCGAAGATAGCTAGGCCCTATGCCATGGAGCGCTTTAAAGGTGATAACCAACACCTTGAAGCGCACCCGGAAGACAACTGGGAGCCAGTGCAGCTCGCGCAGGAGCGGTGTTACATGGGAGCGCCATGCTGCTCCCGTCACTACCCGCGCTGCTGCGTTCTGGACCAGCTGGAGCCTCTGGGTGCTCCTCAAGGGGAGCCCCATGTAGAGAGCGTTGCAATAGTCAAGGCGAGAGGTGACGAGGGCGTGAGTGACTGTGCACAGGGAATCCCGATCAAGAAAGGGCCGCAACTGGCGAATCAGGCGAACCTGACAAAAGGTCCCCCTGGTTACAGCCGTCAGATGTTCCTCCAAGGACAGCTGCATATCCAGGAGGACTCCCAGATTGCGAGCCCTCTCTGTGGGGGCCAATGACTCGCCCCCAATAGTCAGTGATGGAGTCAACTGACTATATCGGGATGCCGGGAGCCACAGCCACTCAGTCTTGGAAGGGTTGAGCTTGAGCCTGTTCCTCCCCATCCAGATCCGTACAGCCTCCAGGCACTGGGACATCACTTCAAGGGCATCGTTGGGGTGGCCTGGGGTGGAGATGTACAGCTGGGTGTCATCAGCGTACTGGTGGTATCTCACCCCAAAGCCACGGATGATCTCACCCAGCGGCTTCACATAAATGTTGAACAGGAGAGGCGAGAGGACCGATCCCTGCGGCACTCCACAAATGAGAGGCCTCGAGGTCGACCTCTGCCCCCCTGCCAACACAAACTGCGACCGGTCGGAGAGAAAGGAGGAGAACCACCGCAACACGGTGCCTCCCACCCCCAACTCTTCCAGCCGGTGCAGCATGATACCATGGTCGATGGTATCAAAAGCCGCTGAGAGGTCTAACAGGACCAGAACAGAGGAACAACCCCTGTCCCGAGCCCTCCAGAGATCATCAACCAACGCGACCAATGCCGTTTCTGTGCTGTGCCCAGACCTGAAACCCGACTGGAACGGATCTAGATAAGATGTTTCCTCCAGGAATTGCGGAAACTGTCGTGCGACCACACTCTCAACAACCTTCGCCATAAAGCGAAGGTTGGAGACAGGACGATAGTTGGCCAATATTGCCGGATCCAGGGACGGCTTCTTGAGGAGAGGCCTCACCACCGCCTCTTTCAAGGCGGTGGGGAAGTAACCCTCACTCAATGAAGCGTTGATAACACCCTGGAGCCAGCCTCGTGTAACCTCCCGGGAAGCCAGTACCAACCAGGAGGGACACGGGCTGAAAACGGGCTTCAAAATTCTTGGGAAAATATTATACCAAAAATATTAGGGAAAGTAAGGTCATCACCAATGGCAGAAACTCCAAATGCAGAAGGGCTACTTCTCCATTTCTCCCTCTCTCTTTCCCTTTTAAAAAAAATTATCAGAATGCAACTTAAATTGATTATTTTCTAAGCTCACTCAGAAAAATGGACCGGTCAAACATTCTTAATACACTAGCTAAGAACAGGTTTTTGAATGATTACCAATAAGAAACATAAAGATAAAAGAAAGAAAAATAATTATGTAAAAACATTTATATTTAACTGATAATAAATTTATCACTTATTGGGTAGATTGTTCTTCAAAGCCTGATGCCTCCCAAATGTGTTGAAGCACAGTTTCAAATGCAAGGAGAGCTGGCTGAGGATAAGAATAGTATGCACATATATATGTACAGTTAGTCTTTGACTTTCAACCATTTGTTTAGCAACCGTTCAAAGTTACAACGGCACTGGAAAATATAACTTATGACCAGTCCTTGCACTTATGACCGTCCTAGCATCCTCCTGATCATGTGATCAGAATTTGGGTACTTGACAACCAACATGTATCTGCAATTGCTGCAACATCATGAGGTCATGTGATCGCCATTTGTGACTTTCCCAGCTGGCTTCTTCAAGCAAAGTCAATGGAAAAAGCTGGATTCACTTAATGACCACGATTCACTTAATAACTGTAAAAACACTGCAAAATTGTATAAAAGGTAAAGGTTCCCCTCGCACATATGTGCTAGTTGTTCCCGACTCTAGGGGATGGTGCTCATCTCCATTTCAAAGCTGAAGAGCCAGCGCTGTCTGAAGATGTCTCCATGGTCATGTGGCCGGCATAACTAAATGCCAAAGGCGCACGGAACGCTGTTACCTTACCACCAAAGTTGGTTCCTATTTTTCTACTTGCATTTTTTACGTGCTTTCAAACTGCTAAGTTGACAGAACCTGGGACAAGTAACGGGAGCTCACCCCGTTATGTGGCACTAGGGATTCGAACCACTGAACTGCTGACCTTTCAATCGACAAGCTCCGCGTCTTAGCCACTGAGCCACCACGTCCCATTCAAAATTGTATACAACTCCCCTTTAACCTTGATTAGCAATGGAAACTCTGATTCTAATTGTGGTTGTAAGATGAGGATCACCTGTAGCGCATGTAGTACTACAGTGGAAACACCAGATTGAGGAAGACTGCCATAACCAATCTGAAATGAGTTAAGGAAGTGCTGCGAAAGCATAATAAACTGTATGAATATTTTGGAATGAAATATAAAGCAAGCGCGGCTCCACATTCTTTCCTCTGAAAGTGAGTTCGTTTCCCTCCCCTTGCTTAAATGGTCATGCATAAAATGAAAACCATTCATCTAGAGCTAAACTAAAAACAACCATATTTCATTTTTAAAAGATGGTATTAATGTAACAGTAAATATTTATAGCTTTTAGTGAGGGATAAGTCCCTTATGACTTAGCAGTGTGCTTTGCAAACAAGATTTGTTATTTCTACCTTATTGGAAACAGTTGAGGTTTTCCAAATTTCCTTTAAGTCACCTTGTTCTTCCAAATTTCCCCTTTTAGAATTTACTTATTAGACAGTGTGGAACTATTCCAGCTCAATGGAACTGAGAAGCAAAATTCCATTGGGACTTCCATTACTAGCAATTCAAGGAAGGAAGGAAATTGTATTTGTTGTCTTAATGAGGCTGCCATCATCATCTGTTATCACCTCTGCTACTGTTTAAATGGAATTGAAATGAATAAGGAAGAGTTTGGGATGATTAACAGAACATTCTTCTACTTTGGCTGAGATTCTAACTCTAATCAGAAAACAGGGAAGAAACTCTTTCTCTGATACAAACTTTTTCAAATCTCTAGAGGTCTGCACAAGAAGGCCAAATTAGTAGAACTTTTAAAAGTAAAACTTTTCAGGCAATTCTAAGTCTTATCATATCTGACCTAGAATAATATCCACAATAATAACAGATAACAGATTAACAGAGTTGGAAGGGACCTTATAGGTCATCTAGTCCAACCCCCTGCTCAAGTAGGAGACCGTACGCCATTTCTGACAAATGGCAGTCCAATCTTTTCTTGAAAGTCTCTAGTGATGAAGCTCCCACAACTTTCGAAGGCAAGCTTTTCCATTGGTTGATTATTCTCACTGTCAGAAAGTTCCTCCTCATTTCTAGGTTGAATCTCTCCTTGGTCACTTTCCATCCATTATTCCTTGTCTGGCCTTCAGATGCTTTAGAAAACAGCTTGATGCCCTCCTCTCTGTGGCAGCCCCTCAAGTATTGGAAGATGGCTATCATGTCTCCCCTGGTCCTTCTCTTCACTAGACTAGCCATGCCCAGTTCATGTAACCATTCTTCATATGTTTTAGTTTCCAGTCCCCTAATCATTTTGGAGTATTTTTCATCCTTTTAAAGACTTTTTTGAAATCATACCCTTTATTTCTAGATCATACTGTAGACTTGTCTTCACTCAGCTTTTTCTGCCAAGGGAAGGTAGCAATGCTAAAAAGGTAGGAACAGATTCCTGCAAACTCTGGGGTAATATTTCCAGTTTTTGTTTGTATGCATGTCTTGTAAAGCAATACATATTTACATTGCACATATTTACAAAGTCAAGTCTTGATCCAATCTGCTTAAAAACATTCAAGCAATTCATAAAATGACAGGTCATATATTTTTGCTGAGTTAATAAAAAAGTAAGAGTCGAACAGAATAGAGAATGAAAGAAAGTCAATCATCTTAGCTTAAATTTTGTTAAGGAAAGGTGGAATAAAAATATTAAATAAATATTAAATAACCACTAGGATCAGTCACTATCACATATTTTTACTGAGAATTGCAAATACATTTCTAAGTTAGATTTGTTATTTAAAATGCACTGTGGCATAGCTTTTGGCATTTAGACAGAAAATCATAACATGGCATTGTGTGACATGTTTTACACATAAACATAGTCAACAATCCAGTTCAGACCTAAGAAACCAGGAAGCGATGCAGATTGTTAAAATTCACACTGTAAAGATGTTGCCAAATGATAGGTACAGAAATCATGTAGGGACTACACATATCCTTCACACGACTGTATGCACCTCAAATACATCAACATTTTGTACAGATTTTATGTGGTTTGTTCTACCACTTTTCAAATACACTACAAATGAGTAACAATGAGCCAGTTTGGTCTAGGGTTAAGGCACTAGGCAGATGTGGGTTTCAGCAGGTTCTGACCAGTTCTGGAGAACCGGTAGCGGAAATTTTGAGTAGTTTGGAAAACCGGTAGTAAAAATTCTGACTGGCCCTGCCCCCATCTATTCTCTGCCTCCCAAGTCCCAGCTGATTGGGTTGAAATGGGGATTTTGCAGTAACCTTCCCCTGGATTGGGGAGGGAATGGATTTTACAGTATCCTTCCCCTGGAGTGGGGTGGGAATGGAGATTTTACAGTATCCTTCTCCTGGAGTGGGGTGGGAATCAGGGGTGAAATGTTCCCGGTTTGGATCGGATTGCCCAATCCGGTAGCGATGCCGGTGGGTGGTTCGGAGAACCGGTAGCAAAAGTCCCTGCACTGCCCCCCATGCCCAGCTGAGCCATGCGATCATCAGAGGCTTTTTTTTTTACTTTTAAAAGCATTTTTTCTACAACCTCTTTGGCCGAAAAAATGCTTTTAAAAGTAAAAAAAAAAGCCTCTGATGATCGTGCGGTTCAGCTGGAATTGTCAGAGGCTTTTAAAAGCATTTTTTTCTGCAACCTCTTTGGCCAAGGAGGTTGTAGAAAAAATGCTTTTAAAAGTTAAAAAAAAGAAAAAAAGTTGGCCACGCTCACCCAGTCACTTTACTCCCCCCCAAGCCACACCCACAGAACCGGTAGTAACAAATTTTACATTTCACCACTGGTGGGAATGGAGATTTTACAGTATCCTTCCCCTGCCACGCCCATCAAGCTGTGCCAATCAAGCCATGCCACGCCCACCAAGCCATGCCTACAGAACTGGTAGTAAAAAAATTTGAAATCCACCACTGGCACTAGGCTACAAAATGGGCAACCATGAATTCTAGTCCTGCCTTAGCCATGAAAGCCATCTGGATGTCCTTTGGACAATCACTTTATCTCAGCATCTGTCACAGGATTGTTGTGAGCAAAATAGGAGGAGAAGGATATGTTGGATATTGAGTTATTTGTAAAAATAATAAAGGCAGTATATACTGTATCTGTAAATATGTGTGTGTGTGTGGGGGTATAATAAATAAATAAATAAAATGTCTGGATCTGAGTGACAAAACCCTAGAAAATGTATCCTTTAATATAAAAATGTATCAACAGAATATTAGTGCTGTTTCAAGCTTTGTGCAGCAAATCAAAAGTCATAATCCAAAAGAGAATAGAGTCAACATCTAAAGGGCATGGAGCCACGGTTAATACTTTTATTTTAACTTAAGATAATATTTTCATTTTTGTTTTGTTTTGTTTAGGTAATGGTGAGTTTGCAATGCCAACACTACACTATCAAAATTGCAGCTAATAGAAAATTCTATGTGACCAAGACTCAAGTCGCCTCGTACCATGAGATGGGCAGCAAATAAACTTAATAAATGCAAATAGAAGACTCTTTTTGCAACATCACAGCCCAAAACACAGTAGACTTAAGCACAAGCCTAGAAAGGCAATGAGTAGAGAAGTGGCAGATTGGAGAATCAAAGGACGTGGAAAATGCAGCAGAGGTGAATTAAGTGCTGGAAGGCAGCAAAAAATGCAGTGGAGAGCACAGCCATGAATAAATGTGTGGGAAGAATGTTTGGAGGAAAGGAGACTATGGGGAAATCAAATAGGTCATACACTTAAAGAATGGATGGAGAACTCCGACTTTTGGCTAGAATCAAGAAAGTTCTAATGTAGCGATGGTGAACTTTTAGGCACTGAGTGCCCAAACTCTGCACGCATGCATGCCCAAAATGAAAGGTGTGCACGCATGTGAACACGCGGATATGCGCAAATGTGCGCATGCATGGACATGCACGTGCGTATGAATGGACATGCGCAGCAGAGACCTGAAGACCAGCTGGCCGGTGGGAGGTGGGGCATCCCAACACCAGCAGCGCAGCTAGAGGTAAGATCTTTTTCTTTCGTGAGCTTCTATTTCGTCATTTGCAGGGAAACAGAAGTTCACGAAAGAAATGCCATGAAGATCTGACCTGGGGCAACAGCGCGCATGCCAACAGAGAGGGCTCTGTGTGCCACCTCTGGCACATGTGCCATAGGTTTGCCATCACAGTTCTAATGTATTTCAGATATGTATTAATATATAGAATGAGAATTTTCAAACTGAGTTGAATGCCTCACCATTTGGCAAACCGAGATAAGAGTGGAGGCACTGACTGAAGACACAAAGGGAAAACATAATTTAAAACTGAATGGAGACAATTCCACAATCAGATTGTTGATCATTTCTATTCCTATACTAGAGCTTCTAAGAATACAGCATTGCATGCAAAAC
This sequence comes from Pantherophis guttatus, assembly GCF_059756535.1. Taxonomy (NCBI): domain Eukaryota; kingdom Metazoa; phylum Chordata; class Lepidosauria; order Squamata; family Colubridae; genus Pantherophis; species Pantherophis guttatus. Next base: position 70,204,653 of record NC_142064.1, read on the forward strand.
ACAATTTCCTATCCTTATACTAATAGATGCAGGAAACAAATTGGCCAAACCTTGAAGGTTTAACATGCAGTAGAAGTTAATTAACTGTTCTATCATACTGTACTATCAACTTTACAACTGCTATATAATCAGTTGTTTTATTCTAAAAAAAACCCTGCAAGACTTTATCCCTTGAGAATGTGACTACTCAAATGTTTTGTACTTCCAAGTATTAGAAGCATTTAAGTGGGAGCCATGAACATGTTCCAATTTTCTTCGCATGGATCCCTTTAGCTATTAAAATAACTATGCCTTACTTTATGTACTGTATGATCTGGATGGTATTCTCAATTTTTAAAAAATGTCTTGCTGGTTTATGGGCTTCGAACAGGATCTATGTAGACAGACTAGCCCATCTGTTGAAGAACCTGAGAAGAGTGTACATTTGGGTTGGACAATTCTGTAGAATATCATGAAGCACAATCTGTTCTTAGATGTTTCAAGTTTTGAAAAATTCTTAAAACAATAACAAAAATGTATAGATTTGAAACATACTGGTGAACAGACATTTACAGTCTAGCTGTGAGGGTTTTTTTTGTGTGTGTGCAAAGGAGTTCTTAATCATGCAACTCCTTTTCGCAAACCATAGAAGAGTATTTCTCAAAAGGCTATGTTTTTTTCCCTTTTAACGAAAATAAAAATGAGCTGAAGAAACCGGGACACATGGGTGAAATTGTTTAAAACGTACTTGACCAGAGTGTCTAGAATGTTTGAGCCCGCAAACCCTATACATTCAAATAATGGCTTGTTCTAAATTCTCTGTGCCTTGCCTTAAAATTAAAATGACATAGTTTATTAAAAAAAGCTAACTCTTAAAATGCCTTGACTTTTAATACATTTCAGTGGAATGTAAAACTATTTCTGTCTATCCGTATTTAGTCAAGGCACTATTATCAGAATTCTAACGTCCCATATATAGTTTGAAAAATATAAAACACATAGTCACATAAAATTCTATCTGAGTGACTTATTAAGGAAAAATCTAAGAATTGCTACTTTGACCAACCTGTTTCATAATTGTCATACATAAAGTTAATAAATTAACTTTGATATATGCATAGACAAAAAGATTACATCTCAGATGCTGCCAAGTTTTTGTTTTTGTATTCCTTATATGTTCTTTGTAACAGCCAAGTTCACATCATTTAACGTAACTTGTTCAAAGAACCTTCTTGGATGCGAAGCAAAATGTTTTCAAAGAAAAAAACCCAAGAAAGTCCAGTTGCCTTTTGGGAAAGCACTTTTAGGACAACCATGATCTGGATGATTGAGAATCTCCATACACTGTCCATTTTGGTTTCTCAACCAGTTTTCATGGTTTAACTTACTGCGTGATACTGGCCAACTGTAATTTAGTCAATAAACCATAATTAATAAAAACACTGCTTAATGAACCAGCTAATGTTTTTCCCATTTTAATCAAATGTTATAGTGCACTGAAACTGAAAGTAAGCTGTCTTATAGAAAGTAGTACTGCATTTTTAATGCTTCTGGCTCATAATCGTCATTACTGGCAAATGGTCAAATAAGAGGCATGTTTTTAAGATTCTGGATCAAACATGGAATTTTTTCCCCATACAAAGCATGTTCTTCAGCTCTTTCCCACATTCCACAATGAAGAACAGATTGTTTCCCTCACTTATATTTTTTCCTCAACAAATTTAACAAGATTAGATTAAAAGAAGAAAGTCTCAGCGTTCATGACAAGTCAGGTTTTTCAAGAATATAATAAACATTTAACTAATTCTAAATTATGATGGCATTTGATAAGGAAATGATTATGAAGCCAAGTCACTACGATGTCAAAATAGCAGCACTATAACCTGCAGTTATGAGAAATTTAATCACAAAGAAATTATGATTACAATATAGTCGTCTGATCTGTCCTCCTGACGTATCTTGTAGGGAAGGTCAAGTCTGATGTGTTACAACAGAGAAAAAGGTTAGATGTTTTTTAATGTCAACAATTTGGAATACTTAATTAGGGGGCTCCAAAATGCACAGCAAAGGGGAAAAAAATTAAAGTGCTGATACTGTACAGTATGGACAAAATATCCAAGTAATGGGAGGGGATAAAGAAAGAATCTACTGGAACAAGTATATGCTGTGTGGGTGATCAATTATATCCTAGGCTAACTAAAATATTTTCCAGGAACTATTCCAATCAGAACTCACAGGACTCTTCTTCACTGCTGAGTTGATATGCTCTCCAGCAGTTGTTTAGTCAGCAAAACAATATGTCAGCACAATGTTGACTGGCCCCATTCAGATCCCCATTCTACCATAAAACAATGTCACCAGATTGGATTATCCTTATTTATTGTGTACCAGGTTAAGGCAAGGGACTGATGGATTCTCCTTCCTCCAGGTGTTACCTGTGGGCCATCAATCACTCTCCCTAAATGGGTGGAGTGAGTATAGACAGTAGCTTAGGCCAATGAGTTCTAACTCTTCTGTGCAACAAGGATTTGTTCTCTGTTTACTGTCTGAGGAATCCATACAAGACCCGAAAAGTCCTATGCAAAGCACCAATCAGGCATTATCAAGCAGATGTTTCTGAAGTCCAAGCCAAATTGGACACAGAGGACCAAACCCAGCGACCAGCCAGAAAGGAGCATAACTACAGCAATCTAAAGTGGCAATAACAACAACAACAACAACAACAACAACTGATGAAATCCTAAATCCTGACCACACTAGCAACCAAATGGTCAGTGAAGGGTAACAAACTTTAGCCGTTAAAATTATATCAGAACAAAAAACAAAATATAAAATTTAGACCTGAAAGAGGTAAGGATGCTTGTCAGAGACTGGAGGTGGGAAGGAGGCTGGCAGTGAAAAACTAACATGACAGAAAAAAACATTATGGGCCATGTTTGTGCCTTAATCAGGAGCAAAAGAGGAAGAGACAACTTTTCCAACTCATCTGATAAAATCCTACAGTTAAGATCGATTTAGCCTTGGAAATCATGCTGGCTAATTAGCTGCCTGCTTGGTCTTGCTTATTCTAGTTTTTAATCTTCTTTATCTCCAATTTGTGCTTTGCTCTTTACAATCGCTAGCTTCAGATTATGTCTATTCAAGTTTATATCTGGTTTATGTAGGCTATTCATAAACTTTTTTGTGTATAATTTTGGAATGAGCAATCAACTGAGGTGCCAAGAGGTGCATCATCAAATCTAGTTTCTTAATATCAGTAGAAAATATAAATGGTGGGCACTCCTTTTTAGATTATCTCTCTCTTTGTTAAGAGCATAACAAAGACCATGTCAAAATTCTTCAGTAAAAGTATGAAAGACATTTGCAGAGGATTTGGCTGAATGTTTTAATTTCCTTCCAAGGCAGATTTGTCTCCAATACTTTCCCACAGCAAATCTACTATTGTCTTTTCAGAGGGAGATTCCTTATTCTCTGCAAGCCAAGGAAAAGGTCAGGCAGATGTCACTGACTCAGAAATATACTGTATGGCCTTCAAAAATAAAATAATGTGATACGTATAGCTTGGATATTAAACATATCCTTGTTATATTGAAATTATTATGGGTTTTAAACTTGTAAATCGGCTTTAATTATGTCTAAATCACAGTTTTCTTCCTAAATAGATTTACTGGCGTGATGGAACTACTTTTAAACTAAAGGAATGTAGATAACCATATTTGAGAAACTGTAATCTTTCACTTCACAGATTTCAAATCCACCTTATTCTATGAAATTATGGAAATATAAATAAATTACAAGAGTTGTTACTGGCTGAATTCACACAATACACTTACACATATTTCACCACATACTCTGCTTAGTTAACACAACTTCCTGATTGTGCTAACACACACACCACATTGAACTAACCATACCGACTGGGTTTGCACTATAAGCTTGTAGTTCTATTAGGTCATGAAAAGGCAGGAACAGCTGAAAGCATGCCATATGCAAACTATATGATCAGGCAGATTGAGTGAATAAGAATAACAAAAACAATGGGACACTATACCAGAGGGGGGGAAATTAGACAAAGACTTCGGAACAATTTGATAGATATAGTGGAAAGCAAGACAACACAGTGCAAAACCACTGCATTTTTTCCATACACTATTGGAGTAAATATGTCACACTCAAACTCAATATGTCAAACACAGAGAAATTTAGTAAGCTTCCGAAATAAACCCCAGTAAACTGTAAAATATCAATAGCTGTTCTCTAACACTCACAACAAACCAGTCAGTACACCAAGTCTTGTAGCACACTTTGATCATTACAACAGTCAGGAACTTACACAGATGGGGCAATGAAGGGCAGGCTTACAAATAGATCTACAAAGGAAAGCATGGGCCCTTATAGATATAAATGAAATTGGATGGAAGCCATAAATAACCGAAAGTGACAGAATATATATCCTACACATTTGTAATAAAATGTGATAGAATAAATCATGAGCTGCAGTTCCATTACTCTATGGATCCAATCCATTATCCACTAGAATAATGGCAACTTGAAGATTCAAAAGGAGATCGGATCCAGTTGACCTTATAAATTGGTTTTACAAGATCAACTGGATCCAATCTTTTTTTTTTTTTGAATTCAGAATTCTCCAAAATGGATAAGAAGGACAGATTGCCCTAATATCATCCTCATCCTGGGTTAGAAGTGCGGCCGGGGGTGGGGGTGGGGGGCAATCCCCTAATATCCCGCTGGAGAAAGTCCGCCTTCAACGAAGCTCCGGAGGAGCCCAAGGGAGGAGGCGCCGCCCTTACCCCGTTAGCTGCCGCCATCTGCACCACCACCTCGGTGGCCGTCCTGCTGAAGTACCTGCCGTCGCTGCCCACCACCATGGTGCAGCCCTGGCGGTCGCGCAGGTCGATGGAGGAGAGCAGGCTCTGGATGAAGTTGGGCAAGTAATTGCGCTGGCCCTCGAAGACCGCGGTGGGCCTCCTCAGCCCTCCGCCGCCCGTCGGCTTCTGGTCCTCGTACGGGACCGTCTGCACGGTCAGCACCGGGATCGGGCTCCCTTCCATGGCTCTCGGCTTCTAGCCTGCACGGGATCCCGGCAAGGAGCTTCTTTCGGTCGGCGCGGCGATGCTTCTTGCCCGGGGCGCTCCCCTAGGCTTAGGAGAAGGATGAGCTCCCAGCGCCGCCCCGCCCTGCCCAGCCACCCCACCGCGCCTCTTTTCCCGCCTTAATCCTCGTTCTGCCTCGGCGTCCCGTAGCTGTGCATGATGCCGAAGGCAAGTTCGCTTCAGGAAAGCCAAGAGCAAGAGGTTTCTTCCCGCCCGGGACGCTCGCAGCCGCTTTGCCCGCGCTCTCCCTCTCTGCAATGTCCTCCGGGACGAGCCAGCTGCCCTTTTCGAAGAAGGACACGAGGGGGCTGCCAAAGCCTCTTTTGCAGGCGGCAGCCTCGGCCAGTAATAACCCTGGTAAGCGAAGCTGAGAATTGTTGTCCGCTGCCAGAGATGTAACTAGAAGCTGGGGCGTCTCTCTCTCTCTCTGTGAAAGACATTTGTTCCAGAGGATCACATCCTGTCAGTCCTCCAGCTTTCTATTTTGCACAAAGCCGCCCAGCCCCTTTATAGATCAGCCTGGCCCGCTTCTCGACTAAATGGTTGGGAATGCTCTTTTTTGGATCAACTAAAAGAGAGCTCTGGGCTGGAATCGCAGCCCATAAGGTGTGTTAAGAGGGAGGTTTGCCCATACACCCACATGCTAAAAGCATTAGGACAATGTTCTGTTAGGACAATGGGATCAACCAGGATGAAAGGTTATGTATTTCCAAAGGATCGCATGACACACCAGCATTGACAGTGCAGTTGGGTTCCTTTTATAACTTGCATTTGATTTAGTAACCTCCCCCCCTCCCCTTACTTTAGGCCTTAGTATCAGGTGAGTTTTCCAGTCAGCATTTTTGAAAATGTTCTAAAAACAAAGTTAGGGTTTCCTTTTTCTAATACTGGAAGCGGCTGGTATGTGTTAGAAAACAAGAAGTCTCTTCCAAATAGTAATTAATTGAACATTATCTGCTTAGTTCTTTAGCCAAATAAAGTTGCTATAATGGCTGCTTAAAATCAGAATTTTACAGGCCCCACCCTCAGGTTTGCACTGTGTAAGACACAAGGAAAGGAGAGAAAGGTGGAAGAAAAGAAGACTGATAGCAGTGATGCAAAATATACTTAATTTTCCCATAGTTTTATTCTGCATCTCTTGTTTTTATGGATGTCCTGTTGTCTCCCCCCATTCTTATTGTTCTTTCTGCTCTTTTTATTTTTTTAATGAATTTTTTCTTTCTCCCCTGGGTCAGAAATCCAACCAGAGAAAAAAGAAACATAATTGGTGGTTAAATGGAAACCATTCCGTAATGGTTTATTTCAGAAGAAGGAATCACTTTTTTCTCTTTCTCCTTTGAGATTAAATCCTAGGTCTCCATCCACCAGATCAACAGGACTGTACTACATTATTATCATATTTTCAAGCTCTTAGATAAGAACTTTTTTTTTTCAATGCCAACAGGCTTCTCAGACTATAGCCCCAAACTGGGATAGCCCTGGCTAAACTAGAACATATTCTAATCTTAACACAATTTACTATCTAAAGACCATTAAGTCCAGAATCTAAAGTTACCCAATAAATAATATACTGTTTCCTCACTGTGCTATTTTGGATCCATTACTCTGATGATGCCAGAGATAGTTGGGGACAAGACTGGCTGGAAAAGAATATGGAAGAAAAAAATATGTCACAATAAGAACACACTGACTGACATAAAACAATTCAGTTTCTCATCATGTTAAGGGAAGATAAGCATATTCTACATATGTTCCTAAATACTGTGAATATTTCTCCTGTATGTTTAAATGGGATAAACTTATACCTCAGGAATTCTAACCAGCAAGTTTTGGTCAGGGAGCTATTGATTATACACATTGCAGGAAGGAATTCACCAGGCTTATTCCATATAAAGTCACAGGCTGGGGCGATATTTGCACACCATGCTTACCCATGGTTAACCTCATGGTTTAGTCTACCCAGTTTCATATTAATATGCTAATTTATGGAACAAGGAGTAGGGTGGACACCATCATTATGAAATATGTCTTTGGGAAGGTTAGGACATGGATTTACATAGACGGAGAAAGTAATGGAAATGTGATGTCTCCACAGAAACTATTTCTTTTGTATGTATCTCATGTTTTATATGCACCTATGTAAATGAACTTTATGTACCTTGTGATATGCATTTAATCACTGGAACTTCTGGACTCGGTGGCTTTGATTACAGGAAGGGGAAGGGGTAAAGGACCTTAAAAAACTGCTATATAGAACAGTTTGAAATTTTTAATTGTTAGAAATAGGTATTATTTAATTGCAGCTTGCTTAACAGCTTTGTTTAGCTGAAATACTTGGTCTTAAACTTATCTACAGGACTATGCATACAGGAAGTCCTCATTTAGTGATCACACTTAGATCAGCAAATCAGAGTTAAGTGAAGCAGCCACTAAGTGAAGCTGCAACTGTGCTTACGATGTTATTTCAGCTTTCCTTTGCTTTACAGACCTGTCAAGGTAGTAAATGGTAGTAAAATTACTTTTTCATCACAGTTGATGAAAACAACTGTGCAAACAGTCACTAAACGAGGCAGTTCAGTTAATGAGGACCACCAGTATTTAGAGAAAAACACCAAATGGAAATTACAAGTAAGTATATACTATATGTGTGAGGACAAAACACGAAGAAGTACATTGTCTTCCAGTAACCAGCAATTCATCACTTTCAGATAAATGATGAAATGCTTTAAGCACCAGCACTAAATCCAGCAAAGGGTGGGGCGGGGCTGTACCATGTTTGTAATGTAAGTCTTGCACATTGGAAAACACTCTGAAACAAATTCTAGGATGTTCAGTCAGTTCATATGGAGCATTGGAACAGCCACAATGCATAAATCATGTTTGAAAACGAAGGTATCCGATTGCTTAATTTCTACTCTTGGCAGGTTTACCAAATGCTTTTAGTTTAAGCTTATTTTCCATTATATTTATGCAAGTGGGGATACACAGCAAAATATTACTGTGCATTTTCTTCCTTTACAAAGGTTGTTGCCAAACCTAATTATTCTGAAGCAAAGTTTGGAAAACTATTTGGGATTTACAAAGAGGCAAAAAGAAATCTGGAATAATGTTTCTTTTTTCCCTTTCATTATGTAAGAAGAAAAGACCTGTTTGTAGTTCAGAATGCACATTTACCTGCTTCCAGTTTTCTATTTAAACCAAAGGTAAATAGCACTATTCCTGTGGACAGAAAAAGTATTAACTTATTTAGCATCTGCTAGATTTTCTATTTCATCCAGCTTCCATTTTCAGTGAAAAGCTCTACCAATTCTATTATTTTATTATGAACACTTATCTCTTGTCCTGAGCTATATTAAAATTGTTTAACATGTACACATAATGAAAAATAAAACAATTGTGATACACATCCCTGCTACATTACATATGGATATGTTTATTTCACTGCTGTATTGGGTATTTTCTTAACTGCCTGAATGTTCTGCATAGAAAGGCTAATTGTTGAATAACTGCCAACAATCTTTGTGAAATGTAACAAATAAGCTCCTGGGAATTAAAGTTATGGAAAAAGTAAAATAATTTTCGTGAATCATCAGAAAAATACTATTTTTATGCAGCTCAATGCTTGTAATTACTTTAAAAATATTCACAAATGCTAAAACATGCATATGTATTTTAATCTCAGTTATGAAATTGATATGAGATTGCATTAATCAGACATTATTAAATATGTATAATTCTAACGTCTTAATATTCAGGATAAGTATTATTGTTTTGGATCTAATATATTTGAAAGGGAAAGTGATTAACTAAGGGTACTGTTGAAACGCAAACCTTTTCAGCCCAAGATGTTTTTCTGACAAAATCTGCAAAAATTGTGGCAAATATTCCAGCTAAAACTTATAATGTTAATCTCACTATATTGCATACCTTTTTTTTTCTTCCTCTCTTTAAACACTGTACTGACTACCAGCAACTGGGCAGCAGGTTCAGAAACTTATTCCGTGCTGCTTTTCTTCTTGGACAAAACCTTAAATAAATCATCCACGATAATTGCACCAATCCTAGAATACAGTACTAAAAAAACAAAATAAGATTTAATAATCTTATTAAAGATTAAGATTAAAGCAAGCAAGAAAAGAAAAATCCAGAACAGCAGCTTGGTGCCTGTATTTTAAACTTTTTTAAATACCTGAGAAAGTGGTTAAATAGCGCCACCTGGAGTGAAAAATCTTCATTTGTATACTATATTTTTTTCAAGATACACATAAACCTTAATTGGAACAGTGCAGTTCAGCTGTAAAAAAATATAAGTTATCGTAACCTTGAAAAAAAGTTGTTAACCACTATTAACACAAATTCAGGAGCAGTTTTCTTTCTTGTTAATAAAACATACCTTATATCCTTTAATTGCTTGCATTTTTAATATCTATGTATACTATCAAGACAAATTTCCGAATAAAGTTAAGTCATAGATATATGTGTGTATGCATGTATATATGTTTAGATGGATGTAGATAGATAGATAGATAGATAGATAGATAGATAGATAGATAGATAGATATAGACAGACACATAAATTTCATTATTAGCCCAAGTCAATCCACTGCAGGATGAAGTGCCATCTTCAGCTGTTTTCCAACTGCTTTGACATTTTTTGCCATTTATAGTTAACACATTGTATAAGTAACAACCTGTGTTGATGTATGGTTAGAAGCTTGATGTTGAATGCAAAAGCTGTACAGAAATTGAAAGTTGCATAAAGAAGCATGGAGCTACAAATGCTTGATATAATGCAATCTGACAGGAAAAGATGAGTGAAAGCATCTTCATTGAAGGTTATGAACTGTATTTTGCCTTACTGGTCCAGTGTGGGCTATTAGATAGATGTTTTTTGATTCCCCAATCTGGGGCTATGAGATGATGTTTAGCCTAAACACACACTTAACCAAAAATGAGAGCAAATTTTACACAGTTAGGTAGTACTGTACTATTTTTAAAAATTATTTCCGCATTGCAGAAAAAAATCCCACATATAACTCGCACACAAAGAACCACAAAAAATTAGTATGGCTCCTCTGATCTACTACTTTATTGTAAATGTGCAGAACATTAAAAAGATAGCTTTCTCAATTTCACAAAAATGTTTTTTACTATCTTAATTTATTGTTTGATTCTGTGTAACACAGTTTGCCTTTACATAAGTCTCACAGAGGTAATAACAGTTTGTTTTGATAAAATCCAGATCTCCCAGATTCATGTATAAAACACAGGATGGAAATAGATTAGATATTAAAAAGCAAGCAGATGACATAGGATGCTTAATTCTCCATCTACCCCAGCAGATGAACTGGGTTAGTGGAAATCTTTATCTTAACCTCCCTGCAGTCTGCTCTCCATGAACTTTTTTTTATTGAATTGAAGAAAAATCCATCCAAAACTATTTTGTTGTCTGAAGCAAATAATAAAATGAGGTTCCCTCCATTCCAGAAATAGAAGTTGATTGTATTAATAGCTGACCTTTGAAATTTTGCTGTGGGATATAATTACTGAACTAAATTAAATAGGATACTTTTTGAGGCCTAGAACAGATTGTATAATACATACTGATCTATTCTCCAAGAAGAGCAATCTGTTCATATGACAAGTACCTATATTTGACTTCGGTGCCAAAAACACTCTAACTCATAGTACTACCCTGTTTCTCCCAAAATAAGACAGCCCCTGATAATAAGCCCAATCGGGCTTTTGAGTGCATGGCAATAAGGCCAAGTGCTTATTTCAGGGTTCAAAAAAATATAAGACGGTCTTATTTTCAGGGAAACATGGTATAATTGTTCGCTTGTAGTTCAAAATACGTTTTGATGCTTTATAAAAAGAATAAACTAAGGGATGGGAAATCTATATAGAAATAGAAATGCAGACAGAGATCTTTTCAGTTCAAAACTTATAGTTGCTGAGAATTAGGAGGAATGTTGAACCAACTAGCTGAAAGTAGAATGTAAGGAATAACAAAAAGTGATAATTTTTAGTTTCTCTAAACCTGTTGATGTTTGACAAACAAATATAATGGAAGATTCCTGGACTTCTGGTCTCTGTGTGGAGCTAGTCTCTCTTTGGATCAGCTTAAAACTTGGTTAATTTCTTGGATTTTAGGTGTTATATAGGTTTAATGTGAGTGATTACAATCATTAATGAGGAATACAGCATTATATAGGTAGGCATGGGAGGACAGATGAAAAGGACCAGACTAATATTGTCTCCAGAATAACCCACAATATTTAAGAAAAAAGAGGAATGAGTGTTCTGCTGAGCTGCAAGGAAACACAAACAAGTTGCTATAAGGAGGTAAATGCAAAACCTGGGAATCAAAGTGCCTCATGCTCTTCATAAAATGGAACATCTTTTATCAATTTAGCCCTTTCATCTCAGTTGTCTATTTCTGTTTTTATTTAAAATGTTGACAATCAATGAAGCGGTCCCTTGACATGAATTCAGCTCCAATCCAATTCTGATTGGAAATCAGGATAGTCTGCTTTCTTTTTTTTAGTTCAGTCACACTTCACTTCAACACTGCATTAAAGTGGATCCTTAGATGTTAGGCACATGTAAACTTTGCTCAGTCACTGCCTGCAGAAGGATGTAATTTTCGTTATGTAGGAAGCTGTGCTTCACCCCAGGAGGGTAATCAGACACCCTCATCGGTGTGGTGAGAAAGAGGGAGACCTGGAAAGTGACTTTCAGAATTTAAGGAGCCACCTCTTCAGTTTGGGGGGAGGGGTGTGCTAAAGCAGAGCAATCGGAGGTCAAATTAAAGATCCGACGTGTCCTTGAAACTGCCGCCTGCAAGCGATTTGCAAAGTCCGATGAAAGAAAGGGAGCGCGGATCTAAAAGGCAGGAGACGGACTGAGGGTCAACTCTGAGTGACCCGCGAACAGCGCTGCAGGACCCTGACCGGTGCCGGGAGTCAGCAAGGTCCTCCACGAGGCTACGAAGCGTTCCGGGCGGGAGAGCAGAGCCGGGCTGCGGTTGCAGATGGCGGCGGCAGAGGAAGGGATCCAAGCGCTCAGCTGCACCAGGGCGGGCGCCGTCTTCATGATGCTCTCGATGCTGAAGGAGCACCTGCTGCTGCTGCCGTCGCCGCCCTGCTGGCCGATCTCCCCCGGGGCCCGCTTTTCTTTTTCCCCGGGACCATGGCGCCCCTTCCCCGCTTCTTCGGCCACTCGGGCCGCCCCCGCACTTTTTTCCGTCGGCGGCGGCGGCGACGAACAGGCGGGAAGAAGCCCGACCGCCGGAGGCAGCAAGGCACCACCAGGGGGAGGCGGGAAGAGCAGGATCCCGGCGGCGGCGGCGTCGGAGGACGCGGGCCGCTTGAAGCGCTGCCTGCGCCTGAGGAAGCTGCCGTTGTGAAACATGCCCTGCGAGGCCGGGTGGAGGCGCCACAAGTGGCCTTTGCCGGGACTGCCGGGCTGGCGGGGCACCTTGACGAAGCAGTCGTTGAGCGAGAGGTTGTGGCGGATGGAGTTCTGCCAGGCGGGGAAGCGCCGGCCGTAGTAGGCGAAGCGCCCGCGGATGAAGGCGCAGATGCCGCTGAGAGGCAGCTGCTGCTGCGGGCTCTGCAGGATGGCCATGGTGATCAGCGCGATGTAGGAGTAAGGGGGCTTGGCCAGCCCCTCGGGGGCCGTCGCCGCTGCAGCTGCCACCGTTGCTCCGGTGGGCTGGCTGCTCCCGGCGCCGCCGCTCCGGCTTTCCTTCGGACGGGTCCAGAGTCCCCGGCTGCTTTGGCCCAAGAAGCCGGGACTTTCTTCCCCATCTGAATTCCGACCTTCTCGGAGATGGTCCTCAAAGGCTTCCTCGCCGGATGGGCTCATAGGAAGGGAAGATCCACCCACGCGGCCACGAAAGAAGGGCGAAGAGGACCTGCAGCCGGTGCAACCGAATGACCCAGCTTCGAGGCTGTGGGGGTCTTTTATTGCCCTGTTTCTACCCTCCCTGTCAACTGAAGAGGGAGGGTCTCCTTTTCCATTGGCATGCTCCAATCCCTGGGGAAGGAGGGAGCGCATCGGAGGTGACCCCCCCCTTTTCCCTCTGACTCTGATAGGAAGGTGAACTCAGAAGTCCTATGCAGGTGTCCCGTGTGAATAGGGTCTTAAAGAGGGGCATGGCATGGCTCTCCATATGAGTTCCAGTCCAGCAACCCTTGATAACATTGTTAATGGTGACAGAAACTGTGGTCCAGAAAACTTAACCCAACTAGCCCAGATGGGCTGAAATAAAGAGAGCTGCAATATTAGTATGGAAGAAGTAGGAACTGTCTTTAAAAAATTATTGGGCTCAGAATTCTCATAGGGTTTTTTACTCCATTGTTTTGGTAAATTAACGTTGGCTGAAAGACCCATCCTACTTTCTGGTGGTTTACAGTCCCAAAATCGCAGAGTATTCTGGAACAGAGCCTCCAGGGAATGACAATTTTTAGAAAGCAAGGCAAACTGGACACTCAGGTAAAGAACCCATGGCTTATTCTTGAAGAGGGAAAAATAAACTGGGGAGGTATTCCAGGTTATACAAGGTTAAGAAGGAAGAAACGATAGATGAAGAAACATCCCCCCCCCCCAAATCATGGGAGGCACAGCACTTTACAGATACGGATAAGGAACCTTTTTAATTTAAAAAAATAGAGGGGGAAAAAACTTATCCATAAACAAACAAAAAAAAAAAGCAGCACAAAAATTAAAATTCCTGTCAATTGCAATGAAGAGGTCAAAATATATTACAATGTATTATACAAAATATATTACACATACAATAGGTATGTGGTATGATACAGATAAATCCAGGAAATCATTATTTATTCATGCCAGGAAAAACATAATTATCCATCAACGAGTTTCATTCCTAGACTCCAAAATAATAAAAAAGGTGAGAAAGAGAAAACTTGGTGCAGAAAATTCAAGAGAATTTTTTGCTCAGCTGATCTGCTAACTGTACTCTGGAACTGATCCAACTCAGCCCTGTAGTTCTTTCATTGTAAATTCTGCCACATGCTTCTAATATATTTGTGTTTAAAAATAAATGATATTCATCCCATCCTCTTTAGAATTAAGTTACTCTGCATAACAGTGCATTGATTACAAAGCTTGAAGTAGATTGTAACATTTACACAATTCTTTTTTGTTTTTTTATGTGTACATTAATCAACATTAAACTAAATGAAAGAAGTTTATTTATAAAACACCACTGCGCTACACTGTAAAAGTAATGAATTCTCTTTTTTTAGTGCTTTTTACCCTATCAGTCAGGCAATAAGACATCTACCGTCTTGTAACATCACTTAGGGTAAACTCATACATTTCTGGTTAAATATATTTAAATTTTAGAATAATCTTTCTGATGTTAAGCTATTGCTTATTGAAATATACTGTTGAATGTTTAATTTCAAACCATAGCTTGTTCATCTATAATTGACTGAATTACAAAATTCACCAAGATTTAAAGCTTTCTAGAAATAGCAGAACATATTAAAGCAGTTATCCAGTAATATATTTTTTTTAAAAATAGTCAAACTGAAGAAATAACCTACTTATCAAATTCACCAAAATGTATTATTTTCCTATCACGTTAAAAAATAGAAAATAACATCCTTGTTTTAACTATTTAAAGTCCCTGGATTAGAAGTACTGGGCACCTAATTTTATGCAATCTTACTGCAATTATATCAATGGATCTTATTCTTTACCAAATGTTTAGAATTTCACTTTAAGAACAAGTCTGATTTTAAAGATTACTCAAGGTCAACCAGCCACTTCCACTGATAGAATAGAATTTACCCTGAGCATGAGAAAATCAGTCAGACAACTGGTAAAGTTGAAAAGTAGATGGAAATCTTAAGATTTATGTGAAATCTGATACATTAGAAGAGTTAATACAGTAGTGCTTTATTATAGGGTGTGATACTTAGGTTCATTTGTCCTTGTATCTATGGCTTCCAAAGAAGTAACGTGCTGCCTTAGAGATTCAGGAAGTCAGTACTTGGGATGGCAGTCCAATTATTCCAATTAGGCAACTGAACTGAAACCAGAGTTTGCAGCGCAATGGAAAAGGGTGACAAATGAATGTGTTTCTGCAGTTTGCAGAGAGAGAGACAGAGTGACAGAGAAGCAGAAACACACAGAGAAATCACTGGCCAAGATTATTCTCTTTAAAGAACTCCTCATACTCTCTACCTTTGAGGGGTTCAAATGTCCTTTCAAGCAGAGGCTCATGCTCTTACTCTTAAAATAAAGTGTCATCCTCATTTGTTTTGATAAGGCATCCCAATTCTTTTAAAAAAACAGAAGTGTGTTAAAACTAATGAAATCTATTCACATTTGAGCTGTGAGTTCATGATGGCTGGGGAATGCTGAGAGTTGAAGTCCACAGGTCTTAAAGTTGCCAAGGTTGGACACCCCTGCTCTAACGAAACAATTTTCAACATTCATTAGAGCACCCTTGCCTAATCTTTATCCTGATATACTCCTGAACAACCTCCATTACCTGTTGTCCATATTAGCTGAAAATTATGGGTATTGTAGCCGAATGCATCTGGAGAATTCCAAGTTGGTAAAGGTTGTATTGGATAGTCCTAGTCAAAGTTTAATTTACTGCAAGAGCTCAATCTTAGCACCTGTTCACCAAACATGGTCTAGAGGAAGGAAAAAGATGCAGAATACATTCCCATAACTCGTGTGTGTTTTAAAAAAATAATGGAAACTGTCTCAAAAAAAATGGAGAAGTGACATTTCAAGGACACACACATATTTTCTTTATTAATTGCTAATTCTAGATAAATTCAGACTTGATATTCTATATATGGGCAATAGTTTTATAAGGCCCAACTATTAAAAAAGAAAAATAGACCCAAAATATTTTAATAATCCCTTGGTAAAAAAATGCAGGGTTACAAAGCACTTTTCCTCTGAAGCTGGTATCAACTATTTTCCTCTCTTTTGGTCACAGTTGCTATAAAGAGTGCTTTAAGGATATCATTATCCAGGTTCCTTCCTAGGGACAAATAACAAAATTGAAAACATTTTTAATATTTTACAATACTTTGCATTACAAATACAACCAATGCTTACCAAAAAAATTATTAAAACCAGATGATAAAAAGATAAGGGAATGCCCCAGCAAGTCAGTAGGGATCCATTTCTTCTCATGTTGTCTACTTCAGTTACTTTCTTGTAAAGACAAGACTGCTCAGATATGCTTGTTGTCCTGACTATGCTGGGGGAATTGCTTGGATGGAGAGTTATGTTCCTCAAATGCAACTCCCACTGTTTCTCCCCCCCCCCGCCCCCCATTCTTATTCCATGGAAGGCTGGTTTAGTTCTAATATTCCTTCTCCCAGCTTGTGCTGCAGGAACATTTGCCTTTTATCTAAATTTTTAGTAAATTAGTGAAGGAAAAGCTATCATGCCTTGAATCATTCCTCTCTAACAAACTTTCTAGAGCTACCTCAGTTGCAAATTCTGTGGAAATCCAAGAACAGCTGCAGACCTTCCTTAAACCCCTGGCAATGTTTTATTTCTCTTAAGAAGTAGTCTACCCAATCAACAATGCTACTATGCAATGAGCATCTACAAATGATTACAGATTAGGAATTTGACTCAACTCTTAGTCCTGATCTACACATACATGGCAGATGCAAATTGTACTAATCACTTAAAAAGTAGAGCAGGATTAACAAGAACAGTGTCATACAGCTGAGAATACATTTCCCTGCCCTTCATTGTTTAATTCTTTTATTTTTATTAATATAATAATACATTTTAAAAAAAAAAGATAGCATCAAGAAAGGGATAGAGAATTGCTGACATTATACAATTAATGCTCAATTAATAAAGAAAAAACCATGCCAAGCAAAATACTTTTCATCTGCTTTTATGATATAAGGAAGAAGTATGATTATTTTAGCTGAGTGCCAAAATCTCAACTATATCATTATTTATCAATGTTAAAACAAGACAAGGTTATTTGCTTTTCAGCAACCTTTCCTTTTGGTGACTTTTTCTTAATTCTGCATACTTTTAGTGTTAGAAACTATATGCTTTCTTCAGGATGACGCAGGCTCCTGAAAACAGTTGGGCTGCTCTAATGGCTAACAGGAAGGTACTGCTTGAGGTCCAAATAATTTATTCCAAGTCATTCTGAAATGCACGTAGTGCTACTAAAAACCAGCAAAACAAATTATTGGATAAATGCATATCTATGTTAAGATACAGACAGGAGGGTAACTTCAGCATTCCTTCTCTAAATGTTCCTTCTGTTTTTGTTGAGAAATCTACATGATAAATAAACAGCTGCTTTCTATTCTTGGCTTCATGTATGTATTACTTATTATTATATTTATATAACACTATAATCCCAATGAACTCTCAGCAGTTCATAGGGATAACATCGTAACTGAAACATGGTTGGCTGAAAACCATATCTTTTAAAATATAAAATATACAAAAGCTTTATATGAGAATGGAAAAAAGATATGATTTTTCTTCCAATTACACCTAGTCTGGGTAAGAACTGTCCAAGGCTGTCATATATTATTCAGAAACTGCTTATTATTATTCAAATAACAATAAAATGGAAGCAAACCAATTCAGATGCAGAATCAATTGTTTTTGAAAATGTTCACACGCACACACATTATAAAGCTAAAAAGGGAAATTTATGTCAATGAAACGCAAAGTTTAGTACTGTCAAATGTCAGGATATCTCTTTAGAAACTGGGTTTTAATTCATTTTCTGTACAATTGTATTAAGAACAATTATACTGATTACATTTCCATTTTTTTGTAGAATTAATAGTTTTATACATAGTAATGCCCATATTCTTACCTATTAAGACCAATCGATTAATTCGTTCATCCTCTTTCCATTTCACAGTTGTTTCCTCTAGATCATAGAGCTCATAAACACCCTGAACTATCACCTGATGAGATTTATCTTTGATGGACACCAATCCCTGATTAGAAAATAAAATAAAATTAGCAAAGTGGCTAGTGAAGACTTCTATAAATTGAATATAAAGTTTAGAAATACTATACATAGAATCTATAAATAAAACATATTCTAAGATCCTTGGTATAAAAGGAATTGATTGCTTTCATCTTAACAGTGATGGACAGAGTTACCTTGAGATAAGATGGGTGGCCTATAAATTTTATAAATAAATGAATGGGTGCTATATTAACCCTAAAGGGAGGCCTACGTGCATAAATATTCTTCACTGCCTAACATAGGATGGGATAGCATAGCATATGTAAGTAAATAAATGTCTGTTGTGGTAAAAACTATATAACCTATGTTTTCATAATATCTATAATATCAACAACCTTGTACAGATAATCCTTGATTTACAACTGCCCATTATGGTTGTAAGTCATGACAATTGTAAAGTAACCCATATGGGTCACCAATTTTGCGACCTTTTTTGCAAAATCGATAAGCAAACCAATTGTTTGCTATGGACCACTTTTGTCAAAAACCAGAAGTAAATGCTGTTTTGGCAAAAAAAACGTGGTCGTCTGACTGCGGGATGTTGCAAACAGCCTTAACAACAGGGTAGTTGCTGAGCACCTGAAATATGCCCCTGCCATGGTTTGTTGTAACTTCGAATGGGCGCTAAGCAATTGGTCATAAGTCAAGGACTATCTGTAGTTTTAAAGATCATGAAAGAGTTCCTTCTCTCATAATTAGCGTAATGTCTGCGCACGAAGAAACTCTATCATACATTTCTTCTAGAAGGTACAGAAGTTGCAAGTACAGACCTTTTGATATTAAAATTTGATGAAAAAGAACCACATATGGCTGTAATACATAGAGCAAAATTTTAGCCCTTTTAAGTGTTTGAGCACCATATGATGACTCCAAATTAGCATATGCCCCACTTTCCATATTCAACCACTTTCTGCATCCAAATAAAAACAGTATCGTTTTTGAAAATAAGAATGATAATACTGAGTACTGAACCTTTAGTCTTATTACTTCCATGGGGTTACCTTTCTTGTCTTTTACATTTTTCTCCCACAACAGATTCTAAAAGAGATAAAAAAATGATAGGAAGAATTATACATTCATAATAAAATAAACTTCTTGGGGCAAAAAAGCCAAGTTTTTTTCAAATCGTGTTTCTTTTTTAAAGTCAAAAATGCATTAGTCTATAAAGAAAGTACGAAATAATTTGGATTTTTCATGCAAATAATACAGCACTTACTTGAATAAACACATTTAGGTCTTCTTCGGTTGCACTTCCTAGCACTTCAAAAGTGGATGTAACAATACTCTGAAAATTGAAAGGATAAAAATTGCTATATTCTGTTTTAGTAAAAGCAAAATATGTTCTAATAATAAAAATTCTACGTTAGCAATCCATGGAATCTGCAAATTAATGCAATGCGATGCAATGTATGTAATATTACATAAAATTACATATTTTTTCTTGAACTATATATTTAATGATCATATACATTTCTTTCCATAATAAATTGTAACCATTTAGAATCCTAAATGCAATAATTAAATGCACATATACTTTCAGTGCATGCCTGTATATAGCTATAAGGAAGCCGTCTTCTAATGTGATCTCTCATTTTCCAGCATTGACAAAACACAATTGTACTGACACAGTTCCAAATCAGGATGCTACCAAAGAACCCCGCTTAGTAGTATAACACATTGCTACACAAGCCTTTTGAAATTAGAATCATCCTTTTTTACACTACTTTCCATTTAATCCACTTAAACCCTGCTTTTATGAAAAACAAAGCACTTCCTTTCAACTATCCTAAATAACTTAAGAGGAGCCTCATAAAGCAAGATTCAGATTAACACTATTTAGAAACCTTTAAAAAAGCTAAATCTTTGAAACACAGATTAATTAAAAAAGAGTATATATATTATTACAGCACGCCCTAAAACATTTGCTATTTGTCATAAAACTTAAAACAGATTATCAGGAACTTGGCCTTATACAAGGAACATGGCCCTAATCTTCCTTTACAAGGCCAGTTTTAGCTTGTGAAATGACTTAAATTAGATCAGATGTGTCCAATCTTGGCCACTTTAATTCTCTTAAAAAAAAACCCAAATATATACTTTATTCTCTTAAAAAAACCCCAAATATATACAAGTATTTTCCAGTCTTCCATGTGCCTAGGACCATTTCCCAGATTACACATTAGGCCTAATTTAAGTCTACTTCCCAATTCAGTACATTTATTAGGGAACTGAGCACAGAAGGGTCAAAATAAGAAAAGCTAATTTTCAGTGGCTAAGTCTATACTGACCTGATCTTTGTCAATACTTAAAGGACAGTTCCCTGGGTCTCCAGAGCAAACACTGACCTTTGTTCCAGGCCAGCCACTTGGAAAAAAAGCAAGTTTCCCCAGACGTGTTCTCAGAGGATTGGGAGTAGCATCCCATAACAAAAATTTACACTGACCAATCATTACCTTGGATGGTTTGATCCAATGTCTTCCAGGTGGTACCTACTGTATCTATTTAGCATAGGCTGACTCATAAGGGAAGACAATCAAGGATTAAATTCACATAGATGTTTGGGGGGTCTAGTTTTTCTGTTCACATTTTATGCTTAACAAGATTATATAACAAGAGAGAAGGGAGACTGAATCTATCACAAACTCTTGGAGGCATTCCACTAAGAATGGTTGCAAAGAATGGCTGAGCATAGGCTATCTATCTCACATGTTCTCCAATAAAGAAGGCAACTAATAGGTAGCACCACCTGCACAGACAAAAACATTCCCTTCAGGCAAAACAGGAAAGGTTGCCCCTCTCTTGCCCAAGAATCAACTTGCATGAAGAAATTAAAGAAAGCAGAGAGTTAAGACTGGTACTGAGGGTAGAGTTTTTCCCCAGGAGTTTTCCCCCCAGGCAGATGGGGGTTGAATCTGTTACAAAGAATTCAAATCCAAAATCTAATCTCTTACTTTTTATTTCCCACCACATTATTACTTGAGCTGTGGTGATGCAGTAGTTAAAATGCAATATTGCAGGCTAATTCTGCCAACTGCCAGCGGTTCAATTCTGACCGGCTCAAGGCTGACTCAGTCTTCCATCCTTCCAAGGTTAGTCAAATGAGGACCCAGATTGTTGGGGGCAATATGCTGACTCTGTAAACTGCTTAGAGAGGGCTGTAAAGCACTGTGAAGCGGTGTATAAGTCTAAGTGCTATTGTTGTTGAATCTGGTAGCATTCTTTCTTGTATCCCCTGATGACTGATAATGCATAGAGAGGAGGAAAAGCACAGCCTTGCAAAATTCTGTTATTATAGTCAACCAATACAGCACATTTCTAGTCTTCCTTGAGGTTGATTTTTGGATCTGGTTTACCTCATGGAGTTGATATAACGATGAAGGAAAAGGAACATAAAAGGGCACATATATACTATTAATAAAAGTTTAATCAGTCATACTTAGCGCAGATTTACTGCTCACCTTATCTAGATGTGCACAAGGTTCTTCTTCAAGCTGAAGTTTCTGCTGCAAACTTATAAGGACAATACATTTAAAACCATAGCATTGCAAACACAAAACATAATCTGGACAATTGTCAATATCGGGGTGTAGCAGAAATACAAGTTGAATTCTAAAACAAAGAGCAACATATAATCTTACCTTTTTCCAGATACACCGTCAAAAGCATGCAGGTCTAACACATTAGAGAGATCAACTCTAGGGGGAAAAATAAAATTATGTCTTTTATAACACACTTTATGGATATACTAAGACTGCCTCTTGCTCAATGGTATTTTCCTGTGACTGCTCCTCTCCACTGTAGCCTTTTATTCTTTCTGGTCAGCCTCTTTGAATGCTTAGAGAATTCTTGAAAAACTTTTGAAAGGTGAACAGAGGTGTGTGTATCTTCTCCACATCTTCCTCCCCTTTATTTCTGTGCTAATGTGGAAAGCCAAGCATTCAGTTTCACATGGAACCTCAGTTGCATGTGATGTCCAAATTTAGAGAACTATGATGATTTGAGAATAAATTAGGATTTGAAACTACAATTTGATCCTTACAATTTCAGTAATCCTGATTTAATTCAACCAATTTTGTTTGTTTGGTTTTTTAGACACACCAAGGAAAAGCATTCAGTTTAAAAATTAATATAGAATACTTTTTTTCATTGTTCCCATTGAAAACATGAGTTCCTTTATTAATTACTGTTCACAGAAAAGTCAATCTTCTTTCAGTTTCTCTAGCATTGCAGGAATGGCTAATTTTAAGTCTTAAATTTATGGGAATGTAAGAAACTTCACAGAGCCCCCAACAATCCTTTGTTGTCAGGAAACTCGTGCAGCATAGCCGTTACAACATTGACACTTCTCCTACTCCAAAGTTTGTTCAGGAATATCTAAACTGACTTTAAAAAGCAAAGTCCAGAAAATGAGAAATCGCAAAGAGTGCTTAATAATTACCTTCATTGTGGACACTTTAACAATATCTTTAGAACTTATGAATGGTTCATCATCTCCAAACAATTTCTAATGCTAGTTTTGAAGGTAGAGACCTTTTTAAAAATCTAAATTTAATACTACTACACTTTACAATGTGTCATGCTGGCAGAATAATTATGATCGATAAACAGGCAATAGGACACAAGAAAAGTTATAGTATCGATTCCGGAACCTTTAAGTTAGAGAATGTCAAGTTAGAGCAGTGTTCCTCAACTTTGGTAAGTTGAAGATGGGTGGACTTCAACTTCCAGAATTCAATTCAATTCCGAATTCTGGGAATTGAAGTTCACCCATCTTCAACTTGCCAAGATTGAGAAAGACTGAGTTAGAGTGTTAAGTTGCTGAAACTATTTCACACATTCCACTCCACCTTCCTAACTCAACAAAAGAAAGAATGATAAAGACTGTAATCCCTATAAGCCAATATGACAGTCACTACAGAAAAGAATGTTCATAAATCAACCGTTTAGCAGCAGGACATAAATCCTCCAGCCTGGAGCAGATCTGAATTTCTAATGAAATTGTATCAATGGACCTGTTAATGGGATTAAAATGTTTGGAAATGCAGTAGTCAGCTGGTGAGTAACAAAAAATTGTTTCATAACTTTTTGTTGTCAGGCAAAATATGAGTGTATTGCACTTCATCAGTGATATCTACAAGGTTCTTTGCAACCTGTTGTATAATGTTATCTTTGTTATAAATTTGCATATACTATTTGGAAAAATATTTTCTAGAACAAGTTATATAGAGGAAAAGTGAATGTAATAATCTGATAGATCTAAGTCAATACAGGATTAGATCATATGCCTTCCAGCATCTTTAGATAAGAAAAATTACACAAGAACTTTATTTGCATTAGACTGAATGAACACTTATGTGATATCGCCTACATTCTTCTGTTAACATCTGTTGTGCTATATTCCTTCCTGAATTAGTACTATGTTAGAAAATATGTAAAGTGCAAGTACTGATGTTTACAACTTCTATTATTAACTAGCAATATCTAAAAGGCTACTTATTCCTATCCAGTAATATACAAGTAGTCCTTGAATTACAACTGTTCGTTTTAGTGACTGAACACTAAGTTAAAATGGCATTGTAAAAGCGATTTACGATGGTTTTTCACACTTACAACCATTGTAGCATCCCCATTGTTATATGATCAAAATTTGGGCACTTAGCAACTGGCATGTATTTATGACAATTGCACTGTCCTGGGGTCATGTGATTACCATTTGCAACCTTCCCAACTGGTTTCAGACAAGTAAAGTCAATGGGATAAGCCAGATTTGCTTAAAAACTATATGATTCCCTTAACAATTGCACTGATTCCCTTAACAACCATGGCAAAAAAGGTTACAAAACTCACTTAACAACTGTCTTGCTTAGCAGCAGAAATTTTGGGCTCAGTTGTGGTCATAAATTGAGGACTACCTATGGTACATTTAAATGTTAGCAAATTTTTAAACACTGCATTATAAGAATTCAGAATGTAATGATAACTTCATTAGATAACGAGAACAATTGCATTTTTGTTTTGGGAAATATTTAAGGCTTTGCTTCTATTAATTGCTACTTAGGGGTTGAGAATAAAAAGAAAGGCTGTTAAATGTTTGATATATTATTTTCTTATTGATGTACTTTTTTCCAAACTAATTAATAAAATTTATACACTTTAGCTTTAATAAATTTAGTAAAATTAAATTTAAATTAATACAATATAAAAATAGTAAGGTTATTAATTACTTGAGATACATTCTTTAGTTAATAAAATCCTATTTGCTTTGTTACATAAACTCTGCTCAGTTTAATTATAAATGTAGCTGTTTGTCCAAGTGTCCAGTAACAATGTTTTGAGCAATCTGGTGGGGATTGAATGGCCAGCTAAGGGTTGGACTAGATAATGTATATTATATTATGTATAATATAATATACATTATCTAGTTACATACATTATATTATGTATAATATAATGTAGTATGTAGTATAAGTATGTATATTATATCTAATCATATGGTCTCACTAGGAAACAGGAGAGTGAGTTCTAATCCTGCCTTAGGAACTCAAGACAGTTGTGACCTTGGGTCAGCCGCTTTTCTCTGAGACCTAGGAAGGAGGAAATACATGGCAAACAATTTCTGTAACTTGTTAAGGCAGTCGCCAGAAATCAACCTGACTTGAAGGCGTCCACGCGTTCACACACACAAACCCACACGTTCTACCATCCTGATGCACTAAAACCTCTATATTTTTGAACCAGAGGGGAGTATCTGTATAGCCAAATGCATATGAAATAAAAAGTATGTAATTATATAAAATTATTCAATTTATTAAATTGTTCATATCTCGCATAAAGAATATATTCCTGAATAAAATAAACTTTTCAGATTAATGTATATTATTCACAATAGTAGGAAAAAGTAGTTAATTTAACATTGTTTTAATTACCTTGAGCGCTGAGTTTCTAAAATGTTGGCAACTCCATTTATTGCGCTAACATTATTGAAGAGAAGAAAAAAGATAGAATACTTATGATCAGAGATAATTTACAATCCACTTGGCAAAATTTAGATTCCTATCTTTAACCTGATCCCTGCAAAAACAATAATAATAGATTTTACATATTATGAATTAACAAGGCTTTCTGGAAGTTTAATTAAAATATAAAACCACAACGTCTAGAACATTAAACATTAATTTAACATGTTCAACAGGAAAACCAAACGCACAGGGCGTTTTCAAATGTTCCTCAAATTCGGCAGGGAGGACTTTCTAAAAAACTGAAATAGCTACAGGCAATGCTTGATTTCAAGTTCCTGCAAGAAGAACCCTCAAAGAGGCAGATCAACTGCCTCATATGATAATTCAGAGATTCATAGAGAAATGTCATTGTTGCGCAAATCCTCCAAGATGATTGTTATGTATTGAACCAGTGTACTACAATGATTAACTCTTGAACTTTTGCTGAGGAGACTAGGGCTCAAAACTCAACTCATCTATGTTGTTCGGTGGATCCCTTTGTGTTGATCACTCATTGCCAGCCTATCTATTTCACAGGGTTCTTCTTCTGGAGAAAAAAAATATAGTTTCCTTTTTCTACAGATTTCTTGCTTCTTTTTATGTTTAAATTAAATAGTTAGATAAGACAGAGGAGGATTTATAGATCTGGCGTAGCAGGGACACTGATTGCCACCAAAAAGTATTTGCAGGTATACTGGTGCTTATAGACACAATGAAACATTCCCCAATCTATCCAATTTTCTGATTTATTTAACTCTCAGAATTTTGGATCTGAAAGAAATCTGCTGTTTGAAAAGAAAATTAGAAAACAGGAATCCTACAGTTTCATATCATCTCTCAGCTCAGAGAGGGATAACTTCTTTTGGACTCAAGAACTATGCTTCATAGTTTATAAAACTGTTTGGCTTCTAAAGATTGTGGAAGGGCTTGATAATATCATGATAATGTTGAAAATGGGTGAGTCTTTGGTGTTGGTGGGAGTTGTAGGATTAAGGGCAAAAAAGGGAGGTCCAGAGTTGCTCTGAGAGAGTAAAATGGATACTGGAATTATAGCATGGGGCGGCCCACTTAATTTCCAGTCAGAGAACTTCTGAAATCATATTCTACCCCAAATATTAAAGTTACCACATTGGTCACAGCAGTACAACTAAGCAGCATATGGCCTATCAATCGTATAATCCAGTTTATGCCCTTAACCTGGATATTATTTATTTATTTATCTATTAAATTTATATGCCCATCTCACTGATAAGATCACTCTGGTGGTTTACAAATGAAACATAGGATTTCAGCTACAGTATGCAGAGTCCTCCACACTGTGGAATCCAACTCTACTGCCAAAGTAGAAATAGCTGGGCATTACAGCCTCAAAATCATCTTTTTCTCCCAATAGAGGATTAACAGATGATTAAAGACAGTGGTTGCAATTCTGCCTTAGTCAAAAGCTTCCTGACTTGCAAAAGTTTTACAATTACATTTTCACCCCTTTTTTCACCCCCCCACCTCCCTCCCCAAACTTCCCGTCCTCCCTAACCCTCCCTAACCCTCCCCCCCCAGACTTCCCTATTATGTACTCATAACTAATAAAAAAAAAAAAAAAAAAAGCTTCCTGACTTCATTAAACTGCGACTACAACTAATCTTTGTTCTAGCAGTTTCACTTCATACAAACGTTAAGCCTACAGCAAGTAAAAAGTTGTAAATCTAAAGAAAAGTTATTTAAATAAATACCTGACAATTAAATAATTAAATCAAATGTACTTTTTTGATCCCATGTAATCTACTGTTCCAGTGACCACAGTCATAGGAAAACAACAATAAATATTTCAACAAAATTCCCCAGGAGCCATTTTATCTTGCTGAACTCATTAGTGCCTGAAGACAAAAAAAACCCCTTCTCTCAGATGAAAAGCTGCCAATTTTTCTACTGCTTTTGCATGGTTCACTAAAATCGGTGTTTCCCAACCTTCTTCACTTTAAAGATATGAAGACTTCAACTCCCAGAATTCTTCAGTCAGCATGTCAGTTGAAGTCCACATGTCTTAAAGTGAACAAGGTTAGGAAACACTGACCTAAATGATTAGATAGTTGAAATGCAATGGAAACCTCTAAACGTCTTTTAATTGTACTTGTTTAGATTTCTGAGGGATTTTTTAAAGTAAAGGGACAGTATAAAAATGTTTCAAATAGATATTGGAAATAAATGTATGCTTACCAGACAGCTGTTCTTAATTTCATCAGTTCAGCCTGTGAAACCAAGTCTACCTTATTGATAATGATAAGATCTGCTAAAGCCACTTGCCTAGAGAAAAATGAGTAAGTGAAAAATAAGTAAAATAAGTAAACACAAAGTATTTGTGTGCTTCAAGTATCACCTGAAATGCACATTGAAGATCTCTCCTTGACATCTTGGCTACCAAATTGCCAAGCTCGGAGCTCAAACCAACAACATAACAAGTATCACTTTTATTTATCTTACAGGAGGACTACATTATAGTGCTCATGCAAAATAAAAACAAATTCTATTGAAAATTTAAAAAAATTACTTGATTTCAAAGCACCAAGGATGTACATTGTTTCCTAAATTCACCATTGAATACTGTGGAATGTACTTCTAAACAATTATGCTTAAAAATGTAATTTTTAAAGATAGTCATTCTCATTACATTAAAGAGAAACTGATGTACAGGAGAAGGTAAAATGTTTTTTTTTTTTTAAATTTGATTTATATGCCGCCCTTCTCCGGAGACTCAGGGCGGCTTACAGTGCGTTAAGCAATAGCCTTCATACTTTTGTATATTTATACAAAGTCAGCTTATTGCCCCCACAAACTGGGTCCTCATTTAACCTACCTTAGAAAGGATGGAAGGCTGAGTCAACCTTGAGCCTTGGAGAGATTCGAACCAGCAGTAAATTGCAGGCAGCTGTGTTAATAACAGGGTGCTTTAAACCACTGTAGTACCAAGGCTCTTTGAACTAAGAAGTCGTTTAAAAGTAGGACACACTTACTTATTCTGATGGAATATAGCAAAAGAAATTTAAGAACTTCCAGAGTGTTAAAAAAAAGATAATTTGTTCCCGCGCTCTATTAACATAAGGTGCTTGTAATTTGGGTTGCCTTCTGATAAAGTAACTTATTGGGTTGTAGAAATCCAGTCAATTATGGATTATAGTTAATTATTTAACTATAATTAAGTCAGTAATTAAGCTAACCACCATCTGCGAGTCTACTCCTTTTTTATTCAAACGCATCTGAGTTCAATTTATGTTGTTGGTTATGAGGTCCGGTGATTTGAGGGACTATTATATTTCTCCCTGGTTACATTTACTCATCCCATCGAGTCCAGCAGAATGGCATGTGACAGGTCATGTTTGCTAAGGAGTTTCATCTAATGGGATCCAAGAAGAGACCTTGTGGTCCGGGTGGCATCTGCCCTGTAAAACATATTTTCTTGTAAGATTAGATTGGCCTCAACCTTATCAGCCTTTTGGAAAACCCTAAAAACATGGCTTTGCCAACAGGTCTGAAGATCCCATGGAGGTATAGCAAAAGTAATAGCACTTAGATTTATACACCGCTTCAGAGCGCTTTACAGCTCTCTCTTAAGCCGTTTACAGAGTCAGTCTATTGCCCCCAACAATCCAGGTCCTCATTTTACCGACCTCGGAAAGATGGAAGGCTGAGTCAACCTTAAGCCTGGTGAGATTCGAACTGCCAAATTGCAGTCAGCAGAAGCCTGTCAGATGGCTGTATTGTTTGTATGCTACTGATTGGCACTCTCCTGCATTTTATGTTTCTTTTAATTGCTGTCATTGTTTTTAGCTATTTATATGGGTTTTGTTTTTTTGTTATTTTAACTCTGAGCCATCCAGACCATGTATGTGGTGAGATGGACAGTTATGTGAATTGAACAAAAAACAAATACATAAAATAACTTTTACTTCTATGGGATATCACAGAGGAACAGTTGAGCAGAAGCATTCAGGAAACAAATACAGTGAATTGGATCTACTAATTGAACTTAGTAGTAATGTTCCTAAATGATCCAAAGCTGTTTACTGTTTATGCACTTTCCATTAAATCAACTGTAAGATTTAGAGAAAAAAACTGCAATACACCAATACCTAGCAGCTTCATTAATAAGGCCTGAGGGTTTTTCTTCTTTTAGGTGCTGGAAGAAAAGATTCAAAAACACCATTATAAAGAGGAATATTTTGTGTTGTAAACTAAATCACTGATATTTACAGAGTACACATTATGCAGCAAATACTTGGAATATCATTAACTGTTTTTCATGTTTCACTCTCAAACATCAGGTGAAGAAAAGGTTAAAGAGAAAAACTCACAACCAGATATATAAAAGAACTTAAAATAGCTGCCTTCGATCTGCTTCTACTTATTATTTGCCCTGAGAGATATTATACTCAGTTCAAATGAATTGAGATATTGCTAATTCTCTCTATAATTATAACATTAGTAGAAATTTTAATCTATATTTTAATAACTTTGATTTTAAAAAATTTTTACAGCAAACATTCTGAGGGTGCTTTCTGAAAGGAAAAGTTCTGAGTGTTCACAGAAAATCTAATAAAGGTACCTATATTTCATTGTTTTATCTGCTTGAGATACATTGTTAGACCAGGGATGTCAAACTGGCGCCCCACGGGCTGGATGTGTCACGCTCAGAGCATGCCCAGCTCCATGAAGGGGAAAAAAGTTGCGATGACACCGCAAACTTGCATGGCACTGCAAGTTTGACACCTGTGTGTTAGACTGTCACCATCCATTCACTTAGCTGTCAATGGTCCTGAACTAATACTAATAGTTACATACCCACTAAAAAGATAAAGGTTCCCCTCACACATACTGTATGTGCTAGTCATTCCCGACACACCCACTAGCACTTCCCAATTACAGGTAATCTCAACCTACAACCACAATTGAATCCAAAATGTCCATTGCTAAGCAAGACAGTTATTAAGTGAGTGGTGTCTCATTTTAGGACCTTGTTTGCCATTGGTTGTTAAGCAAATCATTGCAGTTAAGTGAACCACGCAATTGTTAAGCAAATCTGGCTTTCCCCATTGACGTTGCTCATTGGAAGCTGGCTGGCAATGATGATCACATGACCCCGGGACAGTGCAACCGTCATAAATACATGCCAGTTGCCAAAACGTTCAAATTTGGATCATGTGACCATGGGGATGCTGCAATGGTCATAAGTGTGAAAACTAGTCATAAATCACATTTTTAAAGTGCTGTTGTAACTTTGAATGGTCACTAAATGAACTGTTGTTAAATTGAAGTCTATCTGTATTCATGTTAATCACTGCTACGGTATTTCAGCACTTAATTTAAATATTAGTTTGTTAAATTTATATTCTTTTCCTTCAAGAACTCTGGATGACTTATACAGGGATCTCCCTTCACTTTATCTACAAAGAAATCTTTGAGATACGTTGCGCTGAAGAGTTGGTGGCTCCAACTGACTCCACGGCTAAGGCTGGTCTTGAACCTCCTTCTGCCCAGTCTTAATTCAGCACCTTACCCCGATACTACCCTCACAATATAGACGCTTCCAGTGTGATATATTACTTCAAGGAAAAGAAGAAAAAGAAACATGCAAACGGAAAGGTTCTTTTAACAGATTTGATTTTGGCCAAAAGGTTGAGAAGCGATTTAAATGCAGCTGCAAATATTTTTAATCCATATTGCAAATTTGAAAAAAAAAAAGTTTCAAAAGTATTTTTTGATTAAATATCTTGACAAGGATGTACAATAGCATAAGAACTCTCTTTTGACCTTTTTTTTCTTTTCACTGATTCTTCTCCATGAAACACTGCCAAGATTTTATACATTTAAAAAGAACAGCATCCCTGGTTTAAGTCCTCAGTGTTGTGACCTGTCATTGCAAGCTGTCCAATCATTCGCCTTTAGATTAAAACATGAATATTTCAGATTCCTAGGTGACAATCCCATTAGAGTGATAGTCCATGATATCAATTACCATTTCAGTTTCAATTTGGCTTGCTAGCCACAGGGTACAGTTTCTCAGCTTCACACGGACTAGGTTGGATCCCCGAAGCATGACACTTCTAAATTGCTACCTATTATCCCAGTGTCATCACTTGTATGGCCTCTGGATGGTTTTTAATCATATGCCAAGGCAAAGGTCAGGCTTTGAAACCACAGGAATTGGACAAGATCGCAAATTCCCTACACAAAGCGAAAGCTATTTATCTGGCGTATGACTGAGAAAATGTAAAGGCTGCCGTCTAACTGGCAATGTGTCAAGCTCTTTACATGTTTGCTGATTGAATAACGCACAGCGGACTGCATTCCAAAGATATCAAACATTATACATTTATTACTTCAAAAACTTTTGGCAAGTTTTTTTAAAATGTCAACTATAAAAATACTTCCCTATACAGTATATAAAACAATTAATCTAAGTATATTTATTGTCACATAAAAAAAACCCAGACGATTAATTCATGTTGCATGAACCTTAAAACCCATTGTGGTATGGCAAATCATGATATAAATAAATGTATGTTCAGTGGTTAACTGCTCAGATTTGCACAAATTTCTAATCCTGAGTTAGTGACCATTCAGATCTCCCTAGAACCACTCATGACTCATTTTCAAAATTCTGGCTGCAACACTACCACCCCACAATCACATTATTGTGCTTTGGGCACTTAGCAACCAGCTTGCATTATATCCATTTGCAGTGACTGGGAATCATGTGACTGTGATTTTTGCCATTTTTTTTTGTCAGTTCCTGCCATTTACTTCGTGTCCAGTAAGAAGCACCCACTGGGGAAAACAAATTCACTTAATGACTGTAGCAATTGCTGCAAAAAAGGTCATAAAATAAAGTGTGATCACACGGTTACTCATTTACCTACCACTTACAACCATAATTCCCAGCTCAATCATAATGGTAAGTAAAGGACTACCTCTAAGAGACATGCATAGTCAAGCATCCTAGTTTATTAGGCATACAAAAATCATCAGTTTGTTTTCTTTGCTGTGTAACTGACAATAACCATCTTATATTACCTGTAGCCCATGCTTTGCATCAACAACAGATATTATACCTAAAGAAGAAAGGAAGGAAGAGCCTTGATTTGAAAAATACCAACAGAATTCGCAGATGTCTTACATATTTACATGGAATTAAGAAAATAAATTACCGGTACCTAAGATGCAATAACCCTTCAAAACATTTCCTTAGATGCTGAGGTTAATTAAAAAAATTATCATAGGCACTTTCAGGAATAGTAAAAACGATTTGAATTCAAACTTTTGGAAAGCAGAAAAGTCTTGCCTTTTCCTCTTCCTACGGTATATGTCTCATGCTCCAAATAAATCCAGAATGTTTTCCAGAAAGAAACAAGAGGAGATGACAATAAGCTGGGACTTTCCAATCAATCAATTTTCTTCTCTTTCAATCAAAGAACCAAAAATAAAAAACTAAGAAGCTACTGCAAGTAAGGAGACGAGGGAAGGGAAGGGCTGAATATGTTTCTATAATGAATGGAGTGGTTAGCTGCATGTCTGAATGTACGGAGTTGGGCTGTTACATAGGAAGAGAGCTAATCCTTGTTTAGAGGAGATAATCCTGAGACAAAGGAAGAGGGAAAATTTGAATCAAACCATATGCTGCCATGTGGTTTGAGTATATTTTCTTTGTCTGAAAGAAAGAAAGCAATCTGGGAAAATTTTCTTACTTGTAGAATTAAGTTATAAAAATTTAATAAGAGGTGAATTGCTTTGTCTTCTGAGATGTGAAATAAGTATTTTCTTAGCAAAGAAAACAGTTGGTAGAAAAGAGAAAAATCTACATTTAAGATTCATCAGTTTAATATCTTCTGACATTTTGTGACAGTATAATATTTTGTCATTTGCCTCACAGCCATTTTATGATAATATGCACAATGCTTTCTCAAAAATCCAAACATATCTAAATAGCTTAAAGACCCCCATTGAGCTAAATTGTTTTGAACAAAATTGCGTTTCATTTAATCTCAGGATTTCTCTTTGTACACACACACACACACACACACACACACACACACACACAATATTCAAATATTAATTTTCTTACCATCAAGATAAATGTCACTTCCCAATTCAGCATCAACCCAAAACATGGAGGCCACAGAACCTAGCAAATAAAACATGTAGAATATACCAATAGAACAAATGTTTTCATTTCTTATATTCCAACAAGAGGGGGGGAAATCAAAGAGCAAGAAAAAATGATAAATGCTTACAAATTATTATTTTGTATAAAATAAAAAAAATATATAAATTATTTGTTTTGATCATATTTTTTATAAGAAAGACTACTTCTAAAACATATACAACATTTGATTTTCACTTTAGGTATAAAGAACCTTCAGCAGTAGGTTAGGAATATACAGATAGATCAACTTACAACCATTCATTTAATGACCGTTTGAAGTTACCACGGCACTTTAAAAAGTGACTTATGACCTTTTTTCACATTTGCAACTATTGTAGCATCCCTGTGGTCACATGATCAAAATTCCAACATTTGGCAACTGGCATGTATTTGACGGTTGCCATGTCCCCTGGGTCATGTGACCACCTTTTGACAAGCAAGACAATGAAAACCTAGATTAACTAAACAACTGTGTATGACCTTAAAAACTGCAGTGATTCACTTAACAATTGTGGTAAGAAAGGTTGTAAAATGGGGCAAAATTCATTTAACAACTGTCTTGCTTAGCAACAGAAATTTTGGGCTCAATTGTGGTTGTAAGTCGAGGACTATTGTATCACTGAACTGAAAATATCATTTACAGAAAACTTCTTGATCAACCTACGGTGTTTCATTTCCAAGATACATATTAATAAACATTAATTATATACGATAAAGTTTTCAAAAATTAATTTTTCTTTTTCTCCTTTTCTGTATATTTAAAATTCACGCTCAGTTCAATTTACAGACATTTCCTTATATCAACAGAAATCATAATGGGATGTACTTTCAATGAATTACTTAACTCCATTCTAGTTTAGTAGAATTTTAAAGAATAAGGATTAAACAATAGAATACCAGATATAAATTCTATTTCCTACAATAGTATTCATACAATTGGTTTTTTCATTATTTTAGAATTAACATTTCTGCACAGATATACTTCAATCATGTATGAAGCATAGTAATTTTTGGGCTTACTCTATAGCAACATCAGTAATAAAAACATAATATGTTCCAAGCATGCTAGAATCTTTGGTGACTAACAGCTATTTATATAGATTTTATCTGTAAAGAACAATGCAGAAAAACTATGAAATCAAATTGAGCAATTTGTCTTTGAACACATCTACGAAAACATTACTATTATAAAGCAATGAAAACAAGTCTGCCGTTTACAGAGCAGTGAAAAATGATAGTTTTTGAAAAATAAGAAATCAATTTATTTTGACGTGAGCTGATTTAATACATCCAAATGCCACAAGAT
This sequence comes from Pantherophis guttatus, assembly GCF_059756535.1. Classification (NCBI taxonomy): domain Eukaryota; kingdom Metazoa; phylum Chordata; class Lepidosauria; order Squamata; family Colubridae; genus Pantherophis; species Pantherophis guttatus. Next base: position 70,239,277 of record NC_142064.1, read on the forward strand.
GAAGGCCGTGAGAATTTGACAACAATTAAAGTATTGTCAAAAGCTCACAAATCTAGGGGATGTCAAGGCTGTCTTAAAAAGACATGCATAAAACAATGGTATCTGAAGCTGTTTCAATATCTGAAGCTGTCCACCTGAATTGATAAGATGTAGCCTCCCAAGCATCAGTGGTGTCAAAACTGAAGCGCCTGTCAACGGTTTATAGTAATCACTCAGGCAAGGCATAGAAAAGGCCTTAACATCTAATAGTTTCCAGGTATCTATTATTATTTTTCTTCGAATGCCTAATAGTATCCAGCTAAACTGAAACAAGATTTGTTTACAACAAAAGCTAAATCAATGTCCTATTTGTGTGAGTGAGTGAGTGAGTGTGTGTGTGTGTGTGTGTGTGTGTATGTGCTTTCGAGACATGTCGACTCCTGGCAACTGCAAATTTTGGTAGTGGTTTGTTATTGCCTTCTTCCTAGGGCTGGGAGAGAGAGACTGGCCAAGGTTAACCAATTAGCTGTGTGCCTAAGGCAGGACTGGAACTCACAGTCTCCGGGTTTCTAGCCTGGTGTCTCAACCACTTTAACAAACTGGGTGATTTATTTTATCATTACAGTGATTTAGCTCTGAATCGGAGAATTTCAATCTCCTTAGTATAAAACAATTGGAATGCCAAAATTATTTTATTTACTTTAAGCTACAGTGAATATTTAATTTTAAAAGGCCCTGAGGTTCTTGAGGCAGCTTTCATTCATTATTTTTTAGTGAAAACTCATAGCAAAGAAAAAATATATTACAGAGTTGGAAGGGGGGGGTTATAGTTTATCAAGATAATCCTGTTCCTTGTAGGATTTCAATTTACAGGCAGATGGCCCTGTAACCCAGGGGTCCCCAACCCCTGGGCCACGGGCCACTATCGGGCCATGAGCTGTTCACAACTAGGCTGCCTGAAGCAGTGGCCACGCATGTGTGTGCATCCCCCCTTGCACAAGTAATGGGCGAGCGCATGAGCATGTGCCTGCCGTTTGTGCAAATGGAGTTGTGCACACAGCTCCGTTTGCCCGCAGCTTGCACAGAACCATCCCCTCTCGCCCAGCTGGTCTGCAAAGCCGAAAAGGTTGGGGAATTCTGTTCTAACTTATGCATTAAAACATCCAGTGATGGAGATCCACTACCATTCCTTGCTTACATCTAAACACTAGCAAGACAAAGGAGATGGTGCTGGATTTCTGGAAGCACAGAAAGGAACCTGTCCCACTGTATATCAAGGGGGGCCGTGTGGAGAGGGTTTCCTCTTTTAAATTCTTGGGAGCGCTCATTAGTCAAGACCTCACCTGGAAAAACAACACGTCCCTGGTGGTTAGTAAGGCTCAACTCAGCTGTTTTGGAAAAACCGCTGATGACTTCTTTCTATCGGTCCAGGATAGAAAGTGTCCTCACATACTGTATAACAGTATGGTATGCTGTCTTAACAGCCGCAGAAGAAAGGCACTACAGAGAGTGATTAATTTGGCACAAGAAACCATTGGTTGCCCCCTAACACACTGGATGGCATTGCCAGGTCTCACTGTTTCAGCAGAGTAAGGAAGATACTTAGGGATGATTCACACCCTGGCCAGTGTCTCTTTTCACTTTTACCATCGGGCAGAAGACACAGAAGTATAGCCAGCTGGACAAATAGATTTAAAAACAGCTTTTACACATAGGCTGTCAGACTCCTAAACACAATATAGCACCACAAACAGATTAATATGATGAATTTCACTGGTGCCAGTGTAGTGTGTAATATGTATATACCATGATATAAGGTCATACACCAGAATAATATACATGTTGCACAGAATATGATGTACATATGGAAATGTATGACTAGTTTTTTTCCTAACTACTTGTATAAGGATTATTCTTTATATTATTCATGTTGTCTTGTATTCTTGTAGGGACTGCAGCAGTAGAAGCTAAACCAATTTCATTGTATACATGATGTACAATGAGAATAAAGGCTTTGACTTTGACTTTACCAATGACTTCTACTGTTGAACTGCTCTTATTGTTAGGATTTCCTTTTACAGTACCTTCAACTGCAATCATCCTTCCTGTAATTTAAATCCATTATTCTATGTCCTAGTTTCTGGCATAAAAGAGGGCGTTGAAGTCCACACAACTAAAAATTGCTGAGGTTGAGAAACATTAATGTAGACAACAACAGGACCAGAAGACCAGAAAATGCTCTACAATGCAACCATTTTTATATTCATGTCTTATGCTATTACCTGGTTGTATGTGGAAGTAATTTAGTTATTTGGGGAATACAATGATGAATCACAAAGTGATTTGTGTGGCTATTTAGTTTAATCAAATTCTTATAACAAACAGGTATCTGCTGCTTACCAAAATATCTATATTCATTAAAAGTAATTATGTTTGTGTGCCTTAAACACAACATAAACATTTTAGAGAATGAATAGGAGAATAAGTTGGATAATTTAGAAAAGGCAGAAATTTGAAAATAGTGAGGTTATAAAGTTGCACGGAAAAATCAAACCAGATGAAAGGATGGCAAGTATTTAGCAAGTATCTAGCCTGCCAGGACAGAGACAATGGGAACACTGAAATTTATAGGACAATAGCTGACTGTCTATATGCTAAAAGATTTGCTGAAAGGTACTGAAAGATTTGCTGAAAAGAATTATGATTGCAAGTAGCAAAATAAATCCTAAAATAACCAACATCACACTAATACATTTGAGGCCATGTAAAATGCCTCAATTTTGAAAAATCCACCATTTTCTGAACTATGGCCTCTTTTGTTTTATAGGTGATCGTGTATGGATATCAATTGGGAAAATTACTTACCTTTTAAATAAAACTGAGTTCTGCTGAGGTTCAGTGTTAACCTGATGCCTGAGTTGGTCAATGTCCCTAACATTCCTGAAGTTCAATTCTGAAATTCTCAGGAAGTAAAGGTAAGTAAACACAATTGTTCAACCCTATTTTGTGCACAACGTTGCTACTGACTTTCTAACAGAACTAACTAACTGATGAAGATTAAGAGGACTCCCCTTTTAGACCTTCTGATATTGTTGCTCTCCAACTCCTGTCAGAAATGGCAAGATATGACAGAAGTTGGCATTATCAATATCTAAAGGGCCAAAGATTCTCTATTCTGACTCTAAAGTACTTTTAAATTTTAGTTGCAACAGACTAAAAAGTTGGCTGTCAAAATTATGTTGAGTAAGACTTGATCCCACTAGATAAAACAGGGAAAGTGGACTTTAATCAGGAGTAATTCATGTACCATTTAACATATACTGCCAGCACTTTCAAGATTAGCTACATAGATAGTGCTGCTTATCAATAATATTATGTAGGTGAAGGTAGAGATTTTGGTATCGAAAAGAGCCAGTTTGGTGTAGTGGTGATGGTGCTGGGCTACAAACCAGGAGATAGTGAGTTCTAGTTCTGCCTTAGGCCTGAAAGCCAGTTGGGTGACTTTGGGCCAATCACTCTCACCCAGCCCCACACACCTCACAGGGGGATTGTTGTGAGAAATAGGAGGAGGAGGAAGGAGTATTATATATGTTCATCTCTTTGAGTTATTATCAAGTAATAAAGGCAGATTAAAAATCTAAAAAGTAAATATAGCACATCTGGGGCCTGCCTTACTACCTTGATGCTGTTGTGATGGAAACAATAAAGATTAATTGACTCTGCCTATCTTTGTTCTGTGATTATTCTAATTATGAAGTATATCCTAGCTAGATTAATAGAACATACAGTATTATAAAGCAGAAATGCACTGAAACTTCCTACAATGTATCTTTATCATATGTAATAGATTTTCCAGAAAAAAGAGTTTCATATTCATTCTCATTTCACTGTATACCTGGATCTGCCAATCCGGTTGTCTCTAGCAAAATGTAATCAAACTTCCCTTTCTTCTGCATCAAATTTTCAATTGCTTTCAAACCATTGTCTCTAATGAGAAAATTAAACAAACAGCATTATTTTTTTATGTTACATTTGTATCAAATTCTATATGTTGTGTGTAAAATATTATCTCCCAATCACGTATCTATCCAGAAATATAGATTGTAAGCTTACTTATTAAATAAGTTTACAAACTAATTGCAAATCTTATAATTAATTTGTAAATAATTAATTACAATGAATTTATAGAACCATGTTAATTTTAAGTTTGCTTCCATATATCTAAGTTTCTGCATTCTGTCTGTTTTCTTTTATCTTCTCTAAATTATTCAATACTAATTACTTCTAATTATTCATTAGAAAAAAGTGTCAAAAAGGAAGCTACTTGTCAATACCCATTCTCTTAAAATAGGTCCAATTTACAATACAAACCTTTTAATTTTAAGAACTTAATTTTATTATGATTTGTTAAATTTGCTAAAACATATAAATCAGGCAGTTACAACAGTCCAATGTCATATGATCGCCATTTGTGATCTTCCTATCTAGCTTTTGACAAGTACAGTCAATGAGAGAAGCTGGCTTTGCTTAACAACTCCATGATTCACTTAACAACTGCAGTCATTTGCTTAACCACCATGGCAAAAAGGTCATAAAATTGAGTACAATTCACTTAACAACTTTCCTTGCTTAGCAATGAAAATTCTGGTCCCAATTGTGGTTGTAACTAGTCAAGGACTACCTATAGTAGTACAATACTAGATCTTCCCTAGCATAATTGGCCTTCATCATGAGAAATGTAAACTATAGTTTTAAATCCTCAATATTAGAATTATCAATTTTACCAAATAAAAAATCCTTACTTTACTGAGCAGCAAAGACAGCCATTTCTGAGCTCCAGCCATTCTTCATAGAGTTCTCCACCTTGACTTATAGCCAAGGATTTTTCCAATGCACTACCTGAGAAAACAAGAAAAGCTATAATAAAAATAGCACTTTTATTGAAAGAAAATAAAACAGTGAAAGAATAATACATTTCAGGTTTTGGATGTTTGAAGGTTTTTGAGAAAGTGATGCTAAAGGAGCCAGAAAATTAAGCCACACCCTAATTTTCCTGCAACATCAATCTTTGTGTAATTTAGCAAATAGAACTTTCTCAGTTGCAATATTTCATGTATCCTAATGTCCTTATTTAAAAGGACAAACTTTAAAACAATGTCTTTACATTACATAATATTACTTCTAAAGCAAATTTTGCATTGCAACTCTTAAAATGTGTGAATATAAATATAAATTGAAGAAGACACTTTACATTTATGAAAGTATACACTTAGGCTTCAACATGAAATTTTGTTTTCCATTCACTTGCATTCTTACATACCTTCACCAAATTCATTTAAAATAACTGCTATTCTCTTGCTATGTTGTTCAGTCAAAATGTAATTAAGAAGAGTAGTTTTTCCTGCACCTAAAGAAAGCAGAACAAATTTCACTAGACTAAAAAAGAACAATGAGGTCCCATTCCTTATACTACGGAGATATTTTGAGATACCATTCCAATAATTTTTTAAAATATTTCTAATCCCATAGGTCCGTGATGGCGACCTATGGCCCGAAGCGGCATTCAGAGCCATGTTGCCTGGCATGCGTGGTGTTGCCTGTTCCTCTTCTGGGTTTCTGGCGCCCGATAATCAGCTGGCCTTTTTGCATGCGGCAGTGCCGGAAACTGGAAGAGCTGGTCTTCCGTTTTCCTGCGTGGGTATGCGCACCGGCCAGCTGATCGTCACGTGTGCATGTGCGCCAGAAACCTGGAAGAGTAGCTGGCTCAGACCGGAAGTTCAGTAGCTGAAACCAGAAGTTCATTTTCATGCGCCCCGGAAAGCTCCTCTTGCAGCTTGTGGCCCAGGCGCACACGCATGCACTCCCTTTTTGGCTCCCAAAAAGGTTCGCCATCACTGCTCTAGGTTTTTAAGCCAGCAATCACCTATACTTGAAAAAGCAGGATTTGATCATGTATTTGTAGTTGTGCAGTTGTATTTGTAACAGTTTGAACATTTTGTAAGATTTCCTTCCTTTTAACCTACTTGATCAGCCAACTATAACAGAAGATTAAAACACCAGATACCTTCAGAAACATTAAAATATTGAAATGAATTTTAATAGGCTTTGTACATTTTAAAACTTCTATTTAACAGAGTTTCAAAATGCAATTTTTGATTTATACATTTTTCTCAGAGGCTTATGGTCTGAACTGGAGCCATTATCAGCAGACTCCATGTTCCTTCAACTATTACTTGGAAGTAGACAAAGAAAAAGAATTTGAGCACAGAACTAGCCCTGTGGAGAAACTGCCTTCTAACTCCCAGTTAGGAATAATAATAGTGAGTTTACTCAAACCACTAAGCCTAGATTGTCAAAATTTACAGTGCCACAATTACCTAACTATGATATAAATTAAAAACCTTTTCTTTGGAAGTCATTAAACATGTGTTTTAAAACAATATTTTAATTTTTACTTAATTTTACAGAATTCTCAGGAATCAGGGATTCCTTGGAATTCTATTTCTATTTCTATTTTTGAGACAGCCACTCATTTCTCATTTTTTCCATTTATATTTGCAGTTTACTGCCAAAACTATAAAAAAATTAATTTGTTACTGACTTGCCCAGGCAAAATAAGGGTAAATCTTATTAGTATTCTTTGCTTTGCATGTGTATGCTTGCCAAAACATTCAAACTGCTTCAAATTTGCTGTAATTTTCTGGAGAGCTGCACACCTCCCCTTGAAAACCTTTGCATTAAACTATAAAATAAATTTATCTTGAATTAGTGTATCATGTGACACAATCAGTTATATAATGTAAATGAAACTTAAAGATTCTGGATTTGAGTTGATGAATCTAAACTTGGCCAAAACAATCAGACCAACAGGTCCCTGCCAGGAACTACTGTAATTATTATAACCTTGGTGAAGGAAAGGCAGAAGAGGGCTATATAGTGGCCAACTCAGTGTCTTAGGCCTTCAAGATGCTACTTTAACAAAAATCAGCAGCCAGTCAACACTATCCACTAGCCAGCCCGATAGGTTCTCAAGGAGTATGCTGTATCACTGTTATATCAGTGTTTCTCAAACTTTAGCAACTGGAAGACGTATGGATTTCAGCTTCCAGAATTCCCCAGCATGCTGGCTGGAGAATCTGGGAGTTGAAGTCCATGCATTTTCAAGATGTCAAGGTTAAGAAACACCAAACCATATTGTAATGTTCTAGAACATGGGAGAAGTCAAATCTTCTTACCTGAATATTTGAAATAAATATGTGAAGCCCACTATGCAAATAAGAAAGATCAGTGGATTTGACAAAATTAGGGTTAGCTTCCTTTCACAGGACTTAAGCCTCTGCATAAGGCTTATTATTCTTTTGTGTCTTGCTAGTTGGGGTATACGTGCCATATCATCACATCTTATCAAGAAATAAGCTCACAGAAAGAAATATTAACCGCCAAATTATTCTGTCAATCCTCTTTTATATATTCTGCCAAGGAATAGAAGGCACCTGCAGAGATGCAAACATTTCTATCTGGCCATAACATGCATTCCTAAAATTGCTATCCATTTATTATGACAAAAAAGTTCAAATAAAGTAATTCTTCATTAAAAACCAAGAACTGTGACAAATCAGAGTTTATTACCATTTATTACCTAAATATCCTGAGATGATAGTAACGGGAATCTTAAAGTTGTTACTAGATTGAATGTCTTCCACATTATCCTTTATTGCTGGCTCCTTTATGGGAATCAATTCAGGACAATCCTCTTCATCATCCATCTCTCTTTCCATCTCTCACCTGTCAAACTAAAGATAACATTTAAGAAATACTATACAAAAAGTCTCAGGTCTAGATTTCAGTAAAATATTGAACACAGGAACCTAGAGGGATGGAGGAGGAGAAGGGAAAAATACAAAGAGCTACAGTAGTGGCCAAAATTATGGAAATCTTTTGGGAAAAGTATATTTTTGTGGTTTGGGGGCTATTAACACTACTTTTTTGGGGGGGGAGTTTTAAGATAATCATATTCCAATGCTGGAATGGACTGGGAATAGCCCAGACCTTAACCCAATTGAAAATCTATGGAGCTGATTAAAAAAACTTTAGTCACAAGCGACACAGCAATAAAACCCAGTTAATAGAAGCAATCATTCAATCTTGGTTTCACATTCTAACAGCTGCAGAACTAAAAGACTTGGTTCACTCCATGGGAAGATGTTGTAAGGCCATGATTCATGCTAAAGGTTACCCAACTAAGTATTAACTGACATGATAATTTTTGTATATCTTGTTTTTTCTATGTGTTTCACTTCTCTTCTTTAAACTGTAACTGCTATTCTAATAGCAAATCCTTCATAAGTTATTATATTATATTCTTGATTAAATTATCTTTCCATTGATATATAATTTTATGGCACTACTCCAAAAAAAAGTGGTGCTATTAGCTAGTTTTAGAAAATACACTTTTCCCAAAAGGTTTCCACAATTTTGGCCACCACTGTACATGTCTATGGAGATTCTCAGTCATCCAGGTCATGGTTGTCCCAAAGGTGCTTAAAGAGATAAAAAAAAGCTTCTTGGATGAAAAGCAAAACGTCTTCAAAGAAAAACCAGAAAGTCCAGTTGCTCTTGAAAAACCACCTTTGGGTACAAGCTACAGTATTTGGTATACTGTTTTTTCTTTCCATGAACTTCCAAACAGGAGCGTCCTTTGGCTTCTCCCTCTTTCATCATAGAGAATGAGGAATGCAGGTTGAACACTACTTTTAAGCAACCATAATCACTTAAGGAAGCCTGAAGATCAAATGTGGCTCATCATGAATAGCTTGGAAGAGGGCTTGACCTCAGCCAAGTCTCTTTTCAAGGAAAAAGGATCACAAAGACAATAATGCAGTCAGATCCTTTTATGCATTTTCAGAAAGAATGCCAACAGCTGTAGAAAACAGGAGACACACCTTCATCCAGTTTTCCCTTGAGCTACAGCAAGGACATCCAACCTTGGTCATTTTTAGACCTGTGGACTTCAACTCCCACAATTCCCCGGCCAGCCATGCTTGCGGGAGAGTTATGGGAGTTGAAGTCCCTAGGTCTCAAAGTAGCCAAGGCTGGGAGGTCCTCGAGCTAGAGACTTTCTGACAGACCGAATGGGACTGTTTCGCGCGAAACTGAAGAAATACGACAATAAAGCACCACGCGAACCGAGAAAACCTATTCAACCCCATCGAGCTTTTCTGTAAACCCAGATATACATAATGGTCATGTTGGGGTTAATTCACCAAGCCAAACAATGCATTTCTGAATTCCTCCGACCCACGTATTTCTTTTCTAACAGCTTCCTCCCCCCCACCCCACTTCCGCTTACCACCGGTGCTTTGGCTCCCGCTGTAGTAACTCCACCTCTCGTCTGACAAGTTCCTACCCTGAGTACGCATGCGCTCTTTTGCTTCGTGCTTTGATAGATGCAACCTGTTACCCTAGGCGGGGATTTCTCCGCCCTTCCTGCGTTCAACCGTATAAAGTGTTTTGAGTCGGTAGGTAAGGCAACAAAACGGAGTAGACTCAGTAGAGAGAAGCTTGAATTTTAAGAAGCTGCTCAAAAGCTTCTACTCAGCCAGGGAGTAATAGGTATTTTTCTTTGCATTCTGTGACAAGGGCAATAGGGCGGATTATAATAAATGGATCAGAGTAACACGTTTACCTTAATTCCGCATCTATTAAGACAGGGGAAAAGTTATGTTTTGACAGCAAGACCAGGCTTTCTAGATTCCAAGCATTACATTATGATTGAACCGTAAACACTGGAAATTATCTTACATACAGCAGCCCATACTGCTGGGCTGGTAAAATTGCACCTGGTCCAGTAAATTAGGATGTCCCAAATTGCTCGATTGTATTGAAATCAATTTAACGGATTGCACCTTGTGAAACTGATTTACAGCCAAGTCTGCAAAGAGGAGATGAGAGAAATGATCTTTCATTTTCCCCAAATGTGTTCAGTATTAGGTGTTTGCCATAGAACTGCCATATTCATTCAGATTTGCTGGGCACCCACATGCTATCAATAAATTGTTGCCCTTACATTTTTTGTTTCAAAGTACAGAAAAATTAATTTCTTTACAAAGAATGAGAAAATAATTCAATCACAGAAATGTGGACTGCTCTTAATATTGATTTCAAAAAGGATACTAAGGTGAATTGCTCTTTTCCACATGGTTCTGTCATATTGTAAAAGCACTCATAGACACGCAGATGGAAAACGTGATTTATTTGCTGATGTGTGGCACAAACAGATTGCATAGAATTACGTGTTTCCAGTTTACTTCATAGTTGCTCTTCAGGTGTTCATATGAGCTGTGCTCAATTCCTGTTCCAGATGAGAAGCAATATTAATAATAAATCATGACAATGACATACACATTCTCACAGAAAAGCATTACCACTGATCAAAATGTGTGGGCAGAAGCCATAAAATGTATCAAGCTCAAATTTGACATGACAGATTTATAGGATTGCAATTTCAATATTCTCTTATCAACAAGATCAAACTTTTATTTTCTAACAGCAAAAGCAATTTTTAAAAACGTCTTGGCACCTTTACTGCATGGAACTTTTTTTCTTGTGTGTTCCTCATTTCTTTATAGAACAAAAAAGGCCAACCGTCTGCCATGCATATATTACAAAAAAGGAAGGAAACCAGCGACTGAGTTTGGGCTCTCTCTCTCTGTCTAGCATACTGAAGAAATTTAAAATACTTAAAAGGTCTTGGGTTTCATAAATGGATAAGTACTCTTTCTGAGCCAGCTAGAAAAAAATGCATAGCAGGATCCTTAAGTTATTTGTTTTTGAGAAGTTCAGTTTGTAGTGGGATTACTTTGAAATTATTTGAAATTAAATTCTGGAGAAAAAAAATACCCATTCTGTGGAGTCCAGAATAATTTTTTTTCCTGCAGTTGCCATTGCTTATGAACTCCGAGCAGCAACTCCACTCAAGAGAGTGGAGCGGAGGACTTTCAAGTAATATATCAATATTGAGAAGAACATACCTAAGTAGAAGTCTGGATAATGAGCTTTCTCTGGATAGGGAGGGGGAGAATGGATTGGAGGTAGAATCCTAGACACCTGCAACCCACAAGATAACATGTAGGTCCCACCTTCCTTGAGTCTATTTCTTCCAGATTTAGATGCACTATACTCACTTGTTTCATAGAGCACTACATGGTGGAAATATTATGGTGTATACAGTGACAATCTCCAAGGTTCACAGTAAAGCATAAGAGGTGCTTTCCTATTATGAGATTCATGTTTAGAGAAAACTTTATGTTCAGAGTACTCCCTGTTTTATGACACAGAAAGAACTAGAAGTTGGAGGGAGCTTGCTTTTTCTAACCCCACTGCCTGCAAGAAAAAAACTTGATTCAACTTGAACCCTTTCTGGGACCACAGAGGGAAGAACACTCTGTTCCCGGACACAGGAACAAGGACACTGTGCAATTCTGTGCGCTGTTAGGTGTTGTAAAATGACATGAAGAGTCATTGTTGTTTTGCCACAAGTTACTGCTGCAATCACATCTACATATGCGTGTATTTTGATTTATTATGGGAAGCAATAGACGACTTGAGATTCTGATATATATTGTTCAATGGCCAGCAGTTGGAAACCTTGTTGATTTCCTGCCCCTTATGCAAGAAAGATCTTGCATAGATCTTCATAGATATTGATCCACTTCTGCCCACCAAAGAAACATTCCTCTCACAGTGATAATCTTAAAAGCATTAGATAATCTTGACTGATAACTGATTATATTTATGAACTCACTAAATGGCACTTCAGATTAATAATTTCCTGTTATATCATAATACAAAGCAAGGATGTTTATCTTTATTCACTGGGCATTGGGCTTTATTCAAAGCAGTTATGAAAGATGAGAAATTAAGTCAGCTGATGGTATGCTGTGTCACTACTAATCCCACTGCAATGAGAGAGGTTAGTGACACATGGGTAATATCAATGCTGGGACAAAAATGGAGGTTCTTGCTCCAAACACCCATTGAAAATTAGATATTCTGCATTTTTTTAAAAAAATTGCCCCTTTATTATAAAATGGACCTAATTCAATGACATTTTAATTGTCCCTTTTTGTTTCCGGATTCTTTTCCCAGATCCCATGGCAGGCAAAGGGCATGGTTTACGTACAACATATCTACATTTGCTCTGATAATCTATCATTAATTTGTTTGCATTTGACCATCTCAGTGCTTAACTCCAGGTGCTCTTAACGCAGGCTTAGGTGCCAAGTTCAAGCCACTGGTGTTGTTTCAGAGTTCAGTATGTGGTGCAACTGCTTCCTAACAGCCATCTCAATAGAAGAGAATATTTGTAACTGGGGGTTGAACTATGAGGTCCTTGGTGCTCCCTGACCTTGGTGGTTTTCTTGCAGACGTTTCATTGCCCAACTAGGTAACATCATCAGAACTACAAGGGAGTGGGGATTCTAAACAGAGACCAAACCCTTCTCCCTTCTAGGACTGGTGATGCTACTTAATTGGGTAATTAAATGTCTGCAAGAAAACAACCAAGCTCAGAGAGCACCAAGGACCCCGCAGCCTGTTCTCAAGTCTCACCTCCAGAAGTGAGGTGAGACTCTTAAGTGAGACTTTTCTGCTTTGACTGAAACCCGAATCGTGGCCGCGTCCCTGAAGGACGTCCACAAACGGGGCTTCCCGTAAGACTCGCTGGCGCTCGATTTAAGTGCAACAAGAGTGACATCTACCGCACTTTAACCGACCCGCAAGGCGCTTGACACAGCCAAAAGTTGGAACTTCGATTGGGAACGACTCCCTCGCTTTGCAAATCGTTATACGACTACCAAAGAGACCACCGTGGAATCTCAACGGGGTGGAGTTTTGCTGGTCGTCTGCAGGGCCGGAAGGAAGATAAAAATAAATTTAGGAAGCAGGCTTGGTGTCAGCGCGGGTTGTTTAAAACCATCTTCCTCAACCGGGGTCTGTTGGGCTTTATATTCCCGTAGCAGCCAGCAGGGCTCATGCATAAAGTTTTAAAAGTGCTTTCGCCCAAGCGAGGCGAGATTGAAATATTTATTGAAGTGCAAGTCTCAACTTCTTGTTCCTGGGCTTCCTCTTGCAAGTTCCAACTCGGGCTGCTAGGCGTCGAAGCCAAATTCAGGGTTGGCTATTGCTGTTGTTCTAGCCAGACAAATACCACCCCCCCCCCCCAAAGCCTGGAAAGCCTTTCAGTTCAGCGAAATTGGCGCTTGCGGTGCTCCCTTAAAAAGGGAACCTAAAGTGGTAGAAGCCCGCTATAGAGCCCCGGGACTCGCGCCTTTCAAGAGCGATTGGAGCTTTGCGCCCATCCTTGCAGAAACTGCGCCCTCCCCATTGGCTGCTTTCGACGAGGAAGGTGTGAAATGCGGAAGTTTTCCCCGCCGAATTGACAGCAGCCCCGGCTCGGCTGCCTTTTTTTTAAGTGAGCCGCCGCTGCCGCTGTTCTTGAAAGCCTCCATGGCTACTCTGCCCAGTTCCGATCGGAGGGCCTTTGCCCTGAAACTCAACAGGTAGGTAAGGGGCTTTATTTTCTCCTTGCCGCGAGTCGGGCAGCTTTTGCTGGTGCGCCTTGGAGGCTGATTGGGTGAGGTGAGAGGAGGAAGGGAGAACCGCGGCTTGAGCAGTGAGTAGGGTGTGAGGATGAGTTGCGGATCTGGTGTGAGAGAGCCACGCGCCAGTGTATAGGGACGCTCACGTTCAAGGGATTTATGTTATTCTGGCCGTGTACAGAACTCTTCCCTATGCTAGATTAATTACCACGTTAGCATTTTTAGACTCTACTACAGCAAGGGGTGTTCAACCTTGGCAACTTTAAAGACTTGCGGACTTTTAACTCCGAGAAGCCTGGCTGGGGAATTCTGGGAGTTGAAGTCCACAGGTCTTAAGAGTTGCCAAAGTTTGGACACTCCTGCTCTAGAATCAACAGTTTCTTCCTTCGGAAAGCACCCACCCCAATAAATAATTATGCAAAAGACGTTATTTGTATAGGCAGTTATTTGCTGTGTAAAAACATCTTTATAGTTCTGGCAAGTAGAAAAGGCCAAGGGCTTGGTCAGAACTTGCTCTGAGCCTGTTTATAATACTATCAGTAAATCTTTTTAACAGGATGTTTTACTTCTTTAAGATGACTTAATTTGGAATAATTCAAAAGACTTCTTCGGAGTTTTCCTATGACTTGCGTACACGGTATATTGAGGCTTTCTTCAGCAGTTAAAACTCTGCAATCCACAAATCAGTCATTTTGCCCCCTTTTTTAAAGAATTCCTGTAAATATAATGGGATTAAGCTGGAGGCAAGACAGTGAGGAAATAACATGCAGTTTGTGGTTACAGTGTGTCATGTCTTATGGTTTGTGCAATTGCAGAGGAGACAGAAATTTAGTGCAGCCTTTTATTAAACACCACTAAATAGATTGACTTGCTGAATATGTGGTCACAAAAAAAATTAATAGTTCTGACATTTAGAACTGACCAGACTTTTTAGCAAGTGTTAATTTCATGTGAGATATTTTTTTCCAAAAGGAATAATATATGTACCTATACTTTTTGCTTTTGATTTTAGACTGCATTTTTCAGTACCCATTGCAACAATATTAGTGAATGAATTCATTTTATACCTCATTGCATTTATTCAGTTTATTTTATAATGTGATTTTATACTTCAGTAAGTTCTTTCTGTTTCTTACAGAATTACATTTTAAATCATTATACATTTTGCTTTGCAAATACTACTGAGTTGTTGCAAATAGACAGGAGAGTTGCAGTTGTTAAACTGTAGTAATGATACTGATACATTATTATTTATCTGTATATTGCCAGACTTACAACTGAAATATCTCACAGGCTATTTTCTTTTAATCCAGTATGGTACTACAATATTTATTTTAATATTTCAACTCTAATATTATACTGCAGCTATAATCATTCAGATCCTTATGATATTTTAGATTGCACTATGCAGTGTTGTTTTTGGCCATCTGAAGTCGTGATATTACATATTGTGGATAAACAGTATTAGGTTTATTTACAGAGTGCAATATAGATAAAAGCCTGACTGATTTATTTCAACTTTAGATTCCTGTAATCTCATTAGATCACATGAAAGACAAGAACATATTTTGTAATTGCTGTTCATTTTAATTTTAAAATCCTTTCCCAAGATGAAGATAAATTAATTTTGTAAAAAAAAAAAAAGACTACAAAGTCTTGAATAATGAATTATTTTTCACTATAGAAAACAAAGTGAAACAGAAGATCTTACATTTTTGGACTGGAACTAGGGCAGTGTTGTTAGATCAAGAGGGAACATCAGAGTTGTCAGAGAAGGACCAAAACCTTACAAATAATAATAATAATAATAATAATAATAATAATAATAATAATAATAATAGTAATAGTAATAATAATAATTTTATTTCTATACCGCCCTTCTCCCGAAGGACTCAGGGCGGTGTACAGCATATTTAAAAACACAAGACAAAACATCGATTAAAAATTTAAAATAATTAAATAAATTTGGCTCAATTTAAAACCCCACAAATTTAAAATACCCCAATTTAAAATTATTATGTTGATAGCCCAGCCTGGCGGAACAACAGGGTCTTCAGCAGGTTTACAACAGGTTTTTGAACCTTGTGGTGTACGTTGCCTGTTGTAATTCTTCCTCTGCATTGCATTTAATTTTTAGAGTGTTTCCTTTATTTCTTTAAAAAGCAACCATACTTCATATCTAGGGTCACACTTGGAAGCCTTTCCAAGATGTTTCTCAGCATGTTATCCAAATCAGGTCCCTAAATTCATTATTTTCTTTACAAAATAGAACATAAAGCAAAGACTGTTCTGGGTTATAAACCATGGTATCTTTGGAGTAAAAACCAGGAAATGAATGCAAACAATTCCTGTTTGTTTTGGATTTTTTTTTTTATTTATTTTTTTAGTTCAATTCATTCTTTCCACTTGTGGAAAGAGCCCAGCTCATGTGATGTGCAGGACCCAACCTACTGTCTGCAGAGAGTCATGGCAGTGGCTTTGAGCAAAATATTCAGAGGCTGTTACAAAAACAGAAAGGGCAGAAGCATTCCTTAAACCCAGGGAAAGAAGAAGGTTTTAGGAAGATGCTCAGGTTGTAAGATGAACGGGAGGAAAAACACAAACTTGAAAATTATATATGCTGATAAATTATATAAAATTATATATGCTGATAAATTATATAAAATTATATATGCTGATAAAGAAATAAAGGGAGACTAGTATAGATCTATTTCAAGCTAGTTAGCTCTCAACTAGCCATATGCTTACTCGGATTCAAACTTGGGCTGCCTGCATATTAGGCAGTTGTATTAACCTCTGAGCCACAAGTTCTCCTTGCTTTGTCAGCTTGTACCAGGGGAGATTAAATGGGTTTTCTATCGAAGCAACCTGGTCTACCCAAATATGGGAAGGAGCATACTGCTTCCTTTCACCTTTCAGCCCCAATCCAGGAGCCCTCACGACAAACTATTTTGTGTTAAATTTATATTTACTGACAAAAGAAATAAAGGGAGACTAGTATAGATCTATATCAAGCTATTTATCTCTCATCAGCTAGCCATACCCTTCTGGGATTCGAACCTAGGCTTGCTTGCATATTATGCAGATGTATTAACCTCTAAGCCATAAAGAGCCTTGATAGTACAGTGGTTTAGTGCACCCTGTCATTAACACAGCTGCCTGCAATTTCTGCTGGTTCGAATCTCTCCAAGGCTCAAGGTTGACTCAGCCTTCCATCCTTTCTAAGGTAGGTGAAATGAGGACCCAGTTTGTGGGGGCAATAAGCTGACTTTGTATAAAATATACAAAAGAATGAAGGCTATTGCTTAACGCATTGTAAGCCGCCCTGAGTCTCCGGAGAAGGGCGGCATATAAATCAAATTATATATATATATATATATATATATATATATATATATATATTATATATATATATATATATATATATATATATATATATATATATATATATATATATATATATATATATATATATATATATATATATATATGGCAGCCAACATAAGTACAAACCATGAATAGAACAACCCCCTCTACATAATGTAATCAATGGAGTTTAAATGCAACTAAATAGAATTTTATGTGTCACAAACCCCATACCCACATGTATGTGACATCTGGAAAATGTATGTGACATCTGGAAAAAAAATTGTGACATTTGATATTCTCTTTAAGTGTGGAAATAGCCATGCTGCTGTTTGATTTACCTGAAAAACTGGTTACTGAAAAGTCAAACTTAGTTAATCGTAAGTGAAGCTTTGAACAACAGAAACAGATGCAAATTTCTTTCTGCCTGTTTTTCAATTCACATTCTTCAGTTGGAAAGCTTTAGTTTCTGGTAGCTAAGGGATTAAAACAATAACCCTAAATATTTGCTCCTTTTTGTGCTTAATCTCAGACATTTCCAACAATGGGTTGAAGTCTCCTTCTGTTGAAATGTCAAAACAGGGTTGAAAGAATGTATAACTAACTTCACAACCTGAAAAATCTGGCTATTGTAGGCTATCACCGCAGTGAAAAAATGCTGTTTTTCTGTTTGTATTATAGCTATGGAATACATGAATTGGGCTTATTCATTAAAAAAAGTGTAAACAATACATGTGTACTCTTGTAATCAGATTTAGCATTTCCTTTTCCAACTATCTTTATATTGGAAAAAGTTACATTCTTATAAAAATACAATTTTAAAAGAAACGAATCAATTCATCACCAATCCTTAATTATGGCCTATAAGACAGAAAACATAACATACACAAAAATATATTACACACACAGACACACAAACATAATATTCTCCCATTATTATTTTTACAAACAACTCAAGGGAGTGAACATATTCAACACATCTTCCTCCTCCTATTTTCCCCACAAAAAATGACCCTTTGAGGTGGGTTGCGCTGAGAGAAAGTGAGTGGCCCAAAGTCACCCAGTTGGCTTTCATGCCTAAGGCAGAACTAGAACTCACAGTCTCCAAGTTTCTAGCCTGGTGCTTAACCACTAGGCCACTCTCTCTCTCTCTCTCTCTCCTCTCTTTCCCCTAAAATATATAGAGATTAATAAAAGAGGCGTAAAATTAACAATAAATAATGCAAATAATAGTGATGATTACCAAATTTAAGAATAATCTTCCATCACATATGGGTCAAATAGAACAAACATAGGTGTAGAATTGGGCAACCTGGAAAAATATGTCAGAATCCTGGTTGGATAGAAGTGATGGAATGAGCATCATTTTTTGTGCCAGGGTATTTCTTAGAGTAGAATAAATGAATGTCATTTTAGATTCCCGTAAGAGAGCAACAGATGTGGCTCAGGGACTTTATACAACCACCCCCACATTGTCATTAATGTAGAGGGGTATTTTTGTAACGCTCCCAGGGAACTGTGAAGGGTAGGCATGAAACCTGGCCAAGGTAAAGGCCTGGTGAATTGTCCATTTTTAGAACAAAGAAGAGATAAGATGATGCCCATTTGAAAAAAAAAATTCCAAATATGGGTCATTTGATAACAGATACAGGTACCAGTATCCCAGTTATAGAGTGATTCCTGGCATCTTTAAACCGTAATAGACAAAGGCTCTATATTAGCTCTTGTTAGCCAAGTTGATTTAAAATGGCCTGTAACCCTCCATTCTTCTGGTCATTGAAGGAACAGCTGAAGGAAGGTGTTTTTTTTTTTAATCTTCCTGCTAACAGCTGCTTCTCAGCTGTCTGGTTTTTTTCATAGGCATATCGAAAGAGAAGCACACTCTGACCTCACGTTCATAGGTTAATGCTTACTGGGATTTTATCATCTCCAGATATTGATGTGTTTATTTTATTTTGTATACTTTGGATTTTATTTTGCACCCTGACCATCTTTGTAAGCTATCTAAAGGATTACTTTAGGGTACACATTTTAAGGAAAATAAGGTGTAGAACTACATGTTAAAAATAAAAAAGAAATCCACACATTAGGAGCCCAAAAAGATTTAAGTAGGTTAAGTATTTGAAACTGCCTTTTTTGGTATCCTGTTGATAAAAGACCAAATTCTACTATCTTGCCAATATACGTGTTTTAATAGAAGATTAAGTTTATTTCTTCCTTCTAAATTTTTACTCTATAAAGTTCATTAAAAGCAACAAGTTAGTTTGTTGTAAATTCTTGTTTGATTTAAAATCTAACAAGGTCAGCCTTTTCTTTTACCCACAGGGCAGTCGGCTTTTGTTTTACATCGTGCTCAGTGAGTCTACTGATAAATTCATGGCCATCCTGTTAGCATATGATAATATCAACTGTCAGTTGCTTTTTGGGGACCTGCAAAATATGATATGGATTTGTAAATTCTGAGTGAAGAATGTTCAACTAGAGTAAGCTGAGCATTTGTGGTCATTAGCAGGCTTTCCTGTTTAGTGGCTTCCAGAAGTTTGTGTCTGAGTGACTTGACTTGTAGCAACCCTGGCAGATTGTGACATGTTTACTTCCTATTGCTGATTTCCACTTTTGAACAAAATCTTAAAACAGTAGAAAAAAATTTGCAGAGTCTCAAGAGTTGGCTCTGACTGTATATGAAGTTAATAAAATCTTATTTCTCACCAAGCTGTGCATATTATTTATTTATTAAATTTATATACCACCCACCTCCCTGATTAGGTGACTCTGGGCGGAATCTTATTTTATATCTAACTTGGAATACTTATCCGCTAAACAGAAACACTGTGCAAGAAAGAGAAAGATGAAGGGTATTTGCTTAGTCGGAGTTCCTTTATGCAATAAAATGAACATTTTGGAGAGAGAATGATATAACAGTTTACAGAGAAAGATGTATGTATTTGCTGTGACTAATCAGATCCCATTGTTGTCAGACTTTTGTTTGGAGTAATTCTGTATGTCACACGGCACATTATTGTGATTGATGAACTAGAAAAATAAACCAGAGTTCATTCCCATTCTCAGAATTCTTGCTTGATCCTCCTTTGGCCAGTTTACTTAAACAACTTTCTGTTCTGTGACAGCCACTAGAGGGTGCTCATCTTCTGCAGAGCAAACATTTAAGCTACCAAGATGCTTAAGCTAAATTTGACTTTGTACCAGAGCCAGCTTGTCTTCTTGACAAGCGTCTTTTTTTCTGTGTTGTGTCTTTTAACTTGAACATATAACTCATCCTTTCATGTGTTTCTAACATTTTCTTAGCATTTTGAATTTTCCCAATTTTGTCTCACATTTTCCTATAGATTATTGTCATATAAATATTTTGGCGAGGGCTTTATGTGCCAGCCTTTCTGGCTGCCAGCCAACAAGGTAGCTGGCTGCCTGGCTCCCTGCCACAGTCCAGAGTTCTGCAAACTCAGAACTTTTTTTTAGAAGCAAACAAACAAATGACAAATCCAAGGGAAAAGGGGAGAGACGGAGGGAGGTGGAATCCAGAGGTCAAAGCACGGCACCAGAGCTGAGACTTTGAAAAGTTATTCTCAGCGTTTTCTCTCGGGGAGGATGGCTAATAAAGAAGCTGCACCGAGCCACCACCCAAATGCATGGCTAAGGTACATTACTTGCTGGAGTCTCCTCTGCTGCCAGCCTGTTTCTTGGATGATCCGTCTGATCTGCTCTCTGTGGTTGTATCTTTAATGCAGGCCTCTGTTTAGGACTGGATGGGGTGAATCATAGAGTCTAAGGGCTGCCTGTGGATGCAGGTGGGGAGTCCTGGGTTTTTCCCTCAACCAGAGGGGAGTCATTAGCTTCAACATTGCTGGAATCTGCCCCTTCAGTACTATTATCCCTAGAAGCCCCAAGCTGCTGCTGCTGCACCTCCTCTTCCTCCTCCTGGGCTGTAACAGGATTGACTTATGGCCAATCTGTCACCATTTCAAGAGTAGTTTCTGGGACTACGTTAATCACAAACATGATTTACTGGCTGGAAGCAAAAAAAGGGGGGGGGGAAACAGCTGCAGCAGAGAGAAGAACCGCAACAAAGTACGGTTGACAGGTTATGTTATGTTCTGTATTTGAGATGCCAGTTTATTGTGGTAAGATGCAAGACTAAGAAACAGGCACTCTGTGGGCCTAAAACTATTTTTATTAGAAGGGCTATCGCGACTGAATCTTGAAAATCTGAACGTGCTTCCTTTCTTCACGAGAATTGGAGGTTTCTCTGAGGTGTTTTCACAAATCTCTGTTTTGGTAATGGCTCATGCCACGTTTCTCTGGTTGTTGCCATGGTAACAAATCTTCCTTCTGTTTGTCAAAGCCATCTTCTGGGCTACAGGTAGTGTTTGATTTACAACCATTCGTTTAGTCACAGTTTGAAGTTACAACAGCACAACTGTTGTAGCACAACAGCACTTTTTACAACTGGAAAAAGTGACACAACTGTTTTTCACCCTTATGAGCGTTGCAGCGTCTCCATGGTTACGTGATCAAAATTTGGGCGCTTGGCAACCGGCATATATTTATGACAGTTGCTCTGTCTCAGGATCATGTAATCACCATCTCTAACCTTCCCAGCTGGCTTCCAACAAGCAAAGTCAATGTGGGAAGTCAGATTCACTTAGTGACCACATGATTGTCTTAACAACTATGGCAAAAAAAGATTGTAAAATGGGGCGCGACTCATTTAACAACTGCCTTGCTTAGTAATGGAAATTTTGCACTCAATTGTGAATAATTACCCATACCACAGCCCTGTATTCCTCTAGAACAGTGTTTCTTAAACATTTTTCTCTCAAGACCTTTGCCTATAAAAATTATGGAGGACCCCAAAATAGCCTTTGGGTGATATCTATTGACAATCATTAAAGAATGAAAGTGACATATACATAGAACATTCATTTATTGCATCATGTAAAAATAATATTAAACCCATTAGATATTGACATAACTAAAATATTTCTCAAGAAAAACATGTACTTTAAATAAAAAATTAATGAGAAGAGTGACATTGTTTTAAACTTTTGCAAATATCATCGGTATCTGGCTTAATAAAAGATAAAAATAGGAACTTGCCCTCTTTAAATAGCAAGTTCTTTAAGGTAAGAGTTTTTTGAATGTTTAGAACAGTGATTTTCTACCTCTACAATATTAAAAGATGTGAACTTCAACTCCCAGAATTCTCTAGCCAGTGCTGAGTAGGGAATTCTGGGAGTTGACGTCTGCACTTCCTTATATGGTTGAGGTTGTATCGCCCATAAAACTAGGCACCTGAGTTGGTGTGGAGCTCTGGAAAGAACCTAGTCCCTGAATTTGACAGAAAAACACTCTCAAACAAAGAGAGTGCATCCATTACTTTTCTATTAATGGTAAAAATGCTAACCGGATAACGGGCAACAGTTTGATTATGTAAAATGTGTTCAAATATTAAGAAAATATGCTCAGTTTAATATATTGGTATAACCAATTCTGTTGTCTTTTTTTATATTGAAGGCATTCCTCAGCAGAAATAAGACGACAGTTTGTGCATCAACCATCCTTTGGACCCATCTGTCAGCGAAGTAATAGTACACCTGGTTTTTCTTCCATTAATCTGGTGAGTGTAAAAACTTACTTTTTAAATATTTTTTTAATCCCACCTTTATTTTTTCATAAATAACTCGAAGTGGCAAATGTATCTAATACTCCTTCCTCCTACTTTCTCCAGAACAACAACTCTCTGTGGTAAATTTGACTGAAAGCAAATGACTGACCCAAAGTCACTCAGCTGGCTTTCATGGTTAAGACAGAACTAGCACTCAGAGTCTCCTGGTTCCCAAGTCACTACACTAAACTGATCCTTATTAATGTGCTTCATTTATCCCAGTTAACTTGAGCAAGGACACTATATCTATCAGATAGGATCAGGGGAAGGAAAGTTAGAATAGTGTTCAAGAAAAGGATTATGCCTCTCATGATTCAACTGTGAATTCCCCCTTTATTATAATTTTAATGACCCTTAGAGTGTCAACTCGCGAAGCTTTCCTGACCTGCTCCCAAGTTGCCATAGACAGGGGAATGGGAAATTGCGCCTCACAACTGCACTGAGGAATTCACACTTCAGTCAAAACAAAACACATCCTAGCAGGCCGAAGTCAAGGCCATCTCCACGGAGACCCTCAATGGTCGGAGGGAATGACTTCTACAACCCACAAAATTGCTTCCTTGGGGAATGTGACTGGTGACACACCTTGGGGGGGAGGGGCAACAGGGGCAGAAGCAAGACGCGAACTGGGTGAAGTCAGAGCTGGTTTCCCTTGGGTTGTGCTACCTGGCACTCCTAATAAACAACTGGATTTTTTTTTGCAAAATGGCTTGAGGTTCCTGATTTTATTAGGACATTGGTCAGAACCCTGACATAGAGTTTATGATTATTAGGTCTGCCCTGGTAGACATTGGCTCCAATAAATTTATACACATATAAGTAAGTGGAAATTTGCTCATACATTGAAGAGAAATCAAGAGGGCTAGAGAGTGATTTCTGCCTAACTAGAAAAAAAAAATGATTATTTAAAAGTGACATTATCTAATCTGAATTGAAAGACAACAGGTTAGTCTTATTAATATAAAACTATAATAACTATGAAGTTGTATAGGGACAGTGCTTTCTTAATGATGGAGAACCACAAATTTAGAAAGCAGTCTGTTCCATTGTTTAATAATTCTCACAATCAAGAAATTCCTTGTTAATTCAAGTTTGGATCTCACTGTAAAGCTTCCACTAATTGGTTCTTGTCTTACCTTCACGGAGAATAAATGTACTCTTCTGTATGACATTCTATCATGTATCAGAAGATTGCTGTCATGTTTTCCTTATTCTTTGCTTCTTTTAGCTAAAAATACCAGGTACCTTTAACCAGTCATTGCAGAATTTAGCTTCCAAACCATTGTTGTCATTCTTCCCTTCATTATTTCCAGTTCCCCAGCATCTTTTGTGTCATGACGAAAACTGGACACAGTATTCCTCATGTGGTCCTATAGCAGTATTATCACTTCCTGTGATCTTGATCCTGTACTCTGTTGATGTATTTATTTATTTATTTACACAAATTTATATGCCGCCCTTTTCCCTAAGGACTCAGGGCGGCGAACACAGGTTAAAAACATACAATAATAAAAGAAAATGTAATTAAAACCAATTTAAAACAGAGACAATAAATAATAAAACCCAGGAATCAGAATCAATCCATTTGTAGAAACAGCCAAGTCTTTAGGTCTCGACGGAAGGAGCGGAGGTCAGGCGCCGTCCGAAGCTCGGTGGGTAACTCATTCCAGAGGGCAGGAGCGCCCACAGAGAACGCTCTACCCCTGGACGTCGCCAGCCGACATTGTCTGGTCAACGGTACCCTGAAGAGGGCAGCCCTGTGTAAGCGGACAGGACAGTGGGAGGCAGGTAGGAGATGGTCCTGCAAATACCCCGGACCTAAGCCATGTAGGGCTTTAAAGTACCAGCACCTTGAAGCGGATCTGGAGGACCACTGGTAGCCAGTGCAGTGATATAACCCCAAATTGCATTCGCTTTTTGGCAGCTTCTGCATATTGTTGGCTTATCTTTAATCTGTAGTCTACCAAGACCCCCAAACTCTCTAACAAGTACTGTTATTAAACCAGTGTTAGGATTATTAGCAAACTTTCCCAGCTTTGTGTCATACATAAATATTATATGCATACCTTTTGTTCTCTCATTTAAATCGTTTAATGGGATGTTGAACAGTATTGGGCTCAGGAAAGAACCTTGCAGAATCCCACTGCATGTGCTGCTCCTTGGGGATATAGATGGACCAAGGATCATGTGTTGGCTGTGGTGTTCAGCTATCTGTGAATCCATCTGATTTCATTATGATGTTCTGCTGAAAGTTTGTGTTATGGGATTCTGCGGAACTATGCTATTAAAAAATAGTCCCATACAATTTCTTATTTCTTAATTGATTCAAATCTTGAAACACAGCACCATCTTTCACAATTAATATTGTAAAATGTCTGTGTGGACATTTAACACATGAATATTACGAAATAAATGTATCTTAAGACAACATTATAAAGGAGTTTTCAAGTTCTGCTGCTTTTATCAAAATGACAAAAGCTTTATCACACCACCAAACTGCAAAATCTGTTCCTTTTGTAGCCTATTTTGTGAATATTATAATGCTCTATAAAAGGATGAGAAAAAGCCTGTTTTTGTCATTTGTACGATCTTTCTGAAGACACCACTGATTACAAATGTTACTATTAAGAGACAATATTTCCTTTCTTAATTTTAATATCTGCTAAAGTGAATGGAATTTTGCAGAACTTTGTTGAACTAATATTAAATTTATCCTCAGATCTTTTAACTGTATTTTAATAAGAATAAACAGGTTATTAGGAACCCACAGTTCTGAAGACTAAAACATAGTAAATATATATTTCCTGTTTCTTGAAGACATCTAATTCACTTCCTCAACTTGAGCAGCTGTCGGTTTAACTTTCTTGGAGATTCATTGGATGATAAAAAGTGTGTATTTTTTTCTCAAAAGGCTTTCTGCCAAGTTGCTTACTTTTTGTTTCATCTAGCCACCATTTTGATTGCATCATACTGCTAATTTTACTGCACTAAAAAGGTACGTTAATTGTTTCTCTGTAGGTTGCTTTTTATAGATAAACCACTTAATTGCTGCTTTTTACTAATAGTTTTTATCTTCCTGTAACAATTCTTTTCCCTACATATTTGTCACCTCTCAATAATTCCTGGTTGGTCTGGGCATGTGCTATGTATACGAGCTTTGGGGATGCATTATTTATTTAACAAATAAATCTGCTGTGGTCTATAGTTAGCTAACATGTATATTTAAATATATATATTAATTTTTATAATTTTTAGTTTAATCTGCTAAATGCACATTAAAAATTACAATGGAGATAAATGTAGTTTAGAAGACAATCCCAGTCTCAAGAAATTATGACAGAAAAAAAGGTTATTTATACCTCAAAAAATTCTGTATGCTAATTTTAACTGTACTCAGCTTCCTTGCTTTAACGGCTAGCATGGCTGAATAGGGTTTAAGGGTTTAACATATGAATCATTAGACTTCATGTTCTATTAAGTCAGGTGGAGATTCTTTACTGTCTGAAGATCCTGATTTTTCTAAGTTCTCATTTGTACGAAGAGCTGATACTTTCAACTGCAAAGTCTTATAAAGAGTACCATTTTTTATTGTAAGCCATCCGGAGTCACTTATGTGAAATGAGCAATATAAAAATGTGATGAATTAAAAAACATATAAATAAAATAAAACAGAAGAACAATGCTAGTTTACTCGTCTTCCTTGTGGCAAGAATGTTCGTATGTCTCTCAAATTTGGTAGCTTGTTGATCATACATATTCTCTTTTAACTTTTATATTAGTTCATTCTTCATCCTAAAAAATTTGAGTATGATCAAGATAAGAGACGGTACATTTAAGACATGTTTATGAGAAATAAAAATAAAACACTTTTTCAGAAAAAAAATTAGTAGCTTGTGACATTATCTTTCTTTGTGACCACATTCACAATAAGGTAAAGTGACTTCCTCTTCCATTCGCATGTTGCCGTTTGACTTAGTTATGTAGCATATGGCACTTCCCTAATGAAACTAGTTATTTGTTTTTAATTATGAATTAAATTTCATAGATTTAAAGAAAAATTAAGCCATTAAATATAGATTGAGCTAAATCTTCAGCAGGAAACTGCTTATATAATTTTGTCTGACATTACTAAAGAAAGAAAAGAGGTAGAAGAAAAGGAAATATACGTTATTTGTCTAACAATTTCTTGTCATTTAACCTATTTTCTAATAAGGTTCAAGTAGCCTGATTTTTTAAAACTATAGGCTTAACAGTAATGGTTAAGTGTAAGAATGTATGTGTGATTTATACCCTTTGCTCTTGATCCATAAAATGAGCTTTTTAGGGTGTTAGTGCATTTGAGGTTAATATTTAATGGAAACCCAGAAATATGTTTTATAGTCCTAAAAAAGACATTTTTCTTTCTTTTCTTTCTTTTTCTTTTTTGTACTATTTAGCCTCAGTTTTATGATGCTGTAGAACCAGTGGATTTCGAAGGTCTCTTAATGATGCAGCTGAATAACCTAGATTCAGATCTCCTGCAAGAATTGGGTGATTTTCCTGAAGATGATTTGGAGGTGGTTTATGCTGCAAAGGAGCATAGAACCTTGGAACCATCATTACCAGAAGAACGGTGAGCAAACTTTTTTAAGCAAGTAACTGAAACCTGTTTTTAATGTTCTCATGCTTTGGGGGGTTTTTTTTGAACCAGAAGTATTTCTCATCAATATATTCTGGTTATCCAGTGGTCTGACTGGAGTTTCAGATTTTCCCAGTTTAAAATATGGAGCCAGAACAAACCATTTTGACCTTAAATTTTGATTTACCTTAGGGTTTGCCCATCATTCCTATTGTCACAAGTTCCTCTGATTTCTTTTTGTTTTTCTTAACTGTATCTAATGGCAAGCTAACAGCAGTACACTAGCAATAATTTTTTTCTGTCTTCACCATATGAACTATTCTCTTTTTCAGTCCCTATACCTCTTTTTCTCACAAGCAACAAATACCTATAAGAGCTTACCTTATAAGGATACAAGCTATGGAAAGAGAAGGAGAGATTATATTGGGACTATATTGAATGGAAAAAGTTACTTCTCTTTCCCTTTATGTTCCAAAGAAAACTGTTCCCCTTCTGACCCAGGTGATAGTTAGCACATATAATTGGACCCCAGTCTGTGGTGATTGACGGTTTTATCACCTGTGAGTATAATCCAAGCTCTACTGCTGCACAACTGCAACTCAGTGGTCAGGGACACAGTCTTCACATAGAAAAAAAAATGTAATAAATCTAAAGTTTCCAGAACAAGAGAAAGATGGAAATTGAGCCTTATGTCTAAAAAGGATATTGGCTAACATATGGTGTAGTGTGCCCAGGAAAAAAAATGTAAGAAGACTGAACATTGAATTCACTGTTATATGCACCTTTTGCTGGAATTTCTTTCACTGTGGCTTCTTAGCTTTTGTGCAATTAAAATCATTCTTTGAAATTTTTGGATTGTAGTATACCTATTTAATTGGTTCCGGTGTAGCATACCAGGGAGAAGCCCAACATTCCCAAACATTAGAACATTTTAATTTTCATTAAAGCATTTTTTCTCTCTGAAGTATTTTCTATTAATAGATTTGGAGATCTGAGGACTGAACATTTTCATAAAAAGCATGTGCTGTATCAATGAATTGCATCTTTTTCCTCGGATGAAATAAACAAAGGGATTATGTTATCGGTATTACAAGAATCCCTTTCTGGTAACTGCTGAACTGTGTTTTAGCAGACCAGTGCTTCCCTAGTGCCTTTCTTTGATATTTGTTTCATTATTTACACATTGTGTGTTTTGTACTTTAAAATATAGTCTATATTTCGTAATTCTATCAGTATCCTTTAATTTTTTAAGATTTTATAAATGAGATTTTATTATTAATGACATGTTGAATAAGATGTTCAGAATTTTAACTTGAAAACTGGATTTGGAGACGACAAAAGTGGCTTCATAAATAACATTTTTTTTATTACATGAGAAGAATAGCCATGTTGCTGTTATTATATTGACTAACTTTATGTACGATCACTGATTATGCATAGAAATATTTTTGCTTCTCCCTAGGACTGAATTGGATTTACATGTCCGGGACTGTGTTCAGACTTATATTCGTGACTGGCTGATTGTGAATCGAAAGTAAGTTCTTCATTTATAACTCAATAATTACCCAGGGAAAAGTTGAAATCTACTGTTTTTATTAATTATCTAATTACCCAAGAAGTAAGTGGTAATTACTCTCATTAGGTTTACTAAATGGATCAAGTTCAGAAAATATTACTGGCACTGATAATGGTCTGCTACAGTTGGATTGGGGCATCAGTCATGCAGTATTAGGATCCAACCAAAACTAATCATTTATTGTTGACAGGAGAAGGAAACAATAATGGTTGTACTCTTACATTTGTCTAAATGCAGCAGCATTTTCCATATTAGAGTTGTGCATATTTGGTGCTTCAGCAAATCTTCATCTGGAAGTACTCTGCATCATTAAAAAGTGACAGGAAAAATCTCAAGTGCAGCCATATCAGTGACCATTCTATTTTGCCCTACAAAACAAAAGGCTCATTGGCACTTGCCTTTTGGCTTGAAGAAGTATCACTGATATATTGGAGAAGAGCAGAGTAGTAAAAATAGGTTAGACCTGAAGTAACATGGGAATGTTTCTAACAACATCGGGGACACAAGGTTTTGGGGGTTGAGTGAGTGTTGGTGAGTGTTGGTGTTCTCTTGAAAAAAAAATGTGTAAGAATTGCTCTCCATATTATTCTGTAGTAGTAACCCATACAGCAATAGCACCAGTGGTGGGATTCAAGTAATTTAACAACCGGTTCTCTGCCCTAATGATTTCTTCCAACAACCAGTTCGCCAAACTGCTCAGAAAGTTAACAACCGGTTCTCCCGAAATGGTGTGAACTGGCTGAATCCCACCACTGAATGGCACTTAGATTTATATACTGCCTTACAGTGCTTTACAGTCCACCCTAAGCAGTTTACAGAATCAGCATATTGCCCCAAATAATCTGGGTCCTCATTTTACCGACCTCAGAAGGATGGAAGGCTGAGTCAACCTTGAGTCTGGTGAGATTCAAACTGCCAAACTGCAGGCAGCTGGCGATCAGCAGAAGTAGAAGTAGCCTGCAGTACTGCATTCTAACCACTGCACCACCATGCCTCTTCTATATAGTAATTTATTATAACTTTGTATTCCATTTAAGCAGTTCTTAAATTAATTTGGGGTATTGTATATTTTTTTATAGAATTTATTTACATGACAGCAATTGATATTTCATTTTGTCTCTTTTTCTAAAACTGAAATCTAATTGGCTATTTTACTAAAGAAATCAAGGAAGCAATGAGGCTTATAACTTCATGAAAACAGGATCCAGAACAGATTTCCACAAAAGCCTTCGAAAGCAAACATTTGAGTCTGAAACAGTGGATTTTCATGATTCCAGTTATCAGGTACACTTAGGAATAGCCTTGAAAGAATACTTTGAAAAGAAAATGGAACAGTAGGCAGTGGTGGAGCAAAGCGGCCATTGGGAGGAACCTTTTTTCCTAACAATGCCTTGGGAGCATTTGTGCGTCATGCTACAGGACCACTTAAATGACACATCTGAATTTCCTTCCCAAATTAGAAGGAATAGCACCAAGTTGATGAGGGAACATGAAAAGTAATGAAACATTCTTTTTAAATAGTGTGGAATAAGAGAAGAAAGTCACCTTATCTTTAAATATTAAGCTCTATAACAGGGGGGTCCAATCTTGTCAATTTTTAAGACTTGTCAATTTCAACTGGAAACCATGGAATTCCGGAAGTTGAAGTCTACAAGTCTTAAAGTTGCCAAATTTTGACACTCCTGCTCTATAGCAATCCAAGAATTCTTAAATCTTCTCCCAAAGTATCTGATATGTTTCTTGTTCTACTGTTTTTTCATATAAACAAAACCTTGAAACTCTTTGTTGCAGAGAAAAGCAACAAAGACGATTGGGAGACTGGAGCCAAAAAAAACAGTGAAATGTTGCAAGAAGTGGGTATATCTAGTCTAATGAAGAGAAGTATTAGGGGTGACATGATAACAATAGAGTTCCAACCTAGAATTAAGGAGACATTTCCTCACAATTAGAATGATTAATCAGTAGAATGACTTCCATACAGAAGTTATGGGCATTCCAAAACTGGAGGTTTTTAAGAAGAGATTGGACAGCCATTTGTCTGAAATGGTATAGGATTTCCTGCTTGAGCAGGAGCTAGAAGAACAACTCTGTTATTCCATTATGCTGCATGAAAAAAATGGCTCTGTTAAAAGGAGAGTTAATAGTTCCATTTAACATTTATTTGATGGTATTGAAATTCTTGCAATGGATAAGTATAGAAATATCACACAGAAATATGATAGAAATATTCAGTATTGCAATAGTGACGAATATCTGTAGCTCAGGTAGAGGATGATGGTGAAGGTTTGTTCTCCAAGCTTGTGGGTTGGTTTCTGAACATTTCGTTACCAGGCTAGGTAACATCTTCAGTGGAGTTTAGGGGAGTTTTTCATTCGGAAAACAACCCACAAGCTCAGAGAACAAACTTTTACCCTCAATATTCAGTATGTTTAATCTGTTCAACTATTCTCTATTTGCTTGAGCAGACAGGTCCCAGGCACTTACAGGTTCTCTGTGATGAATCCAGTAAAACCACCTTGACATCTGGAGAAGTTTGCTTGCGCAGCCTACCACTTGATCCCCGATTGACCAACCTATTGCAGACTGCTAAAGCAGAAGACATTCAAAGGCAAAATGAAGAGGCACGGCAAGCCAACAGGCCTACTGAGTTGTTTGCTCTGTATCCCAGTATAGATGAGGTAAGCCGCATATTTTCTGGCACAATTATACTTCAACCATCCGGGTTTTCAAAGGAACTACAGTATAATACAAAGGATGGTATATTTTAGACATTAATTCCATCCAGCCCAGCTGGTGTAATTAAGCTATGGCAATTGTAGTTCAAAAAAAATTGAAGAAAAAGAAGCAACAAAGATGATAAAGAATCTCTGGAGGCTAAATCATTAAGGGAAATAGATATGTAAAGCCTAACAAAGAGAAAGACTAGGGGTGATACGATAGCAGATTTCTAGACTTGAAGATATCGACCCTGAAGCTGACATATGCGTAGCCATGTTTTATTGTAGTCATTTTCTATTCTTTTTCTAAGCTTTTTCTAGGTATTCTGTAAGGGGATCTAACAAGGCTTCAGGCTCGCCACATTCTAGCAGTAGGAAGGGGGGTTGCAGAGATAAGGGGGGATGTTATGGCTAGGTAGCATTCTTTCCTGTGGGAACAGAGAATGTGCCTGCAGAGGGCTGAAGGTGGAGTTTGAAGTCACCAGACAGTTGGACTGTGAGCTGATTGGGGAATGTGACTCTGGGAGGAAGTTTCAAACTTTTGCTTTTTACTGGGTGTAATTCCGGGGTTTGGTCAGAGACTTTGCCAATTTGATATGTTCCTAATAAATGGACTTTGATTGAATATGACTGCCTTGGATTATTCATTTGGGGAATTTATTACTTGGAAGCCTGACAGAGGAGCTGTCAAAGAAAAGAGGGCATTGATGTATTTTCCATAGCACTCAAGGGTAGTACAAGAAGCAATGGGTGAGTTAAGAGAAATCCAACCTGGAACTGAGGAGAAATTTCATGACAGTGAAAACAATTAACAAATGGAACAGCTTCCCTCCCAGGGTTGTGGATGCTCCTTTGCTAGAGTTTTT
Organism: Pantherophis guttatus; assembly: GCF_059756535.1. Taxonomy (NCBI): domain Eukaryota; kingdom Metazoa; phylum Chordata; class Lepidosauria; order Squamata; family Colubridae; genus Pantherophis; species Pantherophis guttatus. Next base: position 70,271,680 of record NC_142064.1, read on the forward strand.
CAAGAAAAGATTAGACAACCATTTGTCCAGGATGATATAAGGTCTTATAAGGGGTTGGACTAGAAGACCTCTAAGGTCCCTTCCAGCTGTAGGATTCTATGATTCTATAAGTTATTTGGAACAAGTCCTAAAGGCTTGATAGAATGCTTTGAATGGCTGATTGCTGAATTGCATACCAGTACAACTGCAGCTCCTGCAACAATGATGTAAAGTCTTTGTATCATAATTGCACCTGCGACTGTGCAGGCTGCTGCATTCTAAACAAACTTCCTTGGCTTTACTATAATTCTGATGACTTCCTACATTTTCTGTGTTAATTTTTTGCCTGATTGTAAAGTAAGAAATGAAGGGATGGTAATAGATGGTGTCAGTCAAAGTATAGGAAGCTAAAATGAACCAAAACAAATAACTGTTCTTAATGTCTTTAATAGGAGGATTCTGTACAAATACGACCAATACCCGAATGCCCAAAGGAGTATCTAGGTAATAGGATATTAGTGAAAATACAGACACTGAAGTAAGTTCTACATTATTGGTGTGAATGGGACATTTTTAGGGATTTGGGTCGATCAGATGGCATGTAGAGCAACCCACATAATAGAATGATGGAATTGAAATCTATAAAGTAGAAAGCAGGAAAATGACAGGTGTAAAACAAATTTCCTCCATGTGCTAGTTTTCTTCATTCAGAAAACTTTTTTTATTTAGGAAAGCACTTTAAAAACTTACCATGTGCAGTAGACAAAACACTCTATATAGAGTTCTCTATTTCTGCTTATTCTGATCTTTGTATATATCCATCTAGTAAGAGTTATCTAGCCATGTTATGTTCTTTTAAAAATTAGTTTTGATTTAGGGTCTAGGACATATAATGTTTAACTGAAGTTTAACATGCCTCATGAGTTAAACACATTTTGTCTTCGTTAAGATAGCTGCCTTTTTTTTTAGAATGATAAAATGTAAAATGCTGTCCTTGTTGTTCTACCTTATGAAGAAATTATCAGGATGGCTGCAAAAACCTCTGTATTGTTATAGTGGTGTCACTATGGGTGGAGGTTCTAGATCTAGATGAAAGAGGATCAGCAACCAGCTTTGTAGCATCCTCTTCCCTCAGATTAGTTAGATCCCATTTGTTCTGTTCTCAAAAGATTTGGTTTATAAAGGGAAATGGGATCATCTATTTATTTATTATTGATTATTAAGAGAGCATTATTTTGTTGTTAGAAATAACAAACATGTCTCTGCTCATAGAAAATTAGATTCCATCCAAAACAATAGGGAAAAAAACCCAGCCATGGTATATAGTGGTATTTATATATACGTTTTGAAATTGTTTAATGTTGGCACTGAGGATTAAGTAGATAAAGCAAGACTAAGTTTTGAGTTAATTTTTCCAGTACATGTATTATTTTAAGTAGCCATTGTCCTTGATTTCATGTCACATGAATTACTTTATTATTAGTTAGTACCTTATTTTTTTCTTGCAGATTTGAAATTGAAATCGAGCCATTATTTGTAACCTTAGCTCTTTATGATATAAGAGAAAGGAAAAAGGTAAGAGTGTAGCAGCACTATTTTCATTTAAATGCAATGTTTAATATTTTGCTGAGATCTTGGGTATTTGCTAAACTTGGTTTCCTTCTTGCAGAAGTTTCATTGCCAAAGTAGACATCATTGTTATGTTTTGACACAGGGAGACAGAGTTTGCTGGCTTTCTATGTGTGATCAAGATTGTTCTGATTTATGTACTGTTTCTCATTAGCCTATCTGAGTTGGTTGGCTAAATTGTTTTCTCTTCAATAGTTTCTGCCTATGGTTAATATTTTTTATATTTCACTGTAAAAGCCATACATTGGAAGGTTATAAGTAACTTTTGGGCAATATGAAAATCTAAAGACAAAAGGTTTGGAGTTTCATCTCCATCCACCCTGGCTGCCAAGATATTGTGCAACAGGATTGAAACTTCCTGGGTAGCCAAGGAAAATAAAAGGTAGATTTACAAGTTATGCTTTGATCCAAGGGAATGAGAATTGAGTCTGACTTACTTTGTTCTACTTCATGATTTGAACAAATTATTTTGTTGTACCTCATGAGGTGTGGACATACAGAAATAAATTTTCAACAACTGCCTATAATTTTGTGAAATATAATTAGCTAATATTTTATTTTATGATTTTATTCAATACTCATGTAGCCTGTCATAGTCAACATGACTCTTAGTAGATTGTAATACTCTATATATTACAAAATAAGCAATGACTGTAGCAATTTCTAGAATTTGCCTTTTCTTTTAGTCATTTATTCATCAATTTTTGGATGGCAGGTGAGTCGGAGATTCTATATATTATTTTATTGGACAGGCAATCTTGCTTATAACTGCCCAATAATCCTTTGAATGGGAAGTTAAGATTAGAAAATGCATGGCTCTGCTGTTTCCTAAGCCACAACATTCATGGAATCAAGCAATTAGTTCTGCATTTTAATGTATGCCCCCCAAAAATGTATATTGTATAATGTTTATGGAGATTCTCAGTTATCCAGGTCATGGTTGTCCCAAAGGTGCTTTTTTCAAGAGGTAACTGGACTTTCTGGTTTTTCTTTGAAGACATTTTGCTTCTTATCCAAGAAGCTCCTTCAGGTCATATAGTATAATCATTATGTGAAGTTTCCAAAAGATGCAGTTATTATTACGGCAATATTGTAGGATGCATGCTGTAACTGACACAGAATGCATTTCTTTTTAAGATCTCTGAAAGTTTTCATTGTGATTTGAACTCCGAACAATTCAAAGGGTTTTTGCGATCCCATACACCGTGTATTGACTCCTCCACTCAGGCTAGGGCTGCTGTATTTTCGGTAACATATCCTTCATCAGATATCTATCTTGTGCTGAAGGTGAGTCATATTATTTGTATTCTAATGATGGTGTCTTTCTTATTCTTACTTTTTGACTAGAGCCAGAAGGAGTTGGCTGTAATGGAAGCAAGCAAGTCAGCATATACCAACATTGACTAGCCTAGTGCATTCTGGTGGTGATAGCCCACAGTTCTTTTTATTTCTAGGCAACATGGCATTAGTTATTCTGGATAGAACTATTATTAAAATTTTGTTGTTAATTAGATTCTCTCTCTCTCTTTTTTTTTTTTGTTAGATTGAAAAAGTCCTTCAGCAAGGAGAAATTGGAGATTGTGCAGAACCCTACATCTTTCTAAAAGAAAGTGAAAGTGGAAAGGTAGATAATAAAAGTTTTTAACTGGAACTGCAAATCTATTACCCTGATAATAGGGATATTTATGTAGCCATCTTTCTGTATTCTTGAGATTTAAAGTGTTATTTCAAGGTATAGTTTTTCTTCCCATGTCTTGAAATGTACATAATCAAATACTCAACAATTGATCTTATCACCCAATTTTTATTCTAAAAATATTGCTATGCAAATATAGCAGTCTTATAAGATAATATCTGTCCTAGGATGTAAGCTTGCATTCTCCAATAATTGAAAAATTAGCTCAAAGTACAGTTAATCCTTGACTAATGACCACAATTGAGTCCAAAATGTCCATTGCTAAACAAGTTAGTTAAGTGAATGTTGCCCTGTTTATGACTTTTCTTGCCACAGTTAAGTGAATCACTGCAGTTGTTTAGTTAGTAACAAGGTTGTTAAATTAATCAGGCTTCCCCATTGATTTTGCTTGTCAAAAGATTGCAAAAGGTGATAACACGACCATAGGAAACTCCATTAAGTGTGAAATACAGTCATAAATCACTTTTTTCAGTGCCACTGTGACTTTGAACAGTCACTAAACAAAGCAAGGACTACCTATATGTCAGACTTATGTAAATTTCTAACCTTACAAACCCGATTAATACTAGGACTGTTACAATGAATTTGCAATCTCATCTGATGATGTAACATCTGGGATACCAGATTTAAATTTCATAAATAAATCTCTGGTTTCCCATTTGATTCTTACTCTCAGTTTCTTTGCACTGATATTTTAAACATAACACCTAACTTCTGCCTACTGTTTATTGAATGAGGCTTTAGTTGACTAGATTTATCCCTGACTCTTTTGGCTTTTGCTTTAAGTTACAATTCTGCAAAAAAATTATGGTATGACCGCCATGACAACATGTTAGGTCATTTCTTTTCTGTTTAATTGATTTTTATGATATATTTTTCTGCCTATTTTTTAGACTAAGGAAAAGATTGAGAAATTAAAACAACAAGCAGAGAACTTTTGTCAACGTTTAGGAAAGTACCGCATGCCTTTTGCTTGGATACCTATAAATTTAGCAAGTTTCTTTAGTATTCCAACACTTGAGAAAGATATAGCTGAGTTAGAAGTTTTAAATGGTAAGTTTAAATATGACTGTGTATATATCTTATAATTCATCCTAGATACTGTAATTAACTATTTCCTACTAACTATATAAACACATAAAATGCCATTATTTCTATTCTACTTTATAATGAAAATGTCTACTCTCTCTTAATTATGTAATTTTATAACAGTACTAATGGAGTTATGTGGGCCCATACTGAACAAAAATTGAAGGCTATCCTTAACTAGCTAGCTAGTTAAGCAAGTTTAATAAGTAGTGTTCTGGCATGGAAGCTAATCCTCATAATTGATGGACAATTGAAAAAAAAAATCTCTTCATGGTGTTTGTTTCTATCACTACCGTAATATATTATACTTTATATTATACTCTATATCATCACCCTGCTAAATAAATAATTCCCTCAACACTGTCAAACTATTCACTAAGTCTGCATTACTATTAATCTTCTCATTGTTCCTATCACCCATCTCCTCCCATTTATGACTGTATGACTGTAACTTTGTTGCTTATATTCTTACGACTTATATTGTTTCTTAGTATTTGATTGCTTATTTGTACCCTATAACTATCATTAAGTGTTGTACCTTATGATTCTTGATGAATGTATCTTTTCTTTTTATGTAGACTGAGAGCATAGGCACCAAAGACAAATTCCTTGTGTGTCCAATCACACTTGGCCAGTAAAGAATTCTAATCTAATCTGATCTAATCTAATCATTAAAGAGTTGGATCCAAAGATTTTTTTTAGCTGATCCAAAGAGCCTTGCTCTGGAAATAATAGTTCAATTGCAGGAAAACTCATACTACTACCTCATCCTTTTGCCTTATTAAAAGATTAATCTTTGAACATGCACTTGTGATAAGAAAAAAGGATGTGTTTATTGGCACTATACTTTATACTGTATTAAGTCATCACCGTAGCATCTTCAACATTCTAGCATACAAACTAATTATTAATCCTGTAAGAGGTTGAGCAAATTACCAGGTTTCATCCTTTGTTTTCATTTAAAATGGCAGTATATCCTACAGGTTTGTTGTATAAATGAGATCACAGGTAGTCCTTGACTTACGACCAAAATTGAGTCCAAATTTTGAGTCCAAAATTTCTTTGTTAAGTGAGACATTAAATGTCTCACTTCATGGGACATTAAATGGGGTAAATGAATTTTGCCCCATTTTATGGTTTTTCTTGCCACAGTTGTTAAATGATTCATTGCAGTTGATAAGTAGTAACCCAGTTGTTAAGTGAATCTGGCTTTCCCCATTGAATTTGCTTGTCAGAAGGTCACAAAAGATGTTCACATGACCTTGGGACCCAGCAAAGGTCATAAATATGAGTCAGTTGCCAAGCATCTGAATTTTAATAACATGATCATGGGTATGCTGCAAAGGTTGTAATTGTGAAAAATGGGTATAAGTCACATTTGTCAGTGCGATTGTAACTTTGAATGGTCACAGAATGAACTGTTGTAAATTGAGGACTATCTGTAATGGGATTCTAACTCTTTATATATAGCTACATATATATAAATTTATACATATATATATAACAGTTCATTTAGTGACTGTTCAAACTCACAATGGCAATGAAAAAAGTGACATATCATTTTTCACTCTTATAACCATTGCAGCAGCCCCATGGTCATATGATCATAATTCAGATGATTGGCAACTGATTCATATTTATGACAGTTTCAGTGTCCCTGGGTCATATAAAGGCCTTTTGCAACCTTCTGACAAACGAAATCAATGGGGAAGCCAGAATAACCTAACAATGTGTGACTAAATTAACACCTGCAGTGATTCACTTAACAACTCTAGCAACAAAAGTCATAAAATGGAGCAAAACTCACTTAAGAAATGTCTCACTTAGCAACAACTATTTTGGGCTCAATTGTGATCATAAATCAAGAACTACCTGTAATTAATTTTCTGAAATAGTACAATGTAGCAATAGCTACGATTTCCTTTTTCATTAAGCCAAGTAAAATCCAATTAAAATTTCACATTTGAAGGAAAAGGGTCTTGTGGCGATCGAAAAACGTTGACACTGCCATCTAGAAGATATTCTGAAAGAGGCCTTGGCTCAGATGACATTCCTGGCCTAGTGAACTTCAGAACCACCACTCTGACTCTCAACACTTTTTTAAAACAGGTACAGTACACTGTTGGGAAGTTCTTCCACATGAGTAATTCCAAGGGCCATTCCTTGTTGTGGTAGTATAAAGGGGTTCTAAGTACTGGTCTGGCCATATTGCTACTATTGTCCTGATTTATAGACCTCTAACTTTTGTCAAAATAGATTGGTAAGGTAGAACAGAAGCCCCCAACCTTTTGGGCTCCAGGGATCAGTGGAGGGAGGTTTTTCCATTTCACGGATGTGGCTTTGCTTGTTTGCGTGAACCAGTTGCTGGCATGCGGGGCCCAGTTCTAGAATGTTGGCTAATCAGAAATTGGCCAATGTTTTTTGATGATGATGATGATGTATAATTCCTAATTGGCAAGAATATATGAGAGTCTATGGTCATCTCTAGATTAGCGGTCCTACTTTTCACAGAATAGACTGATTACATGGGATAAAAATAAGCTTTGTTTACACAGTTACAGTCAGCAAGGAATACCGCACAAATATAGCACAAATATGGCACAAATATAGTCTACAACTTACCTAACTTTTTAAAAAGTGTTATAATAAAACCTTGATTGATTAAGGCTATGATGGACTGCAGAGACCAGTAGTTTTGGAAGATTATAATCTGGAATATAAAAGGAAAAAATGATAAAGGTTGGAATGAAGGTGGACTATGTTGTAGAGTGTACTTGATGAATACATTCAGGAAAGGGAAGGTAGGGCATAGATTAAATAATCTGAGATGATTGGAAAAATATGAATTACTGTAGTATTATCTAAATAGTTGTTAGTACATATGAAAGTAGGAATTAGGTTGCATTAGGTTGGCAGAAAGTTGCAAATGGTGATCATGTGACTGTGGGACCCTGCAACCACATGGGATATGCCTAACAACAGCAAGTGGACTCCTGGAACTGCTATTGTAGGTCAGCACACTCATGTGACTTCATATATTATGATTGTGTCACTAAGTGATGGAATTCCTGGTACCAATTACCATTAGTAAGCGAGGACTTTATCAATTTATTGGTAAGCAAGGACTATCTGTACATAAATATCTGGACTGTTGAGCAACCTAATTGGTATTTGTGGGCATCTACTCAGAAAAAAAGACTATTTAAAATCATGGTTTAAACATAAATCTTTTCATCCAAATGTGTGGAAAAGAAAGAAATTTAATGTAAAAGTGTGATTTGTTTGTTTCTTTATTAGAAATGTTTAAGAAAATTAATGAAGCATAAAAGGTTGATGAAAAGTTCTGAAAGTGGGAAAAATCACTTTCTTTTAGCCCTGTCAAGAATAGATTTTGGGGGGAAAAATATGGCAAGAAAGGAAAGAAAGATGTAAAAGAAAGCAGAGTAGAAGTAAAATAAGTTCAGGAAGAGAAAACGTGTGTCCTCTATGAAAAATTATTAAAAGATAAATTTATTTCTCAATACTGTAGAATAAATGGAAACCAGAAACAAGGAAACTGACATTGTCAATAAATTTAAGTCATACAATATATTTTTATATGTAGTTTATTACAAATAAAGATGCAACTTAGTTTTCAACAGATCATATTCAATAACTTGCTCATTCCAGGAAGGAGACAGGCTTAGTGATGAAGACTTATTCAAGTTTTTAGCTGACTACAAAAGGTCTTCGTTGCAGAGAAGAACAAAGTCTATACCAGGTATGCTTAATATTAATATTAGATACTCATACTATATACTGGCCAAATCTCACCTATTTTTGAATAACCATTTTTCCCCAAGAAAAACAATGGCTTATTTATTAAATTTCTTCTGCTCAAATGCTTGAGGGAACTACAATTTAATATGAGCACTGTAAGAAGCCAACAAGCAAAAGTAAGGATGAGCTTTTCGCCTGGCCCTAATCGGGTTGTTTCCATTAATAACATCTGGACAGGTTTGTTGTAAAATATCATTCAAAATTTGCTGTAATATGACTTATCACCCCAGAACAGTGGTGGGTTGCCCCAGGTTCGCACTGGTTCTATAGAACCGGTAGTAAAACCGGAAGGTGGCTCCGCCCACCGATCCCGACATCACCAAAATGCTTCTGCGCATGCGCAGAAGAGCACGCGCACATGTGAGCGAAGCAAGTGCATGCACGCAGCCCCGCTGCGAACTGGTAGTAAAGGTAAGTAGAACCCACCCCTGCCCCAGAATATTTTACTCTCTGGCCTTGAAAGAGCTAATTACCAGTAAATTTTGGGCAAATTGAGGACACAGAATTCCAAAATGATTTGAGTCCAGTCACAAACATCTACTGAGCCTTAAGAAGATGCCCAGAGAGCTTTCTTACAAACAGCTTAAGTTTACTTATTCTGAATAATATTAGGAATTCTGTAAAGCTTAATTTAATAGAGCTCTCTTGGCACTTTTAGATAATAGATGTAACAATACCTCTCAAGATAATATGTCATTTAAATCTAGGAAGGTTGAATTAATTAAACATGTTTTTTGCATGTTTTATTCACGTGATCTTGATAGAATCCAGATCACATGAAGTGTTAATATCACTTTATAATGCCTTGGTAAGACCACACTTGGAATACTGCATTCAGTTTTGGTCGCCATGATGTAAAAAAGATGTTGAGACCTTAGAAAGATTGCAGAGAAGAGCAACAAAGATGATTAGGGGATTGGAGGTTATAACATATAAAGAACAGTTGCTGGAATCGGATGTCTAGTTTAATGAAAAGAAGAACTAGGAGTGACATGATAGCAGTGATCCAAAATCTCAGGGGTTGCTACAAAAAAGAGGGAGTCAAACTATTCTCCATAGCACCTGAAGTTCAAGAAGCAATGGATGGAAACTAATCAAGGAGAGAACTAAGAGATTTCCTGACAGTTAGAGCAATTAATCAGTGGAACAACTTGCCTCTAGAAGTTGTGAATTCTCCAACACTGGGCGTTTTTAAGAAGAGATTGGACAGCCATTTGTCTGAAATGGTATAGAATTTCCTGCCTGAGCAGGGGGTTGGACCAGTAGTGGGTTTCAAATCCCGTCGCTACCAGTTCACTCGTGGGTGCATGCATGCACAACACTTCTGTAAATACGCAGAGACGTCCGGGCGGGTGGGTGGAGCTACTAGACTAGAAGACCTTCCCTTCCAACTCTATTATTCTGTTCTATTCTGTTTATTCTGATTTTAAATCAATCTTAATTCAGCCCTTAATGATAATAAAAACACATACCAAGCGACTGAATAACTTTTATATTAAAACATTTTCTGCATATTTAAACACATAAATTTGCTTTTTAGCAAAAAGAGCTTGCTGGATTATGGAATTTTTTAAATGATTGAGGTAAAGTAAATTACAATGTTTTAAGTTTGGTTTTTGTGGTTTGTATTTTTGTGTGACTCTGACTTAAGACCAGGGGTGAAATCTAAAATTTGTTACTACTGGTTCTGTGGGCATGGCTTGGTGGTGGTGGTATAATGTGACTGGGTGGGCGTGCCCAATTTTTTTTTTTAACTTTTAAAACCATTTTTTCTACAACCTCTTCAGTGAAGAGGTTATTAAAAAAATGCTTTCAAATGCCTCTGACGATCCAAGCTCTGACAATCCCAGCTGAGTTGCCTGATCGTCAGAGGGTTTTTTAAAAACTCTCTGCAGATCAGGCAACTCAGCTTGGATTGTCAGAGCCATTTAAAAGAAAAAAAGCCTCTGATGATCGCGCAGCTCAGCTGGGCATGGGAGGGGCAGGGATTTTTGCTACCGGTTCTCCGAACCACCCGCCTCCATCGCTACCAGATTAGGTGAGCCGGTCCGAACCAGGAGCATTTCACCCCTGCTTAACCAAACCAAACTTAAAACATTGTAATTTACTTCACCTCAATCAACTACTACTTTATCAGCCAAAACCAATATTAGTTCTGCATTTTCTTTCTCAGTTTAGCCAAATGGATGTTTTGGGGATGCTTATACTGTAAGTAGGTGTTGAAGATGCAACCCCCTCCTTATTGTCCAGCAACTAGTATTTAGATACATACTGCCTCCATCCTACAGATAAGACTGAGTGTTCAATGACTTGTTCTTTATAATTTTATCTAATCTCTTTTAAAGATATCCAGCTGTCTTTGTTTGTAGTAGTGAAGACATTGGACCCTCATAATGGAGAATTCCCATGAGGAGTCTTGCCTTCCGCAAGGGGCTTCTCTTAGACCCATTTCTCTTAGAGTAAACCCTGCTGTCCTATTACAGATTAACACATCCTGGCCATATTTAGCCCGAGATTTTTCTGTTATTTCCCGCTTAGATGGAAGGGATGAACCTGTTCTCATACACTTGTGCTCATATGAATTTTAATGCATGCTAAATATTCTGCGGAGGATAAAATAATAAGCTTTTGTTCTGTCAGGCGACTTGGGATATATACCAGTACATTCTAGTGTCAGCGTTCCAAATTATGATCTCTTCCAGCGCTGACATGAATGAGAGAGGGAGAAGCTTTGCTTTAATGCTGAGATGAACTTTTACCTAGTTTCCTGCTCTTTAGAAGATAGTGTTACCTGGGTGATGGAGGGAGGGGGGAATTCCTGTGAAAAGAAAGTGCTTGGGACGAAGAGATGGATCTGCACGATGGCCAATGAGACATTGGGGTTGAAGAATGGAAAGGGAGGAGTTTGGAAGGAGGTGCCACTTTTGGCTGCACAAAGAGTTCAGGGATGTCGTTCTTTCTATTCTTAAATAAAAAAAAAAAGATTCATTAGAGACCTTGCGTTTGAGAATGAAGTTTATTTAAGATAGCAGTGAAACTGGACATCTAGACTATATGTGAACCAGGTTTGTTAGATTAGGGATTTTCTTATGGCGTTTGTACATTTAATGTACCACATCACTTTCCTTTTATTAATTTTCCTAAGGTTTGCTTAAATTGGAGATCTCCCCTGCATCAGACGGCCTCAATTGTTGCCTCAGCCCAGAACTGTTACAAGTAAAGCCATTCACTGAGAATCGCAGCCGAATTCATAAGGAGATTTTGGAGTTTCCAGTACGAGAAGTCTATGTGCCCCATACTGTATATAGGTAAGATATTTTATCTATCTTGCTGAATTATGAGAATCAGGTGTAAATCAAAACAGTTGGAAATACTTATGTTATCTGGATTTTCATGAATAAATAAAATTATTGAAAACATATTTTGTCTGTATTTACCTTGGAAGACAGAAACAACAGCTGCTAGAGAACTATTGTAACAAGACAATTATTTTGTATTTTTTTCTGCAGCTTTCCCTTCATAGATACCTTTGATATCAGTAACTAACTATTTTTTCCAGGGTAGGAACTAAACTGTGGAACAGCTTGCCACTGGAACTGAGGCTGGCCTTTCCATTACTGTTTCTGTTTTACCCATTCAGAGTTCTCTAAATTAGAATTTTTATGATGGGGTGTTTAATGGTTAGTCTAAATTTTATTGTATAAGAATGTTTCTAGGTTACTAGAGCTAGATAATTGGAGTCTCCTACATTGTACATGTTAAACTTAAATACAGAAACAAATATATAAATAACAGGAACTGAACAAGGAAGAAAGAAAGACCCTTCTAGATTTTTATTAGTTCTCTAATTTATTGTGCTTGTTTTACCCTGCTAATTGTGATATTATGAGAGATTCTTTTCTGGATACCTGTATCTTCCAAGGTATTGTGGGAGGTAATGGAAGAAAGGGAATTGTAAATGGTGGTCTGATTATTATGGAATAATATCATATTAGTTAGTTCTTGTGTTTAAGCAGCAAAGATTTTTGTTTATTTTTCAAATGTTCAGAAAACGTTTGTCCCTTTTAATCAGTTCAAATAAAAGTATAATGCTTTTTCACATAATTGTTTCTGCCGCTTTTACATGTTTGGTTTTCTAGGTTTTCAACTTACGATTTAAGCAGTATTTGTAAGTTGAAGTTCTTTAGTTTTTTTATTCAGAGCAGCAGCCAATTAGCCATGTTGTTTTCCAGGACTTCCTAGTCCTCTATTTCCCCCCAGAATTACCCAGAACAATCTTTGAATATGCTTAGCCCTGATTGGATTGCTCTCATTAAAATGAAAACGAAAACATTCTGTACAATTACTTCCGCAGATTTGTAGTTTTCTTAAATTCACTGATTGTTCTGAATCCTGCTCTGACCAGGTAGTCATTGTGGTCAAGGCTTGGTTGGACCATAAGAAGCAGAAAGTATTTTTCATGAAACAAAGATAATGGGAAATGGCAAAAATGATAAACTAGGACTCAGTCTATGTTTCCCTTACCAACTTTGGTAATGGCTGTACTCTCAGTAGTTCTGGCATGATTTGGGTCTGTGCCAAGTCCTTCCTGATTCTTCCTCTTTCTGTTTCCTGCTAAAATTCAGTGGAAAATAAAAACCAAGATCTAGACTGAAGGGATCTTCTTTTTAAATTTATCCTAAGCCATTATTTTTTCCTAGCTAGAAAAAACATACAGGGAGTCTTCGGTAGCTATATCCTTCACTACCTCATGAAATGAAAGTTAGCAAAGCAGGATGAAGAACCAGCAATATCAGGGTTATAACAGTCTGCCTTTTTCTTAGTTTAGGAAATTATTCAGAAAATTCTTTAGATATGCTCTAGAAATAGAGACTTGAATAGGCTTAAACTCATTTCCTAACAAATTTTGTGTGTGTGTGTGTGTGTGTGTGTGTGTGTGTGTGTGTGTGTGTATCCTGGCTCAAGCTGATGAAGGGAGGATAACTTGTGGCTCAGAAGGTTAATTCAACTGCCTAACATGCAGGAAGCCCAAGTTTGAAACCGAGTAAGGGTATGCCTAGCTGATGAAAGCTAAAAAGCTTGAAATAGATCTATACTAGTCTCCCTTTATTTCTTTATCAGCAAAATATAATATAATATAATATAATTATATATATATATATATATATATATGTAGGTCTTTGGTTATTCGGGTCTTCTCCCACGTAAAATTGGAAGTGTCTTGGCGACGTTTCGACGAAGTCTCATTCGTCATCTTCAGGCTGGTGTTCTCGGCTTCGTGCTTCCAGGAGCAATTCTGGAATTGCTTCGTGCTTCCATTTGCTCCTGGCAGCACGAAGCCGAGAACACCAGCCTGAAGATGACGAATGAGACTTCGTCGAAACGTCGCCAAGACACTTCCAATTTTACGTGGGAGAAGACCCGAATAACCAAAGACCTACATACAAACACCCGCGAAAACCTGAGAAAACATATATATGTATATATATATCTCACATATAATAAAGAGAAAGTCAAGCCTTTGTTTACTGTAGTTAGTGAAATATCATGATTAATTATGTTCAATTTTTTATGCAGCAAAAACTACCTGCAGGGTTTGATGCATGTTTAAACAGGTAAAAATTCACACAACACCGCTCTGAATCAGGTTAAGAAATAAGCTTGGTTTTAAAAGAAGAGCAAGGAAATGGGGATTTTTGGGGTTTGCTGTCCATTTTAACTGTTTTGAGGCCTGTGTTCTGAGAATGACAATGGTAGGTTCCTCAACAGAAATGCATCTGAAGTGTTGTATGGTAGAGTTTATATATGTTGCTGCAAATAGTGCTGCTACTTAGAGAACCAGGACTATTGATTTGTACATGCACACTGTTTTCTAGAGAGAGCTTGTGTATACATGTATTTCAATAATATTCTCTTTCAAATGTGGAGATTATTCAAGAAACTGTCTACCTTCAGAAACAAAACTATAAGCAATGTTGTGCTTGGTCTCTTCAAATGGAGGAATCGTCCTATTTTTAGCCCTCTATGCTTCACAACAAGAAAGAAGGCATTCAATAGGACAAAATATTTTTGGAAAGTGATTACAATGAGGAATGGTAGAGAATTAATTCTGTAGTGCTATTTTTATCTATTTAAACAAATCACTTTACAATTTCATTTTTTTAAAGTAAGAAGATAAAGACAATACCTCCAAAAATACATTAAATATCAATCTGCTCAAGAAATATATCCTGGTATGCAACGAGAACAGACTTTGTCTCTTACTCTTCTGTTTGTACTTTTAGAAAAAAAAGTTCTTTACTGAATTTAAATCAATTCTGAACACTTTTTTAATCATATTCTACTTAACATAATTCACATCATAAGAAATAAAACATTCATCTGTGACCTGTTTGTTTATTGCAGCACTTTCAGCTGATTCACCACTTCTGACATACTGTAATGATATAATAAGGAAGTCATGAGAATTATGGTGTGTTGGTAACTGTGTGAGAACCTGTATACCTAACTGTATTAGAAAATGTTTCCCATTTATCAAGTATAGTTTTAACATATTTATTATTAAGATGGCCACCAACCTAAATAAATCCTGCCTTAAGAATAGTCTATCTTTAGGTCCCTGGTGTTTTAAGATTTTTTTGTAAAATGAGGGATGAGGTGGGTGAGATGTCAATGCAAAGTGAGTGGGTTCATTTTATGTTAGAGGGCCCTTCTAAGATCTCTTGTTTTTTCTTGATTTGGTGGAATTGAACTTTAATATCCTGCTCATGAAGATAAGCATCAAATTTTTTGGTGTTAAAAAAAATTGGATGTATACCAGTTCTCCAGTTTCAACCAGATGACTACCTTATTAAAATTAATATTGAAATTTTGAAAATTAAAATTTCATTACAAATGTTGAAGAATATCATGTATCACTTGCATACCTACACTCTAAAATATTTTATGATTTTTTTTCCTTTCTGGAAAGGGGGGTTATTAATTTTTAAATAAAATTGTTTCAGAATTGCATTCTTTTGTCCCTCAATTACCAGATAAGTTACATGCTTTGAACTTTATTTTCATTAGCATCAGTAGCATTCACAGGACAGGGTTTTGTCAAAATTGGCAAGAAGACAGATACAATGTCGCAATCTCAGCCTTACCCATGTATATATGTATATATGTATGTATGTATGTATATATGTATGTATCTATGTATCTATATCTCTTGCATTCAAAGGAGAATGATATTTGCGTTGTGATGCTCTGTCCATCATCTTGTCAATTTTGTGTCCCCCACAAAATACCTTTCTTCTACATCCTTTTTTTTTTTTTGCCTTTGATAGTTTCTAAAATAATTTGGAGATGAACATATTCTTTCACTTGCCTGATAATCCAAAAATTACAAAGTTTTTTTTTCATCCTTGTACTTGGAGACAAATGTTTATTCTGGCTTTCTAAAAGGGATAATCTAAAAGAAAATGCTGCATTTCTTTGTCTTAAAAAAAGTGAAATCCGCTTTCAGGATTTTTGTACATTAGTATTTCTCTGGGGGGAAAAAGTATTGCTGATGAGGAAAAGGAAAGTGAAACTAGCATAAACTTAATTAAAATCATCATCATCATCAATCATCCTTCTCTCCCTCCAGAAATCTTCTTTATGTGTATCCACAGCGGTTGAATTTTGCAAACCGCTTGGCTTCAGGACGAAACATTACCATTAAGATTCAATATATGTGTGGAGAAAATCCTTCCTGTGCAATGCCGGTAAGAAAGTCCTTTGTTCTTTTGCCTGTTCAGTTTGTGCAGAATTATTCAGATCTGTTTTCCATACAAATTTCCCATACATTAGCTCTTCTCTGCAACAAATGCTTCCAATTATCTTGGGATAAAACCAAACTTTTCCAGATTGTTGACACTCATTCCACTTAGGAGATGTTTTTTTCAGCCTGGCAAGCATTAGCAAGGCCATGGAGATTTCTCTCTTGGCTGCATGGTGCAGTTCTGGAAGCAGGCATTTTATTTCCATAGGCTAAATTGCATTCTGGTGTTCAGAATTGTAATTGTGCAATGGGTGGTAGGCATATGGGGAGCAGACCCAAGCATTGTGGGGTCCTGGCAGGGGGAATACACGGGGGAAATGTTGCAGAGGCCATAACTTCAAAACGGGGTTGTATGTAGCTGTTGGAGATCCTGTTGCAACTTTGAATGGCCGTTAAGTAACCGGTCATATCTCAAGGACTACCTGTATGATAAAAAAATAAAAATTAGCTATGCTCTGATAATTCATCTGCTAAAGTATTATGTTGATCAATTTTGGTTATAATTTTCATTTAATAACTAGCTATAGAGTAAAATGCTCAATTTTATTTGATTGGAACTTTGTTTTACATACAAATAAACAAACATACATCCCAGGAGCTCTTCACCTTTATTTTAAAGCCAGGTTGACTAGCTTTTTGCCACTAACAGTTGAGATTTTGTGGCCAACTTTCAGTTGTAGGGTTGATGAAACATTGTGTCATCAGCCATTCAGTCATGTCCGACCCTCGGCCACTTTATGGAACAGCATTCTCTGTGCCCCTCTGTCCTCATTACTTCCTTCAGATGCACCATGGTCATCTCAGTGTCATCTTTTATAATGTCCAGTCAGCGGCTGCTAGACACTATAAAAGATGTATAAAAAATAAAAGATGTATATAAAAATTGGACACTTGACGGAGCAGGGGCAATACATACCTATTTCTTTCTAAGAAGATGGATATTGACTGCCAATTTAAAATCTGTTTTCCATGTCACCAGTTAAAGAAATGACAACATAACATATCTATTTTATGATTTTATATTTTAAAATAATGGCTGCATGACTTCAACGTTATCAGAAATAAAATCAATATTGCCAATTTCAAATAATTGGTATATTCTGCCTCCCTCCCCCAAAGTATCTTTGGATCATGGTAACTTTTTACTTTGCTTCGTTTAATGAATTATATTTTTCTGTCTAGGTCATATTTGGAAAATCTACAGGTCCAGAGTTCATACAAGAGATTTACACTCCTGTAACATATCATAACAAGTAAGGTCATTATTATTACCATCTGTATCCTTAGGTTCAAATATACACTATTTGCATAACAATGAATAGTTATAAATTCTGGGTATAAAAAGAGCTAAACCATTTTCATTAAAGGTGTTTATATTCAGTAATTAAAACAATTACTATGCATTTATTGTCTTGAAACAACAACAAAAAAAACGTGAACAAGGAATTAAAAAAAAAGTGAACAGTTAAGACATAGTGTTTCATGTTACTTAAGAGTAGCATTATAATCTATACAGTATAATCAGGAATTGACTATGGTTTCTTTTTGTCTCCCATATAAGTGTGAATTTCCTTAAGCACAATTTTACTTAACATTGGATGAAGTGATGTCAATTGTGGATAAGGCCAGAATTGTCCATTTTGGACATAAAAATGTAGGAATAATTTCCATGTTAATATCGTCATTAATTCAATGGTTAATTACTACTAAACCTGGCAGGACAAAATTTTGCTTCCCCATTATTGCAACATAAACGTATATTGGTTTTGATCTACTCCAGGGGTGTCAAACTCAAGGCCAGTGGGTTGGATCTGACCCACAGGGTGCTTAAATCTGGCCTGTGGGGCCAGCCTGGAAATATCAAAGGACTGGCCCGTGGTGCCTCTGCCAACCAAAACGGGCCGCAGGGAGGCCATGTGAGTACCCCACAGCCCGTTTTCAGCCTCCCCGGCCTCCTGCAGCACACTGCCGGCAAGGCCCTTGTGGGGCTTGTTTTTGGCCGGCAGAGTGCTGCTGAAGGCCGGGGAGGCAAAAAATGGGCCTTGTGGGGCCTCCACACAGACTGATTTCGGCCCGCAAAGTGCTGCAGGAGGACTGGATTGGACTGGATTACAATTATGTGGCCTCAAGTAAGTACCTGATCTGGATGGAAAGCAAGCAACATCCTATGTTAATACTACAGTTTAATGCCAGATTTTACATACTGTAGGTCCATTTAATCTACAATCAACAATCATTGACAGCCATTTCTATTTATTATCCTGGAAATTTACCTCTGCTGTTGGTATTATCATGTTATTTATGCTATTGTATTTTTATTATTAGTTGAATAATAAAAATACAATAGTATAAATAGCTTTTCTGCCTGGAAAAACAATTTACCATTAAACAATGGGGTATAAATTCAGAAATGAAAAGTTTAGTGGACTATGAAGAATAAGTAATAAATGTTTGCCAGTAATATCTGGTAGAAGAGATAGCAAAATGGTTATAGTAAAGAACTGTGGAAAGAAAGAAGAGAAGGGGAAAAAACGTATCTTGAGCCTATGTCACGTGCCCACCATGGACCCACCCCCCCGGCCACACACCAAACGCACACCGGCCCTCCAAGATCAAACACAACCCTGATGCGGGCCTCAATTAAATTGAGTGTGACACCCCTAGTCTACACTGATCAAAGAAATCACATTTTAATTATATTTATTGGTAAACAATGTTATATTTTGCATCTAAAAATATAGATTTCATTTTCTTCTGGACTTGTAGCAGCAATTCCTTGGTCTTTTCTTCAACTTCGGTTAGATCTATAAATTCTATTACACTTCCTATTTCTTTTTATTATTTATGATCTCTGTGACAGATTTATACTATCACAAATCTTATGATATGCTATACACTAAAACTAATAAATAGGTAAAGAAACTTGAAGTTCTTTAAAGAAGGCTGTATGTTTGCTACTTATATATCAATACAAGATATACATATACATGTAGATATCTTTTTGTTTTAAAAAATACAGGTGTCCTGATTTTTATGAAGAAGTGAAAATTAAACTCCCGGCTAAACTGACAGAAAAACACCATCTGCTGTTCACATTTTACCACATCAGCTGTCAGTCAAAGCAAGGAGCTTCTGTAGAAACTCTCCTGGGTTATTCAGTAAGTCCGTTTTGGTTCCTTGGAAAAAATGAATTTTTCATTGTTTCTGGCAACTGAAAATCCTGTAAAATTTCATTTGAATTTAGCTTGATTCCTGGTGAGTTCATGGACACATGCATGTAATTTTTCTTGGCAACAGTGTAAAAACTGACATTATTTTCTTGGCAAATGTACAAAAACAATTTGCCATTGCCTTTTTTCTAATCTAGCCTACTCCCTGGGGTTTTATGGTGTTACCCTCCAGGTGGCCCAATTCTACTTGACTTTTAGAACCAGACACAAACTTTGTGAAGCACTGTCACATGCTGAGGACCTTCTGTCCACTATACAGAAGCAAAATGTCAAAGAAGCAAGTGTGAAACATAAATTGTATTGTACTATTTACTCAATGTGCAAATTATTTGTAATTGTCAACAGAAGCAATCAATGGTTTGTCACTTGTGTTGCATATTTCTTGCACAAACCTGTAATTCTTTTTTTTATTGAAAAAGTTTTTCAAATACAGATTTTTCCCCCTTTCCCCCCTCCTCCTCCCTAACCCCCCTCCCCCTCCACTCCCCCCATGGCTTCTCCAAAATAAGATCCAAATTGATATCACATTATATAATACTTTACTTTACCATCCTTTTACACCACCCCCCATATGCTAACCATTTCTTTCTAACATTATTATTATATCCCCCCTATACTATACATTTCAGAACAACATTCAGCTGTAAAATTATATAATAAATCCTAATTTGGCGTTTATTCAATTCATAATCTACCCATTTCCTCCACCCACATACATATATCTCTCAATTCAAATCTTTTACGTATATTAATATCTGAACATAACATCCCTTTTCCTAAACTAAACAATCAGTAACCTAACCTATCTCCACCCACTTTCCTACAGGTGTACCATACATAATATTTTTAATATCTTTGTTCTTCTGCCCACACCACTAAAAGATATTTCCATATATAAATAAAATCCTCAAATGACTTTAAATTTTTAATCCATATAGAATCTTCTGTAATGTCTTTCAACTAGATTATTAATTCCATCGCCCGTGTTAGGGTAACATCAAGTTCTGCTTCCAACAGTATATTCAGTATCTTCAATTACCATCTGCCCCCATCAATAATAAATGTTTCTGTATATAAAAAACCACCCGAGTGACTTTATATTTATATTCCATATAGTATCTTCTGTAATGTCTTTTGTCTAGATTATTAATTCCAACCACCACGTTAGGGTAACAACCAGATCTTCTGCATGCCCCAATTCCATAGTTCTCTTGCCTTATAACTCAACATATACGTAATCCATTTTCCAAAGAATCCAAAATAGAAAGTTCCAATCCGCTCAATCAAAGGCCATCTTCCACATCCCAAAAACACCAGCACTGCAGAGATCTGTTATTCTTCTCAAAATAGTATAAGTCTGTAATTTGCCTCAGTTATATTTTCATGTATCAGCCTTCTATAAATCCCGCTTATTATATTTAATTGTCTCTTAAGTAACTGGCATTAGTCTGTTGGCTAAAGAAAAAGAAAAAAAAAGGTTTTTGTTTAGTTTAAATTTTTTTAGTTTTGTAGAACCTGCTTCTTTTTTTCTTAACGTGTTGTGATTTAGATCTCCATCCTGGTTGCCTTTCTTGGACTTGTATATCAGCTGATTGAGTTACATGCTGGTCTGTAACTTGATAAGACCTCAAATCGAAATCCAAAGCCGCCTCTCTTATATTTATAAGTGATCCAGCTATAGCCTCTGGAGGAGAATCCAGAAGCGGCTCATCTAAAAAGGCCTCTGTAACTTATTGTTTTTCCATTACCTCCATCTCCATCTGCTTAGCCTGAGTTTCAATCTCTTGTTCATTTTGCTTTTCTTTATCCCCCTCCTGTGTTCCTAACACTGATGACATACGTGGAGATGTTAGGTCCATTTTAAAAACCTTGTAGTAAAATTCTTCTGCTTTTTCAACAGTATTTAGTTGATATCTTTCTCCTTGATATCTCAATATTATACCAACTGGAGCATCCCACCTAAATGGGATGTTTTGTTTCTTTAGCTCAGTCACCAAAAATCCAAAGTCCTTTCTATCTTTTAACATCTTGGACGGCAGCTCTTTATATATCCAAATCTTCCTTCAATTCATTTCTAGAGTGGAGTTAAAACACTTTTGCACAATATCATTTCTTATTCCTTTATCAGTAAAGTAAATCACCACATCTCTAGGCAACTGCCTTTGCTTTGCCGCCCAAGAATTTGCTCTGTAGGCCTTATCAATCTTACAGGATACCTCTTCAGGACTAACCTTTAAAATCACAGCCAGAATTTCAGCAGACATCTTTCTCAAGTCTTCTCTGTTATTTTCCTGTATTCCCCTGATTCTGACCGCAAATTCCATGGTTCTAAATTGCATCATTGTGACTTCATTTTCAATCCTTTGTTTTATATTATCTGCATTGTAAGTCTTATGATCAGCTTCCTTTATTTTAGACTCTACTTCTGAACTATTTTCTTGAATCATTGTCAAGTCATTTTCAATTCTTTGTATTTTATAATCCAAATTATGAATCTTATAATCAGCTTCCTTCATTTTAGACTCTATTTCTAAGTTGATATCTTTATCCATCTTTATAATTATTTCTGAAAAACTTTTCAAAGCTGTTACAATATATCGTTTCAGGTTATCATACTTTTGTTGTACCAACTCTTTAATTTCCTGTCTAAATTTTTCAAGGTTCTGGTTCACAATCTCATCATGTCTTGCCATCTCCTCCAAAACAAATTCCTTTAGGTCTTTAAAACCATTCTTCTGCATCTGCAAGCTCAAAACTTGTTCATGTGATTTGTAAATGAGGGAGCCCCCCCCCACAGCTTTGTTGTCTGGCTTTGTCAGTTTTAACGCCATCCTGCCACACAAACAGTTTTTTTTCCTTTTAAAGAAAAAGACTTCTCTCCAGACAATATCAATATCAAGTCTCTAAGAAGGAAGAAGCATGAAATAAGAATTTTTCTCTTCACTTCTAGCCAGCGCTATTGTTTCAGATACTTCGTAACGTATTAAACTATTCAAACGGAAGGACTTTTGCTTTCAGCTTTCTTCTCAAGTCTCAGCCAGTCGCCATTTTAAACTTTCTTTTTTTCCCCTTTCACTCTTTCTTCACTTTTAAAATCAGTCTTAGGGTTGTTAGAAATACTTGCAATTTAGAGACCCAGATCCGGATTTCATCCTGCTTGTTCAAACAATCTGTTAGTTTTCGTTAGTTGGGTTGGTCCCATCGCCTGGCTCTGCAAAGCGCAGAGTTTTCCCGAAGCCCGGAGCAGCGACGAGCAAAAATAGGGAGCCTCATCCTGCTTCCTCCCCAAGAGTAAAAAAAGAACTCTGGGGACTTCGCAGAGGGCTCTACCTGCCCTCGCCGGCTCTATCTCACGTTTCCTTAAGGAAACAGAGTTTTTCGAGCCGCCTTTCAGCTGTAAAGGCGGCTCTTTACGGCCGATGGGGCTGGCGGTCTCAAAAGACCGTCTAATGGCGACGGAAGCCAAACCGGAAGCCCACAAACCTGTAATTCTTATTTATTTGACAAAGTAACACTTTACACAGTTTGCAGGTATCTGTTTAATATTTATGGATCTCTATTGCACATTGACAAGTGTCAGTGAGGTAACCTTTTGCACAGCTTTGTATCACCTTAAGGACTAACAAATGTATTACTGCAAAAGCGTTAGTGGTTCATAGTTCACTTCATCTAATACCTATAAGGGCTTTCTTGTATAATGTATGCCTTCTGAGTATTGCATGTGGTGTTTCATGGATGCTTCACATCACAGCAAACATCTATATGAAATACCACGTTTTGTGTGTCAGTCAAGGTTTTATGCAGGAATTTTAACCTAAATTCTGTTTGAAGTTACTTATTTTGTCACAGATCACCTATATATCTCATAGTTTGCATCATATAGAACATCCATGGGATGTACTGGATATCATATACATTTATTATCTGCATGATGTACATCTCTGCCACTCAGGCTAGGCATGGACTAGATGAGGGAAAGTGAACACTCTGGTACAAAAGCATATAACTGGTCCATGGGATCTTCTCCATACATTATACTGGATTCTTGAAAAGTTTTGTGATTTGGGGTGGGAGAGGATTTTCAGAAAATCAATAGTTTTACAGTTTGGAGGCAGAAATGTCAGTAATTGCATTTGAATGCCAATAATGAAACTGATAGACAGTAAAGGTCTTGCAAGAACAAATGTGGAAAGAAACAGATTTCAGTTGATTTCTAATCCATTTTCTTGGAATGAAATTAAGCCTTATCAATCGTTCATGCAGTAATGATATAACTCTTTCTCTCGTCATCTGTTTCAGTGGCTACCAATTCTGTTAAATGATCGGCTCCAAACAGGACATTATTGCCTGCCTGTTGCTTTGGATAAACTGCCTGCCAACTATTCAATGCACTCAGCAGAGGTAATGAGGAAAAGCACCAAGAATCATTTTGCCTATGGAAAAGGACACAGTTAACATTTTTCTCCTAATATTATAACATTTGCCTTCCTTAAATGGAAGTACATATACAGAGACATGTGATTTAAAAACACAGATACATTGTATAATAATGGTTCTCAATGATTTTTGTCTTAAAATCTGTGTATATTTTTAAAAATGATTGAGGACTTTTTAAATGGATTTAAACTATCAATATTTACTATATAGAAATTAAAATTGAGAATTTTGAAAATATGTCTTTGTTTTTGATACAATCACCATCCTGGGGGCCCCCAGACTACATATGTTAAAAACTGCTGTCTCATAATATTTAAACAACATAGAATTATTGGAATAGAATTTGATTCTGTAATGTGAAATGTGAACAATTTTATTTCCAGCCATTGTAAATTCCAATAATGAACTGGGTATTTATTTTGAATAAAACACATCAAAAGTTTTAGTGGTAATTCTCCATTTGCCTCATTTGGTTACATGTTAGATATTTTTGAATTATTCATTTGTTCCTTTAGGCTGGTGCACTAGCCACAGATCATTATAATAAGGAAGAATGATGGAAATTTACTTATTTTGAGAGACGAATATTTTGAAAGGGTGCCATATTGAGGAAGATGCCATAACTGTATGAATGTAATAGCCTGGAAATGTTCTGAGTTGAAGTCGCAGCTGTTAAAATGTTAACTATAAATATTTTGTGTTCAGTGCAAAAAGACTCGACACCAAGTAAACATAAATGTGAATTCATTGCCTTTTCTATTGTCACCACATACATTTTGACCACCAATTTTGTTTTCCATATAGAAAGTTCCTCCACAATCTCCTCCTATTAAATGGGTGGAAGGACACAAGGGAGTGTTTAACGTGGAAGTTCAAGGTATATCATCAGTTCATACCCAGGTAAGAAATTGGGGGAGGGGGTTTCCATTCATGCAAAAATTAATCTGTTTTCTTTTTCAAATTCATTCTTTAAGTTCAATTACTGATCTTTAAAACATCAAATTTCATAAAACTGAGGTTATCAAATTTAGAAAGTAGATTAACCATTGTCTTTCTAGTTAAACTGCAAAAAAGTTGAGCTAGAAAGAGAATATATCTTGTATAAATGTATAATTTCATGATTCTTTTAGGTTAGAGTATATTTATGCTGCATATCAAATTGAGCAATCAGAGCAACCTTCTAGGTAAAAGCGGTTTCATAGCTTTTAATTAAATTCACATATTAAAAAAGTAGAAGCAAATGTCCAGTATGCCTGGTACCTAAGTGGTCTAAACAGGCAGCAAAGATTTATGCCCCTCTTTGGCAGCTGCTTCATAGGTTTAAAATGATTTATTTCAATGACTAAATGACTGGGACTAATATTAGTTATGCCAGAGTTATGTCAGAGCTAAAACAATTTTTTCTAATTTTGTTCAACTTGAAAATGATTTTTTTTCTCATGGGCATTTTTTCTCTTTGAAACATTCCTTTCTGTATCTCTTCTGTATCTCTTGCTTAAGAAAAATACTGATTATTCACAGTTTAGTAGCATTTATTGATATGCTGTATATATGTATATATGAAAATCAGCTTGCAAGTTGATTTGGAGAGGCAGAGTTTTTGCAAAAAGGAGTAATAATATTGGCCTTCAAATGTTGACATTATTTCACATTTTGAAATAAAGCATCTTTTTAAAAAATCACACAAGTTTAGTGAGATGAATCATAATAGTTTTGGATTTTTAAAATATTGTTAATTAAAAGACATTAACTCTTAGACTAGCTACATCAAGATTGGGAAGACTTTAAAACTTGGTTTCTGCAAGACCTGGATTGGTTTTGAAGATTTAAACTGTTTTAACTATGCATTTAACTGAAAAAATAGAAAAAATACATGTTTCCTTTTTCCACTGTGATAAATATGTGACAGGAGCAATTCAAGCTCTATAATAAGCTTACGCATCATTCATACTTTTGGGGGGTTGTGTTTATAGGACAATCACCTGGAGAAATTCTTCATCCTGTGCCATGCACTTGAATGCCAAGTTACTTTCCCCATCCGAGTGTTGAATGAGAAAATCTCAGAAGGCAGTCTGGAACATGAACTGAAACTCAGCATTATTTGCTTGAATTCTTCCCGCCTTGAGCCTCTGGTGCACTTTTTACACTTGGTGTTGGATAAACTGTTCCAGTTGTCTGTCCAGCCCATGCTTATAGCTGGCCAGACAGGTATGAAACATTTTAAACAATGTTTTAAAAAATATTAAAGCGTTCTTTTTCAGATCAAGCAAACAAACTATTCAGCTGTCTCATAGAAATCAGAAATTGAAACTTTATAAAAAGTTTTCCTGGATTGATAGACCCTTTCTGCCACACCAGAGATAATTTTGCTTTTTTATATGCAGATTTCATGAATAAAGTCATTGCTTTGAATACAGATTCAGGCTGAGTAGACTGATCAGTGGATCTACCTTAAGTCTGACTGAATCTGAATTTAATGAATGAGTTATACATATTGAGTTTTGGCTCTGTTTTCCATTCATTCCATCTTGAGGAATACCCTATTAAGGCATTTTTAATGATCTGGACATTTTTAAAAACTGCTATTTTATTTAAGTACTATGTGGCTTTGAAGTGTATATGTTTTACGTATTCATTAATTTTAAATATGGATTGGAGTACTTTATTCTCAAATCATTTTACATTTCCCAGTGCCAAATTGTGATGAAATAAGTTGAAATTCAGAAATGTTCTTAGAAAATCTACAAAAATGAGTCATGTTTACATATAAACTCAATCCGGAAAATTATTTTGTTGTTTCCAGCAAACTTCTCCCAGTTTGCCTTTGAGTCGGTGGTGGCAATAGTGAATAGTCTCCACAACAGTAAAGATCTGAGCCAGGACCAACATGGGCGAAACTGTCTCCTAGCATCATACGTGTATTATGTGTTCCGTCTTCCTGAAGTTCAGAGAGATTTTATCAAACTAGGTATGGTTGCAATCTCTTGTTATTTATAGTTACAAGTATAAAATTGGTGCTTATTTACACTTATTTACAGGTGGAGTTTATGAATATTTTCTCAGATTAAGCTCCAGTGGATTCCATAAGGCTTGCACCAAATTCTGTAAGATTCATTTCAAGTGAAAACAATCAAGATAGCAAAACTATAGGATATTCAGCACACCTGGCTTAGCCAGCCTCCCCCTATCAAGTGTATTTTATGCTGCCCTTACTCTGATTTGAAAAACTCTGTGCAAAACACCATCTGGTGAGGTCTGTGGCAGGGGTGAAATATAAAATTTGTTGCTACCGGTTCTGTGGGCGTGGCTTGGTGGGGGGGTTTAATGTGACACGTGGGCGTGGCCAACTTTTTTTTTTTTATCTTTTCAAAGCATTTTTTCTAATGCTTTGAAAATCCTCTGCCAATCAGGCAACTCAGCTGGGAGTTGCCAGAGACTTTTCAAAGCATTTTTTTTACCACCTCTTCGGCCAAGAGGTTGCAGAAAAAAATGCTTTGAAAAGCCTCTGATGATCCCAGCTGAGCCGCGCGATCATCAGAGGCTTTTTTTTTTACTTTTAAAAGCATTTTTTCTTCGGAAGAGGTTGTAGAAAAAATGCTTTTAAAAGTAAAAAAAAAAAACCCTCTGATGATCGTGCGGCTCAGCTGGGCATGAGGGGGGGGCGCAGGGATTTTTGCTACTGGTTCTCCGAAACACCTGCCACCATCACTACCAGATCGGGTGATCGGGCATTTCACCCCTGGTCTGTGGCTTAGAAAGACATCAGATACCAGAAAGAGGAGAAAGGAGTGTCAGAGAATGGGGATCTCCATCTACCTTTAGCTTTACCCCCAAACATTATTTGCAACAGTCAAACTTGCAGTGGATTAGTAATTGAGGATATGGTATCCTTGATTTTTTTAAAAAAACTTGCCAATTATCCTGTGGTGACCAGGCAAACAAACATTGTCGTGAATATCTTGCATGATACCATTTTTAACCAAGGAATTTAAGTCAAATTGTTGCAGATTATTTAATTTGCCACATGCTCAGCATAGCATTTACTATTTAGGTAGAGGAAAACATATCACAAGTACAAACTTGTGAAAGACTATGTTCTCTGCCAAGAATTCATCTTCTTTTGGGTGAACTACAATTCACAGTCTCCATGTAAGTCCTGTATCTTGCAGGAAATAGTTCTCACAATGTCAAAAATAAAAGCCTTAAACCTGACTAGACTTCTCCAAACAAGAATCAGGTGAAAATTGTTTCTTCTAACCATAGAGAGTAGCTTCTAGCAGAGCCATAAACGGGGATCAGCAGGGCCACAATGGGAGGCAGAACTGCAGATTGATCCTCTTCACATGCATCAATAAGGGGGTTGTTATAAGGGGGTGAGGTTGGATCCATCATTTTAGTCCTCTTGACCCCCTATTGCAGACATGCCTTGCTTCAAGCCTGTGTAAGAAATTAAACCTTGATTTCACTGTAATTAGTGCTTGGATTTGGTTGCAATCAAGAAGATAGGATTAGCAGACATTATGCAGTGGTGCTAATCTCTGATTGTGAGCAGAATAAACTTCAGGAAGGACAATTGTTGCTATGTTTTGGCCAGATAAGGCCATTATTGTCAGTCATTTCTATAATCTTTGCTGACTAAGATATGGGATTGCATATCTGAACTGTGAAAAAGAAAGCCCTGTTTGTAATTGATTGAAGTAAGCAATGCAAAAAAATAAAATAAAAAATAAAAACTTTTTTATTTTTAATTTTTGAATACAAGATTTTTCTTTCCTTGAAGAAAGAAGAACATTTTCTCATTGAAAATGTTTATAACTTTTTAAATTGGAAAAAATTCATAGTGCTTGCATTTTAACTCAACTTAGAGAAAGAATTTTTACTTGTTTATGGACCCTATATAAACTGAATCTGGCTAATCTTTCAACTCGATTGTTGTAATGTTGCTGTTACTTCTGCAAAAATATTCAAATGATTGTGAGAAGAGGGCCTTGTGCTGAAATATAGGATGATGGATTTGCTCAGGAGCAGAAACGTATTCGCTTAGAGGGATAGGATAGGAGGGAACATTTCCCTGTACAAAAAAGGGCAAAATTATCACTTTTGGGATCCAGCAATGTCATAGCATGTTTTTTTAAAAAAAAATACCAATGGGCAGCATAATGTTTTTTTCTTGGCAGGTACAAGTGGAAGCACAAATCTTCCTGAATCTCGTTATTACACATATGGCCGTACGGCTGCTGTCTCAGTGGGATCTCGACTTTTGCAGAGTCGGACAACAAGCTGTAGCAATCCAGATATTGCTGGGATCCAGAATGTTCCTGATGAAGAAGTGAAAAGCATCATGTCCTCAAAGGTAAGAGTGGAGCATTCAATTCTAGACTGCTAAAATTACCGTAAGGTTGTTGATGTAATAAAACCTCAAATGTTTGGACTTCTGTTTGGTGAAGCTTGGATGCAATGGACAAAATCTTACGTTGGACTTTACCCCCAAATAATAGAAAAGCCTATTGTTTGGTGTCTCGGTCTGAATTCTTTTCACAAATGTGTGGAATTTATATAAATTCCATATACATTTTATATCAAATATGTACATTCATATATTTATGTAAGTTAAATACTATACATATTCATGTATATGAATATGAATTCATATTCAGTGGACAGTGGGCTTTAATAGCAATAACACGTAGACTTGTATACAGCTTCATAGTGCTTTACAGCAGTTTACAATGGCAGCATATTGCCCCCAGCACTCTGGGTTCCAATTTTACAGTCCTTGGAAGATGGAATGCTGAGTCAACTTTGAACTGGTCAGGATCAAACTCCTGACTGTGGGCAGAGTTAGTCTGCAATTCTGCATTCTAATCACTGCACCACCATAGCTCATTTAATGGAAACCCCTCCATTTCTGTTAAATTCACATTTTATGCAAATATTTTTCTTTCTTGCATCTCGATCGAAATTATCTGACCAGTATATGACAAGCACCAGAACTCATCCATGAGCTCTACATGTAACATAAATGGTTTTGGGTAGCAGAGGAGCTAGAATCTATATATATAAAAGTGAAATACCACTCACGCATCATCACAAAATCTCCAGAAGAGAAGGGAATAGGATAGGGGAGGCTTCTGTGGGGCAAGCCTGAGGGAGAGAGTGGGATAGGATAGGATAGGATAGGATAGGATAGGATAGGATAGGATAGGATAGGATAGGATAGGATAGGATAGGATAGGATAGGATGATAGGATAGGATAGGATAGGATAGGATAGGATAGGGTAGGGTAGGATAGGATAGGATAGGATAGGATAGGATAGGATAGGATAGGATAGGATAGGATAGGATAGGCTTCTGTGGAGCAAGCCTGAGGGAGAGAAGGGGATAGGATAGGATACGCTTCTGTGGGGCAAGGCTGAAGAAGAGAAGGAAGGCCGAACATAACTACTCATTCATTTTCAAGCTGTAAGTGTCGATTTATCAAGCCCGATCACATAGTTTTGTAGTGAAGCACGGGTATTCAGCTAGTCATTTCTATATGTGGTGGTCAGTTCATTTTTAAAAATGCTGGTAATATTTTTATCTGTAAAAGATAAAAAAATGAAGATAAGGAGAAGAAATTGAGATTAAATCTAAAGATTAGCAATCTTACAAAATAATGAGAAAGAAAAGAGTACAGTTAGAAGGTTGTATTATTGTATCTGAACATTAGCTTTCAACTACTACACTGTTAAAATTATTTTAATCCAATGAGTTATCTGGGGTGCAAATTACATACAATGAAATACACTTGCCCTTTAAGTGCATTGAAAAATAACTGCTCTGGGTATTAATCATGGTTCTGATTCTCATTTAACATTCTTAATATAAAAAGAGCTTTTCTCTATCCTTGTGCTAGAAAAGAAATGTTTGTTTTTCTTCCATTTTTATTGCAATGTAAACAGTGTTTGAATAGGTATTTATTTATTAATCAATTTATTAATCAAATTTCTATACCGCCCTACTCCTGAAGGACTCAGGGCGGTGAACAGCCAAGATAAAATACAGATAATACAAATATTAAAAATCCCTTAAAATTATTAAATATTTTGGCCGAAACACAGATTAAAACACCCAATTTATAAAATCACGAATTAAAAAAAAATAATTAAAAGAGGATAATTAGGCCAGGCCAGCCTGCTGAAATAGAAAAGTTTTGAGAGCACGGCGAAACGTGCGCAGGTCCGGGATCCTCCGTATCTCTGGGGGGAGCTCGTTCCAGATGGTAGGTGCCCCCACAGAGAAGGCTCTCCCCCTGGGGGCCGCCAGTCGACACTGTTTGGCCAACGGCACCCTGAGGAGCCCCTCTCTATGAGAGCGTACTGGTCAGTGAGAGGCTATTGGTAGCAGAAGGCGGTCTCGTAAATACCCCGGTCCGATGCCATGGAGCGCTCTAAAGGTATAATACAATGTATACGTGCATAGGTATATAGTACTAAATTGAAACACATGGGGTCAGTTATGTGTTTAATTTAGTGGAAAAAAAATGTAAGAACATATTCATTGCATACTTCATACACAGCCTTCCTCCCTTCCTTCCTTCCTTCCTTCCTTCTTTCCTTCCTTCCTTCCTTCCTTCCTTCCTTTGCTGTTCTAGTAATTCTTTTTCTGTATGGCTTCTGGTCATTTTCTCCAGGTTGCAGAGCGGAACTACAGCCGTGTGTCTTTCTATAGTGAATCCAACAGTGATATGTCAAGTCCCCGCACAAGCGCTCGCCTACCCAAACAAAAGGTAGACTGCCACATAATGCCAAACTGCTCATTGATAGACACTCTATTACGAACATGCCTGAATTCTCATTCAGAATGAGAATTTTCAATTCTCATTCTGAAATGCCTAGGCTCCAATTTTGTTTTAAATTTCTCACGAAAAAAACAATGGGCCTATAAGTAATAACACCTGTGATGTAAAATATTTGTCAGTTCTAGGACCCTTTTGTGTTAGGTTAAAATATGAAACTGAAAAATGAAATAAACTATAATTCCAAGCTAATGTTTCAGACATATTTACTGAAATGGAAACCTCAGTGATTATAAAGGAATTTTGTCTGAGTAAATACAAACAGGATAATTGTATGCAGATAGTCCTCAACATACAATCATAATTGAGCTCAAAATTTCTGTTGTTAAGCGGGATATTTGTTAAGTGAATTTTGCCCCATTTTACGACCTTTCTTGCCCCAGTTAAGTGAATCACTGAAGTTGATAACTTAGTAACACGGATGAATCTGGCTTCCCCATTGACTTTGCTTGTCAGAAGGTCGCAAAAGGTCATCACAATGACTCTGGGATACTGCAACAGTCATAAATATGAACCAGTTGTCAAGCATCAGAATTTTAATCACATGACCATGGGGATGCTGCAAAGATTGAAACTGTGGAAAATGATCATAAGTCACTTTTTTCAGTGCCATTGTAACTTTGAACTTTGTAAATGAACTGTTGTAAGTCGAGGACTACCTGTATTTTAGATGCTGTTCTCTAGAGATCACAATAAATTACCTTTCTGTACTGCAGCAAAAAAAGGAAAAGCACACAAGAAGGGAGATTCTCTTTATGGGATAAAAGTTTGATGTATTCTGGGATTTAGGAATAACAGAAAGCCAAATGGCAAGGAAAATCCCAGCTCAGTCACCCTAAGTCGTCAATGCATTCAGTCCAATTTAAGTTTGAATAATCTTTAAATAACTGGAAGGTGTCTAATTTCATTCTTACTAAAGCTAAAGGCTTCCATGCTGCTTTATGTGACAGTCTCCTTTTACACATACAATAGTGGCCAAAATTGTGGAAACCTTTTGGGAAAATTGTATTTTTGAGGTCTGATGGTTAATAACACCACTTTATTGATCTTGGTCTCATCACTCCAAATAACACTGTCCCATTGTTCCTCTGTCCAGGTAATATGGGTTTTAGCCCAGTTTAGTCTTTTCCACCTTTGTTTGAGAGATAAAAGTGGCTTTTATCGTGGAATTCTAGATTTTAGGCCAAATTCCTGCAGTCTGCGCTGAACCGTCTTTGCACTCAAATTCACATTGCATTGTGCCATTTCATCTTGTATACACCCAGATGATTTTCTTCTGTCACATAGGCACAGTCTCTTAATTCTTCTATCATCACTTGCTATTGTACACCTTTTCCTGCTTTAACCAGTGTGGTTTTGTGGTGACCGTGTCTCCTTATACCTCTTCAAAAGCTTAAAAATGCCACCTTTGGTTAAGTTTCCACCAATTTTTCTTCTAATTTCTTTATCACTGTAGCCTTGTTCACTTAATAATACTATTTTACACTGCTTTCTGGGTGATCAGTCAACTCTATGCACCATGCTTTAATTTTATTACTTTTTACAAGCTCGCTAAATGAAAGAACACAAAAAAACCCAACCAACTTGATAGCGATCACATAACACACTGACAAATGTTCTCCTCTCAGCTTCAATATATGACATCAATAACTGAATCCTACTGTGATCTGATTGGCTCATTGCCAAAACAAGATGACACCTGATTGGCTCTCTAAACACCCATGCTTATTGGCTACAATCAGATGAAGGAAAGCTACCTGTGTTGTGGCCGGCCAGCGGCCTACGCGAATCGTGTCTGATCCTGATGAAGAGGAGGCTGGTGTGGTGTCGCGCCAGCAGTCTTCACAGCCAACGCTCGCGTTGGACAGCGAGGAGGCTGAAGAGAATGTGATGGCAGAGGCAGAGACTCAGCCAGGGCCTTCAGAACCTCCAGAGGCTCCTTCCAGTGGAGAGAGCGAAGTGGAGGAGCCTCTCCTCAATGCTCGGGCATGCAGGGCTGCCAGAAGGCAGGAGTGGCTACTCAGGAGGAGGAGGTCTATTCGAGAGTAGGGCTTGAGGAGAATTAGTCACTCCCTTAGCCTACTTAAGTTGCATGCAGCTAGTGCTTTCTTGCTGGAAACAACTCATTACTACAGAGCATCTTGGAGAGCGAGCGACTTCTCATATCTTGTTTTCTGGGCTGGTTGCCAACCTTTGTCGGACTTTGTTCTTAATAACTTTGATAAGGACCCTTTGCACGGGAAGCCTGCATTCTTGAAAGGGGTTTGTTTGGAATTAAACAGTGTTTGTGAAGCTTGGTGTGTGTCACATTCTCTGGGAATCTGAAGCTGGGGCAGAACAACCTGATATCAATCTAAGCAAGTTGTGCTTCCTTTTTCTGGTTATTTGGCTATAACTTTTCATAGAATACAGATAATTGAATAAACTTTGTTGCATTACATTCTTGATTAAATTATCTTTCCATTGATATATAATTTTATGGTACCGCTCCCCAAAAACGTGGTATTATTACTTATTAGTCATCAAACCTCATACAAACCTCCACAATTTTGGCCACTACTGTATTATTGTAGACTTCATCTTCATTAACTTAAAATGAATTAACTTAAAATATAACTGCATGCTACAGAAGATTTAGACCTTCATTCTGGACCACTTATGTGTTGGTCATACATGCAATTATCACTAATTCTTACTAATTTTTCTTGGAAAAAAATACTACTGATACAGTATTGTAAGGTTTATTAGGCTCTACTAATAAGGATTGCCCTATGGTACTAGTTCTGCCATTGCAAAATGTATGACAGTTAGAATAAACTTTTTTAAAAACCACTTCTTCAGCTATTATTTTTGGTCAGTCTTCTAGGGGATTTCTTTTTCACCAACATGTTATTGTGTGCTTTCTTAATGTTTAGCTGCCTGTGTGTGTTCAGGGACTAATATGAAAGGATTCCCTTTTGGATCTCCTCCTTTCAGAGTTCTGCTTTGAAATCTAATCTTGAAAGTCAATTGTTAATCACATTTGGGTTTTAATATACTATATAGCATTTTCATGAAGAGATCGCACTTCAGATGGTGGTCAGCACAGGCATGGTGAGAGAATCAGTCTTCAAGTATTCTTGGTTCTTCTTTGAATTGCTGGTAAGATTTTGTATGGCCCTTTTATTTTCAGTAAAGGAAATTATAGTATATGATTTGATGTTCAACTCTAATAAAATAGAACAAATATTTCAGCATTAAGTTCCTTTCCGTCACTAGGTATTAAGGAAACATGACTCCTGAGCAAACAATAAATGTTTACAGCATGTTCAGGAGAGAAGTTATGAAATGGGAATAGCTTTCAAGGAAGTAATAATATTCTTCTAGTCAATTAAAATAAAATTTTAATTCTAGATTATTAATCTAACTGACATGTCCATCGAATACGCAAAAAAATAAACTGGCCAAAAGGAACTGTTTAGTAAGTGAAAAATTATCCCTAAAACATTCATACATACATACATACACATATATATGTTAAAAAAATTAAACTGTTTAGAGTTACCCAGTGTCACGTCAAACACATTAATTATATGTGACTGTGCAAAACACTGGAAGCATTTTATTGATATTCTAATTTTGTAATCATAAACAGCAGAGTAGACAACCCCTAATGTTGGGTCCTTGAGGCTCCCAGTGGTTAAATTGCATTTTTCAAAATCATGTATAAATAAAAGCAGGAAATGTATTTACTACTAATTGTAATAGTTGAGCAATACACCTAATATAGATTATATCTTACATCTAAGAATTTTAGAATGGAACCCCACATTTAAGTTTAATGGGTGCATTGCAAGTTCTCATTTTAGCCGCAGAATTTTTGGAACAGAATTTAGAAATGTTAAGTTATCATTCCATGAAATCTAGAGAAAGGATTCTTCACAATGTGTGAATTCTTTCAGCTTTACTATTTGCCGTTGTTTACAAACTCACATTTGATAAACGATGCTGATTTTTTTTGAGGTAAAAAGCATGGCTCAGTATGTTGACAATGTACAGAAGCAGGATGTTCCCCGCAGAGCTCGATTTTCCAACCGCTTCAAAGATGACATCACCACAATTGTCAGTGTTGTTACCTCAGAGGTTGCTGCACTTTCAATTAAGGCCCAAAAGGTAATTTTACAATCTAGAATAAACAGAACCTCAAAAAAAAAAAATCTCACAATTGTATACTTTTATTCCAGGGAGATTGTTCCTATACCTCAATATCAGTTCAAAATCAACCATTATTTATGTTAGAATTCTAGATCATTGCCTTTTTTTCTGATTACCAGAGGGGGGCATTTGATTAACATCATTTTCAGGGAATTCATATTTTAGGGAAACAGAGAACTATTGTGGACAGGAAAGGCAGGGTTATCATGCATTTAGGGCTGCATTTTGTGAATGGTAGGGTCAGAATTTTCAATTAGTTTCATAGTATGCTGATGATACCCAGCTATATATCTCTGCCCTTGCTGAACTAAGCGGTGCTGCCAATGTCCTATCCTAATGTCTAGAGGTTCTAGGGGTTTCAATGGGGAAACAATAGATTTGGTTCACCCCTGGCAAGACTGAGAGTTTTGAGGCCACCTGGAACTAGGAATTTACTATCTTTGATTCTGGATGGAGTTGCACTTCTTCAGATAGACCTGGTACACAATATGATGATACTTCTGGACTAGAACTTTCTGGACATAACTTTTGTTTGAAGAACAGGTGGCAATCGTGACTAAGAGGGCCTTTGTAAATTATTTTTTAAAGTTATAGTAAAGCCAGAGTATAAATCATAAGGCTGTACAATATCAATAAGCTTTGGTAATAACACTACAAAATTGTCTGATTAATGGAATGACCATGTTATTTTCTGAATAGGTGCAATAACAAGTGCTACCATACCATTAATATCTTTAAACTATTTACTGAAAAGCTAAATTTTCAAGAACCAGATTAAAAGTTAAAGGAGACTGAGGGTATCCTTCTCAGGTTGATATTGATGTTTCAAACTCACACACACACACACTATTGTTAGGTGAGAATAGCAATTTACTCAAGGGTGAGTAGATAAACAGCAGACAAGGAAAGGAATGTAAATGTAAACAGTCTCTTGGAAAGAAAACTTGCAAGAATAGTTTCACTTTTAAAAGGAAGGCACAGAAGAGAAATTAAAATCCAGTCCAAGGTTCAGAAAGCCAAGTCAGGTTTGTCAGTCAGTTTAAAGCTGATCCCTGGCCTGGTGTCTCTTGAGGCTGACATTTTACTGGTTCATCTGGAACAGCTTCTTCAGATTCAAACTCTTGAGTCCTGGACCATGACGGTACTCTAAAATATACAAAAAATATTTTTGTAATGACTCTAACTATAGGGTGAAAATTCCAAATTATAATCCAAAGACAAAGCAATAGCAATAGCACTTAGACTTATATAGTGCTCTATAGTGCTTTACAGCACTCTGAGCAGTTGGGGCCAAAATGTCAGCATATTGGCCCCAACAATCTGGGTCCTCATTTTACTGAACTTGGAAGGATGGAAAGCTGAGTCAACCTTGAACCCTGTCAAGATCGAACTCCAGGCTGTGGGCAGAGTTAACCTGCAAGACTACATTCTAACCACTGTACCACCAGATTTCCAAAGATGGTACAAACTCGTATCTTCTCACATACTTCATAAATTTAATCTGAATAATAACATCCAATCAGATTAAAATATCTGATTCTAATTTATCTGTTACAATGTCCAAAATGTCAGTTGTCAAATGGATATTATCAGATGTCTGGTTTGTTCTATAAGTCTATTAAGCCTGAAATCTTAATCTTTTTCCCTAATCATTATTACATTTTTGACATCTACATTCTTTTATTAACCTTAGTCAGTCTTTATATTGCCAAATTGTCAAGTATTTATGCTTTCTGTGACATGTAGGAATCTTAAAATGAATCTAGAATGAATTGCACATGATGAACCAATAGCATTTACCTAACTAACTTTAGTCCAAGTAAGTCAAAATACTGGTTTCTAGGCCACTAATTGCATGTGACGTACATTTGTATTCTTCTGGGTATTGATGAACCGGTTTGTGTGGTCCATCATGTTATGATAAATCTAAACACAGTGGGCAAAAGTTTAAGTGTGATAGTTTTCCTCACCTGTCATTTTAATTCATGTATAATTATATTAATCTATAATTATTGTGCAGATTTTACCTCAGAGTATATAACACCTTTGTTTTTGGGTAATAATCTTTCTTTCTTTTTTTAAGGAAAGTGAACAGGCAGAAAAGGTCAACATTAGCTTGGCATTTTTCCTATACGATCTTCTTTCTTTAATGGATCGTGGATTTGTGTTTAACCTCATCAAACACTACTGCAATCAGGTAGGCCTCATTAGAAAAATCCCTCAAATAAAGACCATACAATAGTACATCCCAATATATAACTTTCAAGTGTGTAAAGACTGCAATTTGATTTTAGATTACTGTCTTAAGTGTAAAACAGAGAGAGGTCCATTGCTCATAAGAAAAATTCAAATATCCTATTACAGAAATATCTTATTTAGCTGGCTGAAAATCAGATAATAGCATTTGATATTTTACATTCCTAAAAACTCTTCATCGGACAGGATGGTAACTAAAGCAAAAAATGGAAGCTTTTAAAGTGAGGCTTAAAAAATGGGCTTTTCCCAGTTATTATGCCATGGTTCTCTTAAACATAGTAACAAGTGTAAGGCGAGAAGGATTGAAATATCCTAAAGATGCAGTAGCTGGTTTCTTTTTGTCTACAACTCTTAGGAAAACTCCTGAGTACAATCCCACACTAATAGGATCCAAGTTGTACATTTGGAGAATAGTCCAATACTTCTTCTAAGACCAACAGCGTGGAGGCAGGACTAATATAGATTTTTCTTTCTCAGGCCTACTCTTACTCAGTTGTTGGTGGTGTTTGGGTTTTTTTGTTTTTGTTTTTTGCTGATGGAAAGTGTTTAAGAACTCACAAGCTAGCAGTCTATTTTGTGACTTTGAAGTGGCCTCGGTTTGGAATTCATAAGCATGAAATCTTCAATTCCCCAGCCACTTCCATTAACTCACTCATTCATGCTAATATTGATGGGGATTGAAGATTATCAAAATGTGAGGGGAGACATCCCATCTCCTTAACAGATTATTGATTAAATCATTCAAATCAGCTTGGTAATTAATTGGTGAATATCTCTTTCAAAAAGATTCCTACATTAGTCTTCTTACACATGGAAAACTGACTTGCCAAACAATTAACTCAAATGTCTAGACTAGAATCTATATGTCGGAAAAACATGTGTATGATCATCTAGATGCTCCCTCAGTTGGCAAAGACCAACAAATGTGCAATCGTATCGTCTTCCTGAATAAGTGAACTAGTTTTGAGTTGGGCAAAACAATTCCAACACCCAACGTTTATCAATTTTAGAGGATATAAAGATCCTCCCAACTTTTTCAGATACTTCCTTTAACATTCTTTGCAGGCTACAGAGGTTTCAAACCAGTACTATGGAATTTTGCTTTTTTCCTAGGGCTTCTTTGGAATTAAAAAATCAGTTTTGCATTGATAGATTTTACTGATGTAATTCCTAAGAGATCTGTAAGGGGTGTGCATAAGAGCACCAGCGTGCCTACCGTCCCTGTCCTAATGTTTCTTCTATTTGTACCTATTTTATGTATCCATGTTATACTTATTACTAAATACGTTCTAAATACTAAATAAAATAAATAAATAAATAAAATAAATTCAGTTGTACTAAGATATTGCTAGTAACAATTGTCATGTATTTAAAACACAATATTTTTAAATTGCACAGATGAAGAAAGTATATTACAAAATTACTTTCTAGCGAGAATTATGACATTAGCAGAAAATAATACATTTTATTAAATGTCGCCACTAGGAGAGACGGTCTAATAGATGTAAACTTAATGTGATGCAAGTATTAAATGGAACAGTTGAAAATGTTTATTGCTTCTTTATTAGTTTTATTGATCTATTTCAAGAGCAAAGTATTTCTCTCTTTATGGAAGTATTCATCATGCTTTTCTTTGCAATTATTCCTTTCTAGTTGTCAAATAAAATGAGTAATATCCCAGTGTTGTTGTCCATGAGGCTGGAGTTCCTACAAATTCTCTGCAGTCATGAACATTACCTCAATTTGAATCTCTTCTTTCTGACTTCAGGATGTGCTCCAACATCTCCCTCTCCTTCTATATCATCCCAGGTAGTTCCCCTATTTTTTAAAAAATACAATTTAATAATATTGGGAGTACCTTCGTTAGCAGAACCAGAATATATCAATGATTGGGTCTTCATATTTCTTCACATTGATTATACATTAATATTTTATGTCATAATGAATCTATCATCCTTTTCCCCCATACATCTGTATAGATGGGAAAGCAGGAGTATGTTTGCTGACATCACCCCTTAATTTTGTCATATTCGGTATGAATGAATGAATGAATGAATGACTGAATGAATGAATGAATGAATGAATGAATGAATGAATGAATGAATGAAAATGCAATTGCATATGCATATGCATAGGCCAGATAATCCATTAAACATGTAGAATGCAGGAATAAATCCACGAACCACAATTCCTTTCTCCTCATATACGTTCAATATATAGAGAGAAAGGGCATCTAGGGATATTTGTAAGCACTGGTGTTTTCTAGGAAGGTATCTACTAGGAGGAATTGGAGAATTATATTCTCAGACAGACTAGATTCTGCTTTTTTTTTTTTTTTAAGGAATGTAATTCTCCAATTCCTCCTATTAGATACCAGGTCAATCTTCTGCCATATAAGAATGGAAAAGGAATCCTATCAGATCAGTTCTGTCTGTTAAATTGAAAAAAACTTATTATATATTCAACTGAAGGTGTTTGTGCACAAACATATTCACAGCCTTATACATTCAGGAATAACCCACAAAATGGCTGAAGTCAACAGCAGCTTCTGCTTCTTCAGCATGATTTAATATTATCAGTTGAATCTTTTCCAACTAATGTATATTAGTATGCATTATATATGATGTATATGATGATCAGTTTCTGCCTTACCTGTGTATATAGAGGTATAAATTCATTCCATTAAATTTCTGAATTTTTTTTTGCTTATATTTATTTTTTATTTTGATTTTATGATACTAAAGTACTTCACAAAGCCAAAGACATGTTTTATTCTTTCTTTAATAAATGATTGTTAATTCAATTTTCATATAAAATGTTTTAGAGATGTTTTGTTATAAAGCAGAAATATTTAAGAAAGAACTTTACGTCAAGTCATTCTATTATTTTTTAAAAATGCAACCAACAATTCTGTGTCATAGTAAATCTATGCTTTGGATTTCAATATAAGCATACCGTTTGCCACTTTCTTTCATTTATTATAGAATTCAAGCTCCTGCTCAAGTTTCCAGGATCAAAAACTTAACAGCATGTTTGAGCTTAC
This sequence comes from Pantherophis guttatus, assembly GCF_059756535.1. NCBI lineage: Eukaryota > Metazoa > Chordata > Lepidosauria > Squamata > Colubridae > Pantherophis > Pantherophis guttatus. The sequence goes on from NC_142064.1 coordinate 70,312,694, forward strand.
AGCAGATTATCGACAGCAGCACTTCCTCACAGGGCTACTTTTCACAGAGTTGGCAGCTACCTTGGATGCAGAAGGGGAAGGGTAGGTCTCATTTTCCCCCCAGAGATTTACATGTGTAAGCAACACTCATGAATTATAGGTACGGAATTGGGTTTCAGTCAAGTATTCTTGAAATACTTTAATCACTCAGTTCTTTTTATATAGCTAGATCAGCCAGCTTGATCTATTGGTTAAGGCGCCAGGCTAGAAACCAGGAGACTGTGAGTTCTAGTCCCATCTTAGCCATAATGAAAGCCGGCAAAGTGAACTTGGGCCAGTCACTGTCTCTCAGCCCAACCATCTCATACGGTTGTTGTTGTGGGAGAAATAGGAAGAGGAAGGAGTAGTCTGTATTAAGAAGCATTTTACTTTAACATATTGTATGAATTCAGCCACTTCTAACATTTGGAGTAATATTAAAGTCCAGTAGTGGCGAACATTTTTAGCACCGAGTGCTAAAACAGGAACATGCGCGCATGCGCGTGCGTGCTGGAAACTGGAAGGGCAGCTCTGCAGCATGCACACACATGCACGTTAAAAAGCGGAAGCTCAGCTTCCCAGCATACGCATGCGCACTGGCCACCTGGTCTTCTGGTTTCTAACACGCATGCGCACGTGAAGAACAGCTGGCCGGCATGCGCATTGGGGAGCTGCTCTTCCAGTTTCCGATGCTCCCGCGCGCGTGAAGACTAACTTGCCAGCGCGCATGTGCGCGCCAGAATCCAAAAGAGCAACGGGCAACAACTGGCATGCCCAGAGAGATGGCTCTGCATGTCACTTCTGGCATGCATGCCATAGGTTCACCATCACGGTTATAACCTGACCTCAACGTAGCAATAAGGTATAAACAACTGGGTCTAGATTATTTTACTAGGCCAGGATGCTCCCGTATGCCTAATGTGACCTGCAAATGTTTTGTTAATTCCCAAACAGTGTGAGAATAGTTTTTTTTTTTTTATTAAAAAGAAAGCATGTGCAATTTATGGCTTAAATTCTTTTCCTAAAGGGGACAAATTTAACTTGTCTCTCAAAATACTCCCATATTCTTTATGTTTATCCTGTTATTTCTTGTACTATTCTATGATTGACCGATAAAAAAGGGTCCTTGTCTTTTTTTTTTGTCCTGACAGAATAAGCAAGGTGCAGAGGAAAGCTGTCAGCGCTGTCCACAGCTTGATGAGTTCACATGACTTGGATAAATCCTGCTTGAAGCCAGAAATGAAAGTGAAAATTGCTGCACTTTATCTGCCTCTGGTTGGCATAATTCTGGATGCCCTTCCTCAATTACATGATTTTACAGGCAAGAGGAGATGATGATGATGATGATGATATACTTAATGTCTTCTAGATGGTATATAAAAATGAAAAAGTTGACTGTTTTTCCCTTTTGACCTACCATCTACTAGATGTGGATTGTTTTGACTTCTGTGGCATTCAGTATGCTCACAAAATAGAGCAGAAATTCAGGAATTTGTCATTAGAGGGTAAGGTAATGATTTTTTCCCCACAAAATATATTTGCCTAAATACAGGTATTTAGGTATGATAGGTAAGTATATTTACCTAAGTGATAATGGAAAATGTAAGGACAGAATTTATTAGCTGTCTTTATGCAGTATGCTACCATGAGGTGTGACTTACAAATCAAGTCATGCCTCACATCAGTGGTGGGTTGCTCCTGGTTCGCACCGGTTTGCAAGAACCGGTAGTAAAAATTTGTAGTAGTTCGAAGAACCGATAATACCATTGGCTGGCCACGCCCCCGAACCGGTCCCCGGCCCGGTCGCCGCTTGCTTACCCCGCCCACCTCTTCAGAGGCTTTTTTTTTTTACTTTTAAAAGCATTTTTTTCTACAATATCTTTTAAAAAATGCTTTTAAAAGTTAAAAAAAAGCCTCTGATGATCATGCGGCTCAGCTGGGATCGTCAGAGGCTTTTAAAAGCATTTTTTTCTGCAACCTCTTAAGGTTGTAGAAAAAATGCTTTTAAAAGTAAAAAAAAAAAGTTGGCCACGCCCACCCAGTCACATTATCCCCCACCAAGCCACGCCCACAAAATAAGCCATGCCCACAGAACCGGTAGTAAAAAAAATTAGAACCCACCGCTGCCTCACATTCACAAAATACTCCAAGCCACCAACAAGCAAACTTCATGAGGGCATAGCACTTTTCTCTGAAGAAAGCCACAGAATGTTTCCTTAGGTGCAAAGCTCATGTAGGAGATGAGAAAAGTTACCTCATTCTGCTCATTGCAGGAAAACGGAGGAAAAGAAAAAATGGCAACTGCAGCTTTTGCACACATACACAGCCCATTCTACATTTAAAACTAAATGATTATACTCCCAATATTTTGAAATGAAAATGTTCCTATTACTTAAAATTCCTCTTGCCTCAGCTGAACCAGCTCAGCATATTCCCAGCTCCCTGGACAGTTTTTTTTCCTGAGTTATTTAATTCATTCTCTATCCCTTGGAGTCCTGTAGATGGCACTCCATCCCCAACACTTCTTACATTGCTGAGGACTGTCAGAAAGTGGGCTAATTCTTTCCTTAATTAATGAAAATTCTCAGCAGCAGTACCAACCTGGGGGTAGAACTGGAAGAAATGCCATTAGTAAGAAATTTTAAAAGGATTCACAAACTTAATGTGACATGTTCAGTGTTGCTTATCTGTAGTTTTGCCCTTATTGGATTTGCTAGATTCCTCAGACAACATAACTGCCTGCAAATAAGCTTAAACATAGTTTAACCTAGCATGTTATGCAGACCTGCTCATCTGGTTAGTTGATCATTACGAAAGCCCAGAAAATTTAGTTTACTAAACCATGGTTCAGTTAACAATGGGTAACAATGTCATGCAAACAGAACCAATATCTTTTCATCGCCATTATTGGACTTGTGAATGGGGTGTAGCGGCTAAACAAATGTGGAAAAGCAACTCCACAGAGAATTGTTAATCTATTAAGTGCCGGTAGCAAAGTGAGAGAGATATATTAGGATGACACAGTACTTTGGATCTGATTTTTTAAAAAAATACTTAGTATGTTCAAATATGCAAATCTAGTACCTGTCTGCCAGTTTCCAATGCAGCTGTGTCTTTTCAAAATCCTTATAAAACTCCCACAGGATCCCACAATTTTTACTCACAGATCATCTTCTAAGGATTTGGTTTTAATAAGATGTGGATAGGGTCCTTCAAAGGGGGGGGGGAAATCCTTGTTATCTGTGAGGCAAGAGAATTTCCATTTCTTTCCTAGCCTACTGGCTATGCATCAGACAAAATCATCTGTGTTCAGTTTCCAACTTTCTTCCTGTGTAAATGTGATAAAGATGTGATTCAACTCAGGTACCTATTTTAAAGAACCAGTAATTTTAACACTTTTGCATGATAATGGTGTTATCACCAACAATTTGCATAAATGCAGCAAATATCTCTCAGCTTTTGTTTTCTCAACTTTTTCTTGTGTAATGTCTTTTTTAGTGTTGTATACTGTTGTCTAAATGGCTTTCTTAATGCCTAGAGGCTTTTGAGAATGCATTTGTTGTGTTTTTTCCCATCTGTTGTTTCGGTGTCGGGCAGGACTAAATGGAGAAATTTATGCCCTGGCTGTTCCTGCTCTGAGCTCATATAATGCAGGACAGGAAAAGGGAACACCATAAAATATTGGGAAAAGAGCAAACAGAGGGGGCAGTTTTAATCAATTATAGTCAGAGAGAAAAGAAAAGCTGAAAAGAAAAACAAGAGAAGGAACAGATAGACAAGACTGAAGGAAGGAAACAAAGGTCACATAATAAGAGAAACTAAAACTATAGACTTGATTTTAAAAAACTTGTGAACATTACTAGAGATATATTATCTGTTGTAAAATTTGCCAAGTAAAGAAATTCATTAATTCTAGAGTTAAAACAAATCTTTCTTTTTGTTATCTACCTCTGAGAATGAGGTAATTTTACATGGCACAAGCTGTAGTTTTATACTAGATACAGTAGAACCTCTGGTCACGAACGCTTCTCACCACGACCAAATCGGGTTCCGACCAAAAAATTCACTATTTTTTTTTCATGGCCGATTTCCCCTTCCAAAGCATCAAATTTCCAAAATTAGATTTGGGTCATGACCAAATCGGGTTGCGACCAAAGTTATGGAATGAATTATGGTCATGACCAGAGATTCTACTGTATTCACTCTCGTTCAAATACAGAAAACCAGTCTGACAGAATGGTTAAAATGCTATAGTAGAAATTGGGAGACTATGAGTTCCAATCTTCCATTAGGCACGTAAACTGCTTAAGTCACCCTCTTTCAGCCCAGCGAACCTCATAGGGCTATTATGTGGAAAATAGGAAGAGGAAGAATTAGGTAGCTACCTAGAATTGTAAAAATAAAGGTGGATATAAATCAAACAGTGCATGCATACATAGGACCATATAATGGCACACAAAACTCTTTTAAGCAGTGGGAATATTAATAGACAAAGTCCAGTTCGCCCTAATCAAGGGACAGGACAAATTTCAAAAATCCACAAGAAACACATCATATAAGATACATTGTTTTCAGTGCTGGACTTTTTCACATGGAGTGTAGGTTTTATGCTAGAATTCACAGGCTTCCATCCCACTCCAGCTAATATGGAATAGCCTTGTTATTTCTTAAATTTCTGCACTGCCCATCTCATTTAAGTTTGTTTAGGATGCAGATTATTCAGAAATGTAGAAGTATTTTCAAATATCCCATTATTGATTGGAACTTTAACCTGGCATTTCTGGGCTTTTCAGCCTGGTTATATTTTAATACTCTGTTGCCCTTGCTTCCATGGGGTTAGCACTTGTGTCAGAAAAACAGAGTAGAGGATTAGAAGGAGCAGGTCTGGGGCTGATTGATTTGGAGTGCTGCAACTCAGATTTGCAGATGCAGAAGTTTTTAGCTACATATTTATACTATGTTTATTATGACCATTGACCAGAATATCAAAATCCACAGCAGTTAGAACAAAATAAATGCATTTCAGTGGTTACTAGATACACTCTTGATACATCTTCCTCTGAGAATAAGCTATCCAAAACGTCTTTGACTGGAGAAATATGGAAAAAGCCATGCTGAAAACCCCTTTCAGAGAACCTGCACTTTCCAATTTAGTTCCAGATGTTCACAATGGGAAAGGCCGTGCTGCATGGCCAGATGAAGAACAAGAATCAGCAAACCAGATTAACCACAATATTGCTCTGGCTATTGCTGGGAATCAGTTTAATTTACGATCTTCTGGCTCCTCTATGTTTACGATGGTAAGGCTTTTTACAGTATTTTACAGGAGTCCCTTCCTGAATAATGTTCCTATGATTTTATCTTGTTATGTTATTAACTATTATTAGCCCTGCTGTCAAAACTTCTCTCATTCTCTGATTTGAACTAGATTGGTAGTTATTTACGTTCTAGGTACACTTTATTTTTTCCAAACGGAAAAACTTCTTTCGCTACCTAAAATGAGGGTGGGCAGCAGAGTGCCTCTAGACGTTTTGAACTACAGTTGCAGTTATCCCTGCCAGTGTGGCTAGGGATTATGGATGTTATGGTTCAAACTATCTTGAAGACTCTATCATCTCTCCTGGATTAAGGGGATCAACTGCACGTGATTAAGCAAATGAATTTAATCCGTTGTGTAAAGCAGCAGTGTAAACTAATCTGGTAGTGGGATGTTTGATTTAGAGCTGCTTTCAGTTGACAAATGACATCAGCCCTATAGAAAACCCATCTGAAAGGGTTCCTTATTGAGTTCTATTTAAGAAGGTGTATCTTCATCTCAGGAGACTAGGATATTTATCCATATCTTTTTCCTTATCCGTTTATCATAACCTCACATTGGAAAGCTTTCATTTCCTACATGAATCAGAAGTGATTAAGAAGTTCAGTGACGACCATCTGAAGTTTTATTTCAGTTAAATAAAGAGCTGGCTTCTGCTGAGTAAAAAACTATTGATGGAGGAATCCTTGCTCACCATTTGAAATAAAGATATTCCTTGCTCAGTAATAATACCAATACCAATAGCACTTAGACTTATTTGCTGCTTCACAGTGCTTTACAGCCCACTTTAAGTGATTTACAGAGTCAGCATATTGCCCCCAACAATCTGGGTCCTCATTTTACCCACCTCAGAAGGCTGAGTCAACCTTGAGCTGGTGAGAATCAAACTGCCAGACTGCAGGCAGCCAGCAGTCAGCAGAAGTAGCCTGCAGTATTGCATTCTAACCCCTGCATTACCACTAAAAATGAGCTAGGTTGTAAAAATATAGGATCAGGGAGGTCCAGGTTCCAGTCAGTTTCAACCATGGAAGTCAAAGGAACAGATTTTGGAGATTATGTATTCCAATACACTCTTACTCAGCCTAACTCACAGGATGATTGTTGTAGGGAAAAATTGGAAGAGAAAGTGCTCTGTATGTTGTCTTGAGCTGGAAGAAAGTCAGGATATAAATGTCTCTAGTAAAAAATAAAAGCTACCGTAATAAAAATGGCTCTTGGCTGTTAATTAGAAAAGACATTCTAAGATGACAGTAAGAAGCTCTCACAATTTGAAGATGTGATGTTCCGATGTTTTGTTCCTGCGGTAAAATTTGCTATATTGGAAGTCTTCTGATACATTTTCTTTCTGCTACTTTACCAACTTTTCATGACATCTCTTTCTAGTCCTGCAAATCATACAACACATTAAGTCCTGAGACAACCCGACATCTTTTGATCTGCTTCCTGTGGATCATGAAGAATGCTGATCAGAACCTTATTCAGAAATGGATTGCAGATCTTTCCTCTCTGCAGCTGAACCGGATCTTAGATCTTCTTTTCATCTGCGTCTCAGGCTTTGAATACAAGGTAGAAGAAATCATGTTCAAATCAAAGTGTTACTGCACTGCAAAAGATTATTTCTCAGATGGATGTTTACTGGCATCCTTGGGCAAAATTCCGAGTTGGGCTCTTAAAAGGCTTCAGTAACGTGGTGGTGGTTATTATTATGTCTTGAAGTATGCTTGCCTAAAGATGTAAATTTATTCTTCTATTTGGACAGGGCAAGCAAAGCTCAGACAAAGTCAGCACTCAGGCCCTGAAGAAATCACGAGATGCCAAAGCTCGTCTAGAAGAGGCATTGCTGAGGGGAGAAGGGGCCAGAGGTGAAATGGTGAAGCGGAGCAAGCTCCTTGCTGGTATGTCTTTGCTATTGTTCTTTGACTGTTTGTTTTTCTCATTGGAAGTGCAAAGAAATGGTGCCTGCACCTCCCACGGTTTTCAGTAAGTAATAAAAGTCAAGACTCAAAGCAAAATAGCATTTGCCATTGGTGTTACTTGGCAGAGATGCGAATGAATTTGGGATGTGCTGTTATTGTTGGATATTACTATCAAAATCAAAACCAGGCAGCTGCTATTACCAGATATTCATTTATTTGTTGTTAGTTGCAAAGTCATGTCCGAACCATCGCAACCCCATGGACAATGTTCCTCCAGGCCTTCCTGTCCTCTGCCATCCTCTGGAGTCCATTTAAGCTCAAGCTTACTGCTTCAGTGACTCCATCCAGTCACCTTATTCTCTGTCGTCCCCTTACCTTTTATTAGCCTTTATTACTTTATAAATGCAGGTAGTCCATGACTTACGACCACAATTGAGCCCAGAATTTCTGTTGCTTAGTGAGACAGTTGTTAAGCGAGTTTTGCTACATTTTAGGACTTTTCTGGTTAAATGAATCACTGCAGTTGTTAAGTTAGTAACATGGTATCTGACTTCCCTTTTGACTTGGCTTGTCAGAAGGTCACAAAAGGTGATCACCTGACCCTGGGATACTGTAACTGTCATAAATATGAGCCAATTGCCAAGCATCTGAATTGTGATCGTGTGATTATGGGGATGCTGCAAGGGTCATGTGGGAAAAACAGTCATAAGTTGTTTTTATTGCCATTGTAACTTTGAACTGCCATTAAATGAATGGTTGTAAGTTGAGGACTACCTGTAATTGAAGGCGGCACTCCTACATAATACGCCTGCCTCTTCCTATTTTCTCCACAAAAACAGCAACCCTGTGAGACTGCCCAGAGTCACCCAGTTTATTTTATGTGATCAGGACTGTGTTTACAGTTGGGTGACACAATATGAATCTTGATGCGGTCCTTGCTGAAGTTATTTTTAGTGTGATGCAAGCTACACCCAGTGTGCTTGCTAGCAATCAGGAACCTGAGGTCATGTGGGAGTTATTCCTGACCACTTCTTTCCTCTACCATTGTCCTTCTTTGGAAAGGAGACCCATTTATGGGTTTTATCAGATGGCATAAAACTCCAAATGTTATGAAGCACTAAGGCAAACATATAAATCTGCACGCAGCTGAAAGTAATTTTGGATTGAATCCTGAAACAGGATCAGCTCATTGGCAGAAGGGAGTTTAATAAAGAAATTACAGGAGTATCAATGAGCTGAACATGGTGAGTTGGTTCAGTAGAATGGGGTTCTCAAAAATTGTTCTAGTTCAAAATAAAAGGTATTGAGTGGCCTTTCTTCCCTCTTCTTTATTCCTCCTTAAGAATAGTCAGAGATAGAATACAAAGAAGAGTCAATCCTGCATCAAAACAAAATCTTTACAGAAAACAAGAATTTTGAGCAAAAACTGAAGGGGATGCAAGCCAGACATATATGAATAGATGAGGGAACTGAGATAAATCGGGTCAATAGTACAGTAGTTTTGTAGATCAAATTCAGTCATGAAAATTTGTCCAACTTCTCATGTTTAAATTGAACACCAAAATATTTTCTCTGCAAGGAATCTGTGGCAGTTTGAAAGCATTCTAGATCACTGTGATTTCACAGTGGACTAGGTTCAAGTGTTTCACCAATTTATTTTAGCAGTGGTTGCAAGCATACTGAAACTACAGCCATGGTCATTATTTGCATTATTTGAGGCCTTCCAGTTGCTGAGCCTCATATTTTTCAATGGGAAAGATAGCTTAATGCCTTTTAACTCCCTTCAAAGGAGATGCACATCACATGAAGTTAAGGATGTACATGGTGGAGATGTGATGTGTAAAAAGTCTTTAAAAAGGCATTTTTAAGACTGTTGGACTTCAGCAGTTTAGAGGGAAGCAAATATTTTGCAGACTATTAGCATTCCTAGTTTGTTGGATTTAAAGACGATTGTGGATGGTTTTCAGGCTGCTTTTGAGAAATTGGGAAGAGAGATGGTAACACTGTAGAAGTGCATGAACCCTGGAGGGAAAATGCTGAATTTATTTTGCTAACCTGGGATTGCCTAGGCATTATATTTTTTTTCTAAGATCAAAAAGCACTACTCACCAATCTTAATAAGATATACTATAAATGGTTATAAATATTAGATCAGTTGAATTGATTGATGTTTGTGCCTCTCATCCACCTTCTTTAAATCTACAATTGAACTCGGTCATTATTCAGTTTGTTCTTGACCTTCAGTTGTATAATGTAATGTTTTTAAGAGCCAGATCTGAATGCCTACTTCATACAAAACACACGATGAACTAAAGCTAGCTGCTGGATTGTGAGCTGTTTTCATTGTTAAAAAGAGGCTGCAGGTTGTTTTCATCTGGTAGCTTGCAGGTCCGATCTGGCAGAAATAATATTCAGTCATAGCTCCTCACAAAGGATTTTTTGAGGGTTATGTGTGTCTATTACAATCTTTCTACTTGTTTGAAGAAAAGCAGCAGCAGAGATTGTTTCCACATATTTTTTTATTAAGAGGATAGACCATGAATGACTCTTGCACCTCACTAACAGCTGGATTCTGAATGTCGTTCCTTTATTCACATCTGGTCTTTTGTTTGCTTTATAATTGTCTTGATTCTGTGACCAGTGCTTTGTATGTCTTGGGAACACGTTGTTCCCATCTGTCACATTTGAATAATTTCATATCAAATCTACTCATTGCCTCTGCGGGCAAAAAGATACATTTCTCCTGGCTGCAATCATGGTGGATGTAGCCTCTTGCAAAAGCTCCTATCGCCTGAGAAATGTTGATATTAAAGTTTCGGTGTGATTTGTGAATGTTGCCCTTTGCAGGGAATGATAGATTCCCAGGGTCGAATGAGAACTTACGATGGAGAAAAGAGCAGACACAGTGGCGGCAAGCAAACGAAACACAAGATAAGTGAGTAATTTAATGAATGTATATCACCTTTACCAGAACTGCTTCTTTCAAGGGCCATCTAGGTTCACTCCCTGTACCAAGGCAGGAAATTCTATCTTCAAAGCATCCTGAACAGATACATGTGTAGCTTTCTGTAAAACTCCATGGAGAGAAATCTCTGAAATCCCTTTGTTCTCTTGTCATCAGCAGCAAAAGTTCTCAGTATTTAAGGAGGGTAGTTTTAAACACACCAGAATCCCTTTGGGTGGTACGCTAAATAAAATGGGAATTACTAGACTCCTGTTCAAACAAATACACAAATGTTTGTTTGTTTCTCTTGGAGTTTGCAAGAGCCAAGAACAAATAGACACTGCCAAGAAAACACGGCAGTGTCTCTCTCCATTTTCAGTTTCATGTGGATTTGGAGCTGCCAACAAAAGACAAGCTATATTTTATGTAGTTTTTCCCCCAGGCTCTTACAGCTGAGGAAAAGGAAGGCATTTCTCCTGCCCAGCTTGGAATCTTTAGTATAAAACAATAAACCAAGTAAAATAGTCATTTAAGCCATATTCTTTTTTTAATTTTAACAATGAGAACCTGCAGAATGCGGTGTGAAACATCTGTCCTAATAAGGTCTATCTTAAAACAGGTGCCAAAATTTATAAAAGGAATAGAAGTCAAAATTTATTTGACTTCCGATTTATTTGAATCATCTTAGTGTATATAGCAAGTTATGAAACTCAGTGGTTCATTACACAGATAAAATAATTTAAACCATTCCTTGGAACTATAATATTAGTGACTTGGTGTTTTGGTAAAAATCATTTTGAGAAGATCTGGGCTGGGTTTTCATTTTATGTAGCAACTGTACTTGCCAGGCCTTCTGCAACCTCTTCGGCCAAAGAGGTGATAAAAAAAATGCTTTGAAAAGCCTCTGACGATCCCAGCTGAGTTGCCTGATCAGCAGAGGCTTTTCAAAGCATTATTTTGCAACCTCTTTGGTCGAAGAGGTGGTAGAAAAAATGCTTTGAAAAGTAAAAAAAAAAAAAAGTTGGCCATGCCCACCCAGTCACATCACCCACATCACCCCCCCCCCACCAAGCCACGCCCACAGAACCAGTAGTAACAAATTTTACATTTCAGCCCTGCATCAAAGAATAGCTTATGTTGATTTCCAAATAGCAGTTTAAATTTCTAAGCTAATATGCGAACAATGACTTAGAGCCAGGTTGGTGAACCTATGGCACATGTGCCGGAAGTGGCACGCAGATCCATTTCACCTGGCACGTGAGGCATCACCCATTCCTCTTCTGGGTTTCTGGCACACGCATACGCATCGGCCAGCTAGTCTTCTGGTTACTAGTGCGCATGCGCACGCGACGATCAGCTGACCTTCACGTGTGCTGCAGTGCCAGAAACTGAAAGATCAGCCGGCCAGCTGATTGTCGCGCATGCATGCGTGCCACTAAACAGAAGACTAGCTGGCTGGTGCACATGCGTGCCCCAGGTCATCCACCCCCTTGCCAACCCGGAGCACTCCCCCAGTCGCTCCCCTGCACCCGCTCGCCTGCCTGCCTACCTTGTCATCGACACCACGAGGAAAGGCCCTGAAGCTGCACTGCCTGGGATCCACATGGGCTGCCACAGGGAGGAAGGGAAGCCCTGGCCAGCCAGTCCTTGCCGCCGCCATCCCCTCGCCCCTGGCAACGGGGGTTCCCTCACTGCCACTTCCCCAAGAGCAGGAATAGTGACCTGGGACTTCCCTCCCTCCCCGCCGGAGGTTTGGGGCCACTCGGGCAGGGAGATAGGGAAACCCCGGCCTAGCCAGCAGCTCTGCTCCTTTTCCTCTTCTGGGTTCCGGCGTGCCCCCTCACCCCTCGCAGCCAGGAGAAGGAGAAGCAAGCTGCCCCCATGAGGATCGGAGGAGAGTGCGATAAACGGTAAGAGGCCCGCCGGCTGGGAAGCGGTCATGCTCCCTTGGAAGAAGTGGCTGGAGAGGGTTGCACCAACTTTTGCCAGTGTGAATGACCATGCTGGATGCTGCCCGGAGCTCGAGGCTGGCAGGAGGAGGAGCAGCGTTGGCAGACTGTTCATGCCGGCAAAGTTTGGTGCAGGAGCCTTTCCAGGCCCAAAACGGGGCACGGGGGGTTGTATGTGCGGGTGGTCACAGCAGTATCTTCACTGGGCCACTTTGGCCTCCAAATGTGCAGACTCCGCCGCCCTTCCTGGGCTCCTCCTGCTGGGAGCCGCTGGACGAGCAGGTGTGGCTGGCGGGGCTTTTGCGGACCAGCAGCTGATGAGGGTGGGGGGATGGGCTGCCTGTGCAGGTGACCACATGACCCCGAGGCATAGCAGTTGCCTGCTCCTCCCTCTCTGCCTCCCACCCGCCCTCAGCCCTGCACCGAAGTTTGGGAAGCATCGGGGAAAGTTTGTGCACTGCGCTTGGGGCACACCACTGTCACCAGCATCATGGCAAGCAGGCCAGCTGGGTCGGAGGAGGCCGCCTGACCAGCTCCCTGCTCCTCCGGCAGCTCACTTCTTCCCCAGAGAAGGGATGGCGGCATACAGCAGAAGTGCTCTCGGCCCCAACAGGGAAGCTCCGAACGTGTGGCGGCTTGCTTGGGCTCCTCCCTGCTGGGAGCCACAGGCTGCAGGGGAAAGGGCAAGAGCGACCGGCCGGCTCAGGTGCACAGGGTAGCATTTGCTGGTTGGGCGGCTGGCTGCCCTGCCTGCTGCTCCTTCCCCGGTGTTGGCTCGGCTGGCGGCACAGCAGCAGGTGTGACGGGGGTCAAGTGATGGGCCCAACCCCAGGCAGCGCAGTGGTGGGGGTCGGGTGGGGGTTCCGCGCTGAGCCAGGGAACAGTGACTCCCAGCAGAAAGGAGCCCAGGCAAGCCGCACGTTCAGAGCTTCCCCGGCAGAGCACTTGGCCCCGCCATCTTGGCGGCGCCATGCGCTGTCTGGGGAACGGCTGTCTCGCCATGGAATGGGCTGGTACCTAGTTGTCCTCTGTTAAGAACACCGGCCCTCTTGGAAAAAAGGGGGGGCATGTTTGGGGATGCGCATGCGCAATGTGGGGCGCATGCGCAGGGGAGCATGGGGGTGTGTCCTGTGCGCATGCGCAACTGGGTACACGCATTGCATTATGGGTGCTGGCACGCAGGAGCGCAAGAGCGCTCTCGCGCTAAGACTTTTGGCATGAAATGCCAAAAAGGTTCGCCATCACTGACTTAGAGGGTCAGTCTTGTAAAACTTAAAACTGTGATTTTCATCGATGTTACCTCTCTAATGTAAGATATTATTGTATTCCTTGGTTTGTGAATATTTAATAACATTTGTTGCTCTTACAGAACAAAAACTGAAATTGATCAAGAATCTCTGATTAGTGGAAACCTGGCTACAGAAGCTAATCTGATCATCTTAGATATGCAAGAGAATATCATCCAGGTGAGAAATTTAAAAAAGGCTGACAGCCAATACTTACAGCCAGAGAAATGAAGAAGAATTCAGTTAGTCTTTTTGTCATTGGATTGCACAACAACATTTTAAACTCATTTTACAGAAATAGCTTCAATAACCAATGTTATTCTACAAATGCTAGGGAACAAAGCTAAATTGTTTTACAGTTCCCACTCATTGTGGTGTAGAGAATGAGTTTCTAATATTTTGAGATGATGTGATAATCCTTCAAGCACAGTAGAATAAATCTAATTTAGTGCCCTTCTGTAACAGGCTGGGTTTTTATTTTATTATTGAAATGTAGGTGGCATTTGTCCAATAAGACTCTGAACTGTGAAGAGAAGAGGCACAACTGCATTATGCACAAATTGCTTAAAACAGCCTACTCTTAAACTTTTGTTCTGGTTTTGTGAGGAGCCCAGCAATATATATTATAATTATTAGAAACTTCACAAAACGACTGGCATTGCTGTAGTGAATTGTCTTAATTAAAGACGTAGAAATTTAAATTGTTTATAGAATCTCATATTTTGTTCTCAGCAGCATAAATAGCATCAAAGAGAAAAGAGGATGAGAACATATTGAGGCATAAACTTTGTTTACTAGATGTCTTACATACTTTTTTCCATTTAAAATTATTTTCACTGTCCCTCATCTTAAAAGATTTCAGGCGAGATCATAGCATGAAACAAATTCAGAAATAAAAAACGTCAAAACTGAAAAAAATGTGTCATTAACAGTTCTGCATTATTCCTAAATGAATAAACGTGACCCCAAAGCATGTAGGATTGCAAATCATGCCACAATAAACAAGATTGGACCAATATTGTATGCCATAAAGCCCCTAAGAAGTCTCCCTTTCCTTTCAACAGGCAACATTAGCTATGGATTGCAAGATGAACATCTTTGGAGGTGTGTTGAAGGTCCTCATAAATTCTCTGAGCTATGATCAGAGCACAACCTATTTGACCCATTGCTTTGCAACCCTCCGAGGATTAATTGTCAAGGTAAGCATTGGCTTTATTTTGTCTTCACATTCTTCTCACTCTGTTTGGAATCTCAGCTCCATTCCCACATAATGTTACATTGTAGTTGGAATGAAAGGGCCCTCAACTTGGCTTTTTGCAGAGAATAGGTCACACACATCATGAACAATTAAGTGGAATTGATGAACTCCAATTTCCAAGGTATGGAAAAAACATCAAGTAGAAAAAAATATATTTGTTTTATAGCAAGAGCAAGAGCACTTAGACTTACATACCGCTTCATAGTGCTTTTACAGCCCTCTCTAAGTGGTTTACAGAGTCAGCATTATGTATACACCAAGTTCATTAGTCAGGGGTGCCTACATGTTATCTCCAGAACTAAAAACAGCATGTCTCAATATATTAGCAACTGAAGAACAGGAAGGAATAGAAGGACTGTGTTTCTCCTGCTCTATGCTTAGCCATTAAGGATAACAGAATGTCAGACTAGATTGGTATCTGCTGAATCATGGAATTATAAAAATGAAAGCAACCAGAAGGATTATGTAACACAGCCCTCTGTGATGCGCAGGATAACAAGTTAAACTGCCCATAAGAGAGGTCTTCTATACGCTTCATTAAAACTTCCATAGGCAGACTGCTCATTATTCTATAGATCTTATTGTATCTTACTGTATTTATATTTGTCTTATGACATACCATATAAAATAGCTTGCAATAGCCTTATTATAAAAGAGCTTAATGAGTCTTTATCAAATGTAATTTTTGAATCGTTTTCCAAATTTTAATAACTTCCTGAAGGCATCAGAACTACAGGTGACTATGGCCACAACTGAGACCAACATTTCTGTTGCTGTACAAAATATTTGTTAAGTGAGGTTTGCTCAGATTTTGTGACCTTTCTTGCCACAGTTGTTAAGTGAATCACTGCAGTTAAGTTAGTAAAACGGTTGTTAAATGAATCTGGCTTTCCCATTGACTTTGCATGTCAGAAGGTCACAAAAGGTGATCACATGAGCCCAAGACACTGCAACTGTCATAAATATGAGCCAGTTGCCAAGAGTCCAAATTTTGATTGTGTGTCCATGGGGATGCTGCAATGATTGTAAGTAGGAAAAATGGTCATGTCACTTTTTTCAGTGCCGTTTGAATGGTCACTAAATGAACCATTGTAAATCAAGGACTACCTGTATAATGGAAATCTGTCTTCCTTATAAAATATTTTGATTGGGTATTTTATTTTTACTATTGTTGTAAATCCTTTCATGGTGACCTCCGCTCCTCTGTGGCCTACAGTCATAAAAGTGGAGGATTTTAAAGGAATGCAACGATTCTTTCTATAATTACCTGTCATTAATTGGTCCAACTGAAGAGCCCAATGCTGTTTGGTTTGACAGTCTTTTCTCCTGCAGTTTGGCGAGTGGCTCTTTGAAGAAGAAGTAGAGCAATGTGCTGATCTGTGCCAGAAAGTTCTGCAGCACTGCAGTAGCAGTATTGACACTACTCGCGTTCAAGCTTGCGCCACCCTTTACTTCTTGATGAGATACAGCTTCAGCTCCAGCAGTGTAAGAGTAGAGATGATGTTCTTTCTTCTAGTCATGGCCTGAATCACAGTTTGTGTTTCCACTTTCTTTATGTTTTATAGGATAATTAACATCTATTTTTCCTTCTTCAGTTCTTTTTATATGGTCCATGCACCAGATGTTATTATTCGCTATTTGCAAAGGGATTCACTTTCAGTTGGAAAAGGCCTGTCTGTATTCCATGCATTGCTTTGGGAGATTTGGGAAAATTGGTAGTGGGTAGGATGAAGATCATATTTTTAATAATTATTTTTACACCGATCAGTGTTGTAACTATGAAATTCAGAATTTAGAATGATGGTGTATTTAAAATAATCTTGTAAACTATCAACGATTACTTAATTTCAAATGTACAACTAGAATAGAAAGAAATAACAGCATAAGTTGGATTTTTGAATATCATACATTTCAATATTTAATTGTATCTCAACCTCATTATTTCAACTTGAACTTAGAATAATTTAAGGAAATGCCATTATGCAAAATAAACAAAGCATAACTTCCATAAAGTTTGATTCTGTTGTTGTGTTCAATAGGACTGTCTCAGAAATAAGGATTCTGTCTCATTCACTCAAGAGGAAATTCTAAGAAATTCTATGTATAGAAACTAGAAAGTTGTGAATGTTTTAAATCTCATGCACAGGAACTTTCTACTAATGAAAAAAATCTGTGCACCTGGTTTGCATAATCAATAATTTGGGGGTTTTTTTCTCTTTTATAAAAGAACTTCGCAAGAGTGAAAATGCAAGTGACAATGTCCCTGGCATCTCTGGTTGGTAAGACTTCAGAATTTAATGAAGAATATCTCAGAAGGTCATTACGGACCATTTTGGCATATGCAGAGGAAGATTTAGAAATGCAATCAACTTTGCTCCCAGGACAGGTAAGGTATTTTGTGACCTTTAATTCTTTTGCATTAATTTACGTCTTCCATATTTAGGTAAATTTATTGGGCAAAACCCGTATTGCTTACTCATAGGTAAAAACAGCAGCAAAGGCACTTACTTCAGCAATCAAAGCTATATCTAATCTCGCCAATAATTTTTAGAAAAGCTTCAGGGAAAATACTGTGGGATTATTTATTGCTAGTTCCTAGAGTGCTCTTTTTTCTTGTTGTTGCTTAAAGCAAGGAAGAAGCATCTAACCTCTACAAAAACTCTACAAAACTGTGCTTTGCAAATTACCCTAGAGCAGGGGTGTCCAACCTCGGCAACTTTAAGACTTGTGGACTTCACCTCCCAGAATTCTTCCATGGCTGGCTGGGAAATTTTGGGAGTTGAAATCCAGATGTCTTAGAATTGTTAAATCTGGGAAACCCTTGCCCTAGAGGGAGGATGAAGTAATTGGTAATAAAAAATGGTGGCAAAAGAGGAAACCATAAGTATTTAGTTAAGGAACGGTTGGCATGAAGGTCCAAAAAATAGTGCCATTGATGCCTGACATGAATGACATTTAAAAGAGCCAGAGGAATAAAACAGTAATATATCAACTTAATAAATATGTCTTTTGTCCCTGTCTCCTTTTGTTCTTGGCTTATGTGAGCCAGCAAACAAAACTGAAAAGCCTTAATGTTTTAGAAACAGTCTATCATGTAATAATCTTGACTCCCCCACCCCCAATCTATCAGTACTATTTTAGCAGGTTGGAGGAAGTAGGAAACTGTTGCTAATGGAAATATTCTTGATCTGATTCCCAGTTTGTCAAAAATCAAGAATACAAAAGCTGAGTCCTCAGGCAAAGGATGAATTCCTATCCTGATTGGTTATGATGATATATTCTAATTCAAATAAGATTACTTTGATCTGGAAGTGAAACACTGCTAATTGTGCTCACTTTGCAGTGCCTCGAGGAACATTGCTACATGATATAATAAGAAAGAAATGTAATATTTTAGAAGTTATATTATATGATCCCAATTGTGTTGGGTGGTGTTGAAAAACTGAAGCTCTGTTTTCAATATTCTTCATGGGGGGAGGGGGGGTTCCATTTCCTTATTAGTGATTGTTTTTTGGAATCTGTGGGGGGAAAACTGAAAATTTGTTTAAATTTATTTAGGTGGAAGAATTGTTGCACAATCTGAATTGCATATTATCAGACACAGTAAAAATGCGACAGTTTCAAGAAGACCCAGAGATGCTTATGGATCTTATGTACAGGTTGAAAACTCTAGCATTTTTCTAACATTCAGATCACTTACAGTTTAGATTCTAGTTTAGAGACTTTTGATGTCTTGTATTGAATATCTATTTTTCTGAAGGGGTTATTGCATCCTCCTTGGAGAAGAGGGTTCTTTATTATTAAGTTTTTAATCTAGGATTTTATTAAGTTTTTAAATTCTTTTTACCGGTATATATATTCGACAAAAATAAATTGATTCTATAGCATAGTTTCTCATAAAAATTATAATTGACCTACCTGGGGTACTAATGACCCAGATTTGAATGCCCCTCCCCCCATATTCATGTGACTACACTTCAGGTGCTCAACAACCAGGCTTCATTTACAGTAATTTGCAGCATCCCATGGTCACATGACCAGGTTTTAGAATGATTTTGTTAAAAGCTGGACTTTACTTCCATTTCTCAGCAAAAGCAACCCATAGCACAACATGGGTGTGCTTAACAACCCTGGCATTCACTTAATGATCACCACAATAAAAGGTTGTAAAATCAGGGTGACCCAATTTACAATCCTCACAAGTTATGACGGTGATGGGCAGGTTCACTTATGATCCTAATTTGAGGATTATTCTTTTTTAGCAACATGGCAAAAAGCTCATTAAAATTACCTTTGGAATTTAGCCTATTGATAAATGTGTCATTAAAAAAACTCTATATAAGGGCTCATTAGAAATGTGTTACAGAACCTAAGGAAAGAGATGTTTATGATGCAGTTCTGGGATAATGTTAGTAGTAAAAGAGATTGATTGAGAAATTCTATAGAATATTATTATTTTCTAATTACTTGCCATTTTCAAGCCAGATGCTATGCTTCAAGATCTAATAACATGATATTGTTCATCATTCAATCAAAAGCCAAACAAAACATTCTTTTTATCACATTATTTTCTTAGAATTGCCAAAGGGTATCAGACTTCACCTGACTTAAGGCTTACCTGGCTTCAGAACATGGCAGAGAAGCACACCAAGAAGAAATGCTACACAGAGGCTGCCATGTGCCTCATTCATGCTGCTGCACTTGTGGCAGAATATTTGAGCATGTTAGAGGACCATAGCTATCTGCCAGTTGGAAGTGTCACTTTCCAGGTAGGAGCAAATTACTCCATTTCATGCAAGTCTTTTTCTGGATAACCAAGGTAATGTCCTGGGTTAAGCTAGATTGATCCCAAACATGCTTAGCACATTCACTGAAGCTTAGCAAGGGTGACAGGATAAAAACCAGTAGTCAAAGCAAATTACAGAAATAAAGCAGGGAGAACCAGAGCCTACTTCTCATTATTGGTACTGCATGAATCTTTCTAGGCAGATAAGAAGCTTGTAAGATTTAAATTCTTTCTATGTATGCAACATATCTGCACACTGAAAACTACAAATTAAGTATAATTAGTTTAGAAATCCAAAAGCTTATTGTTCCATCCTAGTACGTAGCTCTATGCCACACCAAAATAGGCAAGGTATCAATTTAAAAGTTACCTAATTTAGAGTAGGGAGCCAGTTTGCTGTAATGGTTAAGGCATCGGGCTAGAAATCAGGAGGCCATAAATTTTAGTCCTGCCTTGGATTAGAAGCCAGTTGGGTGACATTGGATCAGTCACTTCCTCTTGGTGCTAGGAAGGAGGCAAACATTTCTGAAAAACCTTGCCAAGAAAACTGAAAGGATTTGTCCAGGCAGTCTCTGAGAACTGGACACGACTCAACAGAAAAAAAAAAAGTTACAGTGAGTCCTAACTTATTCACTCTTTGTTAAGAGTGAATCTTAACAAAGCAGAATGCAAATCAGGAGAAGCATGCTACCGAAGCAGTGGACTTGTGAAGAGAAAGCACTACACAGATATTTGTAAAAAAGATTACCCTATTTATCCTATCTTCTTATTATTTATTATAGGGATATAGAGCTCTGGGCAGAGATATGGTCCCTTGTCCAAATCTGAAGTTATTGAGAATATAAATGTGCACATCCAAGGCCCGCATGTTCCAAGTTTGACAAACCTAAACTCTCTTGTGTTCATTGCTTTCCATTCTTACCTTAAGTTCAGTCTTCTTTTTAGTGTGTTGTAGTGTTCCTTATGCAGTGAAACATGTTCTTCAGTTTCAAAAGCCACCCTGAATACTTTAAAACTGGCACATGCCAATCTTATTAAACATGTTTTTCTATGTATATGTTTTCAAATGAAATTCTGAAACTATAGCATGTTATATAGCAGATGAATTAATAAGCAAATCATTATAAATAGGATATTTAACTGCAAAAATTCCTCTCCTTAATACAAAGTTCAGTTAAAATCAATGATTTATTTCGGAAATAAGACTGTTGGTGGGCAAACTATGTTTTACTATACAAACTGAAAATGAGCATCCAGATATATTACTGCTTGAGTTATGAGAGATGAAGAAAAAAATTGAATATTTGTCGGTAAATTTTGGGGGTTTTTTTCTTTTTCTTTTTGCCAGATTATATTTTAACAATATAAAACAAAAAGTAAAAGGAATAAAGAAAGATTTCCAATAGAATACAATATCTAGAGTTGTCCGTTCTCTAACTTCTTGTTCTCCTTTTCAGAATATTTCCTCCAATGTCCTAGAAGAGTCTGCTATTTCAGATCATATTCTGTCTCCAGATGAAGATGGAGTTTGCTCGGGAAGATATTTCTCAGAGCACGGGTTGGTGGGACTGCTGGAAAATGCTGCTGAGTTTTTTAACACTGTGAGAAGCAGTACACCATCTTTTATTTATTTTAGTTATTTATATATGTCTTTAATTGGATTTACAGGCTGCTGCAACTCTAGGCGGCTTACATCAAAATAGGATCAATAAAATGAAAGTAAAAGTCATGCACATCCAGAACATCCAATGCTTCAAAAAAAAAACTAACTGAGGCTTGACAGCCATCTTAACGCCAAGCCTGAGAGCCAATCCAGCTTTTCAAAGACATGTAGAACAGTTGTGGAGAGGGAGCCGTATGCATTTCCAGGGGGATGCTATTTTAGAGCAATGATACTGCAACAGAGAAGAAATACTTCCTAATAAATGGCATTGTTTAATTTAAAATATATATGTTCTGCTTATTTGCATTGCTTGATTAAAAACATAAATGGCTTAAAACCTAAAGTGGGTGGATACATGAGGGCGCTGTTGCATTCATGGTATATAAAAAGGCTTTGATTGGCTTCTTTGTTTAAAGAAGTGAACATGAAGCTCTGTAAATTTTAAGTATATTTCTTTCTTTGTTTAGTCCAGGAGTGTCCAACCTTGGCAACTTTAAGACTTGTGGATTTTGACTGTCAGTATTCCTCAGCCAGCATGGCTGGCTGGGAAATTCTGGGAATTGAAGTCCACAAGTCTTAAAATTGCCAAGGTTGGACACCCCTGGTTTAGTCACTTGGGAGGACAATTTCATTTCAATACCACTTTGTAGTAAAGTAATATAGTCACCATTCATATTCCACGGTGTATCCTTTTAGATCAAACTATAGCAAATCCAATATCAAAAAGATTTTGTCTGAATTGAGAACAGCCTTATTGAGACTTTACACATTAGCAGTGATCTGATTTATATAGTGCATTAAGCAGAGGTGCACTTTGCTTGGTTTTGTTTGGCATGGTGTAAAAACGCAAGGTTTGTGAGCATGTGAGCCTTGTCACTGTGGCTTCACTGGGGAAAATATACAACAGAGCAAACATTTCTTAGTCAGGCATGATGCTCTAAATGTGGTAATTTTCTGATGGATGACTGAAAGTCTTTAAAAAAATGTTTCTTCTTTCCACAAGGGAGGATTGTATGAAATTGTCAATGAGGTCTACAAGATTGTCATCCCCATTTTGGAAACAAATCGAGATTTTAGGAAGCTTTCTTCTGTTCACAGTAAACTCCAAAAGGCTTTTGAGAGCATAATAAATAAGGTACTTTTTCTGTTGTTGGGCTACAGTATTTGTATATTGATTAGGAAGATAAGGATATTTGCAATACAGGTAGTTCTTGACTTACAATCATTCATTTAGTGACCATTCAATGTTCCAACGGCACTAAAAAGAGTGACTGTTTTTCACACTTATGACCGTAGCAACATCCCAATGGTCATATGATCAAAATTTGGATGCTTACCACCTGGCTGATATTTATGATGGTTGCAGTGTCCCAGGGCCATGTGATCACCTTTTGTGACCTTCTGACAAGCAAAGTCAATGGGGAAACCGGATTCCTTTAATAACTGTGTTACTCTCTTAACAACTACAGTGATTCACTTAACAATTGTGGCAAGCAAGGTCATAAAAAGGGGCAAAAGTCACTTAACAACATTTAGCAACAGAATATTTAGTCTCAGTTGTGGCCATAAATTGAGGATTACCTGTACAACCCTTTTTCCCCCCTGCTTAAAATTTCACTTTAGTGAGGATGTGCTATTTAATAAATACCTGTCTCCTATGCTATTTCTATTAGCATAGGATTCCACTCCAATGTTTTCCCCAAGTAGCTAAAAAGCTTTGTAAGGTTATAAATGCTCTGTAAATATTTACATTCAACTAAGAGACATACATTTTTTTTTGCAAACTAGGTAATTCTTTATGTAAATTGCTCCAAATTTTGGGTTGATTGATTGAGATAAAGACAGACACATTTTTGATCGGGTAATAAAACAAGTAGCTAACGTTGATAGTGGTGTGATTGGGAGCAGAATAGCCAAATTCACCTTCAATAAAATTCTAGGAAATGATTTTCACACAGAAAACTCTCCATATTTGCAACTTTAAAAGTTGTGGACTTTACCTCTCAGAATTCCTCAGCTAGCTGTGGGGAATTCTGGGAGTCGAAGTCTACAAGTCTTAAAATTGCCAAGTTTGGAGACCCCTGATTTAGTCAGTTCTTCTAGGATACATGTAAAAGTAAAATACAACTGCTCTTTGGAAAACTGCTGCAAAAAGACAGGTTTATTTCTGTGATTTTGTAATCATCAATCAGGGTCAAAAGAGAATGTTTGGGACCTATTTCCGTGTTGGTTTTTATGGAGCCATCTTTGGAGATCTGGATGAACAGGAATTTGTTTATAAAGAGCCTGCCATAACCAAACTTCCTGAGATATCTCACCGATTGGAGGTAGGTAGTTATACCTGTAATAAAAAAAATGTAGCAAAAGAGTATTCAGAAAGATATAGTTTTATAAACTGAATGGAAATATGGTAAAGGAATAATTTTGTTTATAATCTCCTAAACTAATCTTACCCAATGTCATGCCCCCCAATTGTAATGGGACAGCAGCCCCTACAATGCCTTCTGGTATTCTGGGATTTATAATCCATGCAGATCTGGAGATTTTATTTCACTAAGTATTATTTTGAACCCAGGAATTTAGCTCAACTTAAACATTAAAAGATCTTTATAAATTAGAAAGCGTTTAGTATTACAGTTTCCATTGCTTTCTAGTTACCTCTAGTTACCATTTGTCATTTAAATAAGGCGTGGTCATATAAATAAGGGGAACTATAGCAGTAGAAAAGCTCAGGATGCAATGAAAAAAAAATGGGGACATCAAAGAGAGGATACAATGGTTTTTTTTTTTTAATATGAAAAATTTCCCTGTAAAATTAGTGAGCTTTCAAGGGAAACTGGATACATTAACCTTTTATATCAGATGATTAAGTCCTCATTCCTTTACCCCTTTACTCCTTTACTCCTTTACCTCATGAGAATAAAGGAACTGAAACAAAACCAATAAAACCTCATGGATTTTGTTCAGGGCTTCAGGATTTGAAATGAAAGTTAAAAACTTATAATTAGTGAATGGCAGAAATGTGTGTTTGAAATGTGAGAATGAGGATCGCTTTATATGAGAAAACCAAGCACTTTAACAAAACATTGCAGTGCTCTAGGATTTAGGAGTTACAAATTAGCTTGACAGAGTTATTGTCCTCCCAATGGTTGTGCCTGCTTGATTGTGATTCTGCAGAGGAATTCTGACCTTTTCAGAGATTTGTAGCAGAAGAATGAGAGGACGCTTGAGTGATAGGAGGTGAGAAAAATGGTGTACTAAGAGCCCCAGTGACTGACAAGCAGATGGAGATGGATAGTATGAAAAGAGAAAGTGGATGATTTAGATCACTGCTAAGAAAAGAGTTCAATTTGTTAGGAAGTCCCTGAAAACTTATACTTGGACAATATGCAGCAATGGCAAAATTAACAGCCTAATTTCACAACAGAAGTTTAGCCAAATTCGAAGAATGGTTTCCCTACCTCTGTATATCAGACAGCAAGGCAAAAATAAACACACTGTGGTTTTTAATGTGCCCTAAAGGTTTATAAATAACACAAATGAGTGGTATAAAGGGGGAAGTCAGAAACTACCTACATTTAGGAGTTGTATTTTTCCCTTTCTTTTTCTTTTTTTTCTTTTCATTTTGTTTTTGTTTTTTCTACTATGCATAAACAAGTAACACAATGGAGATTTTAGTATTATTAAGCTTAAAATAGAAACATATAACACAATAATATACTTTGCTACACTTAGCTTTGTATGTACAATTTTAGCAACTTTATGTTAATCAATAGTAACATTTTAGAAACCACAGTTGATATTCATATAAACTTTCCCCCTTCTCCTAAAAGTTCGAGTTAGCTAAATATCATGCTGTTAATAATCTCTAGTTTATACTGTATAAATACCATTCTACACAAATAATATAAGGTATTACTTGCATCTTAAAATACAATTAAACAATATAAAAGACCCATATGTTAGGATGAACCACTATTTTAAAAAATCTGCCCAGCTACTTTTTCTAATTCTTTCCTTCTATAAAAAAACATTTTCCTATCATAAATAATTGACTTGTTCTGAGGCTGAATATATTCCAGGATAGTATAAGGGCCAAAGCTAAGGCTTTTTAAGGAGAATCCTGCTATCCTATTCTTAGAAATTCTATATATAGACCTACAGAGCAAACAGTGCACAGTCCACATGTGCTTTTCTGCTTAACTGGGACAGGAAACAGGAAACTTTATTCAGAGAGAAGACATAGAGTAGAGTATACCATAGATACAACTACAAACTTATGAACACTGCCATCTACTGGTTGAAAAATGTATGTCTCTACAGAATACTGCTGTAGTTGTACAAAATACATGAACACTGTATTCCAACACCTGTCATACAATACATGATGACAAAATATAAGATGACAAGGAGCTTGAATTCATTGGATAGATTGGGTGACCTTTAGAAGCTGCAACCTGAGCATTAGAACAACAGTTTTGCTTTTTTTCTTCTCTCTCCACAAACCAATGAAGAAGTATTGCTCAAGGTGGGAAGAGATCTTGCTGTGATATTGGCAGCAGTTTTTGTTCATATTATTGTGAACTAATAATTGACTCACTAGGATAGAATGAGGACTTTTCACTTGTGTAATTACTTTGCATGAGTTGAGACCTTTGATAAGATTTGTGAGATGCTGGCTATGGCTCAGGAGGCATGAGGGGTTGCTTTCCAAGAAAAATTGTCGCCAAACTCACTTGCTAAATGCGTGGAATGTGATGGGTGAGCCTTTGGCCATAATCAGGAGCATGATTAGACGTGCAGGTGTCTAATCATAATGCAATAAAATGTACTCTGCTATTTCCTGGATATACTGTAGTCTACCACACCAACTCCTTGGATGCATTTAATATTTTGTCCTTTTAATGCTTTGAGTATGTTGGTTCTCATTATAGCTTGGGTAGCCTTTTTTTTTCTTCTTTTAAACCTATTGTCAAACCACCTAAACACTTAAATAATTAAACATAAATAAGTACAAGATCACAAGGGGGTTAAAATCAGCATATTATATGTGGTGCAGCCAATGAATGACCACCTTGTTTCCACAGACTCCCCAGCCTGATGAAAAAAGCATGTTTGAGAACTTTTCAGAAAGCCAGAAGGATTGGGGCTAGCATCACTTCAGGGGGATGAATAGCAATAGCAACAGCACAGACTTATATACTATTTCATAATGCTTTACAGCCCTCTCTAAGTGTCAGCATATTGTCCCTCATTTTACCAATCTCTGAAGGATGAAAGGTTGAGTCAACCTTGACCCGGTGAGAATCGAACTGTTGAACTGCTGGCAGCTGGCAGTCAGCAGAAGTAGACTGCAATATTGCATTCTAACTATTGTGCCACCACGGCTCTCTGAACTTCCAGAGGAGAAATGCTACAGCAGAAAAGGTTCATCTCCTAGATATCATCCTTCCTCTCTATTGGATATGATGGGATGTGTTCATGTAATCGGAGAGTGGTGGTCCCTCAGATAGTCTGGCCCCATGTCATGTAGGACTTTAAAAGTCAAAAATAGCACCTTAAATTGCACTTCATCTTATCACGTGACTTATTTCGTAGACGTGTGTGTACGTATTACCTATACTCGTGAGTTTGTTTCCTTCTCAGGGATTTTATGGTCAATGCTTTGGAGAAGATCGCATTGTTGTGATCAAAGACTCTATTCCTGTCGAAAAGAAGAAGTTAGATCCCAGAAAGGTATGGAAACACTACTTCTAACTTTACAGTTAAAAATCTTTTATTTTGCCGTTAAAAGCTCCTAAAGTCTGAACCTAAATTAAGACAACAAGTTTGTCCAAATGAAAAGGGAGCAGAGTCTGGGAAGACACCAGCATAGTCTTGCAGGATCCAGATGCCTGTGGTGAACATTCCAGGATCGTATGGCAGAAAGAGACT
This sequence comes from Pantherophis guttatus, assembly GCF_059756535.1. NCBI lineage: Eukaryota > Metazoa > Chordata > Lepidosauria > Squamata > Colubridae > Pantherophis > Pantherophis guttatus. The sequence continues at coordinate 70,339,765 of NC_142064.1, forward strand.
GGAGTTCAGTCTTGCAAGTGGTCTTCAAGATCCAGTCTTGCACGGTGGGGGCTGGATTGCTAATGAATGTTAACTAAATAAGAATAGGATCCAGAACAAGTACAACAAATACCTTCTCTTTTCCATGTGTGACTCTCTTTAGCTTAGGCTTGATAATAATTAACCTACAAGGCCCTACTTGTTAAGGCATCGCATTGGAAATCAGGAGACTGTGAGTTGTAGTCCCAACTTGGGCATGAAGCCAAGTGAGTTATCTTGGGCCATCGTTCTCTCTCTCTCTCTCTCTCTGCCTAGGAAACAGACAAGGGCAAACTATTTCTGAAAAACCTTGCTAAAAAATAAGCAAGGACAACTCCAGGCAGTAATCAGGAGGCAATACTGAGGTGAAGACCCCAAATAATAATAATTACATTCTGTGACAATACCTTCAGCAGCATCAAACAACATCTGCCTGTCTCAGATCCTTGGGAAGGAGTCCAAAGATAGATAAAAATCTCAAATCCAGTCTAAATATCTAGCTGACTGTGTGATGAATCATAGTAATAATTAACACATAAGACTTACCCACTTTACCTTCTCCCCAGGCCTATATACAAATTACTTTTGTGGAACCATACTTTGATGACTATGAGATGAAAGACAGAGTAACCCCCTTTGAGAAAAACTTTGATCTTCGACGATTTATGTACACCACCCCTTTTACTCAGGATGGACGTCCACGAGGAGAGCTGAGTGAACAATATAAGAGGAAGACCATTTTGACCACAATGCATGCTTTTCCTTACATCAAAACTAGAATCAACGTAATTCAAAAGGAGGAGGTAATGCATGTATCTTAAGGAGGAACAGTGAATCTGTAGCTTCAGGGCAGTATTAGGCTTTTCAGTCACCTTTTCTCTACTTTTGGAGTTATCTCTGATCACAATTGCTGAAGATACAATTCTCAGTCAATTTAAGACCAGTAAAAACTATTAAAACTACAAACTCTTTTAACTTCATGGTGTAGAGGCTACAATACCTAGACTGCAAAAACGCAGTCTAGGATCCCTAAATAGCAAAAGAGAGATATAAAAAATGCTGGGTCACTATTGCCATTTACTAAGTAACTTTGATGCTTTGCAGACAAGATATTCTAGTCAAGTCCTTAAAAAGGTATTAGAGATAACACAAAGTAAATCTCTCAAATTCTTGGGGGAACCCCCCCCCGACTCCAGTGTACATGTGTGATATGATGACCTTTCCCACTCTGTAGCCCTATGCTTGTCTTCCAGACTTTTATTTTATTAATGTCTGTATTTTCTTTATGAATGGGCTATCTTTGATTTCAGTATGTGTTGATGCCAATTGAAGTAGCAATTGAAGACATGCAAAAGAAAACCCTTGAGCTAGCAGTTGCCACCAACCAAGTGCCTCCAGATGCCAAAATGCTTCAGATGGTCCTTCAAGGTTCTGTAGGAGCTACTGTTAACCAGGTACATAAGGATAAATAATAACATACCTATACTTTGCAGAGTACTATTTTTTTTTGTTCAGCCATACTGGCATATTGGGAAAACAATGACGAAAATGTCATAACTATGTGTGCACATACCCATTCTGGAAATAAACGTAGGTTTTTCATTGTTGCTGACATCACCCAATGATTCCTGAGGATCTACCAGCTGTATAATCTATTGGCATTCACTTTCTGATCTAGGTTATCAGTTTTACAATTTTGCTACCATTAAGTAGATTCCTGATGCTGACTTTCTTTTTATTTTGGCCCATTCTATTGCACCTGGAATTCCCTTAAAGTTCATTGCCCAATTTTTGTTCTTCTACTGGGTGTTACATGCTAATATTTCTATAGATAACAAAATGTACTTCCCTAATACAGTAAAATGTTATTTTAATAAGGGACCACTAGAGGTAGCCCAAGTGTTTCTGGCGGAGATTCCAGATGATCCAAAATTTTACCGACATCACAACAAGCTGAGATTATGTTTCAAAGAGTTTATAATGAGGTAAGTAAATAGGACAGAAAAATTAGTTAATCTTGTAATTACCCTGAATTGGTCTGTACTAGCAGATCTGGGTGTGAGAGGGCTTCCTAATGAGGGCTAATCATTCAATCCAATGAACCTCCTAGGCTTATTGTTATGGAGATGAAATGAAGAAATAACCCCATATTGGTGGCCTTAAGCTTCTACAGAAAAGGTGGGAGACCATACAGCTAACATGTAAAAAGTCACAGGATCTCCACTGCATTATGGAATAATCATTGATAAATCATATTTCTACATTTATAGAAGGAAAACTAATAATGAGATTGCCTCTGATTGTGACATAAGAAGTAGGTTACTTCTTAATATTCATCTTTTCCCCATCCTACTTTTTCAGAATGAGGTCACTAATATACATATCCTGGCCAAGGGTTTGTTATTACTACACATGGCTTAAGTGTAACCCATGTAATGTTTTTTTCCATTATTTGGGCAACAGGTGTGGAGAAGCACTGGAAAAAAACCGGCACCTGATTACCCCTGAGCAAAAAGAATATCATAAGGAACTGAAAAAGAACTATGAGAAATTGGAGAACAGCCTCAGACCAATGATTAGGAGGAAAATCCCAGAGCTATATAAACCTCTTGTGAAATTTAACAGTATTTCAAGGTATTAAAACTATACTGTATTTCAGATGCTGAGTGCATAAAAAATGTGTTACACGAGAGTGAGGAGCATCCGGTCAGGATCAAGTCATCAGAATTGTTTTATAGTATCTTAATAAAATTAGATTTGCCCAATAAACTGAAATAATCCTTATGCAGAAAAGAAACTAACCTGTTCCTGATTTAAGTTACAATTGCTACACGGAGAATATATCCTGTCTCCATCCAAGCCAAAATGTATCTTTGGGATATAGCCAATATAATTCAACTATTTCTAAATTGAAAAGAAGTTGTGCTTTTAAAGAATTAGCCTAGATTAAAAAATGCAAAAAGCCAAAACCTATTGTTGTTTTCTCCAAATTAATTTTTTGCCTGGTTTGTGTTTCTATTTTTACATTTCTATAGAGGCAAAATCCTCTGGATTTTGAGGATATAAATTTTATACTCTAGCCATTTAAATGTTACATTATATGAACATAGTATTCAATATTTGAATAGATCATGTCTTTTCTTCCAGTTCTTTCTATATAAGCTGGTGCACTATATAAATACGTTACAGTAATATATAGCTATGTAATCAGTCATATAATATTAAAACAAGGTGTATATTAAATAATAAGTACTTCTCAGAAATATATTAATTCTGCTTCAAGGGAATAGCATATTTTTTCTCCATCTACTGACACCAAGGAAGAAAGACTTTATATGCAGTCTGAATATTCTTTTTTTTTAAAGTTTTATTGTTTTATTACTACACATTATGACAAACACATCACATACAACATATAAATATATCCTCTTTTTAACAAATGTTTCTTCATAGTCTGCTTTCCACTGTGACTTCCCCCCCCATGTCTCTCATATTGTTTCATTTTCTTCATTGTCCTCTTTTGATTGATTGATTACAGTGTATTTTCTAATCCTAATAGCCTTAATTTTATACATTTCTATATATTTGTTTCAGATGCCTGAAAAACCCATAAATGCTTAACTTTTTCCCCCTTAAAACAATTACCTAAGATATATATATATATATTTATTACGTACATATTTTACATTTTATCTTCTCCTCTATTTGTGTTGTTCCTTATTTCTGCTCTTGAGCCATTCATACCATTAGTTTGAATATTCTTTGATTGTCTTTTTAAAATCTCTCTCTTCACACATTTCCATTTTCACATTTTAAAATTATTTTATAATTGTTATTCATTTCAGAGATTCTTTCAAGAATTCTAGTATAAGAAAGTATGAACTGCCCACGCAGAACTCTTAAGAAGAATAGTCTTATAAAAACAAGCAATCCTTCGGCAACAGAATCAAATGAAGGAAGATACTGGCTGGTGTGCCATGTAGGAAGCTCTTCTCACAATTCCTGATGGTCACATTTTGTCAATAACATGACCAGCAATCGCTACATATGAGTCAAAATGGCCATTGGTTGCAAGAGGGCAGATTGCTGGGATTTTTTTCAGTTTAATATTTGTACCTTCAAAGAAAATATTCCTGCATTTTCTCCAAAGATATAAAGGCCAGTTAACAGATGTTGCACTGTCTTCCCTCTTTGTATGTTTGAATATCTGTGAAGACTACTTTGTGGATTTTTGATCACAGCAGTCCTATGAAAATGTCCAGAATTATTATAAAAAGCATTTAACTTAATCATAGATGACATTCAAATTATATAGACAGATTTTCCGGGGAGTGCAAATATCAACAGTAACAAAGTTTAATCAAACAAGATTTAGCTCAAGTAAAATCTGATTTAGTTTAACAGGTAAATTATGAATATGTACAATTCCAATTTGTTGCATGAAATCAACAATCTTAAATGCTTGACAGGTAGCATTGCAATGGGCCTGTTAAGCAATTATATCATAGAACCTGAGGTTTTATTTTATCAAAAAGGATAAAAAAACAAGTTTAATAAACTTGGGGAAATAGGATTTGATAACAATGGAGAGCCCATCTTAATTACATTTTTTCGTACTGTTATAGCTACGTTATTATATACATAACAGTTTTATGTACATAACAATGTGAACTCACAGTTACCAGTTCTTTAGCTGGTGCTGGCCTTCATATACATTGAGTTACTATTACTACTACTACTACTACTACTATTATTATTATTATAAAACTAGTAGTAGATTTATTATAATTTTAGAAATATGAAGTGCTTCTTGATAATCGCATATTTCTGAATATTTGGTAAAAATATTTTTTTCTGTTACATACCTGTGTATATGTATATAGTGTTGTCAAATGTCCAAGTCTTTGAGGGCAACTAAATATTTTGGCACTTTTATACTTTAAGATCTAAAAGCAGTATATACATTTTTTTAAATGAAATAAAATATTATTTTAGTACGAAAAATCATTGTCTGGTTTTTTTATTCAAATACGGTGGCACTATCCTCTTTAATCTTCCAAACTCCATATTTGAAAAAGAAGACAGTAGAATAAGACTTTGACAAATGTCATCTACTCTAAGCAACATATGTTCATTAGCAGTAAGAAGCTATATGTACATAGCAGTGCTAGACCTTACTTTGCTGTATGTATGGACCTGACACTGGTACTCTTGTTTGGTGCAGGTAGTTCTTGACTTAAGACATTCATTTAGCAACTATTTGAAGTTGTAACAGTGCTGGAAGAATCTATGACAATTCGTCGTGGCCAACTCACCATGGCCAACTTGCCACAGCCAACTCGCTGTGGGACAACTCACTATGGCCAACTCATGGTGGGACAACTCACTGTGGGACAAAAGTTACATTAATATCAAAGAAATGGTGGAATTGAATCATTAAAGAAAGGATGAAAAAAGAGGGAGAGATTGAAATGTGAATGACAAAAATTTAAATATTTTTTTTATTTATTTTAAATAATGAAATTGAATAGTTAAATTGTCCTGTGGCGAGTTGTCCTGTGGCGAATTGGTCATGGTGAGTTGTCCCGCAGCGAGCTGGCTGTGATAAGTTGGCCTTGATGAATTAGCCGTGGCGAGTTGGCCATGGTGAGTTGGCTATGGCAAGTTGGCCATGGTGAGTTAGCCCTGGTGCTGGAAACAGTGACTTAAGTCCTTGCACCTATAATCATTCCAGCATCCTCACTGTCACATGTTCACAATTTGGGTGTTTGGCAACCGGCATGTATTTACAATGGTTACAGGGTCCTGCGGTCACATGATCACCATTTGTGTCCTTCCCAACCAGCTTCTGACAAGCAAAGTCCTTGGGAGAAACTGGATTTGTTTAATTAATGCATGGTTCACTAAAAGAGCACAGCAAAAAAGGTTACAAAATTGGGCACGGTCACATGATGACTCATTTAAGAACCACATCACTTAGCAACAAAAAGTTCTGGTCCCAATTATCATAAGTTAATGCATTTTTTTTCCAGATCAACTAAATATGAGCATGGAATCTGAACAGCAGTTTAGGACAATGGACAGGGTAATCAATCTGTTCCTGGTTTCCATGGTTTCATTAAACTCCGGATTCCATGTTCGCCAATATGCAATTCTCTCTACTGTAGCATTAGATCTCAGAATTGCTGATTGGGCATCAGTATTCAGCTAGCTTATTCTTCTGTTACAAATTGCTCTCTTTAACTTGAAATGACAGTAGCTGAATTGAACTAAAAAAAAGCAAGTAGCCTTATTTACTACTATTCAAAATAATACATGAAAGGTCCACAGAAGCTTCTTTAAAGTGGCATTCTACATTAATCATGTTGTATTGTCAGTTGGGTAAAGCAAATAGTGAGATCATTTCCTAAAAACTAATAATTTAAGAGCCTTGGCATGTATCAGCAAACTGCCTTTTTTTTTAAAGCACTCTCCCTTGAAGTATTTTGGAATATCTTCAAGAATACAAAATCAACACTGAATGGAGAAAGGGACCTAACACATTCCATTTGTTCACTCCTGTGTTCAGCTTTGCCATTTGTTTGTTTTTTATAAATAGCTGTGGAAAGTCTCGAGGCAGAGAAAAAAGAAAGTCAACCACTTACCTACCTTAACTAGCCTGTGTTATATTAAAATACACATGCAGTGTGACGAGCCAGTGGGACAGATTCTTCACATGACATCTGACACACTTGAATCGGGTTGCAACTTTTTAAATTTTAACTTCTATGCGCTGTTTTATATCATCATATTTGATTTGTACACTGCCCAGAGTTTTTCTACAAGGGAGACGGGTGGTTTCCAATTTCAATAAATAAAAATAAATGTGTACATTCTTAAGTTGATAAAAATATTAGCAATTGTTGGATCGTGCCTTTATTAGCACTAAGTGAGACTTTACAGCCTACAAAGTCTTCTATATAACTTTCGTTGAGCCTGTTGTCTACAAACAGAAGCAGCTGGCTGACCTTATTTGAGTTCAGAAGATAAGTAGGGTTAAGTCGTTTAAGACATGGATGGGTCTCTAAACTGGCTAGAAGGAGACTTTGTACTGATGTATAAAAAGGCATTTTCTGGTTGCAGTTTCTATTTTCCCCTTGGTCCAATCCTAACTCTGATTTTTATATTGGTAAAATTTTGCTTTTTGTAAAGTTAATGTTTGTGCCAATTAGTACAACCAGCAGGTGTCATTAGATATGGGCAAGAACCACTTATTTATTTCAAAAATTATTTCTTTCTGTTAATAAATGTTACAGTTGAGTGGTGATGCTCAGGCTACCTCTTCTGTAATCCTAACACCATTGCTAATTCCTTAATAGAAAACATCTGGGAAAGGTGCAAATAGCAGATGTCAAAGGACAGGTTAAGGCAGAGTACCATCAAAAATGGGAAAGGAACATTCATTTAGGAGATAGCAGATAAATTGGGTCCCATAGGTGACAAGATGTTTGGCACATAAATCTCCCACTAGAGTTTTAGGTGTTTTTACTAACTGAATAACTGAAATGTGCCTTTTCAGTCCCTATTCTTGTTTTTAAAAAGAAAAACTCTTACCAAAGGTGGACAACAATGGCAACTTATGACCTATGGACTTCAACTCCCATAATTCAACCTATGAACTTCAACTCTCAGAGTTCAACTCCCAGAATTCCCAAGCCACTCTGCTGCCTCAGGAATTCTGGGAGTTGAAGTCTATAGGCCATAAAGTTGCCATAGTTGCCCATCCCTGCTATAGAGTGATAGTATCAGTAGCAAGGCTGTAGATTTCACACACCATGTTCTCCTGGCCTTCCAGATTTGCAATTAAGTCTTATAGTTATTGGGAAGATACATAATTAGATTTTTGTCTTCTATTCATTTATGTCTGCTTTGAGATTTCCTGGATAAGTCCTTGCAATTTTCTTGCCAAGGTTTTTCAGAAATTGCTTGCCATTGCCTTCTTCTTGGGACTGGGAGAAAGTGATTGACCTAATTACCCAACTAGCTTTGTGCCTAAGGTGGAACTAAAACTCACAGTCTCCCGGTTACTACCCTGATGCTTAATCACTATACCAAGTTTACTCTCTCATTGTTATTTGCCACTTAGCTCTGTGGGGTATTTTTATGGGGCATACTTTTGATATTTATTCTTTTTGCCCTTGAGGACTGTTGAATAAAATAGGAATGGAAATTAGATGCGTACAAGCCATTTCAAATTTGGCCCAACTCAAAGTTGCAAGATGAAATGGAGGACTCTGAAGAAGAATCAAATAGAGCGAAGGAAGCTGTTTTGATATAACCTCAGAAAGACACATACCCCTGCTGGTTCAAGAATATACCCTCTGGAATAAGATACACTTTGAGATCTGTGTGGCTCTCTGCCTAATGCCATTCCAGAAGGCCTTGAAGACATGTTTAGTCTTGTCGGATAAGTTTTTGCAAATGTTCTGAGTTCCATTTCGGTTATTTATAGTTTATTGTGTTCTTCTTTATTTCTGTTTGATAATGTGAGTCACCCAGAGTAATTTTGAGTCAAGCACTTAACATCTAACAACAGAAATAAATAAGCAAGCTTTTATGCCAACTACTATCTGTCTCCACCTGATTCTGAGGGCATCATTATCAAATCTGCACCAAGGCAAAATGCCACTGGAGTAATTATTTGCAACGTTGGCTAGCAGGCCTTTCAAATGCAAGAGATTTCCCAGGGGGGGAAAGAGTTAAACCATCAAGCTATGAGCCAGAAGCCGTTTAAAAACCACCATAGTTGTGGTTTAGTTTACCAACATGCTAAGCTGAAACCAAACAGATTGCTGTATACTTTAATATGTTGTATGAAATGGACCTCTATCATCTTTCAGCTCCTAGAATACCTTTCCCAGTTAAGCTAAAACTAGACAAACCACATTATAACTTTGTGCATGGCTTCTCAAACTGCAGGTCACAACCATTCTCCAGGGAAGTTTTTTTTTAATAGGCAAAATGAGTACTGTTAAATTCAGGCCTACTTTTCTTGGGCAACTTGCAGTGATTTGCACAAAGTAGAGCAAAACCTGGAGGAAATTTTGAGAGAGGATTAGAAGAGAGACGGTAGGGTTAACCACTTGTCAAAACTCTTTATCATCTCATTCTCTCTTATCTCTCTATGATCTATGTCTGTCTGTCTGTCTGTCTGTCTGTCTATCTATCTATCTATCTATCTATCTATCTATCTATCCATCCATCCATCCATCCATCCATCATCTATCATTATTTATCATCTTTCTCCTTACCAATCAATCATAGATCCATCCAAACTATAAAATGGTATGATTGTGTATTAGAAGCCATATCCTCTGGGGTATCAAGCTCCAGGCACCAATTGCTAAGTAATGACCAGAACCTGCATTGTGATAAAGTAGCATAATCTGCCTTTGAATGTTTCGTGAACAAATGTACATGCTAGTGAAGTTCAGTATTTTTAGCCACTATTTTATGATATTAGCCTAAACTGGGAGGTAAATGAAATGTTAAGCCTCAGTCAAGAAAATGTGATGAAAGTTACACTTCTTTTAGAAAGTTGGATATTACTTGTCCAACTTCAACCCCCGAGAATTTATCAGCTTTATTTATGGGAAGGAAAGTACACAGATTCATTTATCATTTGTATGTGTATGGGGGGGGGGCATAATCTGATAAAGGTTCCTAGTGTCTTGTGTAAACTAATTGTACATAATCTCTCAGCTTCAGACAGCTGCTTTTAGTCAAGATGGTCTAGTCTGGCCTTCCATTCCATCTGTCTCTTTTCAGACCTCTTCAAAGTCCTGTTCTTTGCTTAAAGCCTTGCTCTTCCTTTCTAGGATCTGATGACTCAGTGACCAGGTGGGTGTGGCTGGGTGGGCATGGCTGGCCACGCCTACCCAGCCACACCTACCTAGTCAGCCACCACCCAGCCACGCTCCCTGGCCACTGTGAATTATCCCATTCTATCCTTTCTATCCCATGTAAACTCATAGTAATGGAAGCAAACCATTTGAGTAGTTCGCTTGTATTTTTTTAGTCTTCCCTACCTTAGATTGTACACATGAGGAATAAGTCCAGGGAAACATCAGCAGAAAACAGAAAGCTGGATCAGTGTATGTTTTGAGTTCGTATGGTTGACCCAGGAGTTGTAAGATTTTAAAATATATTCTAGATTTCAGGATATTCTGTTATTACATTAAGAATGTACAAAAATGAAAATACAGTAACGAGGATTTTGGGGTGGGGTGGGGGTTGGGAAGACAACAGCCATCCAATTTTTCCATCCCGTCTAGTCTTCTTTAGGTTTGCTGAGTACATAAACTTATCAGAATTATTAATAACTAGCTGAATACCTGTGCTCTGCTACAAAACTATGTGATCGCTTGATAAATTGACACTTATAGCTTGAAAATTAATGAGTAATTGCAATCGGCTTATCTCTCCCTCGGCCTTGCCCCACAGAAGCCTTCCCTATCCTATCCCCTTCTCCCCCTCGGTCTTGCTCCACAGAATCCTCTCCTATCGTATCCCCTTCTCTCCCTCATCTTGCCACCCAGAAGCCTCCCCTATCCTATCCCCTTCTCCCCCTCAGCCTTGCCCCACAGAAGCCTCCCCTATCCCATCCCTTTCTCTCCCTCAGGCTTGCCCCACAGAAGCCTCCCCTATCCTATCCCCTGCTTGCTGCTGTGAAAGTAAAACTGAAACTAAAACAGGGGTGAAATGCTCCCGGTTCGGACTGGATCGCCTGATCCAGTAGCGATGGTGACGGGTGTTTCAGAGAACTGGTAGCAAACATCCCTGCCACCCCACATGCCTGGCTGAGCCGTGCAATCATCAGAGGCTTTTTTAAAAAAAAATTAAAAGCACTTTTTCTACAACCTCTTCGGCCGAAAAAATGCTTTTAAAAGTAAAAAAAAAAAAAGCCTCTGATGATTGCGTGGCTCAGCTGGTTTGTCAGAGGCTTTTAAAAGCATTTTTTTTTTCGGCTGAAGAGGTTGTAGAAAAAATGTTTTTAAAAGAAAAAAAGCCTCTGTCAATCAGGCAACTCAGCTGAGATCGTCAGAGGCTTTTAAAAGCATTTTTTCTACAACCTCTTTGGCCGAAGAGGTTGTAGAAAAAATGGTTTTAAAAGTAAAAAAAAAAAAAGTTGGCCACACCCACCCAGTCACATTACCCCCCCATCAAGCCACGCCCACAGAACCGGTAGTAACAAATTTTACATTTCACCACTGAACTGAAACTCCTGTCCTCTGCTTGTGTTTTGCATTTGGAACAGATTTCTTTTCAGGGGGAGGGGGAATAGAACTCCTTAGCACCAAAGGGCTGTTTGGAAAGTGAAACAGTATTTGCTGTGTGAGCAAGAAGGAGACAGGAAGGAGCTTGGCCATGGCTTAGCTCAACTATTCTGTAGTAAAGCTGCTTGCTGCTGGGAAAGTAAAACTGAAACTGAAACTCCCCTCCTCTGCTTGTGTTTTGCATTTGGAACAGATTTCTTTTCAGATGGGGAGGGGGAGTAGAACTCCTTAGCATCAGAGTGTGTTAATAATAATATAGGAAATATTAATGCTCTGATGGTCATTTCGAAAAATCCTTTCTTAGTGAGCACCTAGAAGCCAAGAGGAACATATGAGGCAAAGTTTGTAGGCTTTACTGTTCTGGAGATTTTGTGATGATGCATGAGTGGTATTTCACTTTTATATATATAGATCAGAGACAGTTATTTATGTTTGAGTAAACATCAATAAAAGCTCTTAATGGAAAAATGAGAGAATTTAATCAATCAATTAATCAAACTGATAATCAAGAATATTTAGGGTTATAGTTGCAGTTGTAATTTTTCATCTGCCAAGATCAATTCATGAAGATTTGCAATACTGTAATCAAAGTTGTAATAAGAATAAAAAACGTGAAAGACCCTGTCCATTATATTAATTTAAAATCCATTTATGAGCAAATTTTAAAATTACTCAACTGTCATTTTAGAAAATGAGAAAAAAAATAAGTTCAAAAGCAAAATGGAAAAGATGAAAAGGATTTGTTTTTTTATTTTCTTTATTCCATGCTTACAAAACAGAGTAATTATGATTAGAGTTATACTGAACAGGGGCTGAATAAAGAAAGAAATAACTCTTGTTGAAAGCTATATCTTATAATGGTATGATTTTTATAAAAAAAAAACAGTAAACAAAAATAAGGATTAACGAAAAGTGTTGGCCTGAGGAAAAACGGAAAGGGTGAAACAAGGACTTAAATCATGTTTAATTGCAAACGGAGTGGATAAAAGAGAAAGCCTCTACTGTGTCCTCAAGCCGGAGATGAAGAAAGAAGAGGTTTTGAGAATGCAGATGAGGAAACATTTCAAATGTTGACAGTTTGAAAGACTCTTGAGGCAATTTATGGATGAAACATTCACTAAAATTCCAAAACTATCAAGGCTGATATGTGACAAATTGGAAGCTGATCACTAAGTGGTGAATTTTAGTTGCAGACTTTTTGGGACCCCTTTCAAATAGCCTTGAGAAAAAATGTAAGAAATACTTGTTTTATATTGATAATCTATAACACTAATCAGGCAAATGGCTTCTCCACAACAGCTTCCCTGTGAGTGGATTTGACTGAGAGTGATTGATCCAAGGTTACCCAATAAGCTTCCATGGCCGAGAACCGACTAGAACCTGAATCTCCCACTCTTTAACCATGATGCTACATTGAGTCTCATAGCATTGGCTTGTATGTTGGAAGCTGGTATGGCTTTAGCTTGATATTCTGTGAATCAAGCCCAGTGGTGGGATTTAAGCAATTTAACAACTGGTTCTCTGCCCTAATGATTTCTTCCAACAACCAGTTCACCAAACTGCTCAGAAAGTTAACAACCGGTTCTCCCGAAGTGGTGCGAACTGGCTGAATCCCACCGCTGATCAAGCCATTGTAATGTGTAAACAGTGATTTGTGTTGCCATGCATTTTTTGTCTCAGTCATTGAAAACTAGTGTGTGGAGAGATATTAGACAGAAGAACTGGCTACAAACAAAAATAAAATTGAAGAAGCACCAGTCGAAATCAAAATATAAAACATTCTTCTATCTGTGGTCCCATAATTTCCAAGATAATCAGGCTGGGATTTATGAGAATAGAAATCCAATATATAAGGCTGCTGTACTAAATAAATATATAATTGTTTGCCATAAACATGAAAAAGTCCTGATCATTTCGTATCTGCCAGAATTTTAGTGGAGGTGGTTGAGCTACTAAATGATGAATATTATGGTACTTTCAGTATAATAATTGGCTCAGACTGATAACCCGATCACTTAGAGGGGAGGAAAAATTAAGAGCTTTGTAATAATTGGCTCAGACTGATAACCCAATCAGGGGGGAAAAAACAGAGCCGTGTAATAGAATATAAAAAGTGATGCTGTGCTCATTTCTATATTAGCTATAAACAAGCAAGTTATTCAAAAGAAAAATAAAACCATGCAGCTATTTACAAGAGCTCAGAGGCCTTGACAAGAGCCGCAATGGCTACAGCAAAGCACCGAGTGAAAAAATATCTACCATTAACTTCAAGAACATTTCTTTGGAAAATAAACCAAGATCATATGGATGTGTATTACAAGAGAATCTAGCCAAATGCAGCATATTCAACCCAGGATTGTTAAACAACTCATAGCATAGCATTATGTGTTAGCTTTATGTAAGTGTAGCATCAAATTTGTTTCCATACGAGATATTCCTGATTATTTTATAAAGTACTTAGGTAGGTTAGTACCTCTGGTACCCTGTCTCATAATCCTTATTTGGGTCTATATAGCCATACATATTTTTCTTGGTTTCAAATGATAAGATTCTTTTGTGTCAGCTTTTTTTTTTTTTTAAAAAGATCTGCCTGGGCAAATCACCAGTTAACAGTTTGCTTTTCTCTCAAATGCATCAGGCACAGGTTCAAACTCTTAGAACTTAGAAGGCAGTTATTTGCTCTCATTTCACATATTGATGCAACAGGTAGCAATTCTGGAAAGGGAACAAAATAAATATGAATTGAACATAAAAGAAATTGAGAAATGCACAATTCAAAGGAGCTTTAGCAATAGCAATAGCACTTAAATTATATACCACTTCACGATGCTTTACAGCCCTCTCTAAGTGGTTTACAGAGTCAGCATATTGCCCCCAACAATCTGGGTCTTCATTTTACCCATCTCAGAAGGATGGAAGGCTGAGTCAACCTTTAGGCATTCATTTAGAAGGCAGTCGTGGAAGTGCTGTCACTATTTGAAGCAGAGAGGATCTGAGGGTAGAAGGCATCTCCTTCGGCATGCAGAATGGACAAGGGCATTTGTCTTGTCTAAAAACCAGCTAAAACTACTCATAATAACGCTTTGTGCAGGCACAGAATCCATTTAAGGCAGAGGTGTCAAACTTAATTTCATGGACGGCCGCATCAGGGCTGGGGTTGACCTCAGGGGACCAGGGTTCATGGCTGACTGGGTGGGTGTGGCCAGCTTGATGCCACTCCCCAAACTGCTGGCATGTTTCCTCTTTGCATTGGGTAGACCAGGCCGAAGTGACGCAGGGAGACCCGGCCGAAGTGACATGGGGAGACCAGACCGAAGTGATGCAGGAAAGCCACTTACATTTTCCAGGATGGCCCCATGGGCCAGATCCGACCACATCTCAGGCCGCATTTAGCCTGCGGGCCTTGAGTTTGACACCCCTGATTTAAGGGAATATATGGATGATCTTTGGAGGAAATAAGTTTATACATAAGCAAGCTGCTTTAGGGAAAGGCTTACTTAAACTGGGATAACACTGAAACATATGAAACCACATATGTACAACAGGCTGGTCATCTACTTGATGGTTCAATGGGCTCTGCAGATTTAGCATTTGAACAAGAGCTAGACTGTTAGAAAACTTGAAGGACTAAACTAAAGACATATCCTCTTAGAGAAAAATCTATCTACATGGCTGACACAGACTTGACAGCACTTAATCTATCAATTAATCACAGGAGCCACAGGGTGAATTGCAAGTGTGATAAAATAGTGCTTAAGGGGAATGTTTTAAATGTAAAAATCACTCCTGGAAAAAATAAACTTTTACAAGTTTTATTAGTTTACCAAAATATATAATATGAAGAAAAATGATAATAATGGGAAAATAGGGGAGGAAAAAGTGAGGAGGAAAAAGTGTAGACTAAAAAGGGAAAGAAAAAGAAAAGCATTTTAACGCAGCAGAGTAAGGCAATAACATACAACCTCAATTTTTTCTTTTTATATAGTTATATACAACTTTGTTTTTACTTGGAAACCGCTTCTGGACTTTGTGCTTGAGATGAAAACAAAAATGAAACTTTGATTCTGGGTTTTGCTGATAAGGTAGGTTTATTATTATAGAAATGGCTAGCATATATTTCTATGTAAAAGAAAAAAGTTTAGATTATATATTACTACTTTATTCTACTGCTTCTGAAACTTCTAAAAAACATTTTTTTTCATATTTCCTGGAAGCTACAGCCAAGTATTTGAAAGCTTTTTTTTTAAAGTTCTTTTTCAGTTTCAGGTATTAAGAACACTGAAGAAGATAAATTATAGGTTGCAGAGAACTCTCCATCGGGTGTCTCTAAAGTGCTTGAGGCTTTGAGTGCTTGTGAAAATAAACATAAAAGTTTGTTTTAGATTCTTCCACCTTTACTTTGGCACACATCACGGGTTCTTAAAGAAAAAAAAACATGCTTGAGAAAAGGAACGTATTTCCCTCTGTACTTTTTAAGAAAAGGAATATATTCCTCTTAGATAACTCCACTATCTAGTTTGCCTTAAAGCAAATTCTCTTAAAGAATTCAGCTTCCTGAGTTCCTACCTTGGATACTGGAATGTACACCTGGAAGAGGGAAAAAATAGAAAAGAATTTATCTTGGTCTTTGTTTTCTGCAATATATACATAGAAAATAAACTTGTAAGTTGGCCTTTATGAATCCAAATACGATTCTTAAAAGCTCAGAGATGAAATAGGTTATGTTTACATATGTAATAATAGGATAAAAACATCACAATATAGAAATACAAACTTGTCAAGTAAATCAACTGAGCACAGCAAGGATCCTAAAATCCCCTAGATTAATTTACACAATACAAGTATTACTAAATGCTATAAATATTTGAGTGAAAAAACATATAAGAATTTTGACTGAAACAGCATATTTGTGGATTACAATTCGTATCATTAGCTGCAAAAAAAAACATGAAGTTTTTAAAGAATGACATAAAATTACAAACTTTGTTAGAAAAACATCAAGAAGTGCCCTCGTAACATTGCCCTCATATTGTATTAAACCAAATATTTTCATTTCATTCTCCTTAAGTTTCCTTAGCAAGAACAATTTTTATTAAACAGAAAAATTAATCAGGTTGTTGTTTTTGCAAGACTATGAATTCCCACATTGCTTATTTTTAGGAACACATTCCCCTTTATGTTTTTAGTGTGAGTGTTTTCTTGCAGTGGCCCTTTAATCTGGATTTTCCTTGACTCTTTCATCCTGGTTCTCGTGTGGTGAGAAACCTCTGGAAAAGTTAGATCTCCTTGAAATTAATAAGTGCATCTCAAGATGAGAGGTGCTTCTGGACGTCATATGTGAGGATATCTATGTTTTTGTATTAATTATGAACAAGCAGGATTCTCACGGGGAGAATAAAGCTATGGAAGTATGGAATCTAACACACCTTAAAGAAGTTGACAAATTTACTATGTTGAAAGTGTAAAGTAGGTAAATGACCTCAGATGTGATGGCCTTGTCTTACTATCTTGGGATAGTAACCCCCTGTTCAGGCAGGAAACCGTATACTGTTTCAGACAAGTGGTTGTCCAATCTCTTCTTAAAAACTTTCAATGTTGGAGCATCCACAACTTCTGGAAGGAAATTGAATTGAATCAAATCAAATCAAATAGAATAACAGAGTTGGAAGGAAACTTGGAGAGCTTCTAGTCCAACCCCCTGCTTAGGCAGGAAACCCTACACACTTCAGACAAATGGTTATCTAATCTCTTCTTAAAAACTTCCAATGTGGAGCATTTACAACTTCTGGAAGCAAGTTGTTCCACTAATTAATTGTTCTAATTGTCAGTAAATTTCTCCTTAGTTCTAGGTTGGTTCTCTCCTTGATTAGCTTCCATCCATTGCTTCTTGTCCTGCCTTCAGGTGCTTTGGAGAATAGGTTGACTCCCTCTTCTTTGTGGCAACCCCTGAGATATCGGAACACTGCTATGGAAGCTAATCAAGGAGAGAAGCAAGCTAGAACTAAGGAGAAATTTACTGACAGTTTGAACAATTTCCCTCCAGAAGTTGTGGATGCTCCAACACTGGAAGTTTTGAAGAAGAGATTGGACAACCACTTGTCTGAAATGGTATAGGGTTTCCTGCCTAAGCAGGTGGTTGGACTAGTAGATCTCCAAGATCCTTTCCAACTCTGTTAGTCTGTATTCCTTTCTCTGTAATATTTTATAGGTCAGTAATATTATGTGCATTCCATCATTTATGCCAAGTTGCACTCTGGCTGTAGTAATTCCTAATTTTAATTATTGCAAGACAGACCATATCCCAGGGGACAGAAAGTCTTGTCAAGATTCTGTTAGAGTAAGAAAGGAGTTGCACACTGTTAAGTAAATTATTTCTGGAATGGCATTCTTGTGCATTCATGCACATATCAAGGATATTGTGAGTCACAGACCCAGTTGGGAGGCCTCGGATAAGATCTAGCCTGTAGCAGCAACTCCACAACACCCACCACCTGCAAGCCGTGAAAAATAAATAGTGAAAAGTCAGATGTCTGGTGCTTCATTCCACTTCATTATACCTGATGGCAGGCAGACCCTTTCTGTCTTTTTAAGTGAAATGCTGAAAATGAAATTGCGAATGGGAATGCAGCGTGATCGTTAGCGTTTGTGAAATACCACATAGTCTATTCCATTTCTATACAGTAACACAAACCCTACAGAATAATTTACCAGTTGGCCCTGCATGGTGCTGTTTAGATAGTTAATGGTTTTCTCAGACACCTCCTGTCTCCAAAGGAAGGCAGAAAGAGATACAGCAAAGGAATGGGAAAGTTAACACAGAAAAATCCTCAGGCTTTCCATTTCTGGAAAATGTAACTAGGCATTCTAGGAAAAGGCTGTGGCTCTTCCCCTCTGTCAGATACAAGAATAGGATTGGATCGTTTTCCTATGGCCTCTTAATTAAAAGCACGATCTTCATTTTGGTGGACCAATTAAGAGCCATGGGGCCTCAGTGTCCGGTCGAGGCATCCCCTAACTCACCATGACCTGCAGAGGCCTCCGATGATGATGATTCTTCTTCAATCTGCGGACTCACCGTAAGATGCTGATAATACTGCTTCTGCTGTTGCTGCATTTGCATGCACCTCTGTTGCTCTCGATCGGGGGTGTCCAAACTTGGCCACTTTTAAGACTTGTGGATTTCAACTCCCAGCTATGTTGGCTGGGGAATGCTGGGAGTTGGAAGTCCACAAGTCTTAACGTGGCCAAGTTTGGACACCCCTGCTTTAAGATGACAGAGAACTAGATCTGTTGCTATAAGACAATCAGCAACCAAAAATCAAGCTAGACAATAAAAGGGATAATAATCAGGGCATCTGCCTGTTGATGCTAGGGAAAACTGGCTCATCTTTAGTTGGAGTATTTGCACTAATGCTTCTCTTGATGTCTTTCCATTTCACGCTGCATCCAATTCTGCCACATATTCAGGGCAAGTTTGTTTTTGCTAAAATCACCCACGGATTTTGAAATGAGATGGAATTCGGTGGCTTCAAAGTGCACGAGCAGAATAACCATATTTCAATTTCCCTGTTGGAGCACAGGGATATTACCTGGAATAAATTGTCTGAAAATAAGAGGCAATGTTCAGCAGCCAGTTTCAGACTAAGTTGCACTCAGGCCTATTAAAATAGTTTGGATTCAGTGAAGTATTAATTCTAGTTTCACAATGATTTCCAGAGAATTAAAAACTTGTTCTTAGGTGACATGCTGAGCAATAAAGCTGACCAGGCATTAATTAAATAACTGTTGACTTTTCTTCTACCCATCAAGGATATGTTTACAACTTCACCTAAATGCGCACACAGAATATACATAAAATGTACATCATTGCCAAGATATTCTGGTTTTCTATGCTTTGAGTAACATCAGCCTTGGATTTAGACAAAATGTTCACTTACAGTTAATCAGATTGTCCCATATTTTTTGGAAGGAAGAAGCACCTATGGAAATGCAATACAGGTAGTCCTTGATTTATGACCATATATTTAGTAACTGTTTGAAGTTACAACAGCACTGAAAAAGTGACTTATGACCAGGTTTCAAACTTATGACGTTACAGCATTCCCTCAATCAGATGATCAAAATTGTGCTCAACTGTGCTTCTATGTCAAGGTCTACCTATACTGATTTTCTTCACTTACTTCTCAGTCTATTAATGGAAGTTTAAATCTCCTTAATCTATTCAGTTTGATACCCCGCTTCCTTCTAGGTTTAAGGTATCTGGGCTGCAATATTCTGAATGACCAGTAGATGGCAGTAAAGGAATACAGAGAAATCTTTGTTGCCATCCAGTGGTTGTTCCAATTTTTACAACCCAGATCTGGCAATCTTCCTCTTCCCAGCTCTCTGACCCAGATATCACAGGAATCATGCATGGGTGAAATTAGTGGGGGGAAATCCCTTAGTGTAAACTTGCCTGTTTGCCAGTATTTCACCTACACAATTCTAGGGAATTTTAAACATAAGAGATAAATACTTTAGAAATTTTGGGGAGAATTCAATGCTTGGTTACGGTTACTGTTTCTTCCACTGAACTTCCCTGTCATAGATTTTACTCCTAGCAGTCTCTAGAGTTTTATTAATTACTAGCCAAACATACTTGAAAAACATGGGAGGGAAAGCAATTTGTTGTTGTTGTTGTTGTTTTGTATGGACTGGAGGTAGGAGCATTTTTGCAATTCAATTATAGTATGTTAGAGAGTGAGACACTGGATAACGTTTCCCCTATTCTATTGGTCAGCTGGTGCAACAGCACCAGACCTTGGGAGACAGGGCGCAGAGATGCTGCCCAAGGAATGGTCAGATAAGGGAGAGCCTAACACACAGCTGCATAGTGGGCGGTGCATCAGAAGGAACCCTCCCCAAATTCTCAGACTGTAAAGGAGATGGCAGGAGAATTGTAGTTTCAGACTTGCAAGAGTCTGTTAATTTAGCTTTACAATAATGTAGAATTAGCTCATCTGGTCATGTTTCCTGTCTAGTCTACCAGATAAGGCTGACAGCTGGACAATGAGGACTGATTAGTTATCTTCATACGTTTGAATGCTGGGGGACAGAAATGCTGGAATTGGGTTGGGGAAACATCTTTTGTAACATCGAATAGTCTTACTGCTCATTTGGAGTACACAGACATTGAATCATTATCAAACTTACATCCTATTGACCAGCCAGCTGGGCAAAATGAACAGGAGAGAAATTCACACCCATCTGTCAACACAGAAGCTGACTTAACAGTACCTTCCCTTGTGAATGTGGCAAGGATTTTGGAAGGCTGGGATCACTAACCTCACAATTCTTGATGGATTTTAAAATCAGGGTTCTTGATTTCTGCTTTGTGTATTTTCCCATAAACATGGATGAAAATGAAAAAAAAAAGGAAAATGATTAATAAATGTTTAAACAGTTTTGCTAACATCATATTCTGAGCTAATAATGTTTATTGCTTAGTGTTTTACTGAAGTTCTGATATGATTCTGTCATCCTCAGGGATGTCATATTGTAATTAGAATGATATTGTAATTTTGTCACCTCTGTTCAAATAAATGAACCAGTTCCAAGTAATTTGTACTTTCAACAGTAAGATTTAAGGGTCATTACTCCTTCAAAGTAAGCATTATTAGAAATCAAAAGAAAATATTAGGATTGAGCGGTAGATTTCTGTTCAGCCCATATATTAGTTGAATTGTGAGACACACCTAAGTATATTTATAAATTGAATGCATTCATACAAAGGATTCTGCTTTATTTTCTAGCCATTGAAAATGTATGCATAAAATATTAAATCAGTTTGAGTTTAAATATATTACATTAAGTGCTTATAATGATGCTGTAGGCAAGTGTTACAAAAAAGCACCCATTGCTGGAGCCTAGATATGCTTTCTAAAAATATAAGCCCTCAATTAAAATGTGTACATAGTTTTCCTGTAACATTTTTAAAGGACATGCATTTTGTGTCTAAGGGTTTATGGACACTTCAATTGCATCTCTTTAGTTATCATCATAATTGCTTGGTGTAAAATTGTGTTAGGCAGTCAAGATATGTCATCTTTCACTCTTGACAATGATAGGAAACTTTACATTTTCAGTAGCAAGTGAATGCCTTTTAAAAAATAATAATAATGATACGTATTTGCATATGCCAACCCTGTTTACATGGGAATGGGGGTGGAGAGAAGTTGTTAGCTGTGGCAGGTACTTAAAAAGTTGAAGAGTGACATTGTCAACTACAAGAGAAGCTTCCTCTGCAAAAGAACAAACTTTGAGAAAGGCTTACAGGGAGAAAAGGTCACAAGATGCCTGACAGGGAGACGGAAAGAAAGCAGGGAAATGTGAGAGACCTTGAATATAACAGTTGAGGCTTTGTAAGTAGTGGAATAATGTGATTTGCCTGATCAACCAGCAATGAAAGACAAACTTCCTCACACTGCAAGTATTTGTCAAGCCCTTTGTGAGCTTCTTGTTAGAGGCCTATGAATTCACTACTTCCTAATGCTGCTACACAAGGGGTTGCAGGAGCAGAAGGGATAAGTCAGCTCTTCCAGCCATTTTGCCTACACTCTCTGAACTCAGGATATTTAGAAAGCGAAGAAATTTAGAAGTTGGTATAGCATCATGATTAGGAATCAGGGACTAACTAACTTTTCTAATGAGTTGATCCCAATTTTGTTTTTTTTTAAAAAACCCATCCTTATAGCTATGCTTCATTCCAATAAATACACTTTGAACACTTAACCTGATAAAGAAATGACTTTACAAACTTACCCACTTAGAACTTTAATTTCCAATATTTGAGGGGCTGCCACAGAATGGAGGGGTTAAGCTATTTTTCAAAGCACCTGAAGGCCAGACAAGGACTAATGAATAGAAACTGAACAAGGAGAGAATCAACTTGGAAATAAGGAGAAAGTTTCTGACAGTGAGAGCAATCAACCAATGGAACAGCTTGCCTTCAGACGTTCTGGGAGCTTCATCCCTGAAGACTTTCAAGAAGAGACTGGACAGAAATGAGGTAGGGTCTCCTGCTTGGGTGGGGGTGTTGGGTGGGGGTCTTGTAGATGACCTACAAGATCCCTTCCAACTCTGTTAATCTGTTAAACTCAGTGGGGCATATTTTTCAGCATGAGTAATTTCCTTTATTTTCTTCATACTTCACCCTGAAATCACCCCCCTTGAGTTCTAAGCAGCACAGAACACAGCCTAACTGTGGGAAGCTTCAGAAGGCTTTTTCAGAATTGAAGTTTTCCATAGTTGTATAGTCTCTGCCCACTTCCAAAACTGATATCAAGTTAAGATTTCAGAGAGTGTTAAGCAAATTGGCATCTGGTCAAACAGCCAATTGTAGAATTGAAGAATCAAGGGAAATAATACATGTCAAACCAGCATTATCGGGCAAAGAGAAGATAGTTACCATGCTAGATGTAGGTAACCTGTAAAATATTCCCGCCTAGGATTAATCTCACATTCAGTATCCAGCATTCCATACCTTGTGCAAATTGGTCTAAAAATGAGGTGGTTTTGTTCTGTTTAATAGTATTTCAATCCTAAAGGTCTCTATCACTTAATAGGAAGGAAGGAAGGAAGGAAGGAAGGAAGGAAGGAAGGAAGGAAGGAAGGAAGGAAAGAGAAAGAGAAAGAGAAAGAGAAAGAGAGAAAGAGAGAAAGAGAGAAGAAAGAAAGAAGAAAGAAAGAAAGAAAGAAAGAAAAAGAAAGGAGGGAAGGAAGGAAGGAAAGAGGGAGGGAGGGAGGGAGGGAAGGTAGGAAGGAAGGAAGGAAAGAGGGAGGGAGGGAGGGAGGGAAGGAAGGAAGGAAGAAAGGAAGGAAGGAAGGAAGGATTAGCATCAGAGGTAAACACCGTCCTTTAGTTTACTAAAATGTAGTGGAGGCCAATTATTACCATGACTGATAATCTGAACCTGTCCTGTTTCTTTGCAAGTATCAGGAAGCAACAGCCAAAGATACATTATTGCTCAAGTTCATTAATTATACAGGCTGCTGGAAAACACGGACATCTGTTGACACCAATGGAAACAAGGACGTGGAGTCGATGTTGTCACAGAAACACAGTAGTTTTCCATCAAGGTCATTGCTGCTCAGGGACACTGGAAAGAGGATACATGAAGGAGAGAGGGCCTGTCCAGTGACCAGTGAGAACAGATGTGCTTCCTTAACAAAAGGAACAAAAGGTCTCTTTTAATTAAAATATGAAGAAGTTTAAGTGTTCTTCCTGCAGTATAAGAACAGCTAAGAATACTTATAGTTTAATGCCAGGCTCAGTAAACCAATACACTTAATAAACAGAGATTTGCTAAATGGATGCAAATAAGTTTTCAATAATGTATCAGCGGGGAAGAGCGACTCCATAAAGACCATAAAGACTCCATAAAGCATTTGACAAACATGGTTCTAACTTCTAATCCATGTAATATATTGCAGTAATTTGTCTACCTTTTAAGGCAGTATTTCTCAACCTTGGCAACTTGAAGTTATGTGGACTTCAACTCCCAGAATTCCCCAGCCAACAAACCTGGCTGTGGAATTCTGGAAGTTGAAGTCCACATATTTTCAATTTGCCCAGGATGAGAAACACTGTTTTAAGGTATCCTGAGTCATAGACCTTGACTCGGTTTATATTTAACCTTGGCACCATCATGCTTTGTCCCCATCAATTTTCCTTCTTGGCCACAGAAATGAATGGGACACCTTTAAATCGCCATTTAAGTATACAGGTAGTCCTCAACTTACTACAGTTTGTTTAGTGACCATTCAAAGTTACAATGGCACTGAAAAAAGTGACTTATGACCATTTTTCACACTTATGACCATTGCAGCATCCCCATGGTCACATGATCAAAATTCAGATGCTTGGCAACCGACTCATATTTATATGGTTGCAGTGACCCTGAGTCTTCTGATCACCTTTTGCAACTTTCTGGCAAGCAAAGTCAATGGGGAAGCCAGATTCACTTAACAACCGTATTCACAATTGCAATGATTCACTTAACAAGTGTGACCAGAAAGGTTGTAAAATGGGGCAAAATTCACTTAACCAATGTCTCATTTATCAACAGAAATTTTGGGCTCAATTGTGATAGTAAGTTGAGGACTACTTGTACTGATTTTTAAAGCAATATTTTCCCTCTTAAGCTAGCACCAACCCCACCTAGCTTTAGGGTATGTCATTTCTATAACTCTTTGTCACTCATTGTCTTGGACCGAATTCAGCTGATTAGAGGTGGGTTGGGAGGTGTGGACAACACCTGGCCTCGGCCAACCTCCCCCACATCCTTTGACCCCACTTAAGCCCTTGATTGCCTGAGCTCCTTTCAGAGATGTCACCTCCCATCAACTTTTGACCCCAACTTCTCTACTTTCCAACCAAGCAGAAGGGAGGAGGGAACAATTTCATTATTTCATTTGAGGAAAAAGGTTTTTAACTAGCGCCCTTCTGCTTTAAGAGTACTGTATTCCAATATTATTATTATATCTCCTCTGTTTGTTTACTGACGAAAGCTTAACTATTCTGCTTTAACAGGAATCTGGAATGTATTTTCATTTTTATAAGGAGCAGCTCTGCATTTTCCTCATTGAGAGTGTTGAACTGGGCTTTTGTTCATGAATGGCCAGTTTCCTTTAGATTTTCCAGTTTCAATCATGCCCCAAACCAGAATGAAGGACCTGTCTACACAGTCAACAGTCAATTTCAGTCATCCTTAGACCATTACACAAATAGTCAGTCTGCTCCCCTTCTGGCAATATTTCTGCCCTGCTGTCTTCAAATGTGCTTCTTTACAGGTAATTGCTGATTTACCACCACAACTGAGCCCAAAATTACCATTGCTAAGCAAGGCAGTTGTTAAGTGAGTTTTGCTCCTTTTTATGGTTGTTTTCTTTTTTGGCCACAGTTGTTAAGAGAATCACTGAAGTTGTTAAGTGAATCATGTGATCATTAAGTGGATCTGGCTTCTCCCATTGACTTTGCTGGTTGGAAGCTGTCTGGAAGATCACAAATGGGGATCACGTGACCCCGGAATAATGCAACGATCATAAAATACATGCCAGTTAACAAGCACCCGAATTTTGACCACAGGGATTCTGCAAGAGTCGTAAGTGTGAAAACCGGTTGTTAAGTCATTTTTTTTCAGTGCCGCTGTAACTTCAGTCACTAAACGAATAGTTGTAAATTGAGGACTACCTGCTCAGGAGGAAGGGCAGATAAAACAGTTTAGGGAGCAGAGTCCTGAAGGGAGATCTACCTTCTTCCCTTGCAGTTGTCTGTTCAGGGGATGCTTTTGCTACCGGCTGCCAATCTCCTGAAAGGTGCTGGCTGTGTAAAGCCAGAGGAGAAAACCAATAACCTTGCCTACAATAATTGGCACACTCCAAGCAACACCATTCAGCAATGACTTGGAACACCTTCAGAAGAAGCAGGAGAGGAATTGGCAACAGGGGCAGCAAGTTTTATGCAGGGATTGTTTTGTGCTGACTCCAGGGTGGCTGGATAATAAAGCTGTGCAGATTTTTGGATTCTAAACAATACACAGCCATGCAAACATAGCCCTGAACCAGCCACATTAAAGCAGCACCAATACTTGTATATCCTACAGTCAGATACTTTCTTTTTTTTTTTCGCCAAAGTTTTCTTTTAATTTTTCAAACAAAAAACAACATAAAAGCATCATCCTTTCAAACAATTACAGTGTTTCGGTCGGTTAAAATCTTTTCGTGCTCACAAACTCTTCAAAATATCAATATATGACACACGTTTCTTTTCCACTAAGAGAAAAACAAATTTTTACACATTTTATCTTAATTTCATTTCATATATCATATTTCATTTCCATGTTTTATTATCTATCCATTGATAAAATAAATCCCATATCAAATAATATTGTTTATCTTCCTCTTCTCTTATTTCAAACGTCAATTTCCTCATTCCAGCACAGTCCCAACATTTTCTTAATAATTTCTTCATCATTAGGTATCTTCTCTCCTTTCCAATTTTTCGCAAGTACAATTCTAGCTGCTGTTAAAACATTCACAATTAAATATTGCAATTCTTTACTAAATGTCTCTGGTAAGATCCCTTATAAAAATGTCTCTGGTTTAAAGTCAATATGTCTCTCTGTCATTTTTTCCAATCATGTGTGTAAAGTCAGATACTTTCCAATACTTCCATGAAACCTATTGAAATGTATCATAGGACTCATTTCTCCGTTTCAGCATCCAGGACACTTAAGGACAAAAAAAGAAAAATCGATCTCCTTACAATTCATTAGATTGCTACCCAGGAACGTATTAAAGCCAAGTGCACTCCAGGTTTTGAATGGTGCAGAACTTTTCATCCGGCCGGCCGTCATTTTCTTGCTTATTATTATTAGTGGGAACTTTTGCCCTGGCTTGAACCATCGACTCTGTGAAGGACGCCGACGATCCTCTCGTCCAAACAACTTTGCCGTTCCCTGACCCGGTGTCCTCCCTCCCCCACTTCCCCCCCCCCGCGGGCTAAATCGCCACGTGATCGGAGATTCCTGCTCCATGGAATCCCTGCTGGCGAAGGAGGCGGGAGAGCCAGCGCGCCTTGTGGGGTTGGGGCCGGAGCGCGCAGCCGCAGTGCGGGCCAGCCGGTGTGTGCGCGAGCGTGGAGCGAGCGAGCACGAAGTGCTACAAAAGAAGCGCGAGCGGAGTTTGCAGGCTCAACTCCGAGGCAGCGTCAGCTGCTGTCGCGGGCGGCGATCTCTCGGTCTCGCTTTCCCTCCTCCTCCTCCTCCTCCTCTCCCCTCCGCTCGGGTGGGCTTTGGCGGTGGAAACAACCGGTGCCTGGCACGTCTGTCCCTCCCTCCCTCCCTCCCGGAGGAGCCGCTTGCTCCAGGACCCCCCCTCCCCCGCGCTGCCCTCGTCTCGGGACTGGCACGGCGCCGCCGCCGCTGCTGCTGCCTCCCCCCCTTCTGTCCTCACAGGTTAAAGCGCCGCGAGGTGAGTTTGAACCTTTTCTCCGCGGGGAGTGGGGGGTGGAAGGGTCCGCCGGGAGTTGTTTTGGGCACATACACGCACACACCGGAGGGAAGCGGGAAAGAAGGAGCGCTGCGAGCCGCCTGGATCGAGGCGACCGAGTTGGATCGCCCGGGGATCCTTTGGTACGAACTCGGCTAGGAGGCGGCGCACCGGGTTTAATCGCTCTCTCTCTCTCCCCGCTTCGGTTTTTTTTCTCCTTTTCCTTGGAAAACCTGAGCTGAAGGGCGGGGGAGGGGGGGGGCGGGGAACACCCAAGTATAAAGAAACTTTTGGACGGATTGGGGGAATTTCCCCCAACTCGGCTCTTTCCCCTTCTCCTCCCACTCCTCCTGCGGGCGCTAAATCTGCCCGTTCCTGACTCGTCTCCTCTTTCCATGCGTTGTCCCCTCTGGGGTAAAAGCCGGGCTCTTGCTTTGGTCAGGTGGCTGCCCGAAAAGGGACTCTCTCTGCACGTTTCTTCCCCCCCCCCACCATCCCCGTCCCGGTTCTTGCTCCGGGTTCCCCTTCAGTTGACATTGCAACCGGCAGGGCCCTGAGCGGCCC
The DNA here is from genome assembly GCF_059756535.1 of Pantherophis guttatus. Taxonomy (NCBI): domain Eukaryota; kingdom Metazoa; phylum Chordata; class Lepidosauria; order Squamata; family Colubridae; genus Pantherophis; species Pantherophis guttatus. The sequence goes on from NC_142064.1 coordinate 70,367,691, forward strand.
GGGAGTGGGTGATTTCCCCCCCCCCCCAGGCGCTTTTTCTTTTCTCCCCTCTCCAAAAAAAAATCCCTTTTGTTGGCTCACCACCTCCCTCTGTTCTTGGGCTGAGGGAGGCTTTTGTTTGGGAAACATCAAAGGGACTGGGGGGAGGGGAGGTGAGAGAAGACATAATTTTGAAGGCAAAATTTCTTTTAGTGTTTCATTGCCTGTCAGCGCTGGCTTGGCGGCTCCCCCCCCCACCTTTCACCTCACCCCGCTTTTTCCTGAATGAGAAAAAAAAGAATGAAACTTTCTTTCCCTCCCTCCTTCCTGGCTGCTTGTGTACAGTGATTTACCTAATTAATGAAGCAGCTTATTATACAGACATGGCTGGGAGCAGATTGATCTGCTTAAGAGTTATTATTGAACCCAGGTATCTATCTTGAACTGCCTGCTGCCAGTGTTTGGAAAGGGTAACACTTGCCCATAGTTGTTTTTAAGTTTAACTTTCAAAGCTAAAGACTCAAGATTCCCTCCTTTGCCATGTTAAAAGCCATGTTGCTATGCAACTCTGGAAACAGGTGTCTTATTCATGCAGCTAAAGAAAACATACTTTTGAGAATTGTCCATAGGTTTAGGCCATTTTTGTGTCAGTTTGGGTACTTCTGGGAAAAATGGTGAAAATGGACCTTCATGGTTTTATGAAAGAATGTATCTTAGTCCACTTAACAGACTTCATAAGGTATAGAAGGTACTTAACTTATCCCTGCTTGAAAGTAAAAATGTTTAAATTTAGCCCTTTCAAAGTACAGTAAATGCATTTAAGGAGAACAATCATAATCTAGGCTTTTGATCATTTCTGCAAAACCAACTCACAACTTTTATATGAGGGAAAATGTGATCATTATGGGCATTTCCAAATCATTTTCATTCAAGTTGCATCTGCACCCATTCTTCATAAATTGATTTGTGACTGACCTTCAATTGTCTTGTTCTGTACAACAAATCCTGAGAACTGGCAGGATGCACCACAAGCCAATCAATTCTAGCTGATGAGTAAAAGCAAAATAAAAAAAAAAATACTCCCTCAAGTAGAATTCATATCTATGTCATTTTCATAATGTGGAAATGGTTTGCCATTACTAGGGTATATTTCAAGACTTTTTGGGGACTTCCTAGTCTAGTTTACAGCCTTGGGATTTCCTGGTAGTCTTCCATTCAAGTAACTTTTGGAAGCCAGTCATGATTGGTTAGGTGCTGCCCCCTAGAGGACGGCTGACCATTAGAATTCACACAATGGGATTCAAACAGTATCCCAGCCCCCTCAATTGTCACTGCTCCTGAAATAACAAAATAACTTCTGTACTCTTATCCAAAAGATAGTAGAAACTATCTCACCAGTTCATATTGTTTGTTTCCATTTGTTTTGCCATTTGCCAAATAAAACAGTTCTGTGGCAGAAGCTAGCCTTCGCTAAAGGTAGAACTCCTTTTGCTAGCTGTGATGGTAGAGAATAGCAGGAGGCTGGTAGCTTACATAAAACCAGACAGAAAAAATGACTAGAGAAACTAATGTTACTTTATTGTAAAGCCACATTAACAGAAAGTCTGAAAGTACAAATTTCTGCTACTTTTAACTGCTTGGTCCATTATGGCATGTCCTTTCTGAGTTTCTTTGACAGCAAAACCCCTGGGAGCTTCTGCCTTTCTTTGTTTCCTAGGCAGCATCTCTTCCCCTCATTTTCCAAGGTCATCTACAGATTCTATTACAGTGTCCAAAATCCAGGACCTGTGGAATTTTAATTTAACAAAGTTGTGGCCTCTGCTGTGCTGCTATGTCACTTGATTGTCAGTTCCAATGCTCCCTGCCATCTTCCCACAAGGAAAATCAATGGGGAGGCCAGCAGAAAGTCAAGAGTCATTCCCGCTCCCACTGCTTTTTTGCCCACCTGTGGTCATTCTGTTTATCTGTTTAGGCAAGGAAATGTCTGTGGAATTATGACCCAATGGGTCACAAGTTATAATTTCCAGTTCAGTCAAATTACATTTAAAATATTTTACTCTGAAGCACTTTCTCTTTAAATTAAAACTCTTTGTATAGGAGAAAAGCTGTACTTCACCCTGCTATTTTACCTTGTATTAAGAATGCTGATTATCCTGTTTTTTCCTAAGTATTTCCTTTTTGCAGCTTTTAGGGATCCTAACTATAGTTGTTCTTCGTTTTTCTGTGGTATAAATCAGATTTTTGAAACAGCTCCCTCAAAAACTTTATTTCATATTATTATTGTTGCACTGATTATGGAATTGGTTTGTTTGAAGTGGCTTCTAGCACGGTGCTAACTATTTAGGTTGTACAGTACTTCAGAGTGCCCAGGGGTGTGAGCTTTGTCTGCAGCTCCATAAAGCAGCTCAGCTTTTCCAAGATGCCCGTGGCAGCAGTATGGAGCTCTGTAGGCACATGCAGGAATGTAAACTTCTTGTTTCTTTCTTGTTTTTATGAGTTAAGGATACTTGGCAGTTTGCGTTGTACCATTAAGGAGCTGAATTATATTTGTATATCTGTTCTTTCTAGTCAGGGATCTGCTGTTTTTTCACCTTGCTGCTCTAGCAGTTTGGGTGGATTTTAGCCAATGCAATGCAATTCTGTATTTTTTGGATGTGATTGCACAGGGAAGGCTAAAAATTAACCTAGGCCATATAAATGATTTATCTGAGTAGTTTATTGTATAACCATTTATTAATTAAAGTCCATACATTGTATGAAGCTGCATGACTAGTGGGATTGTGTAAGAAATAGACTGTTTATATGAATAAGAGAATTTTGTAGTTGAACCTAATGATAGCTAAACAAGACGAATGTGTTTATTTTGAACTCTGTGGTGGTAATCCTCAATTTACGATCACATTGGAACTAGAATTTTTGTTGCTAAGCAAGATAGTAAGTTGTGCCCGATTTTATAATTTTTTCCACAACTACTAGCGAATCAATGCAGTTGTTAAGTGAATCACATGGTAGTTAAACAAAACTGGCTTCCCCCATTGAGGAAATTCCAATTCCATTTGTTAGCTGGAAGCTGGCTAGGAAGGCTACAAATGGTGATCATCCGAACCCAGGATGCTGCAATCATCATAAATAGATGCCAGTTGCCAAGTGCCCAAATTTTGATCTTGTGATCATGGGGATGCTGCAAAAATTGTAAGTGTGAGGACCGGGTTATAAGTCACTTTCTTCATTGTCATAACTCGATACAGTTGTATATAGATACAGTATACACTTACACATCCTTTCTGCATGTGTATTTCACAATGGGCTTTTCCTTTTGAACTGGGGCTGTACTTGGTCACTTTGATACAGTGTATGAGGAAAGAGGACTGTAGTCTTATGTTTCTACCTATATACTTAATATGGAGTATAAATAGCAGCTCGTTTCTAGTGAATTGGCAACCTGTCTAGCTTAGCACAATAATCCTTGGCTTATAACCATTTGTTTAATGACCTTCAATGTTACAACAACACTGAGAAAAGTGTCTTATGACCATTTTTCACACTTGAGACCATTTCTGCATCTGCCTGGTCATGTGACCAAGATTTATGAATATTTATAGTGAGTATGAATGATCACTAAACAAAAGGCTGTAGGTCAAGGACTTCCTGTATCTGGATGGAACTGCCTTTTATTCCTCTGGACTGTAGCCTCTTTTTCTTATGGATTCAGCCTGCCTATATTCCATCACATCCATAAACTCCAGGCCTGAGTTTGGGATGGAAACTGTAGGAACTTTTGCAGGGCCAGGCTAAAACTTATTACCCCAATTACATCTTCCCAGGCAAAAAAAAAAAAGGCAAGAATACTAGCTCAGCTATATGGTATCAAATTGGCAACTACATTACAAAAACATTTTTCTTGGAAAACTGCACTGTCAACTATAAAACATTTGGAAGGCAAAGGAATAAATAATAAGCAGAGAGATAAGTAGAGTTCTGTGAAAGCATTCTTGACCAGGACTCAGGTCTTTTACCAGGCTGTTCCTTGGTATCAATTCTTCCTCATGTCCTTCAATGCCATTCTTCTTCCATCTACAGAAAGTGAGGGTTGTGGGACACCATTCTGCTGTTACATGGTGTAACTCAGGACTTGATTATTTCCCTATCATCTTTCACATTTACATGAAATCATTTGGAGAAGAATTTGGATATAATACTGTCTGTATCCCAGACCAAATAAGAGATACAGGAAAAATTGTGATCTGATGACTCAGGCTGCAAAATCTGGATGCTAAGAAACTTAATCCAAAGAAGATACAAGAAGATACAGAAGATGTTGAACTCATAGCTCCTGCTGAAACAGCGGGTGGATCTGTGGTCTTTGCTTTTACCCAGCTATTAAGAGATGGATCACATATGGCTCATCGGAAGCATAGGCAATTTGGTTTACGTGGGGCTGCCCTTGAAGACCACCTGGAAACTACATGCTACAAAATGCAGCTATAGTGTTACTAACAGAAACAGCCCAATATTGTCATATAATGCCAGTACTATGGGAGCTGCATTGGTTCTGAGTTCATTTCTTGGTGCAGTTCAAGTAGTGATGTTCTACAATGCTAGTAACTTACACTGTTTGGGACATGAGTGTCTGTGAAGCCTTTTGTTGCAGCTACAATCTGCCTGCCCAAGGTAGGCCAGCAGTCTGTCTCAAGTCATATCAGAAGCACCTACAAAGTGATTATGCATTGGTAGTTCCCACTTTTCACAAGGTGCAGTGGGAGGGGAAAAATTCTGTTGAAATTCTTTCCCCCAGAAATAAAATAGGCTTATTCACTATTAACATTCATAAAACTGGTTCAGACCTGGGTATTTAGACAGATCTTCAGGGACTGAAAATTGATGAAAAATGTATTTGGGATGTGTGATGCTTTTTAAAATTACTGTTCTGTTAAAAAGCTTTTGGAAGCTAAAGATTGTGTTGGTTGAAACAGCAAAAAATATCTGTCATAATTAAAATCCTTAGAGAACATAGTGTTTTAGAAAAAGATATCCCTTTACGTTTTGATTTTGCATTTGTCCAACACTAATATCTGTATGTTGCCTGGATTGAGCCATAATTTATCATTCTGGTTCAGTTAGCTTCTGGATAACCCTTTCAGGGATAGTGGTGAAAAAGGTTCTTCAACATGCAGATGAACTGAATCTGGTGACTTTATGTAGATGCAAGGTAAATTCTGTTGGGAAGAACAGAAGCCTTCCAGAATAATCTTCTGAGAGATGTAAGTAAAATTTGTTGTAAGATAACACCACCTATTCCTAGGGATTCTCTGGGAGGTCATATCAAATCCACCAGATATTAAATTAGGTTTGATGATTTCCCTGCATGCCTCTATTTAATCAGAATAATTAATGCTCTTTTCAGGTTAGGCGTTGGTGCTGATTACCTATCCAATTATTTTGGTTGGAAAGGAATAAGGTATATACTATCTTAATGTGCTGTATGAACATAATCATTGTGGGTTGTATACTATAATTGATGCAGCCAATTGTTTATTCAATGCTATAAATTGATGGTTGAACAATGCTATGTATATATGTGTACTGCAGTAGGCAAATCAGAATATTTCTTTAGGATACAAGAAGACTTTCTAATTCTGCCTTGGACATGAAGTCAACATCACTTTTTCTTAGCCCTAGGAAAGGGGTAATGGCAAACCACTTCTGAAAAACCTAGCCAAGAAAACTGCAGGCACTTGTACAGGCAGTCTCTGAGAACTGAAAAAACCAGCTCATTATTTCATTTCCATGGCTATATAATAATTCATTACTTCTGCATCTTTTAAGATAAATATTTTGTTTGGTTAGTAGTCCAGATCTTCTCATAAACCTGGCACTCAGTGCCCATTCAGGCATCTTAGATAGAAACTAAAAACATGCCTGTTTTTATGAATAAATGAAAGAAATCATTAGCATCAGCTTTTCTTTTTCTGAATAGTTGTATCTGTTGCCTTCTATATTTCCTCTGTGTGGCCTGCCTTAAATAATAGATGTAGGAACTGAAATGAAAACTCTCTAATGAAGAATTTGCTTGGTAACTGATGCAAGCTTTTTTCCCTTTGTGACTGCTTATACAGCAGTAGAGATAATGCTATCAGAAATGGGCAGCAGTTAGTTTCTTTGTTTGTATAAACCAATCAGTTAATTGAGAGCAGTTATAAATTTAAGGTATCAGTAGCACTTATTAGAGTTCATTAATCATTTGTTTAATTGAATTAAATAATGTAGTTTTAAAAAAGTTGTACATATACGTTGATATTAACCATTCTTATATGCTGTATTTTTTTAATTAAAGGAATAAATTAAAGGAATATGAGATTGTTAAGTAAAGTTAATGAAAAAGTGTGGGTAACCTTATTTTAGCTCTGACCATTAAAATTATATGTTCATGTATATGGCAGTATGTATCTTGTTTTTAATAATAGAATAGAATAATAAAAAAGCTAAGTGGGTTATGAAAAGTTTCTTCTAACTGTTGGCACAGATCTCTGCTCAGCTGTATGGTGGAGGATATTAAATAAAATCCTTTCTCATGTAAATGGAAATTCTCTTACGTTATTCTCTTCATTTCCTCCCTTAGTTATTTTTGAACCCCTACAGTTGCTCCTAGTAGTTCTTCCAACCATCAAGAGTACATATAGTCCTTGACTTACAACTGGTCACTTATGACAGATCTCCCTAGGAGTAACACCCACATTTTGGGTGTTCGGCAGATGGCCTGCATTTATGGCTATTTGAAGGGTCTCACTGTCATTTGTTATCTGAGAGACCATCTCTTACTGATCACATCCACCTGACCCATCAGAGTGGGGAAGCAAGGAATGTTTGGGGTCCCATCCCCTAAGGAGGTACATCTGGTGGGACCCAGAAGAAGGGCCTTCTCTGTGATGGCTCCCTCCCTTTTGAATATCTTCCCTTTAGAAATTAGACTGTCCCCCATTTTAACACTCTTTCGTAAGTCTCTGAAGACTTGGTTTTGCCAGCGGGCCTGGGGAACCCAAAGTAGGATGGAGCCAGGGGTGAAATCTAATTTTTTTTGCTACAGGTTCTGTGGGTGTGGCTTAATTAGTGGGCGGGGCTTAGTGGTAAGGTGGGTGGGCGTGGCCAAGTCAATGTCACTTCTTTGCCCTTTTTTAACCTACAAAACACAACACAATACAACTGGCTCACCCACAATGTAAAAGCAGCTGTGCTAGACCCAAAATGGCCCCGCAACAAGCAGGAACCTCACACAGGCACAAAAAGCCCAAAAAACCAACTTTCACACTTTACACACACAAAATTCCACATACAGCTTTGTGAGATTTTGTGTATTTGTGTAGTTAGGGTGAAACACTACAGAAACACACTAAATCTCAGAAAGCTGCACAAATATTATTTTATTTTATTTTATTTTTATTTTTATATAAAAGCAGCTAAATTTAAAACTTCCTAAACTTTAAATGGCTAGGTCTAAAAAAAGAACAACTAAAAAAAACCCCAATTAACTATTTTTTTTAAAGCTCCCAAAGGGGAAAAAAACTTACCCAATAGAACAGGGGTCTCCAACCTTGGCAACTTTAAGACTTGTGGACTTCAACTCCCAGAATTCCTCAGCCAGCTTTGTTGGGAGTTGAAGTCCACAGGTCTAGGCAGGCAGGCAGGCAGAAAGAGCTGCTCACCGATGAGCTTGATTGCAGGCAGGGAGATTCAGTTGCTTGCTGATGCAGGGATTGATATCGTCATGTGATCAGCAGCTAAGGTAAGCAAGCTGGGGGCGGGGGGAGTTTCTTTTTTTCTTTTACATGACTCTGGCGATCCAAGCTGAATTGCCTGATCAGCAGGCAACTCAGCTGGGATCGTCAGAGCTTGGCTGGTCAGAGCCATTTAAAAGGAAAAAAAGGCTCTGATGATTGCGGAGCTCAGCTGGGCATGGGGGGCGGGGGCAGCGATTTTTGCTACCAGTTCTCTGAACTGCCCGCCGCCATCGCTACCTACTTGCCCGAGCCGGTCCGAACCGGGAGCATTTCACCCCGGATGGAGCCCATCAAACGACTCATTTGACTCTGTGTTGTCTCCGAGAGAGGTGGATAGGTTTTTTTTAATTTTTTTCTATACTTTGTTTTTATTGCTTGTAAGCCACCTATAGTCACTGTGAGTGAGCAGGTGGCTATATAAATTTTATAAACAAACAAACAAACAAACAAAATAAATGTAGCTGCATTTTACAATGTTTTTGCTGGGGAAAAAAAGACATTTACTTCCTGTTTTTGTCAAAACCATCCCATAGTGAACAATTTGTTTAAACAACCATGGTTGGATTAATGGAACATTCGCCACCCTCTTTGATTTTCATTAACTCTCTTTTATTTAAATTTCCAGAGCATTTTGATAACTTTTATCTGTTAAACAATCAAGATAAATTTATTTTTCTAAAAGGAGCAAAATGTTGCTACATTAGGTGCAAGCTTCACCCACACATGGTTGCCAATAGTTATTGTTGTTAGGAGATAGTTTTGCATTGTTTGTTTTATTGAATGTGCTTTTATTGGTCGGTGAAATAAAGTTTCTGTCTGTCTTTCTACCGCACAAATAACATCACTATCTTTACCTCTATAGCGCCATATAGTATCAGAGCAAAATAAAACTCATCCTTCTGGGGAGGGAATCTGGATGTGAGTAACTTGTGTATTGTTTATACAATTACTTTGTGTCTGAAATGCACAGGGCCAGAATGACCTACAACCAAATTGCAGTTTGGTCCCAGACAATCACTCATTAGCTATAAAGTGATTTACAACCACTTCCTCTACTTGAGGAGCAGCAAGATTCAGTAAAAGTGTGGGAACAGAGGTCTTTAGGCAAATAACATCAGTCACAGTTATGTAACTCTAATTGGATTACTTCTTTAATGATCTGAACAAAATAACACAAAAAGGCATGAAAGCTTTTGTTTTCCACTCGACTCATCATCAAGTGGGATGTTACCAAAAATAGAAGGTGGAGAAGAATTAAGGCCTGATCTGGCTCTTGCGATGCTTTGGAAGGCCTTGGAGACTTTCTGAAGCATCGTGAGGACAGCCTGGTAGGGTGACACGGTGAGTGGAGTGCAGGACAGCAAGGCTGGCGGAGTTGAAAGGGTAGAGATGGGGGGAGATAAGTGGAGGGTGGAGTTGAAGAGGTGGCATTCCCTTACTTTACCAAGGCTCAGGGCTGGGAGGAACCAAGTCAGTTGTAGCTTAGGTTGGGGTGGCTCCTCACCTAATGACTGGTGGGATTTGGTTAATGACGGGCAGTGCTGTTGCTAAGCAATGCAGTCACACAATACTGTGCTTTACAACCGCAAAGCTTAAAATATAAATTCTGTCCTAATTATCTTTGTAACTCAAGAACTATCTGTATTCGGGTGTTTTAAAAATGATCACGGAGTAAGACACTTGAAGTCTCTAGAATGTTACTGAAATTATATTTCCCAGTAGCTTCAGTCAGCATGATCAGTAGTGTGGGATGTTGGTGACTGTATTTCAGCATCATCTGGAGGGCCACCCATCTTAATTCCTAGTTTAAACCTTCAGAGACTGTTACTGTGTTGAAATGGGGTACAGCTTGATTGAACTGAGATTTCATATGAAACTCTTTTGGAGTTCTGCCTGAAGCTTGTATGTTCAAAGTTTCTCCTGTCTTCTGAACAGTCATTAAGTATCTTAATTAGAAATGCTGCAGTTTATCCTGCTTCTAATAAATCTAATCTTATGTTTTTAGGACAGTTCATATGTAATCTAAGTATATCCTCCCATATGATGAGCCATTTTTTAAATTCTTTCACTGCTTTACTATACCATTGATTGCTAGGAACAATTCTAAACCATGTCTAGACAGCAAAATTCCTCAGTTTACTTTAAAAGAATAAGGAAACAATAAAGAACTGTGGCTTCATATCAAAAGATTTAAATATTGGCAGCTTTTGCTGCCTTTCTCTGATAATAAAAAGAATATCTTGGAATAACTGAACTGATAAATAGTTCAGATGCTTTCCATCACAAAAAGAAAGTGATTTTATCAATGTCTGTGCAAAGGAAAGCCTGAAAGATTGGTTGATTTTACTTTATTGAGCATGAAAGTCCTGTACTAAGCATTAAAAATTTTAAAGGAATAAAATACTTGACACTGCAAAAAAAAGTATAGAATTGAGAGTTGTAGAACCATATGTGCTTTTCTAGCAGGTCCTATCTGGAATAGCCACTTACTTTGGGGATAATTAGTGATGTCATTAGAAACCCTTCCCTTCCCCTTGGAAAAAAAGCAATATTTGATTGTTTTACTCTCAGTTTTCACGGTTATTGTCCCCCCAATTAAAATGTCTTTGGCTTTTGTGTACGGGGAGATTGTGGAAATGGAGGCGTTTTCAGTAGTGGAAGATGAAATGACGGTGGTGATAGTAATAGGAATGGGGATAACTGGTGTAGCCATCAAGTAAAAGTGAAATGTCCATGTTCCGGAAATTGAAAATGGCATTTGTCACATGAATCTAGAAGAGTTTACCTGTCTCCTGTGGAGCAGTGATACAGTGAGCGCACATGAACACAGCATGAGGTTGTGCAAGCCTATTAAAATGAGCAACTGATTAAGGTCAGTATAGCTTAATTATACGTACTGCTAGGTAATAAACTCTTGTTTATGCTGAAAATGTAAAGAAGGCAGAGAAATTTAGAAATGAAATGCACAAATAAATTTGCATCTGCATTAAGCAGAAAACACAACACATGATATTTAATATCTGTGTTGATGTTCAAAATAGTGTTTAAAGTATTGTTAAAAAAATATTTGGTGGAGACAGTGCTGAGTGCCTTCTTACCTCCCAATAAAATGTGCTTGGCAGAAACTGCTTTAAGCAAAAGTGATATTTGAGGAAAATTGTGGTGTGATATTTTTCCTTCAAGGCATATTAAAGCATATTACTTTTACAGGAAAGTAGAAATAATCTTTGTGTTTGAAATGTATTTGAATGTTAGTACTCGGGTTGGTAATTAGGCTGTTGGTCTGAGCTCCGAGCTTGGCAGTTTGGTTGCATGCAAACAAATTGCCAAGCTCGGAGCTCAGACCAACAGCCCATAATCTTTGTGTATATATGAATTTAGAATATCTGTTGTATTAAAGGAAACTTCTAGTCCAGTGCTTCTCAAACTTGGCAAGTTTAAGAAGCGTGGACTTCAACTTCCATAATTCCCCAGCCAACAAAGTATGTTTTAGTATATGTGGCTCAGATAATGCATAGTGTCCAGATTTTAGATAGATGTGGATGGCTTTTTTTATGATAGGCTGTTAATAAGATCTCATTATTGTTACTTATTATACTCCCTATGTAAAAATTGGCAGTCCAATTGTTGGTTTATTCTTCGAATTACTTTTTGTCTTCCATAACCTCTGTCAATGTGTCCACAAAAAAGTAAGTGTGTAACACTAAAAAACCCCTACAGTTCTCTTTAATTAGAAATGACCAGATGGAAGCTGAAATACTTTGGCCACCAAATGAAAAGAGAGAACTCATTGGAAAAGACCTTGATGTTGGGAAAGATTGAAGGTAAAAGAAGGGGACAGCAGAGGAAGAGATAGTTAGATAATGTCATCGACGCAATGAACATGAATTTGGGCAAACTCTGGGCAATAGTGGAAGACTGGTGTGCTGTGTTTCACGGGGTCGCAAAAAGTTGGACACGACTTAATGACTTAACAACAAGAAAAGATGGAAACAAATAAACTCAAAGAGCAGACTCAATGGATCACTAGAACTTTTTCTTTCATATTTTCTATGTTTCTATGAAACAAATGTATTCTTGGTGGGAGTAAGGAATGTTTTTCTCTGCCACCTACAAACGAGAGTTCAGGAAAATACTGTGAATAAATGCCTTGCTTGTATGAAGTTCACAAATTTAATGACTCATTAAATTTAAAGTCATTTATTTTATTTTTTAGCAAAACAGGCAATAAACACATTCAGTACTTCTAGATCACAACAGTCTTTAAAACCATGGCAACCATTTTTGACAGCTGTGATCAAGGCTACATACTTTTTAAATAATAATTTATTGTTCTGGAACAGTTTCATAGGCTTATCTGCTTTCCCTAGCTACAAGTTTCTGTATTCATCATTGCAATTACAGGCCTTTTCTACCAAGAACAAAAATGGTTAGGGAAACAAGATACAGTTGCAGTAAGTAGAACAGTAGGGAAGAGGATGTAAAATAAGTTAAAGAAAAGTTAAAGAAAACAGTATTTCCATCTGGACTTTTGCCTCTGGGAGGAAAAGTATTATCTTTTCCCCTTGGGAATGGCTGAATGTAAAAGGATAAGGAAGGCATGAGTTATCTGTTTTGAATGGAAATAACTGATTTGTTCAAGGAGTATCATTCCTGCTTTGTGGCCCATCTTTCCTTTTCTTTATTGGTCTTTTTTCTCCTCCCCCCCCCCCTTATGGAGCTGAATGCCAAATTGCAGGGCAACCATGACAGCTGGTTAGTGTCCAAAGTCCTTCACTGTTTAAACTTGTAACAGGAAATGATTTGTCAGATCAAAGCTCTGGTGGGGTGAATGAACTCATCAACTAAACCGCAAATTTGGCTTCAGTTGTAAATATTGTTTGACATATTTATGAGATATAGCAATGCTCTTGAATGATTTTTGGCTTTCTTAGAGATCTAACATGTCTAATTTCATATCAAATGTCCATATAGACTAACAAAATTATATTTGAGAAAATAAACTATGGTGATAGACTACTCTTAGTTTAAGAAGCAATGAATTGAACACGATTCTAAAAGTTGTCATATTGCTCTTGGGAATTTTTAAGATACTGTTAAATTTCTTTGAGATAATCTCAGAAGGACTCTGCAGAAAGGTGTAGAAATGGCCTTGAAGAATGTTTTAAACAGCCATAAGACAACACAAGTTTTTGTTGTTTGTTTGTTGTTGGTTTGATTTATATGACGCCCTTCTCCGGAGACTCAGGGCGTGCGTAAAGCCTTCATACTTTTGTATATTTATACAAAGTCAGCTTATTGCTCCCACAATCCGGGTTCTCATTTTACCTACCTTAGAAAGGATGGAAGGCTGAGTCAACCTTGAGCCTGGTGAGATTTGAACTTGCAGTAATTGCAGGCAGCTGATGTTAATAACAGTGCTTTAGTCTGCTGCGCCACCAGGCTCTTCTTGAAGTTTAGCTTTGAAAAGGAATAGAGAATAAGAAAGAAGCTCTAGATTGCCCAGACTTAATTCTCTTTGATATAAGAGGGTTGTGAGAGAATCCCTGTCAGGTTTTCAAGATGGTTATATCCAATAAAGTTGAGTTCCAGTAATCCTTGCTGAGCCTGTTTTCTGAGTTAAAGGGCTAACAGGAAGCTATCACGATGCTAATGTCTACATGTATCTTTGGGTAAACATTTTATTATATCAAGTTAAATAACAAGAAAAAATAGATTACATATACTGTATATGACCGTACAGTAAAAGTAGCCACGAAAGTTCCTTACTTGAAGGTTTCTTTTATGTTTATTAAAATATCTTGATATAGTAAAAGACAAATCAAAAGAAAGAAAAAAAGAGAAAGAGTGAGAAAAGAAAAATGTGTAAATGTGTAAATAAAGAAATGTGTAAATAACGTCTGACCATCCTATCAATAGATAATTACAATCTTACATTCTTTCCTCTTTCTTAAAATATTTTGCAAGCTCTACCCCTCATTTAATCTGTGCCTTTCTAAATCTTCAAATTCATAAATCATCAATATTTTTTCTTTGTTCTCTGACCAAACAGGTCAGCTGTGCCATTCCTGTAAATTGTGACAGTTTCACAGTCCAGGCCTCCACTGTGGGAATATTATTATACTTCCATCCTTTATTGGAGATTTCTGATAAGAGTCTTTATTCGCTTGGATTCCCCAAAGTTGTATGCATCTTTATGTATATGCAGTGTACTGATTCACACTTAGGATACTCCCTTTGATGTTAATTTGACTAACTGCAATTATTATATGTTGTATGCTGCCCAGAATCACTTGTTGTGAGAGATGGGTAGCCATAAATTTGATAAATAAATAAAATTTCTGAAATGTTAATATTACAGTGTATTCTATCATATTACAAATATGGATTCACTTTAACACTATAACAGCACTCATTAATACATTTGTCAAGTACATGAATAGGAATATCATATTGTATCATATTAGAATGACCTCGTTATGTGCATAAAATTATATAATTTCTCCTTATTTATTAAAAAAATGGAAGTTACGTTACTGCCTATAATCTTTAGGAGGTCTCAATGCAGATTATTTGGAAATTAGGATAATTTGCATTGCAGTGGAACATTTTCTAGTGTTTAATTACTATGCACAAATTAGCTTAACTTGCCTACAAAAATATGCATGAACTACAAAGTATTTCCATGGAAAAATAAGACACTGGAAAATATTCTGCAAGTGCTGTAGTAGTCTTGTTTCAGATAAGATAAAATGATAAAAATAAATAGGTATCTCAAACTTGCAAGCATGACAAGTCCATCAATTGTGCACTCCCATTCCTGGGACTGTAAGGTGTGAAAGATTGGAGACCACTATACACTCTGGCCTTTCCTTCTCCTATAGTATAGCTGCTTAGTAATTTCTGCTGGCACTGCCTATTTTCCAGGGGCACTTCACCTGGCATCCTCTCCCAAGCACCAGTTTATGAAGGAGATATTCCCACAGCCTTTGTGGCCTTTGACAAATGAGAGCATTTTTCATGGAAAAAATGAAACAATTTCTATAATTCAACTTTTTGGCCTTTTTTTTAATATAGTTTATTGTCATTGTACGTTTATACACAGTATACCCATACAACGAAATTCACATAAAACCCAGAGACCAAGCCCAACACACATGACAATCTCCAGACGTACCCCCACCCACCAAAAATTCCCCACCCCTGGTGTCATTAGACTTTTCCTTCCTTCTTTTGGAGATAAAACAGGAGTAAACAAAATAAAACTTCATTTAAACATATGATATTTAGAAGAATATAAGCAGTGTTCTCAGCAAACTACCATAGTATAGTTAGTGATTTAAGTTGGAACTGATAAATCTTGCAAGCTATCTCTTTTTCAAGATGGCTTTCAAGATTTATCAGCTCCCAAGGAATTAGTTTAACATGGTCTAAAATATTACAGAATGACCTATATGGGCAGAAAAATATAAATAAGAATACGAAGGTTTATAAAATACAAGCAAAATAAATAAAAGTTCTAATCCAGACACTTGATTCAAAAGTTTACTTAATTCTATAGAAATAAAGAAGGCTTTGAAACAGGAATTTCTTTTATTTCCCTTGTACCTAGATTTTCTATTTCTTTGGAATTTCCAATTAAAGCCGAGTCTGTGGGAAGGTAGAAAATCTTACACATCCCCCCCACCTTGATCAGCAACTTCTGCTTTTCATTTTGGAATAATTAGCATTTTTCCTCTCCAGGAAGGCAAGATATTTGTGGAGAGATAGGAAGTTTTCTTTTTGCTTACATACCAAAACCCAACTCTTATCCACAGGCTTAGAAGCTGCAGGATAGTATTCACAATAACTTAGAAACTAGATGTATTCTGCTTTATTAAATAAATAAAAATAAAGTACACAGAATTATGTGCTTTCAGTTTTGCTGCAGTTCAAGCATCTGTTTTCTTTTTTCTCTTTTATTTTTTTGGATTGTTCCATGGCTTCAGAATATACCATCATGTTCTGTATTTTAACACTGCAATATCAGTCCTTTAATAAGGCTAAGGCAAATTATTAAAATCACAGATGTTTTAAAAGATGTTTTAACATACTTGTTGCCTTTCAAGTGCAAAATTGCTCCAAGTGATAAATCATTCCATTGACTTTTGACTATACTTTTAATACGGTAACTGTCTGGTGAATAGTCCAGTATTTTGATCTAGGGCTCTCCTACACCTCCTTTCTTTTGGGAAAAGTTTAAGGTATGTTTTTAATCTTTGTATTTGAAAAAAATCAAATTGTGCCTAGAAGGCTTGTATATTATTAATAAATATTACTCAAACATTATGGAAAACTCAATATATAAAATATTAATATTGAGATACTAAAATTAATTTGCATTCTGAGCATGTTTACGGAATTGAGTAACTTAATTGTAGCACTGGCTGTTACAGCAAGAGTGGTGCCACATGTTTTGGCTTGTGTCTGTACCACCTATCAGGTAATTAGATTATGAAACAGTGTCTTGGAGTATAATAACTCATAATTTTTCAATGTATGTCAGATGTTATTGTGACATTGCCTAGGCTTGCTGTGGAGTACAAAATATTTCTACGAGCCCTAAGGCTCATTCAATGAAAGCTTGAGGTGTTTTTCTGAACCAAAAAAAAAAAAAAAAAAGAAGAGAAGAATTCCATTCAGTAGCTAAGAATTTTAGCATTCCTTGTTTTATATTAAGGCAACCATGGTCCAAGCTTGCATTTTAACTAAAAAGTGGGAAGAAGAACTTTGGCTGAACAAAAGAAAATTTTTATACAGAAGAAAGATGATAAAATCTGTTTAGTTCTGTTATTCAGGACAACTCACTGAGCTTAGCATGTTTTAATTGTATATACTTCTCTTTTGTATCCAATAATCTCTCACTGGTGAATCTTAAGGTTCTAATAAAAAAAGTAAATCCTATAATCCCATCCCTACTTAGTTTTCAATTCTTATCCATTCTTTACAAGGTAATACGAGTAAGCCATTATACCCAATTTTCTATCGTTAAGAATTCAGCTCTATTCCTAATATAAATATGGTGCAGAAGGAAGATACTTTATTACTGTTTGCTTTTGCTCATGTTGTTTTGTTTAGTGCACATTTTGTACAAAATTAAACATATTTTGGATGCTTTGCTATTGTCCACAGACATCGTCCTGTTTTGGTTTTATTTTGTTCTGGAGGTAGGATCCAGCTGAGTAAGTCTGAAGATAATGTGAGGAATGATAGGGATTTTGCTTTCATTATGAAACATTATTAATAATTTTATTAGGAAAAGTACATGTTCATTAATTTTAGGGGGAATTTCTAACAAAGTTCTGCCCTGTGTATGTATATGTATATATGCAAATGTGAATTTTGATCAGTGGAGAACAGAATGGCAACATATCCTCAACCCTCCTACTGTGCGCCTCATTGTGCTTTCCACCCACAAGTGATAAACATCGGTTTTCTGATGTTTTGCTATGAAAAATCAGCAAAAAATAAGTTTAAACGTTTTTCTGGAAAGCTGACATACTATACAGTAGTGGTTCTCAACCTTTTCTTCACCATTGACCTCTTTTAAATATCTTTTATGGCCATAGATCCCCAAGTCTTAACTAAAGATTTAAAATTTCTTCAAGCCTTCACGGCCCCCCTGTGACAACATTGCCTGGCCTCTCCAGGCAGGGGTGCTATTCAGCAGGCTCTGACAGGTTCTGGAGAACTGGTAGCGGAAATTTTGAGTAGCGTGAAGAACCGGTAAATACCACCTCTGGCTGGCCCCAGAGTGGGGAGGGAATGGAGATTTTGCAATATCCTTCCCTCAGGAGTGGGGAGGGAATGGAGATTTTGCAGTATCCTTCCCCTGCCACGCCCACCAACCCACACCATGCCCACCAAGCCACGACCACAGAACCAGTAATAAAAATTTTTGAATTCCACCACTGCCTCCAGGGATGCACAGACCACAGCTTGAGAACCACTGTACAGTAATTCTGTACAGTATTACTTTTAATTCTTTCCTCAAAATTGAAATGTATTTTTGTACTATAGATCAATTTTATTTTTTTCAAGATTGATATGCTTTCCCGCAACAGCGCTTTGAAGCCATACAAGTGATTGGCCTTACTCTATATTCATTTCAATATGATAAAAACTAGATTTTCTGTTTAGTAGTTTATTGGAAATAAACTACTTTTGGGAATTCTTCACTGGATGAATAATTTCTCAAATTTTTCCGGGAGAAAGAAACATTATCCGTCAGTTTCTCTAAGGTTGTGTTTCCCCATGCTAGTGATGATACTGTTACTTTTGAAAAGTTTCCTTTTTCCTGGGATTTAATTGAAACATCGGCAATCATACAAGTTGCAGATCTTTGAAGGAATTTTTGCCTCCTTGCTCTGGCTTCGCCGGCTGCAAGTGAGGGTTCCCCCAGACGATGTCAGATTCCACCAAGACATTAATAAGTTGGTGGCTGCTGCTGAATTCTCAGCTGACGCCGCCTTGAATGCAGCAAAGTTTGCATCTAGGTCTATTGCTTCTGCTGTAACAGCCTGTCGCTTGCTGTGGCTCCGCCATTGGCAAGCTGACAATAAGAACAAATAGAAGCTGGCAGCAAGTTGTTCAGGGAGGCCCTAGAGCCCATCCTTATTGACACCAAGGACAGAGGCAAGGCCATGCCTACCATGTTCAGGCGGGGGACCCGACGTCCATCTCCCTATCTCCAGAGACAGCCCTTCCGGGGTCTTGATGCAGGACTCGAGTACCATCAGTCCCGGATACCATATCCTGGTAGGCAGGACAGACTGCCAGACAGGTCTGGCTTTCGAAACCGTCAACCATTTCCGAACAAGCGACCCTTTCATGGGGCAGGAAGTCGTCCTTACAGGTACTCCCAAGTGACTGCAAGGCCGACCCACCCATCGGCGGCCGACTCAGCCTCTATGTCCATCAATGGGAGGCTACAACGTCGGACAACTGGGTCCTCAACATGGTAAGGTTAGGGTTGGCACTAGAATTCCTCTCCATACCCTCAGAGTTCTTTATACGTTGTCCTCTGTCACAGCAAAAAGAGGCCTGATGGAAACAGCCATTCAGCATCTGCTGGAGATCCAGACCATTCAACTGGTCCAATGGTGGCTGGGATTTTATTCAATCTTATTCCTGGTCTCGAAGAACTCGGGGGGGGGGGGATTTGAGAGCAATTCTAGATCTGAAATGCCTGAACAAATACCTCACCTACAAACACTTCAAAATGCAGTCCCTCCAGTCAATACTGGAGAGTATCTGCGGGGGCGCCTTCCTTACCTCCATAGATTTGACGGAAGCGTACTTACATGTACCTATTCTGCCTGCTCACAGGCAGGACCTCTGATTCTCTTACGCAGACAAACACTACCAATACAAGGCTTTGCCCTTCAGCCTGCCCTACCAATCAGGGTCCAGTGTTATCTGGATGATATTTTGGTCCAGTCCTCTTCCAAGCTTCAAGCAGAGAAGGACCTATGGAGGTAGGTACCCCAGGACCATGGCTTTTTTATTTTTATTTTATTTCCAATTTATATACCGCCCTTCTCCCTGAGGACTCAGGGCGGTGTACAGCCAGAATTAAGAACATGAAATACAAATATTAAAAAACAATTAAAATATATATAAATTTGGCCCCAAAATTAAAAATCACAAACCAATTAAAACATTTAAAAATTTCTTCTTAAGCCAGCCCGGCTTGCTGGAAAAAGTGGGTTTTAAGGGCACGACGGAAGGCACTGAGGTCTTGGATTCTCCTTATCTCTGGGGGCAACTGATTCCAGAGGGTAGGTGCCCCCACAGAGAAGGCCCTCCCCCTGGTGGTCACCAGCCTACATTGTTTGGCTGATGGCACCCTGAGGAGGCCCTCTCTGTGGGAGCGCACGGGTCGATGGGAGGTCGTCGGTAGCAGCAGGCGGTCTCGAAGATAGCTAGGCCCTATGCCATGGAGCGCTTTAAAGGTGATGATTAACATCAAGAAAAGCCATTTTTCTGCGGCCACCAGATTGCTTCATTTGGGGGCGATCGGTAGCAGAAGGCGATCTCTTATGAGATCGCCTTCTGCTACCTCCCACTGGCCAATACGTTCTCACAGAGAGGGACTCCTCAGGGTGCCGTCGGTCAAATAATGTCATCTGGCGACCCCAAGGGGGAGAGCCTTCTCTGGGGGGGCACCTGCCCTCTGGAATGAATTGCCCCTGGAGATACGGATGATCCCTGACCTACACGCCTTTCGCCGTGCCCTCAAGACGTTATTGTTCCAACAAGCTGGGCTGGCCTAAACATGAATTTTAATGGTTGTTTTAGTTTTTTAATAATATTGGGGCCAAATTATTTAATATATTTTAAAATTGCTTTTAAATTTTGTATATGTGTGTTTTGGTGTTGGCTGTGCACCGCCCTGAGTCCTTCGGGAGAAGGGTGGTATAAAAATTTAAATAATAAATAATAAATAGACATTTCTCGGTGCATGGTCTCCCTTTCACCGGAGCGACAAGACAGTTTGTGGACCTTAGCCAGGTACATCCAGACTGAAGGTACAGTATCTCTGGCCCTCCTGTCACAACTCCTGGGCAAGATGGTGCCCTGTATTTCCATTGTACCATGGACACGTCTTCATCCCAGGACCCTACAATGGTTTCTCCTGCTTTACGAAAGATCATGCAGGAGCAACTCGCCACTCAGGGTCTGAGTTCCACTGAAGGTATGGCAGTCCTTCCAGTGGTGGTTGTCACAGGTCATCGACAGGGGGTGCCTGTTCAAAGAGCCCAACCATCTGACCATCACGATGGACGCCAGCTTATTCAGTTGGGGGGCCCATCTCCAGTCATTGATAGCCCAGGGCAGGTGGACTCAGATGGACCTGACCCACAATATCAATTGGCTGGAGCTCAGGGCAGCACACCTGGCTCTCAGGCAATTCCACAGTACTGTGACCGGACAACACGTACTGATTTTGACAGACAATGTGGCCACCAAGGCCCACATCAACCGCCAAGGGGGTACCTATTCCGGGTCCCTCATGGAAGAGGCCGAACATCTGGCCTCTTCTGTCCATATGGGCAGAACATATATCGGTGGTGCAGAATGTGTAGGCAGATTACCTCAGCAGAGTGACAGTGGACCATTCAGAGTGGCATCTGCACCCTTCCTTGTTTCAGGAACTGATAGATCGCTTCGGCATTCCAGGCCTAGACCTATTTGCAACCCCTTGCAACAAACAACTACTAAGGTTCTTCAGTAGGTTTGCATCACTGGGGGCTGGGGGTGGGGTGTCGATGCCCTCTGCACTCCATGGCCCCGGGGGCTTTTGTACGCCTTTCCTCTGATCTCACTGATCTCAGCGGTGATCAGGAAGGTATTGACGGAAAAGGGGGAAATATTACTATTGGCCCAGGAGACCATGGTTTGCTGACCTGATCAATCTGTTGGTGGTCAGACCCTGGAGGATACCTCGGGACAGATATTTTCCTCAGCCAGGGGGCCCTGATCCATCTGGATCCACAGTGGCTCCAACTGACCATCTGGTGATTGAGCGGAGGGTCCTGAGTCAGGACAATCTTTCCTCCAGGTTCATCCAAATCATACAGGCCTTTAGAAGGCCAGCCACAGTCAGAGTATATGATGCTACCTGGAAGGCCTTTTGCACCTGGTGCTCCAGGACAAATACTAGTTCTTCTTCGGGGTCCATGGCTCAAATCCTAGAGTTCCTCCAGGAAGGTTTGGACAAGGGTTTGACACCTAATACTATCCAGAGACAGGTGGCAACACTGTCTTCAGTCTTGTCATGTGAAAGTCTACAGTCTCTCACGAGACATCCTACTGTGGGCAGGTTTCTCAGGGGTGCTACAAACTTGTGACCCCCTGTGATCCACAGGTACTCTACCTGGGACCTGACAAAGGTGATGAACGCCGTCACCGGGGGTCCCTTCCAGCTGCTTAGATCAGCTAGCCTGCACTTCCTCACATGTAAGGTGGCCTTCCTTGTGGCCATCACATCGGCCAGACGAATTTTGGAACTGGCAGCCCTTTCTGTGAGGAAAGACTTATGTATATTCTATCCTGACAGAGTGGTTTTGCAGTTGGACCCCTCCTTCATTCCCAAGGTGAATTCCTGGTTCCATAGGGCCCAGGAATTGATCCTGCCTAACTTCTGTCCAGGGCCAAAACACGCCCTAGAGAAGAAATGGCACACCTTGGATGTGAGGAGGGCCCTCCACATTTACATCAAACGGAGGAGGACAGAGTCCTTGTTTGTTTCTTTCCAGCTTTTGACACTGGGGCAGTGGTTTTGGGCATGCATTGCCAAGGCATACGAGCTTCAGACTTTACCAGTGCCTCGGAATGTGATGGCTCATTCCATCAGGAGCGCGGCCATAACAGCGGCATGGGCAATGCAAGCTTCCATAGGGGAGGTCTGTTGAGCGGCAACTTGGTCTTCTCCATCCCCTTCATACATCATTACAAGTTGGACACCTTCGCTTCGGCGGAAGAGGCCTTTGGACGGCAAGTCCTTCAGAGAGTCCACACTGAAGGGGTGACTGGGGACCAGGCTGCTTCCTGCCCTTAGCGTGCACCGACTTTGGTAAGTCCCACTACTGGATTCCCTTTATCCAGCGCCATGGAGAAGAGGTGTTGGCCCTACCTGAACGCTCTTTCTTAAGGCACTGGTAGAGGGAATCCAGCCCCACCCTGCAGCTCTCTGGTCCATAGTCCGGGGGGGGACGACTACTGTTTTCACAGGTTACAAGCCTCATCATTGCTACGCATTCGCTGAACTGGGAAGTCACCAGGCAAGGGAGGCATCACCAAAAATGATGACAAGCTCAGTCTCCAGGCAAAAGAGAGAGAGCCCCATTCCTGGATTCCCTCTACCAGTGCCATGAGAAAGAGCGTTCAGGTAGGACCAACGCTTCTTATCTTGCAAACAAATAAAAATGTCAAAACTCCATCATTAATTTCTCCAAATGTGTTCTTTTTCTCTTTTTTAAACAACTACTATTTCATCTCATGGACAAAGAATAGAAGAAATATCCTCTGATGTAATTGTTTTTTTTAATCTCAATATTGATTACTTTCTTAAAGGATTTTAAACATGTACAATTTATGAACTATTTTTGAATCCATTAGTATTTATTTGCATTCTCAATTCACAGCTTAAGTATGAGAATTTTTTTCTACTGAGACATTCAATACATTTTGTTGAAGTTTTTTATTTTTTTAGGGAAAATGTCAACTCATTAGGCATTGGCTTTCTAGTATTTCGGTGTAAAATATCATCCATCTTCTCATGTTACCATACCAGGGTGATATTGTAAAACAGTGTCTTTTGTGTTAAGGATAGACACTTGATTTATCAGAAGAATAACATTTAGCAAAACAATTACTCATTCCCTTGGGTGAAATTGCTAAAACAGAGAGTCTACAGTTTAACGTGCCCCTCTAAATTCATGGATGCACCGAACTAGGAAAATTATAGGGTAAACTTTCGATAAAGCGACCATTGTTTAATGAGCCGAGGTTACTTTCTTATTTAACTCTAAAATAAGTGTAGAACTATCTTCAATAAATTGTACCCCGACCATGTTTGCATTGTGAAGAAAGATGAAGAATTAGTCTAAAAAGTAAGGCAATTGTGCAGTTCTGTTTATCATGACTCAGTTGTTGTTTTTTTCCAAGCAAGCATAATGTTACCAGTTTGATGAAATGTACTTTTTTCTAAAATGGAATTTAGCATTCTCAGAGATGAAATGTGTATGTTGCAGATCAAGAAAAAAATGTCAAGTGGTCTGATTTCAGAAAATCAGTATTTGGTATTTGGACTATTTTTTATAACAAAATCTATAGGAGTTACTAGGCATGTAAGCATTCTTCATTAAGGAACTGAAATACTTTTTATTCTGTCACTTAATAGCACTGAAAAGTTTGCCTATAATTAATTTTGGAGATATACTATATCTCCACAATATACTATATTGTGCAGCTGACTGCTGAAGGTCCCAGTCCTCTACTTCAGACTCTGACCTTGTGCTGTGGCCAAGTGTTGCTATGCAGGATGGTCTAGATGGGGGCAGATAGGCGGTGTGGGAAATTCAAGCACCCTACAGTCAATAAGGGGGAGTGTGCTGCCATAACCTAAATTTTTATCATGTGACTTGGAACAGTGCAATGGCCATAACCGTGAGTTGTAACTCCATTTAGTACCATTGCAATTTAAAATAGTCACTGAACAAATGGTCGTTAATTGAGGACTAACTGTTAAGCAACACACTTTGTTGTTTCGTGTCTGTCCAATAAGCAGGCAATCCAAATTCCCCCATAGTGAATGTAGATCATATGTTTCCTACTCATGAACATATATATGAAAATTATTTCTGACTACCAATTTTATAATTTTGTAAAAATATAATTATGTTTAAAAAACTTAGCTCTGATAATGTCTCTACTGAGTTTACCATGAGTTATGAGTTGGAAAAAAAATATTTATTCCTAGGGCAAAGGAGTTCAGATGCAAGGACACACTTTCATCTGAATTATTGCAAAAGGATTTTAAGGACAGCAGCTTTTTCCATGTGATTTCCTCCACATCGTTTGGGTGGTTCTTCAGATAGACAATGATTACTGAAAGTTGAATATTCTCCTAATTATTATTTAGCTATAGCAATAGCACTTAGACTTATATACTGCTTCACAGTGCTTTATAGTTCTCTCTAAGAGTCAGCATATTGCCCCCAATCTGGGTCCTTATTTTACCGACCTCGGAAGGATGGAAAGCTGAATCAACCCTGAGCCAGTGAGAATTGAGCTGCCGAACTGTTGGCCATCAGCAGTCATCAGAATTAGCCTGCAATGCTGCATTCTAACCACTGCACCACCATGGCTCATTTACATAGTTTTGCAAAAACATTTCAGCAGGGTTTGGAATAATATTATTTACATTTTATCTATAGTGACACGTGGATGGTACTTGTCAGTTCTTAATACTGAGAAAAGGAAGGAAAATAGAATTTTCTGTTTTTCTCTTTTCAGTAGTAAAGAAGACTAAATGTTCTTCATAAAGACAGAAACACATAGCCAATTAGCTGCATGTCCCATGTTGCTAATAAAACTAAAAAGGCCTTTAAAATGTTAATTCAAAGTGCTAGATCCAGTTAACATTAGCTATGTGGGTGGATTGTCCTTGAATTTTGTAGACTTAATTTAGTACTGCACAGTACTCAGTGATGGAAAACAGCTATAAATTGTCTGTGTGCACTCATGCATTATTGATAAAGGGTTAGAATAAAACCCCACAGTTTCTTCATTTCATGTCAGCACAACAGCTAAGTTAAACTTGCTTTATTTTATGTTCTTCCCCCATTATTTAATTTGAAGGTTTTAAAGTTGACACTAATTTTGAATGTTGCTCCAGACTGTTCAACAACTAATTGCCACACAACAAACTTTGCAAAAGCAGTTAAGGAAATTCCTCATACCTTAAACAATAAAACTGACAGTACTATTTCAGGGTTTTTTTTAAAGTCTAACCTATTTTAATTTTGCCTTTTCTCAGACAAGATAAACATCGTTTATACTTCTCTAAAGCAGAGATTTGAACACAAATGAAAACTTTCCTTATGCTTTCAGAGATGTTACTATTTAAGACTGGATAACCTCTTACAAGCTTTGGACAGCACTTTTTATAGAGTTGGTCCTCAATTTACAACTAGAATTACCGTAGTACTAGAAATTCCATTGCTAATCAAAGTGATTGTTATGTCCAATTTTATGACATTGTTTACCAAGCGCTAAATTTTTATCACATGACTGGGGATGCTGCAACGGTCATAAGTATGAGGACTGATTGTAAGTCACATTTTCAGGGCCATTGTAACTTTGAATGATCCTAAACAAATTGCTCTAAATCGAGGACTACCTGTATTATACTGAAAAATTAGCAAGGATTCATCTAATCTCAGTTTTAAAAAATTGACCCATGCAATTTGGGGAATAAAAAAGCAGTTGGATGCTTGTCTGTGGGGTTTTTTTTTAATAAATAGTATAAAATGTTGCTATTGCCTCATGATCTTCTCCCTTTGATATCAAATATTTCAGATATAAAATAAAATCATAATTTCAGCACTGATACAGAAGCTGAAGAAGGTTTTCCCCAGTTTCAGAAGCTACTAAGCAATGTGTATCCTTAATCTCTTCTCTAGGATATAGCTCTGCTTATTACAGATGATGCTTGGAAAGCATCTTGCATTTTGAATCACCGTATTAGTATATCTTCATCAAGGATGGACAAATTGTTATCTTGTAGTTACATTTATTCTGAATATTGTGACCTAAGAATAATAACTCTGATATAATATTCTTATGCAGTTGAAATGGGACATGGTAAGACTCTTAGATGCGCTAAGTATACAATATGGTTGGCAACTTTCTCCCATAATGTATTGTTTGGCGTATATATACAATATGCTTAACCAGTAAAAAAGCTAGAGGCTGCATTTGCACATGTACAAAACTTCATTAGCTTTAATCCCTTTTAGGACTGTAGGGCAGTGTGTTTGTGCAAGCAGTCCATTTGAATTGTTCATGTTTGCATTGTGCAATGCCCAAACTGCTTAATTCAATAAGTGAGTTTAATCACGTAAAAATTCACTGTATATTCAAGAAACTATACAGGTAGTGCTTGTTTAATGACCGCTCATTAAGCAACTCTTCAGAGTTACAAGGGCACTGAATGAGGAGATTTAATGACCAGTCCTCATAGTTGCAGCCATTGCAGCATACCTGGCAATCATGTGATCGCAATTCAGGCATTTGGCAACTGGCTCACAATTATGACAGTTGCACCATCCCATGGTCACATGATCAGCATTTGTAACTGTCAGCTTGCAACAAGCAAATTCGATGCAACCTGAACTGCCACAGCACTTAGGTTCCTCTTTACAACTGCTATGCTTAGCAACAGAATTGCCAGTTCCCAATTACCACAGTTAGTCAAGGACAACCTGTACAACAAAGATAGAGAGTCAGAGTTGGTCATTTTTCAGCTGACATCTAACTTTAAATAACGAGCAAGTAAATGTTATTGTCAACCTTTGTTTTCTACAGGTAGACCTCAACCTATGACTGTTTTGTCAGTGGTTGGTCCAAGTTATGATATCGCTGAAGAAATGGTGGTTACAGTTGGTCCTCTGAGTTCTAGCTGTCCCAGTAACCCTGTGGTTGTGTGATTGTGATCTATGTTCTTGGCAATTCGTTTGTACTTACAACTGGTTGCCAGGCCCCTATAGTCACACGGTCGCCATTTGCACCCTTCCCTGATAGCTTCCCTAGAAAGTCAAGAGGAAAGGTCACAGCTTATATATCCTCCATAGCCCCTCTGCATTTGTACTGCACTAGCTACTTCTGCACTGTCCCCATATTTGCTCCTCCTTTTTTGCACCCCTTGCATCCTGACACACCTGACTCGTGCTGCAGCCATGCACCCCATCTGTGACCCACAAGGTGTCCCTTGCGTACTCTTCACACCTCGTGCAGTGCCTGTTGTGCATTCCCTTGTGCCTTTCTCAATCTGAACTGTGCCACTCATGCATCTTTGCACCCCCTCCCTGACCTACATGGCACCTCTCATGCACCCTCACCAGCCCTCTTTGACTCTTATTGTGCTTGTCATGCACTCCCTCATAGCCTTGTGCACTCCAGTCCTTTCCCTTCCCAACCTGTACCATGCCTCTCACATACCCCCTGCACCTTCGTACACTCTCCCCAATTCTAACTGCCTCTCACATATTCTCTAAAATACTTGTACTTCCTTTTGATCCACCCAGCATCTGGGCATCCCTGCACACCCTCCTCAACCCCATTATGAACACACTTATGAACCCCTTGGTTCACTCCCTCACCCAGAAACAGCCAGTTACCTGCCTATGGACTGGTATTTATATCTTCTGCCAGTTTTCCCATTGATCTTAGTTGTAGGAAGCCAGGTGGAAGTTGCGCCTCCTAATAACAGGGAGTCAGGTAATAGTAACTGAGACTTTATGATAGGATCATTTAGCAGCAGAAATCCCAGTCCCAAATGCTGTCATAAATTGAGGACTACCTGTATTATGTTTTCCTGCCAGGCTAATTTATTAAAAACTGGATAATTTTGTACAAGATTTCTTACAGATTCCAAAATTTAATTAGTTATTCATAATCTTAACTCACTTCTGTAGCAGTCTCTAAACCTTTTTTATAGGCAAAACAATTTCCTAGTACTTAAAACATTCTCTGGAAACTGGAATTTGTATCGTCAGGTTATTTTATTAGAATAAAAGCAGCTGAAATGTATACATTTGTGGGATGGCTTTGTTTTTGCATTGCCTAGGACAATTGCCCTGGGATGAAGTGTTCATTTTTTAGTGTTCCATAACTTGCTGACTTTTAATATAAGTCACAAAGCAATTAACCTGGCTGTGTAGTTTCTGTCAAGAACAGCTATTTCCTCAGTTAGCTAATATGATTGACAGAGGCTTCCTCAAGATTTACATTAAGAATAACCTCATTCTTCAGAGCACTTTTTTCATTTTCTACTGGGAGTGATAAAAGTAAATCAAATATAGTGACTACATGTGATTAAAATACAGAAGTTATGATTTCTTATTTACTTTGTAAGTCTCTAAGCAAGTTTACCCTTGCCTGAATTGTTCTCTTTGTAAAATATGAAGGTGGCCTAAGTAAAATACTAAATGTGGTTAGTACATTTAAGTAAAAACTAATTTTAAAACAAATGCTTAAGAGAATTTTGATACATATTGATATATATTGACACCTTGATACATATTTAATTATTTAGTCCAAACCTTTTCATTTAGTTACTAATGATGCCTCAATTTTCTAAATAAATGCCCAATGATTACATAGCAAGGGAAAGAAAACTGAAAGAAGGAATGGGGAAAGGCTTCTGAATACAGGTAGTCCTTCACTTCTGACCATATGAAGCCCATAATTTTAGCCATACGTTTTTGTGGTTGTAAGTTGAGGCTGTCAATTACTACACTCTATTTTATAGTCATTTTAACAGTTGTAAAATGCATAACTATAGTTGTTAGGTGATTGGTCATTAAATGAATCCATTCACCTCCCAAGGGCACGTTTCTTACAAGAAAAAAACACCAGGAACCAGTGAAAAACATTGTAAGTTGCTGACACACGACTGGGGAACATTACAGCCTGTTGTAAATGTGAATCAGTTGCCAAGTATCCAAAATGTGATCACAGGACTCCAGTGAGGGCAGCAGTTGTGACTTTCAGGATGGGTCGTAAGTAGCTTTTTGAAGCTTGTTGTAAGACGAGTCTTAAATTTAGGACTACCTGTAACATTTGGATTGAGTCATGAAGGATAGGTTTTAAAACTTTTATCCCAGGAGTTCAGTGGTGGGTTGCTCCCGGTTCAGACCGGTTCTATAGAACCGGTAGTAAAACCGGTGGGAGGCTCCGCCCACAGACCCCGATGTCATCAGGATGCTTCTGCGCATGCGTGGCCCTGTTGCGAACTGGTAGTAAAGGTAAGTAGAACCGACCCCTGCAGGAGTTGTTAATGGGCCTTCATATTCAATGTACAGCACTGAGCATTAAATGTTGTAATAAGTGTGAGTTGGTGACAAACAATAGGAGGTGGTTTCATTTTCATGCCCTGCTTGTAAGCTGCTTAGAAACGGAATTCTGCGTTTCATGGACCTTTTGTCTTTTCCAGCAAGGCCACATGTTATATTCCTCAGGAGAAGCTCAAAGTGCTTCAAGATTGGCATTTCAGTCTTATGAAGCTATACTTGAGAGAATGTTTTGCCTTAGGCAACAAAATAAGCTACAGGCTTGCATGCAGGTTTGAACATGGATTTTTCATATTTAAATCTATAGTTAGGCACTCCAGCTCAAGTCTGAGAGTTTCAAAAGAAAGTTTGTATGTGTTTTCTATAAGGGTGAAGGAATAGTCAACAAAAAATAATTTTAACGTGTTTGCCTAAAATACAAAGTGATTTTGCTTTTTGTTCCCAATAGTTTCTCTTGATAGATTGCACATTCTAAAGTATCTAAAACTTCCCTCACATTACTTTATAAAGAATAATAAATGTGTCCTTATGATTTAGGACTTCGGGTACAGGTTATAATCTTGCAAGCATTGACTGCTGAACCAAATGTGCAGGGCTTCTTAGTTTAAAACCTTTTTCTTAAGATAATACCAAGAAAAAGTCAGCAGTGCAAAAAGCCAAGCATGCAATTAATGATTTAAATCATATAATATGAAACAGATTTGGTATTAATCAAAGCTGGAGTGGGGGAAAAGTAGGAAGAGTCCTATCAGCCTGACTTGTAACTTCTTCCAATCTTTTTCATTCTCAGGTGAACGTTTTTAAGATGTCTGTGATAAAGCATGAAACAAAGTGAAAAAATGTTATAAATAAATGTATTGCAAGGGTTAATAATCTGATTTTCTTCAAATGAATTCCTTTGTCATTATTCACAATGGGAGATAGAAGCTCAGGTCTAAACAAATGTGGGATTCTAAAGTTTGCCTATTTCTGCCACAATGTGGATATTTCTATTTAATTTTTAAAATTGTTTTAGAGTTTGAAGCAATATAGCAAAACAGCAGTAAGATAATATACTTTGAAGCACAGTTTAATTGTGTAGAAAATAGGGATCTCCAATGAATTGAACTGCAGATTAATAAATGGAATACAAAATATATAGACAGTTCAGATTATTATGATTCCTGTTTAGGATATAGTCGTGAGCCACAACATATTCTTACATTATTTGTTAATAGAGTTTTTCAGTAGAATAAAATTCCTTAAATGAGCATATACTTGATGGTAATGTTTTAGTTTCCACTTTTTATTTCTTACATTTAACTCTTTTACTCAGGTCACTTATTCAAAAGTAGACATGCACACCATTAATTTGTATAATATGTCTGTGCACAGTAGAAATATTTATCTGGAAAGTGACTTTCAAGAGAGTAGGAATATCTGTCTGGAAACTGGCTTTTGATTGCAAAGTAACATTTTATTCAATACATTTTCTTTCCCTGTATATACAAGAGCTCTAGGTGGTTTACTGATATTAAAATGAGCAATAGAATCATACAGGAAACAGATGAAAAAGTCAGTTAAAATTCATAATATAAAATGATGAAGTTATTCAGGATACCAGATATTTTGTTACAAAAATGTATAGAAAGAGTATTATTGTGGTTGAAGTCTATGCTTCAATAAAGGAGGCAAAAGTTGGAAAAGTCTGTGGTAACTTAAAGTAATTTGTTAATACATGACCAAAAGAAAGATGCCGAATTAATTACAGAGTGGAATTTTAAAGCTGAGAGTAAAATAGTATCCAGAATGATGGAGAAATTTGGCCCGGTGCACAGACTAAGAGTTTTGACTACAATTTTTCAATGACATAAAAGATGACCCGACACATTGAGAACACCAAAATTACATTGACTACATATTTTGCAAGTAAAGATACAAAAGCTCTGTTCCATTTTAGTAAGAAAGCTCTAGCATTGACTGTAGTTTGGATCGCAAACCTACTGTACAACTTAAACACCAATACAAAATTTAAAATACAGGAAAAAATTATCTTGAAACAATAATGAGAAGCTGTCTCCTGATGTTATATTTTATTATTTATTTATTTATTTATTTATTAATAAGATTTATATGGTGCCCTATCTTCAGCCGGTCTCAGGGCGACTCACAACAGTTAAGAAACATCTAAGTTAAAAAATTAAATCCAAATCTCATAATTTAACAGTTAAAAGTACAATTAAGACTAACAAGTTAAAATTAAATTAGAATTTTAATTGCATTGGTGTTTTATTTATCTGGAAATAAAATGAAATAACAACTTAAAGACAATAAAATAATGAGACCAACAAGGTAGGTCTTCAGTAGTATTACATATGATTATGCAGTGGAGGTAAGTAATAGATTTAATTATATTTGATGGATAGGTTACCTAAAGATTTCTGGGCTGTAAATTACAATTTAAAAATGAAGCAAGCAAAAATATCTTAAAATTTAAAAAGCAAAAAAACCTTGAAATCGGGTGAAATGCTCCCGGTTCGAACCGGATCACCTGATCCCGTAGCGATGGCGGGTGGAGGTTTGGAGAACCGGTAGCAAAAATCCGTGCCCCCCCCCATGCCCAGCTGAGCCATGCGATCATCGGAGGCTTTTTTTTTTTTTACTTTTAAAAGCATTTTTTCTTCGGCCGAAAAAATGCTTTTAAAAGTAAAAAAAAGCCTCTGATGATCGCGTCAGAGCCTTTTTAAAGCATTTTTTTTACAAAAATGCTTTTTAAAAAAAGCAAAAAAATTGCTTTTAAAAGAAAACAAAAGCCTCTGACGATCAGGCAACTCAGCTGGGATCGTCAGAGCCTTTTAAAAGCATTTTTTTTACAACCTCTTCAGCTGAAGAGGTTGTAGAAAAAATGCTTTTAAAAGTTAAAAAAAAGTTGACCATGCCCACCAGTCACATTACTCCCACCACCAAGCCACGCCCACAGAACTGGTAGTAACAAATTTTACATTTCACCACTGCCTGAAATGTCTGTTGGTATACTGAAAATAGATGAAGGAAAGCAGAAATGAAAAGGCAACATGGAGGATGATTTTGCTGAACCAAATGCTGAGTCCTAGAGAAGACTCTTCTTAGAGACAAGGAGAAGGATCTTAAGATCTTAACAAGCTGGGTAAAGAGGTTGTGGACACAAATGGCATGGAAAAAACTTAATAATTGACTTGTTGCTATTCTAAATTTGCTATGGATTAACATTTTGGCTTTTTAAGTTCTGTAAAACAATTCCTTTTGTATTTGTTTCTATTTGGCCAAGTCATTTAAATAACAAAATAGCCAAATATTGGCTACTTAATGATTTTTTTCATGTCATTTGTGTCCACAACTTCTTTACACAGCTTGTTAAGATGTTTTTAGTTAATAGCTGAAAAATTGGAATACAGGTAGTCCTCGACTTACAACAGTTCTTTCAGTGATCGAAGATACAACAACACTGAAAAAAGTGATTTATGACAATTTTTCACACTTCCAATTATTGCAGCATTCCCATGGTCACATGATCAAAATTTGGACACTTGGAAACTGACTCATATTTATGATGGTTGCAGTGTCTCGGTGTCATGGGATCACCTTCTGACAAGCAAAGTCAGTGGGGGAGCCAGCTTCATTTAACAGCTTAGTAAGAAAAGGTTGTTAAATAGAGCAAAACTCACTTAACAACCATCTCGCTTTGCAAAGCAAATTTTGAGCTCAATTGTGATCAAAGGTTGAGGACTACCTGTATAAGCACCTCTTGTAGTTTTCAAGATAAATCTTCTTAGTGTTAAGAGAGAATGTCACCTGCAAATAGCTATAATTTGTCTTCCGTATGGTGTTGGAAATATATATAAGTGTGGCAAGAAAGGTTGTAAAATGCGGAAAAATTCACTTAACAAATGTCTCACTTAGCAACAGAAATTTTGGGCTCAATTATGATGGTAAGTCAACGACTACCTATACTGTTGTCTAAATCAATTGATTTTTCCTACAGTATGTAGGGTAACTACAGTTATGTTTTAATGTTGCGCTAAGCTAAGGTTTATAACATTTTTGGGCTGTTGGGCATGTCTGAAAATTGGAAAATATACTGTGTATGATCAAAATGGCTGCTAGAAAAGATTGGCCATGCAGAAAATGGCTGCCGTTGTGATGTAACATATTACACGCACTATGATTTAGTCAGCGAGTAGGACATCTTAGAAAAATATTGTGCAGCAATCACAAATTTTTCAGCGTTGTGTCCTGCTTTCATTTGAGAAATTGTGATTTATGACAGTACTTGGTAAAATATTTTAGATTTAGATGTCTATAAATTTAGCAAGTTAAGGATTTTTGCATCTGAACAGTATTATATTTTTGTGATGCCTATGCAAGATTTGTTTGTCCTTCAAATAATAGCTCTACTAACTGGATTCACTTTCTTCATTTTAATAACTGCAGTCTTGTACCTGGGAAATTTAGGACTATATTCTGTATACTCTGAACATATTAAGATTTTACTCTGGCAAATGAAGGAATTTATTACATTAAAAAATAATTACTTGGCACAGTAGAGTTACATACATTATAACTTTACAGGTAGTCTTTAACCTATAACATTTTTAGTGATGTTCAAAGTTTACAACTGTGCTTTAAAAAAATGACTTACGACTGGCCCTTGCACTTATAACCATTGTGCACTTGACCTCTGGCATGTATTTATCACAGTTGTATCATCCTGGGGTCATGTGGTCATGACCTTTCCAGCCAGCTTCTGACCAGCAAAGTCAACAGGGGGAAGCTGTTTTTGGTTAATGACTGTGTGATTAATTTAACAACTTCAGTGATTTCCTTAATAACCGTGGCAAAAAAAAAGGTGATAAAATCTAGTGTGATTGACTTAACTTAGCAAAATAAATTCTGGTCCCAATTGTGGTCATAGGTCGAGGACTAACTGTACATTTGTTTTTAACATAGAACTACTACTTTATTTTACAATGTAACCTTATATATTGTCTCTAAAATCAGTTGCCAGTATTACTAACATTTGTATTTATGCTGACTTGAAACTTGATGTATAACTTGCAATTCCAAAAAACATTTCTGATCAGAATTATGATTCCTGAGTTAATTTGCATATGTTTGTTTTTGGAATAATAGTTTGTTCACTGGAAATTACTTTAGATATATCAATTAAGAAGCCTATCCTTTGAGTCATCAGTTAGATGAATATACATGTGTTTGCCTATTTTGTTGCATATGGATAGGTATTTGAGTCTTTATGCAGGCTATTACACCCACTAAAGCTAATTAGTGAATATTTCCTAAGGTGATTCTATGTATACTTTAATTTTCTTGCCATAATTTATTATAGCATCCACCCCAAAATGTCTGTTGGGTGAAGAGTCATTTGGCCATAAAATCCATGGAGTCATAAACTGTTCCATACAAGTACAAAATTGCAGTGTTTATTTTTAAAGTAAGCTGTGAAATTGCACGAACTCTTCTGTTCTTGGATTTTAAGACTACAATATTATATTTCAAGTTTCATTGAAAACTACAGATTTTGCTTTCAAGTTAATTGATTTTGTGTTGATGTGCAGGGCTAGCATTATGTACTTGTACAGATCTATGATTGGAACATGAATTAATTGTTCTAAGGGGAAAATCAGAATGGACACCAAAAAGTTTTTAAGTCCCATTCTGTTTGCCTATACACTTGTTTTCTCATTTTGGCTACTGTGCTTGGCTGCCGGGCATAAAAAAACCAAACATTCTTGGCTGATGTTTTTAAATCTGTCCTCTGTGGGGTTTTTTTCTTTCTTTCTTTCAAGATTTGATTTAATATTTAACAGTACAAAAGGCTGTGGTATTTTTCCTTGTTCTCCAGTAAAAAAGGGTAGAACAGCTTTCCAAATGCAATGGGCTGCATCTTCCAGAATTTTCCTGCAAAAATAGCACACTGAGAAGCCAGAGTTAGAATAGAAACTGGCTTTTTCGTAAGATCCCCAATGTTCTCTTCATTTGGTTTATAACTATTGAGTAATACCTTTTTTCCCTGTTACAATGCTATATTCATATAGTCATTCCAATAAAAGGTAATGAATCTTTTCCCTAACCCCTTGTTTTGTAAAGTGCATGCACAGAATTCCTGCTTCATAATTAAGGTCTTGTTCAATATTTTTCAAAATGTGTATGGTATGTCTCATTTTGGGGGTGGGTGGGGGGACCAGATGCAGAAATTCTCCTCAGGCTGAGCTTTGTCTTGCTATATATCCTTACAGCATCGGACATAGATATATGTCTGTATTCCATTATGGATTAAATTGTATATGAGGAATATAAACATCCATTGCATTTTAAAAAGTTTCTGAGAGTGATAATGTGTGCTTTGTGCAGAGCTGGTATATATTGTGTGATTGTGTTGCTTATTTAAAGCATTATATCCACAAGAGGGCATAAGTGGAACATATATTTCTAGCTGAGAGCTTAATGTACGGGAGTTATTTTAAAATTCGATACATGTTTGATATTAAGCTGTCAACATGCTATAAGCAGCATATGGTAGAATCCTATACATACCTGGTCCTCATTTCCAAGGATTTCCTCCTGAGACAATTCCCTTACAGTTAACAGTATTTACAAATTAATTATTTAATTTATTTTAAAGCATATGTGTGTATGCCTTTAAAATTCAATTGAAACAAAAAGCTTTATCATAATAGTAATTTAAATACTATTATAGATTAATTAAAATTAAATAAAGTAGCAGTAACTATTAAAAATTACAAACAACTTCTAACATTTAGTCGTGCAGTAGAAATCACCCAAAATAAATTGAGATTTTAAGTGTAGTTTGCAAAATTAGGTCATGAACTCTTGAGAGAGAATATTGGCATCTTAGACTAAACAGTGACATTCTTTACCTAAACTGAAATTATTGAGTGTGAAATCCTGGTTTGTCCGTAGAAAATAATGTTCTGAATTGGATTAACATAGTTTTTCCAAACAATTTTTTTTCTGAAATTCTTTTACACAGTCTTTTCTTATGATGTTCATCCACTGGAGGAACGTTTTACAAAGTGGTATATAGCTCTGTTGTTTGCAGCATTGCGGCCGCTTCTTCTCTCCAAGGAGTTTCTCTGAATGCTGAATCCCCCAGAGATATTTTCACCTTAAAATTTTGAGCAGGGATTAGGAGGCCCTATATGTGTAGAACCCTAATACAGGTAGTTTTCGACTTACAACAGTTCATTTAGTGATCATTCAGAGCTACAACAACACTGAAAAAAGTGACATGACCATTTTTCACACTTATGACCGTTGCAGCATCCTATGGTCACATGTTTTACGTTTGGATGCTTGACAACTAGTTCGTATTTATGTCAGTTGCAGTGTCCCAGGGTCATGTGTTCACATGTGACCTTGTGATAAAGAAAGTAAATGTGCAAGTCAGATTCACTTAACAACAATGTTACTAATTTAACAACTGCAGTGATTCACTTAACAAATTTGGCAAGAAAAGTCATAAAATGGGGTGAAACTCATATTTCTCATTTAGCAACATAAATTCTGTGCTCAATTGTGATTGTAAGTCAAGGACTATTGTTTACAGAACCCGTTGCAGTAATCCATGAAGATGAATTGCCTTAATTAAGACCTGATTACTTTAAAATGCATTTTTTACTTTTATGATTTCCAATTTTAATATGTGATTCCCTGTATAGTGTAATGCTAATTCTCTGCAGTTTTTTTAAAAATGGGGGATTCCATATGTTTTTAATTACAAGGAGATTTAGATGAACATTTTAAATCTAGTAAACTTAAATCAGAATTATAATAAAACCAGGGAACGAAGTGGCAAAGATAGAGAAACTTGTTAGGTTTAAACTGCTAAACTCCAGCAGATCTTTGTTTAGGCCAGGGCTAAATCATTAGATACAGATTTTCCACTCCTAACATGCAGTCACTAATTATTACAATTGTCCAGCTAAGATGGGACTTTTGGAGCCATAGATTTTTTTGGAAAAACTAGCATCTTACCAAATATCTACAAAAACAATTACTTTATAACACAATGCCTTAGAAACAGAAAGTCAGTCTCCTCTATGACTTGGCAAAGATCAGTATCCGGAGAAAACGGTCAATCATTTTTGCCATGTTGAAAAGGAATATTAACACAAAGGAATTCTTGTGTGTAAATGAGTACATTGTGATACTGTTCTTAAGAAAGTATCATATAGCAATTAGTTAGATTTTCCTTGGAACTATAATAGCAAACAATGGTGAATCTTATTTATATAATTAAAATATATTTTGTATAAAACCATAACACACCCTTAATTCAATTTTTGTGTGTTCTGTTCAGTAGATAATTCCTATTCCCCCCACCATCCATATTGAGGATCTCTATTAATTGCTTGTACAGCTAGTCCTCAACATATGACCGTTCATTTACTGAGTGTTCAAAAGTACAATGGCGTTGAAAAAAGTTACTTGCACTGAAGACCGTCACAGCACCCCCCACAATCACATGATTGCAATTTGGGTGCTTGTCAACTGGCATGTATTTATAATGGTTGTAGCATTGTGAGTCACATGATTGCCATTTGTGACACTCCTGCATGGTTTCCAACAACCAAAGTCATCAGAGAAAGCCGGATTTGCTTACCGATTGCAGCAAAAAAGGTCATAAAATTGGGTGTAGTCATATGATGACTCATTTAACAACTGCATTGCTTAGTGATGGAAGATCTGGTCCTAATTTCGTCATAAATTGAGTACTATTTGTATTAGAGATGCCTTTCGGCATGCAGAAGGAAAGTGTTCTTTACTCATGAAAGAACTTTTTATCCCTTAAATGTTGGAGCGTTTCATAAGAGAAAAACAAATCAATCAAAAGTTAATCTCCTGGCATAAGAGCTTGTAAAAGCATGATATGTGTTGTTAGAATGTAGTTATTATCACTCAATATAATCTTACACAAAATTAGCAGAAATTAGTATTTACAATTCTACTAATTATCCTTTGATCCAATTTACTGATGATCTGTTTTATCTTTGCAATATGCTAACAAAATACCAAATTATCGACTAAAATAGCTTCTGGATTAACTCCATCCTTGACTTTTAGCAAAAGTAAAACCACCCTCCTGTTCTAGGAGCTTCCCAGGATTGGATATAAATTTTAAAGCCCCCAAGGACACCACTGAGAACTCCTTTCTGCTTATCTTTGCTGACCTTTATTGACACTATGAAGAAATTGTTTCTAAAGTTTGTGGGAGTGATGTCAGTTTTGCAGTTGAAGACAGCATTCTTACAGTTTCCATGTACTGTAACAAATACCGTTTTATTGTTGTCTATTCTTTATCTGTTCTTTTGAGGATACTAATAATATTGGGATTACATTGCGCTTGAAAGTTTTGATGGAGTGTGGAGAAAAGTTTTACTATTTTATGAACACCACCTCAGAATCAGAATAGAAATAAATATATAATATACATATTCTATCTCTGTCACTGCAACTTCATGCCTGTTAACTTTTTATATCTACTAGCTAAAAGCATGAAGTACAAAATAAGGTATATAATTTTAAAGGTAAATAGGTATATAAAAATATAATCAAATATCACATGAGACTATGGTAAAGAAGAATTCTTTTAATTCTTTGACAGAAGAATTCTTTGAAAGATTTCATGTTCTTTTGTGTCATCTTCACTGGTCATGGTAATGAATTGACCAACTGGATTATGCAAATCAGTTAGTGCAATCATTATATGTGAATTTATGCTTATTACTGTTTGTCCAGATTACATCTGATTGTTGATAGATCACAATCAGAACCTAAGCAGAGTCAGGCCTCCATTTAATGGGAGAGAGCCAGTAATAATAAATATGGTCATTTACATTTAAAATTATATGTGCACTGATAAGCAAAACATATTTTTCCTACTATAAAAAATTACACTAGACCTTGTTTGTACACCTGGAACTATCAAAATATGATTTTCTTTCTAAATTACAATTGACACAATTGAATGTTTGAGGCAAATGTCTCAAAAAGAGACACAGTTAGCTGTGCAACTTTTTTTCTCTGCATTTTTTAAAATAACTGTCTACACCTGATCATATTTATTTTATCTTAGAACTATCTCGGTTAGAGCTATTTGGTATTCCAATTAATCATAATTACTGATGCAATACCTGTTTAGTAGCTGGAGCTTCCCATGTGGGTGAGGCTGCATAGTTTTGCTTTTGGTGTACTTGCATTGGAAGAATTACATTCTGTTCCCAGACACACCTTTTGGGTTTTAATTGGTGCTTGTAAAAGGGCATTTTTGTTGTTTTTTTAAGATAAAAATATTGTTCTTTTGTTTTTCCTCACCTACCTATTTATAGTTTTTGCTACTTAGTGGAAAAAGTAAAAAAATAGTAGGAAATGAGAAAGAAAGAAAGAAAACAAATATGACATGTTTGTTTAAATGTTGTGAATAGTTCAGCCTTGTAGTTATTCTTTATTTTTCTTTTAAAAAATGTTCACTAGATGGCAGTAGGGGTACTGAAAGGCATCTTAAATATATGAACAGAAAATTGACTCATCTTCCAAAAAATATTGTAAGTAGATCTCCTAAAACACTGGACTGTTCTGAAGTGGGACTGGTTGTCTCCAGCCCTTTTTCTTAAATAATAGTTTTAAAAAGCACATAGAGGGCATATTTAGAGAAAGCCAATATACAGGTAGTCCTCGACTTACAACAGTTCATTTGGTGACAGTTCACAGTTAACGCTACTGAAAAAGGGATTTAACAACAATTTTTCACACTTATGATCTTTGCAGGTCATGTGATTTACATTCGGATGATTGACAACTAACTTACATTTATGATTGCAGTGTCCTGGAATTGTGTGATCTTCTGACAAACAAAGTCAATGGGGAAAGCAGATTCACTTAATAACCATGTTACTAATTTAAGAGCTGCAGTGATTCACTTAACAAATGAGGTGAGAAAAGTTGTAAAATGGAGCAAACTCACTTAACAAATTTCTCACTTAACAATATAAATTTTGGGCTCAATTGTGGTTGTAAGTTGAGGACTACCTGTATTTAAAAGTCTGATTTGGACCCCAAACTGATAAAACATTCTGTGTCTTTTCTGTTGGTAAAAAAAATGCTAGCTCCAACCCCTTTTCTCGCTTGCATTAAAATTAGATTAGATTGGGAATTAGATCAATTTAGAATTACTCTTTTTCATTGAGGTGAGATGGGAAGGAGATTCCCGCCTCTCTATTTATCTCATAGAAAATAGTTTGGAGAACTGCCACATTCCTACTTTTAAGGTTTTGTTTTCACATTTGTTCATTCTGGAATCAAGAAGCTCAGAATAGGCATATATTTCTTCCTTTAAGTTTTTCATGGGTTATTTTATAAACTGCCTTACATTTTTAATTTTTATAATGTTTGTTATTGTTCTTATTCAATTTGAATTCTGTTCGCCACCCGGAGTCACTCGTTGAGATGGGCAGACATACAAATTCAATGAATAGATGCTTGATCAAAACTGATAAGTACACGATGCTTCATTAAAAACTCCTATGTTGAGTGAACATAGTTCAGCAGTCTTTACAAAGTCCTACCAGAATATCTTCGAAGCGGATGCAATTTCTCCGGAAATCGGGAAAAGAAATGAGGAACTTTAATAAGAGTTATAGTTATAGTTATGAACTCTTCCAACTAGTTTAACATGGAGAAGGAGGAATGTGTGTTTATATTTAGGGTTCCATTTTAGTTCAGTAGTTTTTAACAGTTTATAATTTTGAATGTGGTTTTTTTGCATAGCTTGCAGTTTTATTGTCCTGGGACAGACAATTTCTCTGATCTTAACTTTGTTTTGAAGTATAGGTAGTCCTTGATTTAGGATCATTCATTTAACAACCATTTGAAGTTGCTGAGAAAAGGAATCATGAGAGCACCCAATTTTGCAATCTTTTTGCTGTGGTTGTTCAGTGAATTACCAGCAGGATTGTAATCAGGTGCTTGACAACTGGCTCACACTTATGAAAATTGCAGTGTCCTGTAGTCATGTGATTGCCATTTCTGACCTTCCCAGCCAGCTTTTGACAAGCAAAATCAATGGGGAAGCGAACAAGAGATAAGTCATGATCATGTATTATCTCACTTAATGACTGCTGGTAATTCGCTTAACAACCATAGCAAAAAAGTTGCAAAATTGGATGCTCTCCTGTGATGTCCTACGTAACGAGCACATTACTTAATGATGAATTTTCTGGTCCTATTGCGGTTGTAAATCAAGGACTATCTGTAGGCAGATGGTCTTATCTCCATAATTAGTTCCCTTTCTATCTACCTCAATCTCAGGTAGAGATTGTATATGAGGTCTTAGAAGTATAGTGCACTTTTGGATGTTGAATTAAGTCCTTATCCTGATTGCAAAACCTTCAGGCAACTGAGTTATAGTTTGGTTTTTCTTTATTGCAGACTGGAGACAGTGACAAGAGAAGTGAGACTTTTTACATACAGTAAATCATGGCCTGAAAAGATATGTCCTAAAAAATAGGTGTTGACATTTCTTCCATCACTCAAAGGTGTTGCTTAAAAGCTTTAGCTTTATTTAAACACGCAAAAAAGCTTTAATTTGAACCAACATTCCTGATGAATCATTAGTTCTCATAATCAGCAGTGTGGACATAATGAGGCTGCTTTCATCATTATGACAAAAACAGCATCATTGCCTTTTCGAAATACATTATGTCACATAATGCTCATAGAAAATGGGAGGGACTTATATTGCAATACTGCTTTTGTCAGTCTGATTTCCCTTGTCCCCTCTTCTCAGATACTGCTGCTGATAGTTGCCCATCAGTCAATAATTTAAAAAAGAGAAGACATAATTAATAGCTTTGGCAGTAGTAAATGTTAAAGTCCTTAAACATCTAATTCTTAACTGTGGAAGATTGACTGTTACCCAAATCCCTTCTTAATCTTTTTTTAAAGTTGACCTTTCAAAATTAGCATAGAGGAAAAATAAGCTCCTGACATTTTTGCCATTTGGCTTTACAGGTGCAACCTGATTTTTTCCTGCATGCTACTGCATGTTCACCTGAAAAAATTGAGACTGCCAAGAAGGCCTCTTTCAAAATAGCTTGTCATTCAACCAAGATTTAAAAAACACATTCCAAACTAAAGAAACTTAAAAGATAACTTTTTAAAATTTGTATGTAATTAGTTACAGTATTATGGAGCTTTCCAAAAGGGGAAGTGGACTATTAAGAAATAAGCTTGTATAAGGCAAATCTTTTAAAATAAAATGGCTTGGATTAGAAATAATTTTACCATTTTAATGCATGTGTTTGTGTATATTTGAACAAAAAGAGGAGCATGATTCCATTGCTTATGATAATGCCTTCACTTCTGCTTACTTCCCTTGTTCAGATCTGTTGTATTCAGTGGAATAGAATTAATTTGAAATGACTCCAAACATAGAAGCTACATGCATAAATAGTTAGATTGGAGCTGTTGCAGTAATTTTTTACCTATAATCAGAATTTGGATCTCAATTAAAGCCATCACTAAGGTCAAATATATATCTTACCTTTGGAAAATAAAAAGAACCTGGAACAGAACAATCTACAAACAAGTTGTAGATCTTTAGGCTTCATATTCTTGCAATTCCGATACTGCTCATCTCAGTGACTCTAAGATTGGTTCTTAGATAAGAAGATGCTATCAATTTCTTTACTGACTTAAAAAGAATCCCTTTCCCCATCTGTTTCTCTCTGTCTCTCTGTCTCTCTGTCTCTCTCTCCCCCCCTCTTTCTCCCTATCTCTCTCTATAATTTTATTAGCATTTACAAATACAAAGATAATAGGCTACCACAAGCTAAAAAATATATAAAAAGAAAAAGAGAAATTCAAAGAGATAGAAAGAAGAAAATATAAGGAAAAAAGACACCCATTTTATCCATCTTGTTGGAATAAAAGATTAATTGGGAATAAAAAGGAATGCATAGGAATGATGGGAAGTAAAATTGCTTTTTTGAAAACAGCAGGTGACACCATCTCTGGTTTCCCATTGGCTGACCTCAACATTGCATGGATTTGTCTACATAAATCACCCACAGTTAAGCTGATTTTAAAAGCAATTCTAGAACTTCACTCACTGCAAATCAATTAACATTCTGGAATTTATTTGGTGAAGAGTCTTATTCT
Source organism: Pantherophis guttatus (assembly GCF_059756535.1). Classification (NCBI taxonomy): domain Eukaryota; kingdom Metazoa; phylum Chordata; class Lepidosauria; order Squamata; family Colubridae; genus Pantherophis; species Pantherophis guttatus. Next base: position 70,411,279 of record NC_142064.1, read on the forward strand.
TTAGCTTGATATTGTAGCCAAATGCATTTAGACATATTTGGTACAGCGCAGAAGAAAGTATGACTGCCATATTTGGAAATACAGTACTTCAAATAACAAGATATGGGGGGATGAGGAGACTTAACTCTATAAACAGCTGAATTTTATGGGGGTCCTCAGTTGCTGAAAAAGAAAAATAATTTCCTCAGCCTACTACTTATCAACTGGCAGGTGTTGGGTGTTAGCATTTTCAGTGTTAAGCCAGAGGAAACTGGAATGTTCCTACATCCGGAATTTGATTGGTATTAAAAGTAGTTTCTGAAAGAGATTCCTGTTGCATTAGTATTTGACATTAACATTTTCATGTTTCCCTGCTGCTTTGGGGGAGAATTTTATTTGTATTTCTTTATACAAAACGAGTTACATGGGTATTTTGGTGTTAGATACAATTTCATTTCAGGAGAATACTTTTGATGCCTACTGAGCTGTTAATTTCTTCCAGGTTATTTGCAATGGTTAGTACACTGCAAAAGAAATATGAGTATGTGCACATAGTTTATCACTCAATCAGAAGCAGGGTCAGAGAAAGGGATGTCTATGTTGAACAATACACAGCTGCCTTTTGCAATTGACTGATGGTGATTTTATCAATGCCGTTGCTGTTCAAGTGATGCTCCAAATGTCTTGCGATTGCATGCAAAGTGTTTATTACTGTTGGTGCTATCTTTGCTTTCTTCTGCCATGTTCATTCTACATCTATTTGCAGGTTTTTGTATTTTGTAATTTTCTCCAGTTACTATTGTTCATTGCACAGCCAGCCAGGTGTTTAGGTTGAATTTGGCATTGTTCGCCACCTATTGAGTCAGATGTTTATTATTTATTTGAATGTATTGCTGCCCAACTGGGCAAGTGTTTACCATGATCCCATGAGCAATAAAAATGTGGTGAACCCCACTCTAATAGCACCCTCTACCCAGTTTTTCAGTTTTGACTGGGAAGTTTTAAAAGAGGTTTATTATCACATTTTCTTCAATAAAAAAGTCTTTTAAAAAGCTTTCTAATTCAACCCAGGCAGGATAGAGATTGAGCAAATGGACTGTTAAGGCAGATCTTAAAAGTAGCTTCATGAGTACTCCATTAGTAAAATCTCTTGAAATTCAGTTGATGGTCATGTTTATAATATTTCAGTGTCTTTGAAATTTAAAATGATACAGAATGTCATGTTATGCTTGCATAATTTTCTGAGAGAAATGTTTAAGGAAAATTAAAAGAGATATCAGTTAGATTTTTCTCTTTAAAAAAATAAGATCTTTACTACTCTCAGAAGAATAACAAAGGTTGGCCTGGTTACAAATGATTTAATGATAATCTAATCTAGACAGGGGAAAAAAACAAATCCTGTATAAAGGCAAGGAAACCCATATTCTATCCTGCAAATGTGTCTATGAAGTCAACAGGAACTGAGCTTGACTTGAAGGAGAGTTTAAATTTTAAACACTTTCAATATTTTTAAAACATTATTCTACTCTGAAAAGTCATGGAGTTTTGCATTAAATTGTGTTACTTATGATGTAGGTTGTCAGCAAATTTAATGTTATCTTTTTTTTTATCCTACACCAACAAATCTTCATTGTAATTCTAGAATGGGCTTTCAGTGGGTTGAAGTATGTGAACCATCCTCCAATTGCACCAATTCCTTGAAAGCCTCCCAGGGACAGATCAGATGAACCTCTAAAGATTTTGTTTAGATCTAAACCAGTGTTTCTCAACCTTGGAAGCTTGAAGATGGGTGGACTTCAACTCCCAGAATCCCCCAGCCAGCAACGCTGGCTGGGGGATTCTGGGAGTTGAAGTCCACCCATCATCAAGCTTCCAAGGTTGAGAAACACTGATCTAAACGATTGCTGTCATAGTAGTCTGGTTTGTAAGTCAAATGAACAGCAGAAGCCTGAGAGAATTTTTTCCCCCTTTTCTTTGAAACTGTTGTTCTTGAAAATCTTTTCCTGAAAGGTGAGGATCTTCTGGAAATAGGCAGAATAATATTTGGTGGGCTCAGAAAGAGAGTGAATTGTTGAAAAGTGACAAAAGCTTGTATCTGTTATTCTACCAGTCAGTTTAAATGATGCAGACTCCTTTTTGGAAGACTCCAAAGGCCCCAGGGGAGTCTTCTCTTAAATAAATTAACATAATTTCTGTAATAATTTGTCAATTTAGTTCATGCCTTTAATAATTTCCCCCCTGCAAGTTGGGCCTCTCACAATTGCAGTGTGAGAGAAATGTTAAATAAACAAAATGAGATTAAAAACCTATTCTGAATAGGAAATGAAAATACCTGTTCATCAGCTTGCTTTGTCCCTCTTGTCCAAATACACCAACTTCCTGGGATTGGTGTTCCATTGTTAGGTAGAGTCTTGAACTCTTTCAACTTTTGCTGGGTTAGAAGTACCTTAGGTGTGGTGACATCTGAAACCATATCCTCCTTTGGGTGGGTACTGTATTTTTGGATTTCTAGAACTGGTTTAGACTTCATCTTCAGCAAGTCATTTGACGTGTCTCTACATCTCTGGCATCCATTTAGGAACTTTGTTTTCTGTATAGCAAAGCCAGAATGTGGTTGCCAAGGTGCCTTATAGGATGCAAAAAGACTGGATACAAGTTCACAGAACTTTTTGGCTGATAACATCGTGTTCAATAGAGTATGAAAAGACATTCAAAGATTTAAAGCTAACTATCATATCCACACATACAATATATTAAGAATAAAATGAAAAAGGCCATAAGTCTACTTTCAAGCCTGCCTCTGATAGACTTCTCTGTGCCCATGTTAAATGTTCTTGGCTCATTAATCTCCATGTCCCACCTGATTTCATCTTGATTCATGTATGGATTTTAAATATAGATAGGTTTAAATGTTATAGACTGCCAAGAGTAATTTTTAATCCAGTAGAATATATACACAATAAACAAATGTTATTTTTCAGATATAATGTTCTAAAGTATAATGTAATGTGATACACTCCAGGAATATAACATGGATTTAGGAAAAAGTTAATATCTTTCCAAGCCTAAGTTTACCAGATCTAGCAACACAAATTCAGTTACTACTAGAAGGCAGTAGAAATATATAAGATTCTCTTTGGTGCTATGTAGTGGTTGCCCAAATTTTTGCAGGCCAGATCAGGTAGCCCTAGCCAACCAACCCTGAAGTTTATAGCAATAATTTCTTAAAGAACTTTAGTGCAACTAACTCTAAGAAATATGACTGGAGAGATGATGGATGTTCTTACTGGTAGCTTAACAGAGTGATTCAGTTGCCATCTGCTTTCTGCCAATTGCACACTGCTTATCACAACCCTATTTATTTAAGTTGTCAAGGCAAACCAATTATGGAATAACAAGGCAACTGTTAAATCATCACGGAGCAATCAGTTAACTTTATTCTTCCATTCACTTTCATGAAAGTTCATGTAAGAATTCTACACTGGCCCAATTGTCTAATGAAAATAAAGTATATGAAAAAAAGGCTTTAAAAGCAGAACATGAATTCAGAGAATAGTGGATAGTTTAATCTAATACTATAGTTTTTAGTTTACTGTTTCTTGATTGATTAAATGTTTAGGTGGCACCAAGTTGATTTTAGTGACCACATAGACTCTGGGATGACCTGTTCCTAGCTAAATAAAATTTAGACATTCAAGACTCCTGTATTCATTGATACTTATGTGTTAGTTTGTTATAGGTAGTTCTCGACTTACAACCATAATTGAACCCAAAATTTCGGTTGCTAAATGAGACAGTTAAGTTAAGTGAATTTTGCTCCATTTTACGATCTTTCTTGCCACCATTGTTAAGTGAATCACTGCAGTTGTTAATTTAGTAGTATGGTTGATAAGTGTATTTGGCTTCCCCATTGATCTTGCTTGTCAGTAGGCCACAAAAGATGATTTGCATGACCCTGGGACACTGCAACTGTCATAAATATGAGTCAGTTTCCAAACATCTGAATTTTGATCACATGACCATGGGGATATTGCAATGGTCATACCTGTGAAAAATGGTTGTAAGTCACTTTTTCAGTGCTGCTTTAACTTTGAACAGTTATTAAATGAACTGTTGTAAGTCGAGGATTACCTGCATAGATGGGCAAAATAGAAAAATAAAAATAAAGTGCTTTTTACTATATGTTATGCAATTTAGTTGGCGAAGCCCTGACAGCTGTTCAGGGAGGAATCACTAGGGCCGCGATGGCGAACCTATGGCACGCATGCCACAGGTGGCACACGGAGACATATTAGTGGGCACACCAGCTCAGCTCTGGGGCGCATGCGCACGCCAGCCAGCTGATTTTTGGGCCTTCTGGGCCCACCAGAAGTAGGGAAACAGTCTGTTTCCTGCCTCTGGAGGGCCTGGGGGGGTGGGGAAGGCCCGTTTTTCTTTCTTACCTGGCTCCAGATCCTTTCTATGCATCTGGGAAGGGCGAAAACAGCCTTTCCCACCCCCTGGAGACCCTACGGAGGCTGAAAGGGCCCATTTCCCGACTCCCGGTGGGACAGGAAGTGACATTTTTTCCTGTCCCCACTCCTAGAGAGGTTCTGGAAGCTGGGGACAGCAAAAAATGTCACTTCCTGCCCCACCGAGAGTTGGGGAATGGGCCCTTTCAGCCTCCATAGGGCCTCCAAGGGAGTGGGAAAGGCTGTTTTTGCCCTTCCCAGATGCATAGAGAGGATCTGGAACCAGGTAAGAAAGAAAAACGGGCCTACCAGGCCATCATGTGCCAGGAGCGGGGGTGGGTGGGGTTGCGTGCGCATGCGCACGTGCGCGTGTGACCCTCCCCTGCCCCCCTCTCCTGGCACGCGATGGCAAAAAGGTTCGCCATCACTGCACTAGGGCCTCAGCAATTATTTTGGAAATGTGATAATTGGCATGGATGTGGTTAATCCTCTTCTTTCTGCCTATATCAGTGATGGCTAACCTTTTTGTCATCACGTGCCAGGAAGGGGGGGGTCACACAAGCGCAGCCCACATCCATAATTCTATGTGCCCTGCGCATGCATGTGCAAACCCCCCCCCCCACTCCTTGCACATGATGGCCTGGTAGGCCCGTTTTTCTCTCTCACCTGGCTCCAGAGCCTCTCTAGGAGTCTGGGGAGGGTGAAAACGTCCTTTCCCACCCTCCCGGAGGTCCTCCAGAGGCCGAAAACGGTCTGTTTGTCAACTTCCGGTGGGACCAGAAGTTGGCAAACAAGCCATTTTCGGTCTCCGGGGGGGGAGGCCGTTTTCACCCTCCCCAGACTCCTAGAGAGGTCCTGGAGGCTGGGGACAGCAAAAAATGGGCCTTCCCCAACACCCCCCGAGGCCCTCCAGAGGTAGGAAACAGCCTGTTTCCCTACTTCTGGTGGGCCCAGAAGGCCTGAAAATCAGCACCAGAGCTGAGCTCACATGCCTACTGATACGGCTGCGTGTGCCACCTGAGGCATGTGTGCCATAGGTTCGCCATCACGGGCCTATATTTTAAAACAGATGCCAGCTGGAATTTGACTAAAGAAGGTGCATGGAATGAAATAGTTCAGGGATGTCCAACCTTGGCAACTTTCAGACTTGTGGACTTCAACTGGCTGAGGGATTCTGGGAGTTGAAATCCACAAGTCTTAAATTTGCCAAGGTTGGGCATCCCTGGAGTAATTTTTCTTGTCATCCTATAGGAGATTTTAAAATTTCAGGCTAGGTAGCTTAAGCTGTGGGACAAAGGTCAAATTTGTGGAAGGCAATCACCAGAGCAAAGAGGGATGGGGTGGCGCTAGTCAGATTTCCAAAGTGAAGCTGGGTGTAATGTTGATGACATGATAAAGAAACATTTCCTGGCTTCCGTTTTCTGTATCTCATGAAAATACAGTAACCAGTAGCTTCTCCCAAAATGATAGCATTGAGTAATACCTAGAGAAGATGGTTGGAAAATAGCTTGGTGCCAGTGCTCTATAAAGATCTGGAACCACTGATTATACATTCATGTATAAAAAGGTGAGATTTGATTTCTATGTGTTTGCCATAGCAAACTAGGGCCTCAGCAATTGAAAGAGAGGAAGATTTTACCCATTGGCTTTATCTCCCCTACAGCGATCCCAAGTTCAGCTAAAAATAATGAGATTTATGTGTATCCAGTTCTGCAAGTTCTCTACAGTATGTGTCCTTGGGGACTTGTTTCTGCAGCAAGTGTGTGTTTGTCAGCAGAATTGTAGATGATGGGAAAGAAAAAAATCTATTTGATGAGATCTATCTTTTCCTCTGTTTGAACAGTTCTGAGAAGATGGTGGAAGGACAGGCTATGCAGAACTGCTGACCTTACACACACTTTATTCTAGCTGGCAACTGATATTCAGGAATGAAGCCAATAAATGCTAGAGCTAGCTTGATAAACAATTTCTCAGGGAGGGGCCTTTGGCTGTTAGAAGGTTGGTATTTTTGAGGTACAATATTGGCAGATAATGTGGAAATAATTGCCATGGAGTTGCAATGTACTAAAAGCTTGAGTTCTGTCCTCTGCTGGTAATGGTGCAGCATAGATCCATTTTTCCTTATACAATTTTAAGGGAACATGATACATGATCACGTCTCTGAATTGTGAGTAAGCGTTTGAACTGCTGGTGACTATTTGCCACTCAGCTTTAACTCAGAACTAGGAAAGTGCTGTCTTTTTGATACAATATTTTGACTGACAAAGGAGAATCCAAGCCATAGAGGTGAGAAATTGGATAGCTATAACGTAGATGCTGTTTTTCAATAAAAAATAAATAAATATAATATAATTAAATATCCTGTTCTTGAAAATAAAAACTGGATTAAAATTATGGAATTGTGGAATAATGTAAAATAAAAAAATTAATTCAGAGACAGCTGAAAGTGACCACACATGATTGGAGTCATATTGATAAATAAACCTTAGAAATGCCTGTGTAGGAGATGTTATTTAGTATAAACAACTTTTCTATTCATTGTGTAGCTGCAATTACTAGAAGCCTCAATTCTAGCAACATTGTAATTGTATATTTGATTATTTATTTAGATTCACTTTTTATGCAGACTTTTCTAGGGAATAATGAATTTATGCTAACTACTACACAATTAAAATTAAGAGTTGGTAAACAAACACTATCAATTTATATGCAACATATACATGCATATTAAAACTGATCATATTTGAATATTTCAGAAAGATCCTCAAATGATCTAACTTTGAATGGTAAATATAGTTTAGAAATTTTTGCAATGAGTACCATTTGTATATTTCTGTCTTCTTGTCCATTTGAACAACGTTTCTATTGTGTGCTCCAAATAGTCCTAAAATTTCTTTAACAAACCTTATAAATCCATTGCATTTTCAAAAATGTAAAGAAGAATGACAGGTTGTATAAATAAGCAGCTGCAGAATTTTGTAGGACTGTTATTTTTAACATTGTGCTGATGCTATAGGCATAAACTACAGTTTTAGAGTTTGCTGAGGTGCCAGTTTCCTATTTTGATTATGGAATGGTAGGGCATTGTGCTAGATGGATTAGACCAGGGATGTCAAACTTGATTTCATTGAAGGCCGCATCAGGATTGTGTTTGACCTCGGGGGGTTGGGGGTGGGGGGTGGGGTGGTCGTGGTCAGGGTGGGCATGGCCAGCTCAATGTAACTCATGTCAGGGGCACCTATGGTGGTCCAAGTGCTCTGCCAGCAAAAATGGGCTCCCAAGCTCTGTTTTCGATTGTGACAGCCTCCTGCAACCCTCTGCCAGTGAAAAGGAGCTCGCGAGGGCCGCCTGCAGTCCTCCCGAGCTCTGTTTTCACTGGCAGAGGCACCGTGGACCGATCCTTTGCTGTTTCCAGGGCGGCCCTGCAGGCCAGATCTAAGCACTCCACGGGCCAGATCCAGCCCATGGGCCTTGAGTTTGACACCCTGGATTAGACTTTGCTTTCAGATAAATTGCATGCTAGGTGTAAAAATAGTAGGCTTTGAACTTGACAAAAGTAAAAATTGTAGTTTGTTTAAATGATGCTCTTTTGAGAAGCTACAACTTCAGTTTTTGCATTTCATTGCTTTCTAAGTAATTTTTTAGAATGACTGAAGCATGGAGTGAGGGATAGCTTTAATTTTAATAGCACTGGTGTTTTTCAGTACAATTTTTTGCATAAGGGGAATGAATTCTGAAGCTCCTATGACAATAGCAAATGCGTTTGGTATAGTGGTTAAGGTGTTGGTCTAGAAACCAGGAGACTGGGAGTTCTAGTCCTTAGGGATGAAAGCCAGCTGGGTGATTTTGAGCTACTTACTCCCTCTCAGCCCAACATACTTCATAGAGTTGCTGTTGTAGAGAAAATAGGAGGAGGAAGGAATATTATGTATATTTGCTGCCTTGAGTTACAAAGGCAAGATAAAAATAAAATTGGTAGGTAAGTTGTTAGGTGGCTTGCTTTAGTTATCATATAATAACTTTCAAATATACATAGAAAAATCTGAATACTTTCTCAGCATTCAGTAATTATATTTTGATTAATTAATTACTGTATTTCTCTTACTGTAGCAATACCCCTACCACCTATCCCACCTCACACTTGTTCCATTGTGATGGCAGCAGGTAAGGAACCTGGTAAAAACTGATCAAATCTAAATAATATTAACATTTCAAGGATTAGTTACCTTCAGTGTATAGTGCCGAACAAGGAAACGTTTTAAATTAGTGACCATGGTCTAGAGAACAGATTTCCTGACATTTTGTTTGCAATTGTGGATAGCATTTTCATAGGGAAAGTGGTCTGCTATGTAGACCACAAGCAACTGAGCAGACAACAGCACATCAAATAGTTACAGTACATACACCTGCATAAAGAGCCTATTGAAATCCACAAACATCCTAACAGCTTCAATAAAGAAAAAAGAAAAACTGAAAATGAATGAAGTCAGGTTACCAGCTTGTACTATACCAAGATCCTGTCCCAAAGAAGGATCAATCAAGAATCCGTTTTCCAAAGAAGCAAAACCAGAAACTTGCCTGGGACCAATCAGGTCTCAGCTGCTCAGACTAACCAATCAGAATCCAGCACAAAACAAGAAACAATCTGAAATTAGCATTCAAAAATGGACAAACAGAAACTGGCACGAACAGCTAATCAATCCTAAAACAAAATAATCAAAACAACCAGTCAGCATCGGACACAAAGAACCAATCAGAAACCAGCTCAGCCAAAGGCCAATCAGAAGTCAGGACACCTGGCTATCAAAAGGCCTGTGGTCTACTGTATATAGCAAACCACTTTGTCTCTGAAGATGTTAGCCACAGTTGTCAGTAAAACATCAGGAAATCTGTTCTCTAGACCATGTTCACTCAGTCCTAAAGCCCAACACTACCCAACAGATACCGGCCATCCCAAGGTCATGTGACCATCTTTTGTGAACTTCTGATAAGCAAAGTCAATGGGGAAACCAGAATTACTTAACAACCATGTTTCTAACTTAACAACTGTAGTGATTCACTTAACAATTGTGGCAAGTAAGGTCATAAAATGGGCAAAACTCACTTAACTTGCTTAGCAGTGGAAATGTTGGGCTTAATTGTACTAATAAGTTGAGGACTACGAGATGAAGCTTGATAAACAGGAAGAATCAATTTACCTGAGAATAAAAACATATCTTCTTTTAATGACTTGATTAAAAATAAATTTATTTAAATGTTTTTATCTTTAATAAATGTAGAAAGTAGCAGTGTATTCTGATTTGCCAAGTTTGCTGCCAGTGTATGTTCCCATTAGTATCTTCTGATTTTATCTTGTCCAGTGTTGTCATAAATCTGACCTTTAGAACTGAAGTTTGGTGAGGCATGAGTATCTATTATAGTTTGGAATGTACACAAATATATGGAACATGCCTGAAATAGTATATTTGCTAATATCAGCATAGAACTTGAGCCTTGGTTTCAAATAGTTTTCATGAATGTAATTTGCTACAGCTTAAACTATGCCTTTTACCCATGTAGGGACTGACAGTGATTTGACTATATTTTATTGTCATGTTCAGGAACCAATTTTGCTTTTGATACGTAAAAAAATGGTGCCAGCTAGCAACCTAAGTAACATGTACAATATAATGGGGTTCTTGGTTTTCTCTACGTTTGGCTGTTTTCTTGTAGACCTAACCCCATGGTGCAACCCTGAGCTACAAATATTCTCTTGTACTGGTGTGTTCAGTATCAAACATCAAAATCAGTTCTAAAGACGTGCAAAGTTTGTGAATGTTTTTCAACTTTAAATCAGCCTCTTCAAAAGGTTGCCTTAATATGGATAATTTGGATAATTTTTCCCATGGGAAGAATCAACAGAACCTCCACCGTTTAGGCAAGAAAATGTAATTTGCTTGATTTCACAAAGTCTTAATTTACTTCAAAAACCTGGGTAAAATTTATCCAAGCCTGTCAGGTGACAAATCTTATTTAGCATTGTTTCATTTCTCCCATCTCCTCAATTCAGTCTCAGTGTTAGCGACTGATACAGAAAAAGAATCTTATTTGATTTTCCACAGCTATTTCTTTCATTTACAACTAGAAGCCTTCCTCATTCAGGATTTTTGACCTTCTTTGTTTTCTTAGATATCCCTCCAAGCCTAGGCAAGAAATAAAATTAACAGTGCCTCTGGCACTTTAGCAGCCATTCCGCTCCTTGGCATTCTGTCCACCATCCTGATTTTCCCAGAGTTCCTTTAAATTCTCCTGGCCACCTGGCTTGCGAAGCTTCAGCAGCAGCTTATTGCTAGCATCAGATTTGTCATCAAGCAACTGGGTATCCTCAACTCCTATTGCTCCATTTAATTCATGCAACCTTCAGATAGGAGATTTGGGAAGTGAGTGAAAATACCATTGCGCACATATCACATTGAATTTCTATGTTTTCACAGACACAGCAAATGTTGATTTCCAAATGTGGTAGAAATGTAGTTTCTTAAAACAGTATTTTCATATTTTGTATATATAACTTTATCTTCCTTGTATAGAAAATTCAAACCTGAGATAGGGGAATAATAAAAATGTTAATCAATTGATGATGTACTTTCAGGTACTTGTTTACTACCATTCATTGCAATTAATAATTTTAGGCATCTCATTTTGAAGTGCTCAGGGCAGCTTTTTAAATAAAGCACTCAAGATATTATTTTTAGAATATAATTGTTTATATATAATACTTTGTAATTACATGTTGCCTAGAAGTGATAATTACCTATTGTTTATTTTAAGAGTCTTTTGAAGAATTGGGTTTCCTGTAAAAAGATGTTCTTTGGAAAACAATGCAATTCAAGTATGGATATCTATACTGTGCTTAGATGTAAGTGCATTCCGCATTAAAATATGAAATATTGATTATCTCCAATTATCCAGTTATATAGGGTTAAAACAGAAGCTGATTCAAAAGAGTATTTGATCAATTTGGCAAGTTTTTGTTAGTCATTGATCAAATAGATATTATTAATTGATTTTCTTTTTTCCTGATTAAATTAATTCCTATTAATTTACTTTTATTTTTATTCAATTTGCAAGTCTTCATATCAACAAGTGACTGGGCTGCTAACGAAATTAAAAATAATATGAAAACAATTACAATAATAAAAATTATAATACATAGGAGCCAATAATAAATGTTAATACATATGTAACATGAATATACAAGAGGATGCTTAACATGGATGATAGTATAGGAATAAATTAAATCAAATCAAATGAAAATACATTGGGGCGACAGCTAGCCTCCATGTACTTTAGACTACAACTCTCATAGCTCCTTGGCATTAATTACTCTGGCTGGAACCTAGGAAACTTCCCATCTGTGCCCCCCCCCCTTTTTTTTTGCATACTATATGAATATACCAAGCATGTAGCTTTCAGGTAAGGATCTAACAATTTTGTTATTTATATCCTCTACATTTGTTCCCCATAGAATGAGTATGCGTAGGAGAGGGAGCAAAGCCAGCAGTTGATCATTACTAAATCTGACCACCTCATCATACTTCAGCTATGCAGTTGCTGTCTGGATTGCAAGTTGATCTTGGAGATAGGACGAAGAATGTCATAGCTGTTAACTTTATTTTTACTGCAAACAAGGCTTAAAGCATAGAGTTCTTGTTCTACAACATCTGCATTTTGTAAAGTAAATCTGATAAAGAATTAAGCCACTCCCAGTTAGATGGTTCTTAGGACTACCAGTTCAACCTCTTTGGGTGTAAGTTACAGATGAAATTACAAATAACAACACCTTTCAGTTTATAGCTTCTGGTATCACACCACAATAATAGGTGTGCTTTATCTGTGGAGGATGAGGATGCACAAGTTCCAGTTCCCTTGAGCAGGTATTTGATGCTCAGCACTTTTTAAATAGCACCCACTATAATGATCCTTGTTTTAGTGGATGCTATTTATCACCCTGTTTATTCTTAATTGCTCTTTCAGAGCCAAAAGTCTTTTCAGATAAAATGTTTTGTTAGTAAAAGTGACATCATGCTGTAACACTATAATGCTATAGAAATTCAGTTTTCCCTAAAAGATGTTTTAATACTGGGATACACAAACACTAATTAAAACCAATGTTTCATAAGGTAATGATAAATGATTACCATTAATAATGACAAGATTTAAAATGTTCAAGAAGCATTTTCATGTCAAAGTGTAAAGAATAATTATCTTTTTTTCTTTAAGTACAGCTGACAAAACATTTTAGCAATGATTTGAAAATGGAGCTAGGCATTCATCCTCAACTAATGTTTTACAGATACACACACACACACACACACACACACACACACACTTGTCATAATTCCCAAATGAAATTATGGAAAGGGAAACCCAATGCCCATGAAATCTTAACAATTTGCAGAAAGTCTGAATTAAAAGCTATAGAAAAAAAAGACATCCAAATTGTCAAAAGATTTTGTGAGTGTACAGGATTTGATGTAAGACACAAGGCAAAACATCTCTTGTGCATTTTTTTCTCTGTTATTAAGATATCAAACACTATTTACTTTCAGTAATTGTCACTTTCCTTAGCAAGTTATATGTAGAATGTACCACTAGATTCCATTCTTTGCTTGGCTGATAACCTGCCACAATTTGATTTTTAGAATGACTTGAAGAAGTCCTACTGGGACATACATTATTTATTTATTTATTTATTTGTATTTTGCCTTTGTACAAATAAGTCAAGGCGGTGAACATATCTGACATACCTTCCTCTTCCTATTTTCCCACAACAACCCTGTGAGATGGGTGGATGGAGAAAGAATGACTAGCCCAAAGTCTCCCAGATGGTTTTCATGTCTAAAGTGGAACTAGAACTCACGGTATCCCGTTTTCTAGTCTGGAAAGCATTTTTTTTTCCAGCCTGGCAGCAGCTTTTTTAGCTGGTGGAATGTGATCGTTTCTCTCTTCTGCCTTTCCCATAGTTCTCTGTGCGGAGAGTTTTGAACACAGTGGTCCCTAATTGTTCAGTGGAACTTCAGATCCCACATTCATAAACACTTCAAGAGTTTTATCTAGGCTGTCATCTAGTTGTTGCCATGTAGTGGGACCTAGGAAGCATGTGTCTTCTGTGGCTGCCCCACCCCTACGGAACACCCTTCTTTTTGAGATCCAGGAGTCTGAAATGCCTTGAAGAGCTTGATTTTCCACCAAGTGTTGGGATAGGGTTAAGTTGGAGTGTTGTGAGTTGCATCAAGGGAATGTGGGTGTGGTGCCATATATTATTTTACTTGGGGGGGGTATTTTTCATTTTCTAGATGTTGTTGTGTTTATATTGAGTTTGTGAGCTACCCAGAGTTCTACTTTTGAAATGAATAGCATATAAGTATTTTAAATAAATAAATACATTCTTCATTAGTGCACATTGTCCCATCTGTCTTAGAAACACAAGGCAACACTGCCCTGAACTAAAACCAACCACAAGGAATCTTCAGTAACAAACATTGCCTAAGTCTATCTTAGATTGCTAGCCTATATATCTCCTTCCAGTTCTTCAGGTTTCCTTCCCAGGAAGACTTTTGATTTTAAGCCTCCACCTTATTTTGTGAGCTGAGCAATCATCCCTCACTTTCTTCTGTGGGAAACATCTTACAAGAAATTAAGAAATCTCTCATGCTTGAGGCTCTGCCTATCAGTTAAACTTTCTTTGAGTTCTTGAGTAGGCATAGATCCTTCAGGCTCAAATATTATAGGAAATGGGGGTGAGCATGGTTTGTGGGTGCCACCTTCAATGTCTGCATTCTTCATCCTCCTTTTAAAAGAGAGAAAAGTGGCAGAAAAAATACGGTATCGATATCACTAAAGATAGCGGATTCTTTTATTTTTGTAAAATTAGTCAAGACTGTTTAATAAAATGATAACAATGAAATGTTTTCAAAATAGAGTCTATAGATTTTTTTTTTATTCTGGTGTTTTTACAGTTGACTGTACAACATTATTTTCGTGAAATGATCTTAGGAGTTCATTACCTGACCGATTGTTTTAGATGATTTATCCTTTATATTTTTTGAATGTAAGACTATATATCAAACTAGGACAAGACCTGAATTCCAGAGTTGGTTCAAGATAAACAGGCCAGCATGTAAATATGGATATGGCTATAAACAAACTTGTCCTGTCCTAAATTGCAAAGTTATCACGTAAATTTGAGCTCCTAATGGCAACAATGAAGCAGATAGACAAAAATAGGAAGAAAAGGTTTCCACTCGTGAAAACTATTGTGATAAGAGTGGGATTGAATTCAGCAATTAACAGATCTGTCCTCAACTCTGAGTGACCGCCATTGATCACTCTAATAACTTCCTAGTCAGGTCATAATATGTTGCCCAGCATTCTGGAAATGGTATTTAGAAACTGGAAAAGAGATCCTTATTTTACCATTTTGTTACAAAATTGGTTACCATTTTTCTAACCTTTAGATAAGAAAAGAAATGTGACTTCTTTTCATCTTTGACAAATATCCCTTCGGATGTAGAAGGACCATCCTTTTTCTTGCTACCACCCTTCCTTTTCCATGACGTTCCCTCAATCTATGAGTCTCAAATGACATTGATGTTTCTTATAACCATCCTGCTGCCAATTTCATCACATTCTTACTCAAGAATGTAGCATACTTAAGAATGTACTCAAAAGAATAGGTACTTGGAAAAACGTTTCTAAAAGGAGAAGGACTTGAAAATTCCTGTCCCCCATTTTATGATGTCTGTCTTTCTGTCAGATTTAAAGACCGCCCATCTCACTCATAGACCAACTCTGAGTGGTGTACAATAAAATAAAGTATGTGTTTTCATACTTATTAATTAAATAGCCAACAAATTCCTTCTTATTTTATTGGGTTTTTAAAATTAACATATAACCATAATATGTGCTTTTTCCTCTGGTAGATAATAGAAACTCAGAACTCTCCTTCCTTGAACTGCATGTCAGAATGAGAAACTATTATTAGCCTGATTTGACTTTCGGTAGGTCTGATTATTTCCGATTTCTGAATGTGTCCCTTCAAACATCTGTATAACCCTCCTTAAGTGTCTTCAGCATTTTATAAGGCTGGGTATGTTGCTTTTGTAGATTAAACAGAAATAATATCTAATGTTTTTGCTTCCCTTACAATTTAATAGCTATATTTTGCTTGTAAATTGCTATTCAAATATTCAGTTTCCCTATTAGAAGGAATAATCTCTAGCATTTACTGGTCAAGAATTACAGATTAATTTAATTCTACTTTTGTAATACAACTCTCCACATTTTATGTAGTTGAATTATTTCTAGGGAACTTAGGATCACACAGATAAAACTGTTTTGTGACAGGAAGAACATATAGATTAAGATATTTTGGAAAGCTTCCCCATGACATCTGGTGAAATGGTAAGTAGGGTTTTATGCTTTGAAGTAAATGGATTGCAAATCACTCAAGAAAGTATTGCTAAAAATACCAGGTACCCTTTTCACTGAAAATTGTGGTTAATGGATTACTGTGAGTATCTGGTTATTCTTTAGAAAATAGAGTTGGACAGAAAAATAAGACAGCTGTTGCCTTTTTCTTCTTCAAAACTGCTGTTGCTTTCACTTGGGAAAACCTGGGTTGAATTTAAAGGTGTAAGTGGAAGGAGAATTCCAGTTTCAAAAATGTCTGAGGAAAATATAAGCCGAAAAATTGATGATTATGTTAGTTTTCCAACATCCAGTCATTAGCTGCAAGTCTGCGGTTGCAGAAGTGGATTTTGGAGTCAGTGAGATTTTGATTCCGTAAGCATAACTTGTGCTACCAAGAGTTTCATCTTATAAATCCAAATCCAAACAGTGTAATTATAGTACCAAAGTGGATACATTTGATAACTATTTTAGTGTGAAAGAAGTTATTTTATCAATGCATGTAGACAAATCCTTTTTTTTTTAGTGTTCTCAATTTAATAATTTTAGGGAGATTTAAGGTTTTTTTTAATAACTCTTACATTTTTTCAATGGGCTGCAGAGAATCCCGATAGCATCACAAGCGATAAACTACTTAAACATTGGGTTTGGGGGAATTGGGTTACCATAGCTTAAAGGTATAGTATGATGCATGTATATATGCTGTGCTTAATTTAACAGAAAAAGGCTTAAACTTCCAAACTTTTTAATAATTGTACATATGAATGAAGAATTGGACATAGTGATATTTCTACAAATATACAGAGAATATAGAATATATTCTGTTTATAAAATTGAGTGAAATATCTTATAAAGAGCTTTTAGGGTACCATAATTCAAAATCAGGTAAGGAAACCCACATGGGGTGGTTAGAAAATTAAGATGCATCTGTGATGCAGTTGGCTATTTTGTGTAACAACATAATTTTTTTCCTAAAGAAATATTATTTAAACGGAAAACTGCAAGGTACTAAATGAGTTGATAGCTTCTTACTAACAATCTTTCTATCACATACAAGATAAATAAAGGATGCATTTAAATTGTAGATTTATTTAGCACAGTTCAACGCTACTTTTCTTAAGTTGATTTACAGTAATGGAGCAAATAAAACCTAGACAAGTGAAACAGTTGTGCTGTGAATGCCTCAGTTGTTTAGGTCTTTCCTAGGATTAATGTGTGTTCTTCCTGTGTGTGGTTTTTTTTTGGTGGGTCAGGGGTTGTTTGTTTGACCTTTCCACAGCGACTTGCCAGTTGTTTAACCAATCAGACAAGGTGGCATGGTTGGTGAATTTGGATATTTGCATTTGTTCTGAATATGTCAAATTAAGTATAATCATATGGGTTAATTGATGTGTGTTAGCATATCTATCACAGTTACCTTTGGACAGTTTCCCTCCTGTGGCACCTGACATTCTCTGCCAGGAAAGCAGCTTTTATTATTGTTTTTATTATCAAACTGCAGTGTTTCAGATTTGAAATACACTATCTAGGTAGCACAATGAAATCCTGCTGAAAGATATGTTCTTAATGATGCCTGTTGCTTTTTTCAGTGAATTGTTGAATGGTTGAGATAAGAGACTTGACAAGCGGTCTAACTCTTGAAATAAATCTACTAGAGGGGGGTTATCTATTGTAGCATCAACATTGTTGGTGCACAATTTTTGTGGACAAGAGCCTTTTTCAATAACGTAAAGTGTTTAGACTTCACTTTCTGCAATGCAGTAGGCTCTTATCCATAAAATACACAACAGCATTTTTTTTTCTGTTAAGCTTACTTTATCTCTGCAATTATTAAGATTGTTTATAATAGGGATAACTATAATTTTTCTTCATTTTTTAAAAAGAATTTAAGAATCTATATTGTCTTTTTTTGAACAATATAATTATCAGGATGAAACAATGGCAGGGGGTGTTAGGTGAAGGGAAATACGTAGTCAGTTTTATAATTTAGAAACTGAATTACTGTATAAAAACAGAATTAGGTTCATATGAAAATACAGTTTGATTAGGGACTGAAAGGGCTTGGCTGCCACCTGGTATCTGTGTTTAGTTCAAGCACAAAACATGCACAGCTTTCATACGGCTGAGAGGAGGAAATGTGTATTCTCAGCTTTCAATAGTGCATCAATTTATAAGAAAATAGAAGCAGCATAATAAAGGATAAAACAAATTCAAAAACTGTGAAGGTTTCTTTTAAAAAAAAGAATAGATAAATTGGAAGTCTATAGAAGTACATTTGTAATCCTTAATGACATTTTAAATATTCAATACTATTTTAAAGAAATGGAATACCAATTATGAATTATTTTCATAGACAACTCCTGATAACTTGTCAGAATAGATTAGAAAGGAATTTTATTCTGTAAAGACTTCCAGACTGGCTAATCAAATTTAGATGCTAGATCTTGTTTATTTAAAAGATTTTCAAGAGAGTCTTTTATAGTTAGATATAAAATTGTGTTGTGTACAATGGTGTTCTGGATAGCTTTAAAGATCTGGCTCTTCTCTCAAGTGCTGGATTAGGTAGTTAGTGCCCTTTACAGCCTGCTAGTATTTTTAAAAAGCTCAATAAATTCACTGCTCTTAAATGTTATCATTACCAAAAGAAGTTGTCCCCCCACCCGCCCCCAATAAATACATGCTGCTGAGTGCCTCCAACAGTTCCAGGCCTCACCAACACTGCCAGCTCCATCACTGTTGGCACTCTGCTAGCCATTGAATTGCTGGTTGGCACATTAGCTATTCCTTTCTGGGTTGCAGTTTATCAATATTGTCATTTCTTCTCTACAGGTTGTCCAGGACTGGTCTATATGTTCGTTTAATAAAGCAATAAGCCTGAGGAAATGTATTTGCAGGGATTTTGAAAAGATACAGAATTTAGAGAGATTTGGAGAACTTCCATATCTATTGTCAAATGTAAAATAAATATATATTGGTATACTGTCTAAAGCAGTTCTCCTCTGCTCTACATATGTTGGCAACTGCAATCACAATATATTGGAAGAAATAAGCCAGGGGTGAAATCCAACAGGTTCTGACAGGTTCTGGAGAACTGGAGCAGAAATTTTGAGCAGTTCAGAGAACCGGTAGCGGAAATTTTGAGTAGTTCAGAGAACTGGCAAATACCATCATTGGCTGTCCCCAGAGTGAGTCAGGAATGGAAATTTTGCAATATCCTTCCCCCAGGAGTGGCGAGGGAGTGGGGATTTTGTAGTATCCTTCCCCTGGAGTGGGGTGGGAATGGAGATTTTGTAGTATCCTTCCCCTGGAGTGTTGGCGGGAATGGAGATTTTGCAGTATCCTTCCCCTGCACGCCTACCAAGCCACGCCCACAGAACCGATAGTAAAAAAAATTGGATTTCACCACTGATATAAGCTACTTTATTTGCTGTTTCAGTGGAAATAATCTTTGTTTCATGAATGAAGGTGAATATACGTGACCCGGGATAATGTTGCATGATCCAAATTGGGTTGGTTACCGGCTAGAGAGAAGCTCCCTGAAGATGGGCTCTCGCATGAGTCCAAAAGCTCAGAAGACAAAACCTCTGGTCCCGGTGACCAACCCAGATTGGATCCTGCAATCTTTGTTTCATCTATTAAGGTTTAAAAACATGAATTCAGGAACAAAGGCTGTTTTACTTAAAGCTTCAGCTATTTGTGGTGTAGATACTACTTGTTGCATATTTAAATATTATACTAATAAAAAGAAAATATTTGTAGCTCAGTATTGAAATGAGGGGTCTGAGTTTCGTTGTTTTCTTGCAAAGGTTTCATTACCCAACTAGGTAACATAATCAGTGCACTGATGATATTACCAGCTTGGGTAATGAAATGTTTGCAAGAAAACAAGGTCAGAGAGCACCAAGGGCCTCTTATATATTATAATTAAGCTGAAATCATCCTGATATAAATGCGGCCTATGACAGGTAGCATCCCGTTTTGATATGGGCTGTTTCATTAAAAATTGTCCTTCATATCATAATATGAATCAATAAACAGTAAAAACTTGGGTTGTGAGAATCTTTAATTTGAGGAAAGCCCTTAAGACCTGGCCCTTTCCCCTGGCATTAGCGGTTGACTGAATGGGGAGTCCACCCTATGTTGTTTTGCTATGTCCTTAGTAACTATTTTACATTTTATCTTTTGTGTTTATATACTGTCTATTTATTTTAAACGTTGTGTTTAAATTTATTGTCTATTTAGGTTGTACCCAGAGTCACATAGTCTGAGTTGGGCAGCATTATAAATCTTGACATAAATAAAAATAAATACAGTTTTTCAGAGAAATTCCAAGTTCTCACCCATGTTGAACAGCTCTTAATCAAACTTAAATTAAAATGAACTATTTTACCAATCTTAAATTTAAATGAACTATTTTAACATAATAAAAGAATTGGAAGAGTCCTTGGAGGTCTTCTAGTCCAACCCCCTGCTCAAGCAGGAAAACCTATACCAATTTGTCCAATCTTTTCTTAAAAACCTCCAGTGTTGGAGTACCCATAATGTCTGGAGGCAAGTTGTTCCATTGATTAATTGTACTGTCAGGAAATTTTTCCTTAGTTCTAGATTGGTTTTCTCCTTGATTAGTTTCCATCCATTGCTGCTTCTTCTGCCTTCAGGTACTTTAGATATTGGAACATTACTATATGTCACCCCAGACCTTTTTTTTCATTAAACTAAGCATAGCCAATTACTGCAACCATTTTTCATATGTTTTATCCTCCAGTCCCCCTAATCATCTTTGTTGCTCTTCTCTGCATTCTTTTTAAGAGTCTCAATATCTTTTTTTTCATTATGGTAACCAAAACTGTATGTAATATTTCAAGTGTGGCCTTACCAAGGCATTATAAAGTGGTACTAATGTTTGGTGTGATTTTGATTCTATCCTTCTGTTAATGCAACTTAGGTCTTTGTGGGCTTTTTTGGCAGCTGCAGCACACTGCTGGCTCATATTTAAGTGATTCTCCACTAGGACTCCAAGATCCATCTCCCAGTTACTACTATTGAATCAGGTATCACTTATTCTATACCTGTGCATTTGGTCTTCCTTGCCTAAATGTAGAACCTTGCTTTTCCCACCACTGAATTTCATTTTGTTAGACAAGGCTCAGTGTTCAAGTCTGTTGAGATCCTTCTGTATCTTGAGCCTATCTTCTGGAGTGTTGGTTATTCCTTCCAGCTTTGTGTCATCTGCAAATTTGATGAGTTCCCCTTCTATCTCCTCATCTAAATCATTGATGAAGATATTGAAGAATACTTGGCCGAAGATAGAGCCTTGCGGTACCCCACTGCATACCTCCTTCAGTATAGATGCAGTTCCATTAAGATTACACATTGAATGTGGTTGGTCAGCCAATTACGAATCCATCTGATGGTGATGCTGCCTAGCCTAAAAATTTGATGAATTTTTTCTATTTTATCAAATAGTAGGTTATGGTCCACTTTAGCAAATGCTTTACTGAAGTCCAAGAAAATTATATCCACAGCATTTCTCTGGTCCATTAATTTTGTCACATTGTCAAAGAATACAATAAGATTTGTCTGGCCTCATATGTTTTTGGCAAACCCATATCGGCTTCTGTATGACTTGGTTTATCTCTAGATGTTCTCATATTTGTTGCTTTTCCAGAATCTTCCCAGATATTGATGTCAGGCTGATAGGTCTGTAGTTTATTGAATCCATTGTTTTTCCCTTTTTTAAGATGGGAACTTGCTCAGCCCTTGCTCAGCCCTATCAATCATCTGATATATTCCCGGTATCCAGGATGTTTGAAAGATATGGTTCAGTGGTTCAGAGATCACGTCTGCCAGTTCCTTCAGAACCCCAGGGTGTAATTCATCTGGTTTGATTTGAGTTCTAGAGTGGATAGGTATTCTCTTACCATTTCCTTGCTTATTTTGATTTTCATTCCTATTCTGCATTTTACAGAACTTTAGGACTAGCATTCTGCAGAGTGTAGAAATCTGAAACCTGAATTAAGAAGGCTTTCCCCATCTCAACACCAGTTTATATTAAGAAATTACACTCTTGGCCAGCCCTTACCTGTTCTTGCATTTGCCTAAAAGTCTTCCAGAGCCCTGTAATTTCAAGGTGTGACTCAATTAAAACTCAAGACTGATAAGAATAGAATGCCAGCCTCAGCATTGCCACAAATAATATGGATTGTATTTTGGCAGTTCTGTTCTTTTTAACAATTTAATCAATATTTAGTTTCATCCATCTTCTGCTAGACTTAGTGTTGTAACAAGCTCCAAAGAGTGTTAATAACCAATAAAAGATACTGCATCATTTTAGTATAATAATATAACAGAAACTGCTAAGGAAGAATAAGATGATGACTTTTGTAAATTGAATTTTATTTATTTCCTTTTACGGTCCTATGTATTTGTTTTATTATTTTCTTTCCTTTAATGGTTTGATAATCCATTAAAAATTCTCATTGCACGGATTAAAAGAACATAAAGAATTTGTGCAGTTAAGGCTTCCTTCCATACACTCAGTGACTTGTTCATTTTGTATTCAATGAAAAGCATGGACTGAATTTATTGTTAATAATAGTTAACAGTAAAATTTGAATGGTAAATGATCTCTGTAGTGGTTAAGGTGCTGATCTAGAAACCAGGAGGCTGGGAATTCTAATCCTGCCTTATGTCTATGGAGATTCTCAGTCATCCAGGTCATGGTTGTCCCAAAGGTGCTTTTTCGAGAAGCAACTGGAGTTTCTGGTTTTTCTTTGAAGACGTTTTGCTTCTCATCCAAGAAGCTTTTTCAGCTCTGCTTCAGCTAAAGAAGCTTCTTGGATGAAAAGCGAAACATCTTCACAGAAAAACCAGAAACTCCAGTTGCCTCTTGAAAAAACACCTTTGGGATAGTCCTGCCTTAGGCATGAAAGCCAGATGGGTGACTTTAAGCCAGTCACTCTCTCTCAGCCCAACCCAACTCAACTCACAGGCTTGTTGTTATGTGGAAAATAGGAGAAGGAAGTGGTATTAGATATGTTTGCCACTTTGAGTTACTTATAAAGAAATAAAGGCAGGATAAAAGAAGGATATCTAAATAAATAAATATTCTCTCACAGATCTGTTAATCCATAAGTGAGTAACCAAAAATATTCTTGACTTAGCAAATAAATGAAAGATACATGTTATTTCAAAATGACAGAAACCAGTGACTGTGGTTTGCAGTAGGTTAGTTAAGGTTTAGTTTTAAGCTACTAGAAGTAGCAGTCTCATGAGTTCAGTTAACCTACTTAAGCACAGTTTGGAAACCAGGCTTCTGCAATCATTTATGGGAAGACCCCGTGGCTAGTAGTGTGATCTGTGTGCGGCTAACTTAATGAGGTTCTTTAATATAGGTAACCATGTGCAATTAAGCACAGAAGATGAGTAGACTCCTAGCATGTCTGGTGCAGGTTTGCTTCTGTTCACTAAAAGGCACGTGGGATATGTATTGATGTACAGTAGGTGTTTATGCAGACAGTCTAAGCTTCTTCATGTGGTGGTCCAGCTCATGGTTCGTTGTAAGAATCATATTAATTCCCAAAATGGCATGATGGTAGCATATTAAAATAAAGGAACTCCTGCCGTTCTTAGAGTTTCTACTTTACAACCTTTCAGGTTTGAATATAGAATGGCAGTCTGTATTTGGGGGGCTTTTATTAAGAAATGTTTTTTTTAAATACAATGTTACAATGATTTCTCTTTCTTTATTTCAGGTTGCATGCCTTGGACTTGATGCTTGATTTGCATGACTCCTAACAATCAGGTGCTGGATTTGCCAGTGAGCAAACATGGCCCACTCAGTGAATATTAATGGCAGTTTTACAGGTAATGTTTTGTCTTAGTTGTAAGCAGTCCTTCTTTTATAAGGGAAACTGGGCCTAATATTTTCTAAATTCTATAAATTTATCTGAGCCTGTGTGGGCATCCTTCAGTTATGGAAATGTGAACATAAAATCTCTACCTTGCGATTCCCATTTTAATGATGTCTGTGCTTGGATGGCTCTTGCATGATAACTGGTTCGTATTAATCCAGGGTGCAAAATGCATTCTGGATGACTGCAGTTTTCCAGAAAAAATAGGGGGGGAGGAGAGATTTCAGTCCTTAGAGATGTGAAACTTATATTTTCATTATGGGAACATTTATAGTTAGAAATATACAACATACTATACATGACATTAGGTTGGAGGAGGCTGCCCTAATAGATAACCCTATACAACTATATTTGTATATGTGCAAAATGGAATGCCTTTTATTCTTCCATGTTCTACTTGTTTTACAAAGGTGCTATTCAAAAGTCAATTGGACTTCCTTTTGGTCTTGAAGACATTTCCCTTCTCATCAAGGAAAAGAACAAAGGAAAAAAAAAACCCAAGAAAATTCTGTTGCCTTTTGAATAGCACCTTTGGGACAACTGTGACCACGATGATTGAGAATCTCCATAGATACTTGTCCTACAGTTGAAAGAATTAAAGGAAATAGCCTTGTTCACTGAAGAATAACAGACAAGTTAATCATAGTCAAACTAAGGATTGTGCCTTTGGAATGTTCCTTAAATTGCAAAGATGCTCTCACTTATGTTCATCAGGGTGAGTAGATCTTACAGTAAGACCATCTGTATTGGCTTTCTTCTCAACTGCTTTCATTCCACCTATCCATTATAACTCTTGCATCCCTTTTTTAATTAACAGCTAAACATACTTATCTTCTCTTTTTCTCTACTCCTTTTTATGTTTACTTTTTCCTTAGACCAGAGGACTGCTGGCAAGCCCAGTAGCATCTGGTTTTACAATCCCTAAAACCTTTAGGCTCTGTTTATAAGTAACAAACAATTATATTGGTTAGGTGCGGCCAGTGAACCCTTAATGGCCACCATTAAGCATCAAGTTGATAGTTAATTATGGCTATGTAAATCTTGAGGAAGCAAAACAAGAAAGTATGTGATTTAAATGAGAGATGAGGAAATGATTAGTACATAGAACAATGTTTTTTAAGCTTGTCAACTTTATGATGTGTGGACTTCAACTCCCAGAATCCACCAGCCAGCATTTCAATTCTTCAGTTAAAGAGGACTGGTCATTCTCTACAGAAAAGCAGAATGTCTTAAAACACACCATTAGCTTAAACAGGTTGATCTCGTATGTTCCTTATAGTAGTGTGCTAATCAGTTGTTGGCATAACATATTCTTGTTTTGATTCATTTTATGCATGCTGCTATATAGAACATTACACTTAAAATGACAGTGTTGTCTTGTTTCACCAGCTCTTGTGCCTGTACAATTACATTTACATAGTTGTCCAAAACATTAGTGCGTAAGATCTCCGACCTCCGGGTATTTCGCTGTGCACTCAAGACCCTGTTGTTCCGCCAGGCCGGGCTATCAACATAATAATTTTAAATTGGGTGTTTTAAATTTCTGGGGTTTTAAATTGAGCCGAATTATTTAATAATTTTAAATTATTTTAATTGATGTTTGTTTTGTGCTTTTAATAGGCTGTACACCGCCCTGAGTCCTTCGGGAGAAGGGCGGTATAGAAATAAAATTATTCTATTTATTCTATTCTATTAAGGACAAAGCATTTTGACTTTATTCTCTCTGCCCAAAGGATAACATTTCTGCCAGCCCTGTTCAATTCGGGGTTGTTAGAAACCCTTTTGTTACTCTGTTCTCCTTTCCATTGGTGACATCAATTTTTTAAGAAGTTACAATTCTCTTTGGGATATATTTGCATATTTTAGAAGGCCAGGAAACAGAATTTATGTCTGCCCAACCCAGAATCTTGCTGATCTATTAAGAATTACATATTCATATATCATTTCATCATATCTGATAATAAATCCTTTTAATAGTTAATGATAGGAGTTGCAGTTCTGATATGCCTGTTACTAAGTTGAGGAATTACTAAGTATCAGTAATCAAACTTCATTTACATACTGTACTTTTATTTCACTCTTTGAAAATGACTGTGTGGTTTTAAGCCTCCAGTCTTACTTCATAGGAAGGGCATCTAGGCAGAGTCCCTGGTAAGTTAATTAAAGGGAGGAAATGTCTTCAGGTAACATGGCCTCAAACTATTTGAAAATGTAAACAGGAGGCCTTGAATTTAACACATCATCCAGAAATGGACATAATGGTTTTTGGTGCTATATAACCTTATCCAGGAAATCCAATACATTAATATTTTTTCCTGACATATTTCAAACCCATGAGATAGATAGATAGATAGATAGATAGATAGATAGATAGATAGATAGATGGATGGATGGATGGATGGATGGATGGATGGATGGATGGATGGATGGATAGACAGACAGACAGACAGACAGACAGACTGACCATTGGGATTGACTTAAACTATGTAATATCAGGGTTCAGTAAAAATATAAAACTAAATAAAAACTTTAAGAATTCTAAGATCTTTGCCATTGGGTAGAAAGCAATTTATAAATCAAATAAACAACAAGCTAGGTAAATAATTTGCTTTAAGGTTTAAGTATAAGATGTTAGAATAATTTGAAGGATCACAGGAATCAAATTTTGTTCAAAAATGTTTAAGTTTTATAATTATAGAAGTTGCTTTAAGTGTTGGCACTCTGTTCAGAAGAATGAGAATTTTAGGGAGGCAGTCTTTCTCTTGGGAGTAAAATTATGCATGGAATGTGCGGATATAAATTTGTAGTGTAAAATGAGTTTCTTTATTGTCTAGTAATAAAGAAACTCTCTTGCAATCATTCACCTACTAGTAAGAAAAGGAAATTCCACTGTTTAAGGGGTAAATGTTATTTCAATATATGCATAAATTTTGTGCTTGCATTTTGCACAATAATCATGTAATTTCTTTGTCCAATCAGAGGTTTTTAAAATGCAGATATACTGTAAATGCTCTATAAAAACCTGCTAATATAAATATTGCTTTACAGTAATACATGTATAGCCTATCATGATTTAAGGATTCATCTAGCATTTCCACCACAGTTAGTTTCTCTCAATCTGATTGATTTATGTAAAACGGAGGCAGAAATTTTAACACTGTTACAGTTTGCTTCTTTTTTTTTCTTTCTCCTGTGAAACTCTGCTTTGCTATAGACAGATATATTATAACTAAGAAATTAAGTGGTCTGTCCAAGTTTCTAGGCCTGTGTATAATTCAGATTGGCCCATTACTCACTGGGAGTATCTTAAAGTTCCTAGATGAAAAGTTTCACATCATGCTTTGCTTGGGGACTGTTGAGACTTGTTTTATTCTGTACACCCTTAAGTCCTTAGTTCTAACGTGTTGAGCTTAGTTTTCATATGCCTGTTTGTCTAAATCTTGAGCATTTCATAATAGCATTGGTTTCCCTACACATCTGTTATTATATCTCTCTGCCGGGTAAAGGAGTCTGGTCTTGTAATAATAATTGGGCGTTGAGAACTTTGAAACAGGTTTCTTAATTGCTTTGTGATCAAGGAGTGGAAAGTCAAGCTAAAGAGTTGAAGGCTTCCCTCAGAATCCATTAAGGAGTAGAAAATGACCAGAATGTTTGCTTATCGATTTCATTGCTGGAATACGTGCTGATTTCAGAATTTAGTACACACATCCAGATATAAGTTTTTTCAAGGAACATTCCCATATTATGCTGCTAATGGTGAGTGCTGAATCTTTAATTGCATGTTTGAAGTGGATTTGTTATTTTTGTGCATGTTTGTAAGGAATATGATGGGAATCTTCCGGTTAACAGTTCTGTATGTTTTTTCCTATCTGTGAAAGCACTGTAGAAATATAAAATATTTGTTATGTGTCTGTTGAACACTATAAGACAGCATATGCCTCTGAGATAGTGTAAGCATCAAAAGGGTAATAGATCAAGAAAGTCTAAAATAAGATGCTTTTTATATATACGTTTTATGAGGTTTGTAGTGATTTCAAATGTTATCTGAATACATTTGAAAATGGCCATATCATTTTTCAGCTTTGCTGTTAATCTGCAAATATTTTTGTATTCTGTAAAGCTATTGATTAATAAATTCTATAAACAATGATTTGGCTCTGTTTTAAGCAATATCAAGGAATCTTTGTCCATGTTACCTGTGAGGTCATTAACATAATGAATCACCTATTCAGAAGTTCAGTTTAATGACACTTGCTAATAGTAGAGAAATGAGAGAATTCTATTATCTTGAGTATTTAAATTCTGAATGAATATACAATCTAATTCTAGTTCGACTTTGGATTTTATAACATAAAATGAGGTATATTTCCATCACTTCAACTTTGTAAGCAATTTAGTCCTCTTTGGAATTCCTTCTTTTTCAGTTTTCTGCTTCCAACACAAATATATTTAAAAGTGCTTCTCACTTTTGGTCTGTGTCTGTCTTACATCAAGGGCGGAGAGTGAAGCAGGCAGAAGAATGTTCAGAGTAGATTTACCTGAAAGGGTTCAGATCAGAATTTCATCACTTCTTTCAAGTGTGTGATTCTAAAAGTCATCAGTATATCCTGAAAGACAGATGAGATATTTGATCCAGTGCTATCAGATAACTTTTGTGTTGCTCTGACCTTCCCTTTTCCTTGTTGAGGTCATGGTAGGAAGGCAATTTCAGAGCATCTTAGACAGTGGTGGGTTGCACCCAGTTCGCACCGGTTCGCAAGAACCTGTAGTAAAAATTTGTAGTAGTTCCAAGAACCGGTAATAACATTGGCTGGCCATGCCCCCGAACCAGTCCCTGGCCCGGTCACCGGTCACTTACCCCGCCCACCTCATCAGAGGCAACCTCTTCGAAAAACTGCTTTTAAAATTAAAAAAAAAAAAGCCTCTGATGATCCCGCGGCTCAGCTGGGAACGTCAGAGGCTTTTCAAAGCATTTTCTCTACAACCTCTTCAGCCGAAGAGGTGGTAAAAAAAAAATGCTTTGAAAACCCTCTGACGATCCCAGCTGAGTTGCCTGATCGGCAGAGGCTTTTCTAAGCATTGTTTTCTGCAACCTCTTAAGGTTGTAGAAAAAATGCTTTTAAAAGTAAAAAAAAAAAAAAAAAAAAAAAAGGTTGGCCACACCCACCCAGTCACATTAACCCCCCACCAAGCCACACCCACAAAATAAGCCACGCCCACAGAACCGGTAGTAAAAAAATTTAGAACCCATCCCTGATCTTAGAGAAGGCAGATTTTTGGACCATTTTCAAGAGGGATTCAGGCCTGGCAGGATCTAGGTAGAGAAGTTCATTCCTTCTGCTCCTGTTAAACCTCTCAGACCATGGTATCCTCAACAGTCTTTGGGAATTAAGGGTTGGTGGCACTGTGCTCCAGTGGTTCCATTCCTTCCTTAGTGTGTGATTTCAATCAGTGCTTAGAAGTGAAGAGACACCAGGAACCTTTCATAGGTTGGGTGCAGTAAGGCTTGATTCTCTTCTCATAACTTTTAAACATGTATCTGAGAAAGTAAATGTTTCTTGCCACTAGAGAAAGATCATCTGTTAATTTGGAGTGACCCTATTCTATATTACAACACTGGCTCGTCCAATGGTGAGGTTGAAATAATGCTGGAATCCATGTGACCTGAGTGGAAAGAAACTGACTGTAGCTGAAATCAAGCAAATTGGAGTTCTATCTCGCATTTTTGCTGAAAAGAGAAAAGTAATGACTTAATGGATTTGATGATTGAAAAAGAACTAAACAAGGGGGTGAAGAAATTGTTTCATATTAAGGAGGAAGGTTTGATAATTTGGCTAATTTCTGTTGCAAAGAAGTTAGAGGTCACTTATTTTTCTTACTTTTGTTCTCTTAGTCATTTTTTTCATGTTTTTTTTTTTTGCACATTCTCTTTTTATTTTTTTCTTTTATATGTGTCTTTTATTGGAAAAATATTTAATAAAAATTACTTTTAAAATGGCAATGTTCTGTGTTGCTCAGGCACTGTCCCTGGAAAACCAGGCCCAAGATTCAGGAGACTTTCTGCATTACTACTAGATGGACAGATGCAGTGGTCAGGAGAACATACAGCTTCAGCTGGCGCACCAGTTGCAGCCTTACATGCAGTGGGAGGGACAGTAATGTAGGTTCTCATCACTACCCTGAATGTGCTTTACATGAACTGCCCAAAAACATTAGGAACCTACGCTAAATACCATGAGTGCATTATTTTTGTACTGCAAGCCTTGCATTGGCTGCCAGTAGGTTTCCAGTGCTGGCTTTAACTTGTAAAGTTGTATATGGCTTGGCACCAAAATCCCCATAGTTCTCCATTACTTTTTTTATCAGCGGGGTGCAGCAGGGTTAAGGTTAGGAAGAATAGTTTCTTTCTATAGCCCCCAAATTATGAAACAACCTTTTCCCTGCAATGAGATTAGCTCAATATTGCTGGCCTTCTGGAATCAAGTTAAGCAAACCCTTTTCTAAAGGGCTTTTTAAATTAGTTCAGCGAACAATAATGTTTATTGTTGTAATTAGGTTGCTGGTTTTAATTTTTGTATCTGTACTGCATTTGTTATTATATTATGGACTTTTTTTTTCTGTACACCACTGAAAGTTGTAGGATTGCACTGGTTGAAAATTCTAATATATACATAATATAATTCTGATATACAACTTTTAATTGCAAGTGAGATAACATTTTTAAAAATTCTGCATAAAATGTTCGTCATTTACTGTGTTAAATTTTCTGCCTTATGATTTTATTTCTACTACTCGGAGTCTATTTCTGCCACCTTATTCTTCCTACTATTGCACTGAACAGGAAATTAGACTAAATTAACACTGAGACCCTTCCAACTCTATGATTTTATGATAATTGTCTATTTAGACCTTTGTTTCCCAACCTGATATCTCTGAATGTGTTGAACTGTAACTCTAGTAATTTTCAGGTAGCATGACTAGTGGTCACGGATGATGGACTTAATGGCACATCACCTCTAGAGCTTTATGGAAAGCTTGAAGTCCCTCCTGCCTTTCTCTTTCTGGTAGCAGGGATAGTGTGCTACAAAATGAGACATTGCTGTCTGAGTGTGTCTTTTCGGGGTATGGAGAGAGAATGGAGGCAGAAGAGAAATCATGCACGCTTGGTTCAGTCATGCTGGAAGAGAGTGAATTAGTTTTTCTTTTAAGCTGCCTAGCACCACTATTTGGCCTGCAAAACTTACGGTTTCCTTTTTATGGTATACAGGGTAATTGAAAAACTCTTTAAGTTAATGAGTACATTGATTATTATTGTAAAAAGTTAAAGGTTCCCCTCGCACATATGTGCTAGTCGTTCCAACTCTAGGGGGCGGTGCTCATCTCCGTTTCAAAGCCGAAGAGCCAGCGCTGTCTGAAGACGTCTCCGTGGTCATATGGCCGGCATGACTAAACACCAAAGGCGCACGGAACGCTGTTACCTTCCCACCAAAAGTGGTCCCTATTTTTCTACTTGCATTTTTACATGCTTTTGAACTGCAAGATTGGCAGAAGCTGGGACAAGTAACGGGAGCTCACCCTGTTACGTGGCACTAGGGATTCGAACCTCTGAACTGCCGACCTTTCGATCGACAAGCTCAGCATCTTAGCCACTGAGCCACCACATCCCTACATTATTACATTACTCACGTCCCTACATTATTATTGTAGTGACTGGTTTATCTGCAATTATTTGTACAGGTAGTCTTTGACTTGCAACCATTCATTTAGTGATTGAAGTTACAACGGCACTGAAAAAAGTGACTTATGACCATTTTTCACACTTTCAACCATTGCAGCATCCCCATGGTCACGTGACCAAAATTTGAATGCTTGGCAACTGGTATTTATGATGGTTGCAGGGTCCCTGGGGTCATGTGATCATAGTTTGCAACCTTCTGACAAGCAAAGTTAATGGGGGCGCCAGATTCATTTAATAACCACGTTACTAAATTAACAACTACAGTGATTCACTTAACAACTGTGGCAATAAAGGTAGTAAAATGAGGCAAAACTTAACTGTCTCGCTTAGCAACAGAAATTTTGGGCTCAATTGTGGTTGCAAGACGAGGACTATCTGTATACATCTGCTAACCAACCAGGTCAGTTTGCTGATTGCTTAAAAGTGTATTGGTGCTCTATGAAAGAGGAAAACTTGTGCCCAACATTTGAAAATGAATTAGATAAACAGTAGAGGAAGACAGAACAGGCATTGAATTCAGTGAATTTATTGAATACTTTATGCCACCAACTTATCTTCTCTCTGAAATCATTTTTTAAAAATTCTTCCTGACTTATATCTCCCAAAGAAAGCAAATAGATAGGGAGCGTTTGAAATAATTGTGAATTCTGAACTTCTTCAATATTGTATGAATTATTCAATAATTATTGATTCAGTTACCTAATCATCTTTCATGTTAACCACTTTATAGGTATGAAGAGTGTATTTATATTTCAATGTTATATACCTGTAATTAAATGTTTTCAATTTCTTTCCGGGGATAAATGTTTCCCACTTTTTAAATCATCCTCATAATTATTAGTTCTGAAATGATATTATATTGCAATACAATAGATGTAGGTATATTTTTGTTTTGTTAATTAATTGAAGTGGTTTAATATAATAACATTTTAAAAATTCCTGTATAATTTTGAAGAGAAAATTCTTATTAAAACTTTAAACTGAAAAGCATATCAAATAGTAGAATCTGGTTGAAAAAAGAAGTCTTGCAGATACCTATACTATATGCCACAGCCATTAACATGAAATACGATCAGTATAGATTAAAACTATATGCTTTGCCCCACCACTCTAATTTTAATAATGTTTTTAGAATTTCTAATCACACAACAAAAGTTCTAAAGCCGATTTAAAAAAGAGGGAGAAAAGGGTCACTCTTGGCACATACCTTGATATTCTGATATTAATTTAATCAGGGAAAGAACATATTATTAATCATTATTTACAGACCTAATAAATCATACCCAAACAAAATGTAAGACAGCCAAAGAAAATTAAATTTACCTTCTGAAGTGTTCAAGAAACCACATTACAGGTTTTCTCAGCATTTAAAGAAATTATAATAACTTGAATCTTGTCTCTTTTGGCAAGAATGTCAATTACAGATATTACTAGCTTATAAATTAACCTTTATTATATACTAGCAATAGTACTTAGACTTATATACCACTTCAGACTGCTTTTACAGCCACCTCTAAGCACTTTACAGAGTCAGCATATTGCCCCCAACAATCTGGCTCCTCATTTTACCAAACCTGGAAGGATGGAAGGCTGAGTCAACCTTGAGCCGGTCAGGAACAAACTCCAGGCTGTGGGCAGAGTTTGCCTGCAATACTGCATTCTAACCGCTTCTGCCAGCTATAACACGCTCAGCCGGTGATCACTTAAATTTCATACTGAATGAGGGGCCATTTGCTATAGCCACTAGTCTCCCTTTCCCCTCTGTTCTCCCAAATCCGTGGGATAAAATAATTTACTTTCATAGCTGCAACTATCCCACTTAACATGATCTCATTCAATCACTCAACTGTTGATTCAGCACAGAGTCAATTGCAAGAGCCACAAGAGTTCCAATTTGTCAGTTAATTCAGTTTAATTGACCTTGTATGTTAGATGTTACATGCTGTTAATAGGGCCCTTAATGTTGTTCTGGCTCAAGCGGTAAATTTCCCCAGACTTTCTCCAGAAAATTCCTCTTTATCAGTATATTTCCCCAAAGGAGAATCAGTGACTGTTATATACCAACTACATGAATCTCATCCAGGGCTATTCACAGTAGTCCTCACGTGAGCAGTATTGACCAGTTGGCTGTGTCTTTAACTTGTTTGGCTTTATTTTAATTCTCAGCTACCACCCATTGCCATGTAACATCCTGTCTTCCTCCCAATCACTATGATACTAGACAGGAATCAGGATTTCTTGCAGTGCCTTACCAATGTCCTTTGTATAGCTTTAAATTTTTTTTTAGAAATCTTGCATTTCCTTCTTAGCAAATTTATACCCAAATTATTGCTCCAGGTGTTTTGTATGGCAATGCTATATGCATTGTTAGAGACTGACAAGCCATGCTACTTTTCTCATTCTAATGTATTCATTTTAGCAACACGCTTTACCATTTGATTTGCTCTATCCCAGAATGTTTCATTTCATTGTTCATTGTTTTGTGCTTCATTTACCTTCTGCTCACAGTCATGCTAAGCCACAATTATTTAACTGTGGTTTTTGAATTAAGTTATTGGGTGGATTTTTCATTCAATCATATATCATGATATATAATTGTTGGGTTCACATAATATCCCAAATGCAAACTAAATTACACTATAGCCGTGATGGCGAAACTATGGCATGTGTGCCAGAAGTGGCATGCAGTGTCCTCTCTGTGGGCACACGAGCCATCGGCCCAATTCAGCTCTGTCATGCATGCATTCAGCTGATCTTCGGGTCTGCCGCCCATGTGCGGGAGGCAGGGTGCATGTGGGGGGGGTCACGCGCACCTGCACAGGGGTGGGGCACATGCTGGGGTATATGCACATGCACGGGGGTAGGGTGTGTGCAGGGGGACCACATGCACATGCATGAGGCAGGGCGCATGCGCGGAGGCCGCGGGCGCATTGCATGGGCACACACACTTTAGGCACTCGGTTCAGAAAAGATTAGCCATCACTGCATATAGCTTTTTGCTTGTGTGAATAGGGTCTTTGGATGCTGAGTATTATGGACATTATGAAAGTTTGGTAATAGTAGAGAATACTTGTGCTACTTGGAAGAAATTGTGGAGAATTGTGGTCAATTTCTTTGCTATGTTAGTTACCGTATTTTTCGAAATATAAGACGTACTTTTTTCCCTCCTAAAAGAGGCTGAAAATTTGGGTGCATCTTATTCTCCGAATGTAGCTTTTTCGAAGCTTTTTTTCAACCCTAACGAGGTGCTAGCAGTGAAGCTCTTTGCCTGCTCCCTCTGACTCTCAGCTGTGAAGTTTTTTTTTCAGCCCTAACAAGGCGCTAGGGAGTAAAGCGATCTCTGTGGTTTGCCTGCTTTTCTCATTGCTTCTCTCTCCAAAGATCAGTTGTGCTTTAGAAGCTGTTTTTTATCCCCAAGCAGGGGATAAAAACCAGCAAGCTAATGTGCTGAAGCTGACCAGACTAAGGATGAATACCTGGTAAGTAGATTTTCCCCCCCCCTTTTCCTCTCCAAAAACTAAGCTGCGTCTTATACTCTGAAAAATATGGTGATCTTCTGGAGATTACAGGAGATTTGAAGATAGTAACAGTTACTAGAAACTTGATTAACTCATTTGACCATCTCGAATATATAAAAGTATACAAATAGATATAAAAACAATAGGACATGTTCATATTAAGCGGCCACCCCCACAGTTCACCCCATCTGATCTAAATATTCCTTCCTCTTTAAAACTGCCTTTGAAATAAAGAATGCAGTCTTATTAGTCATATGCAGGTTTGTTCACTGCAAAAAGTAAGAAGACACTTTCTCCCAGCTCCCCCAATATATTTTAGTTTTTAAGTAAGATTCTAAGTAAGCAGCCCTTTCTGCAGAGTACAATTTGCAATAAAAAAGGATATGTCCTAAATATTTAATGGCTAGTGCTGCAAAATGCCCAGTCTTTCTTCAAATGGAACTGCCATGTCTTGCTGTGGAGTCCAGTTGTTCGAATCAATCTCTAGAAAAAGTTCTTCTGAGATGTTGAGGCATGTAAGTTGCTAAGTATTTTTTTAATTGGCACACTGATTTGTTTTGAGCCAGCCACTTCAAAGACTTAACATATTGAAGTGCTGCAATATAATCTTGGACAGCCACATCAATGACTGTTTGAAAGCTTCCTCGGCCTTTAGATCTGATTGAACTGGGAATTGGATGGAAGATCCATATTTGCAAGATGACATTTGAAATTGGACAGTCCAAGAGTGAGGTTGAACCTCACTTCAAAACACAGCGTGAGGTTGCGTGTTATGGAATTACTCTTTGAAACACATCTTGGGTAATCTAACTGGGTCCATGCATAGGAACTTCAGCCAGTAATTGAATACTTTAATTACTAAATGGCTTTGTATAGGGGTATACCCTTGCCCTTACTGCTGGGGCTAGTGTAGACTTATCTTTCCCAAGATGCATTTCAAAATAGTAGACTATCTGTTGCAATAAGGGGGCAGTTATATAACCCCACAATTCTGTGCCATATATGATCATTGGAATTATTTTGCTGTAACATACCTTTATGATTGGAATTAGAGAACCTTTGTAGCTATGGTTGGTGAACTGCCTTATGGTGTTGGCACAGGCTATAGCTTAAAGAACTCCTCTTAAAATGTGGGCAAGAACCTGTTTCTATAAAAACAAGTCCCAAGTACAAATAGAATTTAACTTGATTTATATGTTCCCTATCCAGACTCCAATTATATTTAGTCTGCCTCTTCCTGAAAACAACTACCTTAGATTTGGACTTATTGTTGTTTGGGTAGTTGAATGTGCAGCACATACTAAACTTGTGTAGTAGTCTTATCATCCCTACCTGGATGTATAAAACCAATACCATGTTGTCTGCATAAAGCAGAATGTTTACATGTTTATTTTTTACTTTAGGATAAGCATAGAATGAAGGGACTTTGGGATATTAGGAATCCTGGTGCAGTGGTTAGAATGCAGTGTTCCAGGCTAACTCTGCCCACAGCCTAGGGTTCGATCATGACGGGCCTTGGGACTTGAGGTAGACTCAGCCTTCTAGCCTTCCGAGGTCGGTAAAATAAGGACCCAGATTTTGGGGGGCAATATGATGACTTTGTAAACCGTTCAGAGTGCTGTAAAACACTATGGAGTGGTATATAAGTAAGTCCCATTGCTATTGCTATATTGATAATATGCAGATTAAACAAAATGGGAGCCAATATACATCCTTGTCTCACTCCTTTGTTGGTACTAATTTTTCCTGTTAGGGAACAGCCCGCTCCTTTGCGTGTCCTTAGATATGATTTTGAGTATAATGTTGCCACCTGGTATTACAGTGGCTATATGTTTTGGTAAACTTTGGAATTTACGAGAATTGACAGGATAACCGACTTGGAAGGGACCTTGGAGATCTTGTAATCCAATCCCTGCTCAAGCAGGAGACCCTATACATTTTCAGACAAATAGTTGTCCAATTTTTTCTTAAAAACCTCCAGTGATGGAGCACCTACAACTTCTGAAAGCAAACCATTCCACTGATTAATTGTTGTAACTGTCAGGAAATTTCTCCTTATTTCTAGGTTGGCTCTCTGCTTGATTGGTTTCCATCCATTACAGTTCTGCCTTCAGATGCTTTGGAGAATAGGTTGACCCCCTCTTCTTTATGCAGCCCATTAGATATTGAAACACCGCTATCATATCACCCCTCGTCCTTCTTTTCATTAACTTCTCCTTTTGATTTCAAATGTTGCATTGTTGCTATTAAATGTGTTTTATAGCAGAAGCATACGTTCAGGAGAATGTTCATTTAAAGTAGTGTGGGGTTGGGGCCCTTTATATTTTGCTTGGCTGCAGTTTTTATCTCAGGTATTTCTACTGTCATTGGTGAGGTTGATGGAAGTTGTTCAACAGCAACATCTGGAGGGCTATGTGTTTCCCAATCCTTATTTTAGAAGATGCTTAGTTTTTCCCCACCTTATTCTTGACAGCCTTACAGGTTGATCTGGTTATGCGGATCCCAGGGGCAGTTTTGGCAAAGAAGTTGATGCTGATAGCTGACTTTACTTTGTAGCATTGCACGTAGCTGTTTGTTTGTTTGTTTGTTTGAATCAAACTGATGGGCATCAAAGAAAATGTATGCAGACTGTTCTTAAGCATTATGTTTGAGAAATACGTCTCTGTTTAAGATTGTGAAGGCCAGATATTTATGTTTTAAAATTGCCATTCAACATTCAGACAATTTACTGCCCTAAATATTTGGTTGATTCAGTTTTTTATTTTTTTTTAATTTATATTTCCCATTTCCAAACTGCCCATCTCCCTCACAGTTTTTGCTTCATTTTGTGTGCTACTTAGATGGCTCACCTGTTTCCTCCACAAATTCAACAATTGACACATCAAACAGCCCCTAGGGTTTAGTTAATTCACTGTTTTCACAAGCTGATTTAGCTAAAGATATACTGTACTATATATGTATAGAAGTAGACTTTATCCCATATAAAACATAAACATTTTGCTGGATTTATAACTGCTAAACTATGCATATATTATATATTTATTACTTTATGGATGACTTTCTAACCAATGTTTCCTCAAAAGCAATTCCTCCCCCCAAAACAATAAAGCAAATAAAATAAAATTGCTCTTAAAATCTCTAAAGTACAGTTTGAACTTTTCCAGAATATAAGCTTGGAGTCCCTGAAAATCACAGAAAATGCCTGAAATTGTTTCCTGCTATCTGAATTCCTATTGTAGTTTAAAGAGGCAGACAAAGCAATATATTAAATTTAAAAGACTGCTCAATAATAACATCCCTGAAGCTAATTATGTGGCATTTAATTACTGACAGCAAGCAAAGCACTGATGGAAGTAAATTAGTTGCTTCTTTTCTAACCATGAGGTTCATTGGACAGATCAAGAGAAGTGCTTCCTCAGATGACTACCTTTTTCCATGGGATGGCTATATGAATTTGGCAAAATTGCTGGCTAAAACATTCTGAACTTTGGTCAAGTGAAGGCAGGTTATGAACACATGAAGAAGCACCTAGAAAAATATTGTATTCCTAAAAGTGTACCTAAGTCATACTGCACTCTACCTGGGACTAACCTTGAAGAGTATTTGGAAGATGTAGCTGGTTCAGTCTTGGGTGCTCCAATTACTGTGCATATAACACCTCTGTTTCTTGAGCTACATTGGATTCTAGTTCTAGGTCCAATTCAAGAAGTTACCGTAGTTATCACCTTTAAAGCTCCTGATGGCATGAGATCAGATTACCCAAGGAACAGTCTTGCCCCAATTACACCAAATCGTCAGGAAAGTAGGAAAGGTATGTTACAGACTCTTATCAGTTAAAATCAGAAAATGTACCTTACAGATTCCATCGGTTAAAGAATTTTGATTGGCAGGATCTAGGAAAAGAGCCTGCTCTGCTCTTACTCTCACGTATGGAATATCTTACTCCCAGAGATGAGGTTGTCCATCTTGGCCTTTGGTGGTCGAAGAGTGGCACACAATCCTAGGAATGGCTAATGGCTTGTGGGTGTTCCCTCTGCTTTTTTAAAAACTTCTTAACTTGTCTTCTTAACTCTGCTCTTATTTTATTTTCACTCTGTTTTTAATTATATTTCTTTTTTTATGGTTTTATTGTTTGCATCTGTAAACCACCAAGAGTCATTTGGACAGTGACATGAGTGGTGTTTAAACTGAATAAATAAATAAAAGACTTTTATGATGGTGGTGAAGAGCTGTCCCTAGCATTAAAATGCTAAAACAAAGCTATAAGAGACATGTAGTAAAATCTAAGGCATGTTATATTTTATATCCAGTTATATTTTAAGTCCATTCACTATCCTCTGGTGCATTTTTATGTCAAGCTGACAAATGGGCCATAGTGGATATAGAAGTTACTTCATAAATCCCATTTGAAGTATCTGATATACTGAAAAATCGCAGTGACATTACTGAATTCATTTCAAACAAAAATATATATGCAATATTTTCTTTTAGCCAAACTGTGTTTTTTCAATTACTAAACAAAGTGTCCCAATTTAAGAGATTATGCTTGCATGAAATAAAAAAAAAAATTCTTTAGGGAATAGGTTTCAAATATTGATAAACTGAGGGTATCAAAATATTTCTTACAATTTCATATTCCTGGATGTGAAATGAGTTATTCTCTGTTCCCCTTTTGTGGGGGGAGTCTGCTGGTCCTCCTCATAGACCTTTGTATTTTCTTGCTGTTTATATGATAACCCTGGGAGTAGGCGCCGAATTGCAAATATGTAGTACACACCCTTTGGTTTGTAAGGATTCCAAAAGTATGTAGGTGTATTAATTAATTTAACAGTGTCATTTTACAAAGCAAGGTGAGTGGATATCTTGATATTTTACTTGTGGATTTCTTTCTGTAAAGAATAAAGGGACATATGTAGCTTGTTTGAGAGATTATCGACAGTGACTGTCACAGTCAGACACAAAAGAAATTTAAATCAGATTTTCTTGATATAAACCAGATTTTTTTAAAAAAAAATCAGATTTGTTCTTTTTGGCTTAAGCTTTAGAATTTAATATTTTCAGCTTTTCTGTTTGCAGGCTATTTTATGAAAAATTGTGGTGAAATATAAATCTACCAGATTTGTTGGGTATTTGCTTAGAAAGACTTAATTTATACATTCAGAAAGATTGTAGAATGGCACAAGCAAGGAATTTGTGTTTCTTTAAATTATGCTAAACTACTACTCGAAGTAAACTCAGCTACTGATTAGTGAAAATAAAAAATAGTTCAGAATGCCTAAAGGATTTTTTACCTTTAACATAAAACCTTTACCTTTAACATAAAATATTCCTGTGCTGTTGATATTAAATAATAATAATTCATGTGTGCATGATGCATGAAGAAAAAAGACTTTTGTTTGCACTTACTGGTATTTTAGGCAGTTCAAATGGTTGGCTCATTTTCCATTTATCCTTTGTTATTTTGATGAATATTAGAATTTTTCAAATGATGCTAAGAATATTTTTTTGCTCTTAACATTCTAGATTTCTGAACAAGACTTTTCACAATTTATTCTGCAATGTAGTAACAAGGAATTGTGTTTTGAAAAAAGGAAGACCTGGATTTTAAACGATAGCCTTTCTCTTATATCACTGCTGCTATCATTTTCAAGAAAATTCTCCTTTTCTTTTGATGTAGGAAGCTGCAAAATATGTGCTAATGGCTTTTTTTAAAATTGTGGCACATAAATTTTTCTTCTAGATGTGAGTTTTCGTATTGCATATGAACAAGAGAGAAAAATGAGAAAAACTGGTGCAAGTAACTTAGACTAGCAGCTGTAGACTGACAAATTTGAAGCAGTTTGGAAGACTAAGAGTCTCCTCATCTGTCACTGAATAATTCTTCAAGGGCACCTGAGGCATGGAACATGTTTGCGCAATTTATGGTTAGTGCAGCTGTAACTCTCCTGAGCCAGCTGGATTTGATTAAAATTACCCGTGTTTTGGTTCCATCCTGTTTTGCCTGCTGCACTTGAAAAATGTATAAAAGTTGCAGTTGGTGCAAAATGCAGCCACTAAGCACTAAATCTTGCAATAGTAGGCAATTGTGTAATGCTTGTATTGAGAATTCTGTGCTGGTTGCCAGGTGCTTACTAGGCACAATTTAAGATATTGATGTTGTACCATTAAACCCACATTGGTTGATCTCAAAAAACTAAGCAGAGTAGGACCTTGTAATTGCTTTGATGCAGGG
Organism: Pantherophis guttatus; assembly: GCF_059756535.1. Taxonomy (NCBI): domain Eukaryota; kingdom Metazoa; phylum Chordata; class Lepidosauria; order Squamata; family Colubridae; genus Pantherophis; species Pantherophis guttatus. The sequence continues at coordinate 70,452,561 of NC_142064.1, forward strand.
GTGGGTTCTACTTACCTTTACTAGCGGTTCGCAGCGGGGCCGCACACTCTTTTGCGCATGCGCAGAAGCATTTTGATGACGTTGGGGTCGGTGGGTGGAGCCTCCCACCGGTTTTACTACTGGTTCTATAGAACCGGTGCGAACCGGGGGCAACCCACCACTGCTCGGATGGTGTTGGAGAACTATACCCCCCCTCTGAAAGAGGGCTTAAATGGGAAATTACTCTGCACTCACTATGTAAACACAAGAGAGCAAGGTCTGCCCCCCCAATCCTCGACTTATGACCACAATTGAGCTCACAATTTCTGTTACTAAGCAAGACAGTTGTTAAGTGAGTTTTATGTCATTTTACAACCTTTCCGGTTACAGTTGTTAAGTGAATCGTTGCAGTTGTTAAAGTTAGTAACATGGTTGTTAAGTGAATCTGGCTTCCCTATTGACTTTGCTTGTCAGATGGTGGCATAAAGTGATCACATGACCCTGGGACACTGCAGCCATCATAAATATGAACCAATTGCTAAGCATCCAAATTTTGATCACATGACCATGGGGATGCTGCAACAGTTGTAAGTGTGAAAAAATGGTTATAAGTTGCTTTTTTCAGTGCCATTGTAACTTCAAATGGTCACTAAAGAGATAGTTGTAAGTCAAGGACTACTGTTAGTCTTGGGAGATTCTGGTAAAATAGAAATTGAACAACAAAGTAGCTTGTCTGAACTCTACATGTGTTGCACCTGACAGATGGAAAGCTGCAGTCTTGACTTGGAATTTAAAGGGGAAAAAATCATGGTATGGTCTTTTAAGTGTAAATGCTTAGAGCCTAAATATCTTGAGGGACCCTCTTTCCTACGCTGAGTGTATTTGGATATTAGTGTCTTCAGAGGAAATTTTTTTGAAGAAGTCCCTGCTGTGACCGAGTCGTATATCTTGCATGCAGAAGAGGACTCTTGGTATTAGGAAGCATACCTAATATGGAATGCGCTTTCTTAAGAATTGCAAATTATAAGTATGTACCTATTTTGCTTGCGCCTGGAACCGGCCAAAAATGGATGCTGGTAGGCAGAGGCAGAAATTTTTTTCCTTGTTTTCCTCCCCAAAAACTAATGTGCGTCTTATACTCCGGAGCGTCCTATACTCCAAAAAATAGGATAAATCACTTCTTTTTTAGTGATGTAAACTGAACTGTTGAAGAAATTTCTAAAGCCCCATCCCCTTTGTAGTTTACAGCAACATCAGCATGTCTCTACTACCCAAGTTTCTTCCCTGATCATCTAGTAGCCTCAGCCCATGATTTAAACAGCTGTATGCCATTATTTGGCCCCATTATTTTGGGATGCGGTGGCTCAGTGGCTAAGACGCTGAGCTTGTCGATTGAAAGGTTGGCAATTCAGTGATTCGAATCTCTAGTGCCACGTAACTGGGTAAGCTCCTGTTACTTGTCCCAGCTTCTGCCAACCTAGCAGTTCGAAAGCACGTAAAAAATGCAAGTAGAAAAATAGGGACCACCTTTTGTGCACCTTTGGCGTTTAGTCATGCTGGCCACATGACCACGGAGACGTCTTCAGACAGCGCTGGCTCTTCGGCTTTGAAACAGAGATGTGCACCGCCCCCTAGAGTCGGGAATGACTAGCACATATGTGCGAGGGGGAACATTTACCTTTACCTTTATGCCATTATTTCCATGTATCTGTTAGCCAAAACCCAAGAATGACTTGTGATTCTTCTAATCTACACTGAGTTCTTTATTGAATCTGTATGTGAGTGAACTGAAAGTTAATAACTTAAATGGCAAACATGTCAACTATTCTGACATTCTGAAAAATAATGACCATTTTTAAAATTATTTTCTGCCTTCAGAGGTTTGACTTATACTTTGCTTCTGCAATTTTTAAAATTAAAAGTATTTTGATTTTTATGGAAAATGTATTACAATTTTCTTGTTAATGCCTCAGATTGCCTGCTTGTATTATTATCAGACAGTAGGGCTTCAGTCAGAATATATGCCTTTCATGGTAATTGGCAAATGTTTCTCATTTGCAAGTGCCTTGTTTTATGACTTTTTTTCTTTTCGTTTTTCTTTCCTTTCCACATGGAATTGTACATATTTTATCACATTAAACTGAATAAAAACTAGGAAGACTAAACCTGCCTGGCTTGGGTTCATTTATTTAATAGTCCTATCAAGCTTGCAAGTCAAATTCTTTCAATGCTCAAATCTGTCTTCTTTAACTGCCAGAATGATAGGGCCTCACAATCAGCTGGATTTACTGGATCTTCCACTTTCGTTCAACTCATTATACCCCACCTCTGGCAGGCTGCCCTTTCGCTGGGTTCTCTTCATATTGTTTCTCCAAGGTGGCACCAAAACCTTTACACATCCCTGCTTCCTATCTTTTGCTTCAATGTAGGAAGGACATTCTTTTAGGAAAAGTGGCAAACTGCTGGCCTCCATCCATCCATCCATCCATCCACCCACCCATCCATTCAGGTTTACTTCAACTTATTTCTTTTTTCCTTCCTTTTTATGGTCAACGGTCAACAATTCCTTCTGCTAATTCAAAGCAGAGGCTTAAGTTATCAGGAACAATTAAATTATTTGGCTTAAATAAGTTACTTTAGTATTTGTTTAAAATTACTGTAGAATCAGCTTAACTATAGATCTAAAGACGGGTCTTGTTTATTAGCAAAAGGCCAAGCTGTGACAAAGCCATCTAATGGAAGATTCTTTGTTCTCTCTTGTCCCTTCTAACACGTGACATGACATTTCTTTACTGCAGAAAGTATTGCACCATGTGATGTTACTCTTTGGAAGAGAAGAAAACAGAACAAAATCTGGTCTCTGTACCTTGGAGTAAAGTAAACACAAACATTCCCCTTGTCACATTGTTTTCTTGTGACTCATTTTCAACTTCTGTATGACCTCAATTCTGCTTGCTTTGTTACATTCAGAGAAAACTTCTGCAGTGCACCCTGATGGCTGCTTGAATTTCCACGGTACAAGAGGACTTCTTTTCCCTTAGAACGCTTCTCTAGCTTCCTGCCTTGTTTCACTTCTCCCTCCATAGACAGTCCTGGGGTTCCTGTCCCTTAATTTTTTTGTTTGCAAAGTCAAGAGTATCAAGAGTTCTTTATAAGGATTCAGTACAACAGAAGAAGACTGAATGTGGGAATCAGTGCCCATTTGAATCTGCATGTTATGTGAATTGAGTGCTGTTAAGTGAATTGACTTGCTGGTGTGAATCTGCATGTTAAGTGAATTGACTTGCTGTTAACCATTCTTGCCAGGTAACAAATTCAGGATTAACTTGCTATCCTTTCTTGAAATATGTAAGTTTGTATCTGTGATCTTGGGTGCACAATTTGGGTACTGTTCTGTTGAGTCGTTCTAGAATCTTTTTCCTAGTTCTTATATTTGCTCTGAACTACTGGCCTCTGCTATTCTTGTTTTAATATTTGCCTTGGGTGTTGTAGTTAAGAATTCATAGTTAGATGGAAAAGTGTTGGGTTCCTTTAAAGCAGTATAAAAAAAGAGTGGGAAGAAAGTCCAATGTCTTGTAACAACTAGAGAAAGACTGGAACTGCACAGTAAAAATCTCCACCGTCTGGCCAGAAATACTAATCTAATGAACTGCTCACTAACCATGTTTTGTCTGCCTAACCAATTCCAGGAGGTGTTCATAAGAATTGAAGCTAAAGGGCATGTGTATCGCTGTTAACTCTATAAACTAGACAAAATGAAATTAATAAAAAGTGTAACTATAACTACTGCTGGTAAACCTCGTGGACTGCTACTCACTCACTCAGACGCTTATACTCATTATGCTTTCTGAAGAGTTAGATCTTCAAGAAGTAGAGAGAGCTATTCTTTGCGAAAAATAAATGCAGGTTGCTGTATTCATATGGTTTTGATGACATCAGTAAAAAGCAAGATGACTGAGCTGATTTTTTTGGAGAGAAAAGAAACTTTACCAAGAGCATTCTCAACATGAATAATTTCAAAAGCAACTTCCAAAAATATATTGCCTAGATTTTATGGGTTTGGCAGAAATATATGTTGTGGTGCTAAATATCTTCTGTTTCTGAAAATCAGTGTAATCTCTTTCTAAGATAATAGAGTTGGAAGGGGCTTTTTAAGCCACTGAATCCAACCCCTTATCGGTGTTGGAATCCAAACTGAAGTATTCCCCAAAGTCTGTCTAGCCTTTAGTTGAATTCCTACAGTAAAAACAAGGTACCTTGTTCTGCTATTGAATTATTATTAGGAAGCTTTTTTCTAACATTTTCCTGACATAAATCAAAATCTCTCGTTCTGTAACTGAAAGCACATTTTGCTTCTTAAGCTCTGGAACAACAGACAGTTGTTACTGACATTCCTGTCTCTTGTATTTAAAGAAGTGTTACCTATCATATTCATCCTCAGTTATATTTTCAAATGGCTAAATATACCCAACTCCTTCAATCTTTATAGGGTTTAGTTTTTACCATATTTTTCAGAGTATAAGATGCACCTTTTTATCCTCCAAAAGGGGATGAAAATTTAGGTGCGTCTTATACACCGAATGTAGCCCTGCCCACCCACTGGCCCCCACCCTTTGTCCTGTGCCTCGCAGCAGTTACTTTCTTGCAAGGAAACAGCAAGAGAAAACAGCCCCTTTCAGTTTCAGCATAGGTTAATTAGCACAAGTTGATTAGATCGGCCTCCCGACTCTCAGCTGATTTGCTCTCAGTTGTTTTGCGCAGGGTTCTCCTGCTTGCTGCAAAAAGTGCTGGAGCAGATTTTTTTCCCCTAGCTATGCTGAAAAAACGAAACTGAAAGTAAAGCAGGCTCTTTGCTGCAATGTGACAAAATGAGGTAGAGAGAGATTTCTTTTTCTTTTTTCTTACCAAAAAAGGTAGGTGCAAACAATGGGAAATTTAGGGCAAAAGAGGAGAGTTCAAGATTTTAAAACACAAAAGAAAAAAAGCTCTATTTAACTAGGGAATTGTAATAATTGAGATACTGTTAATTGTATATTGTGTTGAAAGCAGAAATGGTTAAGTTGTGGTTTGGAGGAATATATGGGGAAAATTATTTGGTTTATTATTATTGGTAAATATAATTAATTGATTTGTAAGAAACTGGATTGCATGGAAATAATTGGAATATTCATGTTCATATTGATTAATATACAAAAAAGATAGTTATATAATTAATTGATTTATATAAAAATGTTGAATTTGTACTAAACAACTGTAATATTAAATAATTAACCAATGTGAGGATGGATTTAAAAATAGATGACAGTAGAAGGGGTATAATATAGTATAGAAGGGAAAAAATGAATTTGATTAAGATTAGAGATGAGAATGAAGGGTAATATTGTTTTTTTAAAAAAATAGATGAGGAATAAATATGGCAAAAAGGAAATATAGAAATTGTAAATTTAATTGAAATGACTAAACACTGTTTAAATGTGTGAACCGGCCAAACACTCTGTTCAAAGAAAATACATTGTATGTTTGTATGTGTGTTTGTCTAAAACAAACAAACAAACTTTTTTAAAAAAAAAAACCAAAAATGGTAAGTGCGTCTTATACTCCAAAAAATACGGTAATTGTCTGATATTTCTAGTTACCTTTCTCTAAGCCTATTCCAGTCTTTCTGGCCAAATATTGTATGCTATCACCACAGAATGAAATTAATTTTTTGCTCTCTGAAATTTGGAAACTAAAACTCTGTTGATGCAACCTCCCCCCCCCCTATTTTTGCAGCCATTAATACCACCAATTCACATTCAGTGTCTTATCAACGACTATTTCAAAAATGTTTCAGTAGTGGCTATTAAGTCATGGATCTTCATTGCACAGCTTTGTTTCCACTCTCCCTAAGTTATTTTTAGCAACTTTGGTTTTTAACCCAATTATGTATTTACTTAATTGTCAGGCTGTCCATACCAAAATGGTTTGCTTCTCTGACGTCATGGGATAAATTATCAAATGCTTGTCTGGAATTATATCTACAGCAATTCTATAATCCACTATGGAAGGTACCTAATTAAGATACAAGTTAAGATTATTCTGGCTAGACATCTTTTGGACAAATCCACACTGACCTGGCAATTACTGCATCTGGCTCTGGAATTTGAAATTCATTCAAAATAAATAGGCATTCCTTGAGCATGTTTCTGTCAGTCTCAAGTTTCAACACTGCTTTTGCTTTTTGCAATTGCCTAGTGATGTACTCTGTCTTGGAGATGTCTGAGCCAAAATACGAGTCCAGTGCTGCTGCTATTGCTTTGTTACCCACTATTTTGCTATTCTGTGATTAATTAATTAATTAATTAATTTTCCCAACGGGCCACATGTGAAACTGAGGCTGTTGTGGAAGGCTGAACCAGTAGGACGAAAACATTACTATGAAGTGTGTAGGCACCCACACATATGAATAAATTGGGAAGGGGAGGGAATAGCAGTCGCCTTCAAAATAAATGTAATAGAGTTGTATTGCATGCATGGCATACACTTATTTATATTTGATTTCTAATTTCCGGTTGACCTCACATGGGCCAGACAGGGACAGCGAAAGGGCTGGATGTGGCCTGGTGACTGTGAGATGCCCAGGTCTGCTCTATGCTATCCCTGAAGTGTACTTTACCTTGATGACTTACCCTTCTTTGTCATTCCATTATCTGTCCTTTTTTGTTTTCAGATCACCAGGCTTTTTTGAAGCCATGTTGGCTATTTTTAGCTGATTTCAATTTTTGCCTCTGGAATGTTTGCAGTTGTGCTTTTACCGTTCCTTCTTTTAGGACCGTCACCAACTTAAGCTCCTTCTAATAATTTGAGTATATTGAATCTGTTTTTTTTTGTTTTTTTTTTGGATTGAAGGATGTGTCTGCTTTTGTCCACCCCTCCCCCAATCAAGAATTTCATTATTTCATGTTTGCTTTGTTCTGATGTTGCTGCTACGGTATTTCCAGATCTTCAGCTAAGTATTCCCTATTGACCACTATCAAATTAAGAATAGCTAACAAATGAGCAATTTGGTTAAAGGAACAGTCTTGACAAGAGCTTGTTTCTTAGCAGATGGTGGGAGAGTCAAAGTCCCCCATTACTTTTATTTCCCATTTACAAAGATCAACCATTTGTTTTGGAAAGGATCACCAAGACATCATCATCTTGGTTGCATAGATAGCAATAAATAACTGCAACTCTGTTGCTTTTATTTATTCTTCCACTTTTTTAACCCAGATGTTCTTTGGAAGATTGTGAAGCTAATTCACTTGAAGTTCTGAGTAGTTATTGATGTTTTTAACATACAGGATGACTCCTTTGTGTTGCTTCTTTAAAAAAAAAAAACCAGTAACAGTATGAGTAATACAACATCTAGAATTTCCAGCAGTATAGTCTTTTGTAATGTAAAATGGCTTTACATCTTGGACTTGAGCTACCAAAGGGGGCAATTTCTTCCATTTGCATTTTTCACCTTTTTTTAACGAATAGTATAGCTTGCTGTTTGAAAAATGTAGAGGACAACAGAAACACAATACCTGTCCTCAAAAAGATAAAGAACTGTCTCCTCTTCCAGGGTCTTGCAAGATACCTGTGATTATTGCTCCACTGTCTCTTTCAGTGCAGATTGTGGTCTGGTTGCTGCTGCTGCTTTTGGTTCATTGTCCATGAGTCAGTATCTCTGTGAATCTGTAAATCAGACATAAAAGCAGTCAGGATTGGTGGGCAAATAGAAAGGGCCAAGGAATAAGATTTGAAATGCTCAAGACTTAGAAGATATTTTTAAACTCTGTCAGATGTAGTCTGCACTGGAGAAAAAAGATTTATTTAGAATAATGGAGGTGACTAATAAGTGTAGGAAAGAGGTACAGGAAAACTCTTTCTTCCCTTTCACAGTCATTCATGTTTTCCGGTCCATATTTGGAGAGCCAGAAATTTCTGAGTAGAGTAAACCAATCAAAACCTGGAAATTTCTTTGTTGATGAACTGCAATGTATATAGTTCAGTGGTTTAACACTTAAGAGACTTCTGAAGTAGAATCTTCTGTTGCTGCAAGTATATTCAGTATAATCAGGCCAATTTCTTAATAAACTTTTTTCAAGATTTATTATCATCCTGGCATATCCCTTAGTATTGTTGTTCTTTAGTATCCATCCTGCAATTTCTAAATTAAGTGTTGATGCACAAACTAACAGCAACAATGGGCACAACAAGATACCAACAGAGTGATGAAGCCAGGCAAAAAGGAGGAAAATATGCTCAGGGCCAAGTACTGGACTGGCCATCTACAGGAGTGTGGGTACTGTAGCATGACACATGGGCCATTGTGGACCCCTGCAAGAATGGCCAGAGTTGGAGGCTTCTTCAGCTAGATTGGAGGAGCTATTGACACAACTGTCATGGCCAACTCAGACTCACTAGATCAGGGCTTCTCAACCTTAGCCACTTCCCAGAATTTCAGGGACAAAGAGGAATTACAGGAGGGTCATCAGCCGGAGGGGGATTCAGCTGGAAGAGTTACAAGCAGGGAAAGCTGTGTTCCCTAGCAACCAGCAGAGGCAGTTATTACTGGTCTCAGAAGACAGATGGGTGAAGTTAATTCCCTCAGTGCAAGGGCCCGCCTTGAAGAGAGGAGGGCTAAAGAAAGGCACTTAGCAAAACTATTGGCCAGAAACAACCCTGTCCTGCTAAAGGGAAAAACGTGGGTCATGCCTCTCCTATATAAGGGGCCTCATAGGTCAGTTGGTGATGGCTCTCCACTGTGGTCCTCAACTCTTAGCCTGTCTGCTCAAGTAGTGACCCTTGACCCTTATACTACATTGGTTTGACCCAGTACCTCATTTAGGATTTGAACTCTCTCTTGCCTCTAATTTAACCTGGTTGCATTTGTGTGGACTGGTATTTTGGGCATGAGGGACTATAATTGTTTATTCAAATGTTTTTGCCATTAGAATTCTGTTTAAAAACTCTTTTAGTAAAGATAACAAAACTTACCTACTAAGTGTTATAAGGAAATTGAGCAAAGAGGTGGCTGAGGGAAAGTGGGAGATATCCCCTCTTCATGAGAGAAAGGCCCAGGAGAAGCAGTTAAAGACGACTGCTTGAGAAGCATTAAGGGATATTATAGTTAATGCTAAGGCCAATCTGCCCTTCTATTTATAAAAACTATTGTAAGGGATGAGTGGAGCACATGGAGTAAGGGCAGCTGTCACGCTCACAACAATGCTTGGTTTTTGTAATGTATATCATTGTTTGTAAGAAAGTTAATGATAACTGCTTATAAATGGGAGCAGAAAGAAGGAAGGAAGGAAGGAAAGAAAGAAAAAAAGAAAGGCGAGATTAAAGAAAAAAGAGATTTAAAAAAGTGTTCTAGAAGGGATTCAAAAGATGGTCTGGACAGGATGTGAAGAGGAGGCAAGAAGCAAGTTTATGCTTTACAATCATGGTCAGTGATGAAAAGGTTAAGAAATGTGATTCAGAGGGTTTAAAGTCAAATGTTACGTCTCAAAATCTGATTATCTATTGTACTTTGGTCTGGATTTGTCCTTAATAATGCATGTGAAGGCATTCTAGCCAAAAGAGTGAAAAATATGAACTTTGACATGTTTCTGCTTCATGAAATTTAAGATCTAATGAGGTATGTGCATTTGGAACTTCTTGTCACTGTATGAGTTATTCGAAAATTGTGTCGAATATTTGTACTGAATTTCTTTTCCTTTCTCTTGGAGACAATGAAAGAAAAAGAAACTTTTTTTTCTTTTTTTTTGGTGGAGAGGTAGTTTGGTGTTGGGATTAAAGGCTAGAAACTGGAAAATTGTGAGTTCTAGTTCTGTAACCAGTTGGGTGATTTTAGGTCAGTTCTTACCTCTCATTGTTAAGAAGAAGGCACTGGCGACCCACTTCTGAAAATGTTCCCAAGAAAACTTCAGGGATTTATCCAATCAGTTGCTGGAGTCAGGTTTAACTCAAAATTTCTGCATAAGAAACATCAGGGGAGAAATCCCAGTCATAATGTTTTGTTTTCAGGAAAAAATCTAATGAAAAGTTCCCTATCCTTCTTATGGTTTGGGGACTTTTGCTCCTTGGAAACATGAGTCCTGAAGCAATACTTTTTCCGATCTATTGAACTTGAAAGACAGGTTAAAGCTTGCTTCCCCTCAAAAAAGTGAATTTCGAATATTTTTCAAATTTCTTTTCCTATAGCTGCTCCTTAGGAAAAGGTGGTTGTTCCTCTTGAGGAGATCAAGGTAATAGCTGGAGAAGGAAATGGGGACGCATGATTTTTGCTTTCCTGGCTCTACTCTGTTGTGCCCTATTGGTTATCTGCTGTGTGCTGCCTCCAAGAGTACTTGGCATTTCAGTTTTTATCAGCAATCTCACCCTCTGCTTTGCAAAATAATAATAATAATAATCCAGTGCTGGCTTTAGGGGAGAAAAAAGGTGGTGGTACTTGCTCCATGCATTTTACCTTTTAAACTCTAAATAGGTTTTTAGGAGAAATTACAGCGTTCTTCAAACATTTTAAAGGTCTCTTAAATTGTGAATTTATTTATTTTATTTATTTATTTTATAAAATTTGTATGCCGCCCTATCTCCAAGGACTCAGGGCGGCTCACAACAACAATCGACCAAGCGACTGTTAAAAAAACAACAATATACATAAAAAATATCAAAAAAGTATTTAAAAAAAATTAAAATATACTACCCCATCAGTCCAGAATGGAATGGAGATTGTTGGATGAGGCAGTTTTTAAACTAAATCATGGGTTCCCCAGAGTCCTTACTCATCCTATGCCAAGAACCAGAATCTCCCACCAGGAGGGCAGATTTGCATGTTCTGTGTATGAAAGCTAGAACCCAACATCTCCTTGTTTGTGGTAGCAACATGTAGCACTACGGGGCATCTTGAGGAACTAATATTAATTGAAGTGCCCCCTTACCTAGCCTTGGAAAACTCAGTCCTGCATTTAAAAGTTGGGGGAGAAGATTGTTCAGTTAACTCTCCATGAGTAGTAGAGACAGGCAGCCCTCTCCTCAGAGCAAGCAACAGAATAACTTGAGAAGTGTTAGGCCCTACAGAACAGAATATGACACGTCTTGGTGGAGAGAGAGCTCTATATATTTCTGGCTGTTGATTGTCTTTTTATTAATAGCCTCTCCTGCTGGCACAAATGAAAATGTACCTGTACATACTTCCTGTTATCTATGCTGTGCTGATATGGTGATTCACTGACCTTTTGACATCTAATGGAGTCAAGCAACAAGTTTACTGTGACTGCATACATGAACTCTATTTGAACATCATTCTGTCATTTGGACAAAGCCTATTTGCATTTTAGGTTTTTTTAGTCTATATAAAACCACACATCCACCTTGGGATCAACAATTATTATGCTTATATGATAGAAAGCAATACAAATACCCTGGCTCCTGTGTGCAAATCATGCAAAGGTGGTTTGTTTTTCAGTCAATCATCTGCACAACAACGCACTGTAATACCTAGCAGAATTATCTCTGCATAGTTTTGAGGATGTTGTTCAAAGGTGGGAGGGGATGTGTCTTACATGTGGCCTCTTATTACCAAGAAAGCTGCATTGGCATCCCCAACCAAATATCCTTATTAAATAAGGGTGTCTATACTCTAAGCAGACATTTGTTATCCACCATTTCGATGCCAGTTCCTTTATGCAACAGACACAAACTAGTTTAATGGACTAGATAGGAGAAAATGGAAAGATCAAGAATTTTCTATGAATTTACCATACCTGTGCTATAACCTGGGAGTTATCCTATATGAGAGAGAAAATAGAAATATTTTTGGAGGGAAATAATTATGATTTGATTTTGTTTGAATTCCATTCTTGAAGTACTTCTCAAAAGCAGAATTAATTGAATATGGTGTCCTTTACAAACAGTATTAAGACAATACTTTTCAAACCGACGCTGTTAAAAACGTGCTGCCAGATTGTGGGGCAGAACATTTGAACTCCCTAGACTTTGAACTCTGCTATAAGAGCAAACCTAAATTGTCAATTATTTACTAATCTAAAATGGGTAGGTTAGTTTTATTTCTATCCTGCCTTATTAACAGTTTTCAGTAACTGCTGCCTTATGAACACAGGCTATATGACTTTAGGTATATAATTATAAATGTAACAGAATTTATTTTTTATATAATGTTATTAAAATTACACTTAAAAAACAAAAAACTAATGCAAACTTAAAAAGAATAAAAAAGTGCCGAACAGAAAAGGGAAAAATATAATACAGTGAAGAAGAAGAAAAGACTTCCCTGTCTTTCTCACAGGTGTAAACAATATTAATAGCTAATCACCTCTTCTTAAAATACAACAAATGATGTCTTCTTCCCTTACCCATCTCTCATCTATAAACAAATCCTTAAAGCCTCGTTGTTCAGTCCTGATCAGTAAAAGTCCATTAAAGACGTTGAGAACCAGTTTGGTGTATTGATTGCTGGCCAAGAAACCAGGAGACTTTGTGAGTTCTAGTTTTGGCTTAGACATGGACCTCGTAGGACCTCACCTCGTAGGACTGAAGTTGGGGGGGAAATAAGTATTATATATGTTCACCACTTTGAGTTGTTTATCAAAAATAATAAATGCAGGTTAGAAAATTATTAGGAAAAGAAGTATGCCAATCCACTGTCCTTTTGAAGGCATCAGTCCAATTTTGAGCAAAAAGTTGGCTGTGCCATGTTCTCAACTTGCCAGAGTCCACTGTCTTGCAATTTCCTTACAAGAAGCGGCTGTCTGGAGCACTTGTATGTGATTTCAAAATGAGATGGGCAGCAAATAAAGTTAGTAAAAATAACAATTAATAATAATAATAATAATAATAATAATAATAATAATAATAATAATATCAAGTCCTTTCTTTGTCCAGAGATGAATTACAAATCTATTCACCAGCTGCACTCTTAGGTCACCATTTCTTTCCCTGAAGTCAAAAATGTAATGTAACAGTTTTTAGAAGATAAAAATGCATGTAGTTAGGGTTTATTGTTGATGAGCTTATTAAGGCCCGTCTTTTATTTCAGTCATATCTTTTTGTCTTATAAAATGTGTTCGCCATGCTTAGCCACATCCCTTTAGCCACATCCTTAAGGAAGTCTTTTTGTCAAGTATTTATTTTTAGCTTTTAAATTATAAGCCAGGCTGGGCAAATACGAGCAAAATACAGACTGCCTGTGGTATAGAAAACCAAAAATATTCAAATGCTGTACATAACATGATCACAAGAGAGATAGTTTTTCTGAACAGTGTGTTTCAGTACCGCCTTTTTTGCCCTTGTTGGGAGGTTGGGCCAAGTGGGTAAGGAATGAGGCCAGTTTGGGGGTGTGGGGGGATTCATTCTTATTCAGGTCTGGGGCACCTTCTTTCATTCTTACCCAATTTTGCTTGTTTCATATAATCAGAAAAGTTACTTTTTGTGACTTATGCAGTGTGCATTCTGCCATATTACATTTTCTCCAGAAGTCTGTACCTTCTGAATTATAATCATCAAATATTTGCATGTTGAAAGTTGTGAAGAAGAAAAAATGGATTGGAACTCCATTAGCTGAGCCTGGGCAGGAGGAGAGAATTTTGTCAGGAAATTCCAAATGAGTATAAATAAATTCTCCGCAGCAAGTCCTGGGCAATTTGCCTGCTTATGTGTCAGGAGTACATATTCTGTTTAAGGCTCCAGACCCAAGTTCCTGCAAAGAAAACATTGCAGTATTCCCTTCTTCCCAGAATGGTGAGTAAAGCAAACAGATATGAGGGGGATGTGATGCTAGATTTAAGATAATTTTTTGTTTATAGCTTGTTTTCATGTTTAAAATACAAAAAGAGAACGAGAAGTTCATACCTATATTGACTAGCTAGGCTTCTCTCTGTGATTTCTTAACATAAAGATAGCACTGTTTTTCCATACAAATAAAACTCTGTTAGTCCAAAGAAAAATGCCCATTTATAACTAACTTCAGCTTTAGCCAAACTCATCGTTGGTTTTAACCAGTTTCTTTCTTGATTCACACAGTATTTGTATGGATGTATATCTGTTACATTAGTGCATTTCATTCTAGTAGGGTTTTTTTAAAAAATATATACAGAAGTGTGAGTGGCATTTGTACTTAGATATAACAAGGTTTGTCACTAAAGAATTTGTTTTTTTGTATGCTGGAATGCAGTCATAGGGATAGAAATATTTCCATTCCAAAGTATTGAAGCTTACACCTTTTAAATATGTTTCCCCCCCTGTAAATATCAAGTTTAACTGATTTATTTAAGCATAGAAGAATTAATTGAATTAATTTTCTTCATATTTTTCCTATTTGAGGTAAGCTTTTTTGGTATTTGGCCTTTGTCTGGAAAATAGGTACTTCTCTTTATAAATTGCTGGTAATTTGATTGATGTAATGAAATGTGCACTCTTTCTGATACATATACATATGCTTTTTACCTTGTATCATTTCTTCCACTTTTAGATATATCTTCTCAGTGCAAAATTGAAGGCTAGGATTCCAGCCACAATATCTTTAGAGGTTATTTAAGTATATCAGGGAGAAATTCTTGTAATTTCATGAAAGAGCATTCAACTGCCATGGCTCTATTAGTTATTTGTTTCCTTGAGGAAATGCTTGAATTAACTTTTTAAGCACTGCTTGAATGCTTGAATTAACTTTTAACTACTTGAATGCTTGAATTAACTTTTTAAGCATGTGTGTTATGCAGGTCTCTACCAATAATATGTTGGAATGTTCTGTGTTGTTGTTTGGACAGTACATTTTCACTCATTAATCACTCTGTATAGTTAATATAAATGTGTATTAAAATAGATTTGGGGCGGTGTTGGATAAGCCTGAATACTAGAAAAACTATAAAATGGTACTGGGTTGGCAGATCTCATATTTCTACTAACACAGAATTTTGAAAACATTGTAGGTTGCCTTCGTGGTAATTCCCACTGAGATTAATGTTTATGCTTATACAATTGTTATCTCAGCCAATTTCTCAGATGTTTTGACCACTCTTCTTTTTGCTTCTTCATAAAAATTTTTAGAACAAAAAAAGCTTTAAAACATAGCTTTTCTAAAGTAGCCTCCACCCTACTTTTAGTAGCAACATAAAAATCTGTATTGGTTTAACGTGTGATCTTTTCTGTTTAATTCTTCAGCATGGAAAAAGGATAGAAGGAAATGAACAGAATATACAACTCAAATATATTATAAAACTTAGAAAATCCTGGTCCTTTTTAAGCTCAGAATTAAATCTTGATCTCCCATTTAATTCTATCATGTCATGCAGCAAAAGTCTATAGAAGTTGTTTGTGGCTTGTGACACAGATAAGCAATTTGAGTTTCATCAGTAAACCTTTTTTATTTGAGAAAGGGAGAAATGAGTAAGCAGGAAGTATTTATAAAAAAAGTCTTCATGCAAGTAAAACAAAACTCTCTAAAAGCAAATTATTTTGCCTAGCCATTAAATTTCTAATGAATTAAGAGAAGATTCATTAGAGTAATGTTAACATAAACAAATGAAATGAAATTTTAGCGCTTGAATTTTTTGATTCAGTAAAAATGACTCTGTGCAATTTCGTAAGAAAAACAATATAGTTCATCCTGATATTAATTCATTAAACTATGACACAGAGCAAAATATGAGACATTTAAGATAAACAAAACATGATATGTAATCCAAAATATATTATTACTGTAACAAGTTTGACAATATGATTGTCATAACAGGAAATGCATATTCCTAGAGTTTTTCAAAAATTTGAATATTTTAATTCAATTGTGTCGAGTTTGATGAATCGTTTTCTTGCTTTTTATGAATTTTTAACAGAAGTGAATTCATATTTTACTGCTATGGGATACATTTCTATTGCTTGAGAATTTAAGCTGAATGATGAAATTAAGGTAAAGATTCCCTCATGGCAAATTTTCCTGGTGATTAAGGTGCCTTCTCAAAAAATATAAATTGTGATTTTGTATGTTAAAAAAGAGGTAAAGTATTATAAAATACATGGGTTATAATACTAACAACATTGACTTAGTTTAATTTTGCATGTAGAGGTTTTCCCACATAACAAGCTGGAGAAATGTCACTTGAAACATCTACATAAGTATATGGGAGTTTTCTTTCAGGAACAACTTCATTGTTTTTAAATTTGGTTCTCTAAGAATAGCAAATGGTGTTTTGAATCACTTATTAAAGGCTTGGATAGAGAAGGGGTCTAAGGTAATATTTATTAAATGAAAATGTGATTTGGTGAGGCACAGAGTGTGCTTGTCTTTTTGATCCTTCTCTCTGAGCCTTCCCTAGGCTGGGTGATAAAATCCCCAGAAGAAGGTAAATGGCCAGGCCAAGTATAAGCTTTATTATTTGCATTTTTTCATTAATCAATTGGCTAGTAGTCCATTGCTCAGACATCTATTTTTATAGGAAACTTACAACATAATGAATGATATAAGGTCTCCTGCTTGAGCAGGGAGTTGGACTAGAAGACCTCCAAGGTCCCTTCCTATGTTGTTATTCTGCACTCTATGTTCTAAATGCTTGTATGGTTGCCTTAAAATTTTCAGGCAGTAACTCTTTTCAGGACAAATCAAAACAGGTCATCCTTAACATTATCATTTTTAATAAAAAATAATGAAAGCTATAGGACTGTGATTTTTTTAAAGTGGCTGAGCCATTAAAAAAACTAACTATGTACCAAAAAGGAATGGAAAAAGGAAATATGGGGGAGAGGAGGGCCTTCCCTAGTGCAGAAAATAATATAAAATCATTGGTGAATGCTTAGCCTATGAAAGTTCGTGATCTGTTTATTTATACTCATGCTGGAAACATTTTTCCCTTTATGGGATGAAGAATGAGCAAGTTGAGAGATAGGGATTTTGCAGGCAAAGAGTTTCTGTGACGTATGGAACTATGATTGCAGGAAATATTCCAAAGCCTGGTAGACTTTGGACAGAAGTATGTGCAGACTCAAAAAAAGAAATGGAAAGGTAGTATTAATTAAATGAAAATTCTGCCGTCGGTGCTTACAGGCTTTTACTGTGTGTCTAGGCTGGGGAATGGGGCGGAGGGGGTGAGGAGCAGCTCGTACTGCACACATAGGCTCTTTCTGAAGGCGCACTGTAGCTGGATTGTAGTTTAATTTAAAATGCTTTGCTGAAACATGTGTCTCCTGTGACGGCAGGAAGTTATCCTGTCCTGACATTTGAGCTGGCAGTTTCTGTTTCAGCGGAGATATTTTCGACTGTCTTGTAAATGATGTGCATGCTATAAGAATATGAACGAGGTAACATGAACAATCCTACACGAAACTGTTCCTAAACAGAGAGTCAGTGTATGTATTGTTTTGCTTTTATATTTGAGTTCATTGAGTTAAATTTCTCTGCTGGCTGTTTACCATTTATAAATTCAGGAATGGTGTGTGTGTGTGTGTGTGTGTTAACACAGTTTGCCACAGAACACAGGTCCATCTCACCTTTCATTATAGAACAATGCAGAACTATCAGATACTAATTATAAGCAGTGATATTTTTAAATGGCTATATGCAAACCCATCTCAAATGCATGCATTTATTTTTTATCTTATAATTAGATGATCCAATCTTAACATGAAATGTGAGTCTATGCTAAAAACTGATTCAAGACATGTAGTGCATTCTCCAGGGGAGTATGATATACTGATTCTGGTATTTGAACAGCATCTCTATATTTTTAACTTCCAGTAAGTTTTTAAATTTTGCATTGTTTCTTTTTCTTTCTTTAGAAAACGAAGAAAATGCCATAAATGGGGAAGATGACAAAATTCAGAAGGATCCCTATTTTGTGGAGACGCCTTATGGCTATCAGCTTGATTTGGATTTTCTCAAGTATGTGGAAGATATACAGAAGGGAAATACTATTAAGAAACTGAACATTCAGAAGAAGCGGAAAGCGACACCACCTTTTGCTCCTGTCAAAATCGCTTCCAATCAGTACAGTGGATGGACATCAAATGAATCTCTTTCTTCATCCAACAGTGATGAAAACAAACATTCATCTTTACTTTTTACAGCCCAAAGCCAATTAGCAGGGACAACTTCTGCAAGGCCATCCTTGGCATTTGAAGCTTCTCCAAGCTTCCTAACTATCCCTGAAAGCAAACCATTACTTCCTCCTTCACCACAGCTGCCTAGACACAACCTTCGAGTTACAAAAACTCTCATGGAAACACGTAGGAGATTGGAGCAGGAGAAAATGGCAATGCAGCCTATCCCTGGAGAAAGTCGGAGGCCTAGGCTTTCCAGTTTTGGAGCCATGGGATCCACTGGCTCTCTTCCTTCTTTTGTAGGATCCAGTAGCCAGAATCAGGTGTGCCAGCAATTTCAGAATGGCTATCAAGGCAATGGAGATTGTAACCTTTATCTGGCCTCCTCTTTGGGCAGTTCTATTCGGCATAGCCCCTTGAGTTCAGGAGTATCAACACCTGTGACTAACGTGAGCCCAGTGCACCTGCAACACATCAGGGAACAAATGGCTATTGCCCTCAAACATCTCAAGGAACTGGAGGAGCAAGTCAAAACCATCCCTGTGCTCCAGGTTAAGATCTCAGTACTTCAGGAGGAGAAAAGACAGCTGGTGGCAAAGCTCAAAAGCCAAAGAATGGTCAATCAGAATGACACGGGCACTTTCAGAAAGAGATCTTACAGTGCAGGAAATGCAGAGCAGTGGAAGCACCTGTCTTCGGTCAGAGGAGGGGGGGAGCTTTACATAGACTGTGAAGAAGATACGGGGAATGTGGGGCATAGCACAGAGCAGGTAGAAGAATTTAGGCAGTTGACTGCTGAAGTGCAAGCACTGGAGAAGAAAATCCAGGACAGCAGTTACGATATTTCCTCTGTGCGAGGCAATCGAGCAAATGTAGCAAAAGAGAATAGGTCAATTGCTATCGGTGCAGATGAAAGCATGAACGATATTGTGGTATATAACAGAGCTTTGAGGGCATACAGGGATGTAGCCGTGGGAACAGATGTGAAGACTAAAGATTTTATTGCTGGGGTGTCAGAAGAAATGCTTGGTCTGTCTACTGAGGCTGAGAGAGAGATAGAACTTCAGCATCAGATGATTGAATCCCTTAAAGAGAAAATCTACCGGCTGGAGGTTCAGTTGAGGGAAGCCACTTATGACAGAGAGATGATCAAATTAAAGCATGAGCTTCAGGCAGCTGGATCTAGGAAAAAATCAGACAAGGCATTAATGGCACAGCCCCTTGTCTTCAGCAAAGCAGTAGGCACAGAAATGCAAACGAGAGACCAAATGGTGGGAAACCACGTGGATATTGTTGATTCTTGTGTAGGGAACAGTCCCCAGATGAGTAGCATTGGTGTATTGTGTAGGCCTATGTTGCAGAGTTCAGCTGTGGGGCCAGATGTTCCCATGAATTGGTGGATTGTGAAAGAGAGGAATGAAATGTGTGATCGTTGTATTGGGAGTTATGTTGAGACCCACAATAAATGTGTGGGCACAGAAATGAGCTTCTGTGAAGCTGGGGTCAATACAGAGGAATTAGTGGACAGCCTAAGCCTGCATAAGACAGAACTACAAATCAAGGAAGTGTGGTCACTTGGTTATAGAGACTCTTTGGATCTGACATTGTGTCCAGCTAAAGAGACCACAACTTGCAGCACAAACACAGAGACTGCTTGCAGAGCCAACTCTGGAATCATGGCAGTGCCTTGTACAATTAACCAGGGAACCAATACAATATTAGAACAGGCTGATGGATTCACCAACACAGAAATGACAACTTTGACAGATTCCAGCACCAATACTTTGTTGAGCACTTCTGATAAGCAGACAAACACTGTGGCTGTGGAGTTGAAGACGGTGGCTGTTGGAGATGGTAGGGTCAAGGATGTAAATGCTGCTGCTAAAACTCGTTCTATTGGTATAGGAACTTTGCTTTCTACCACTGCTAGCTTTGATAAATCTTCTCTAACAAAGACCAAAGACTGCGGAGTAGGTCAGATCAGTATTCATGAGAACTATCTAGTTGGATTAAAAATGAGAAACATTGCCTGTGGTCCACCACCAGTTTCTCTTGCGCCACCCAGCACGAGAAGCATTGGTGTTGGAGATGATTCTGTGGATGATTCAGGGAACCCCGACACTGATAGTCCATTTCCTCTGCCCGAAATAAGGACCGGCCTGGACCATTACATTGAACGGGTTCAAAAGCTTGTTCAAGAACAGCAGATGCTCCTTGCTGAAAATTATGTTGAACTAGCAGATGCTTTTGGAGAACCTCACTCACAAATAGGCTCTCTCAATTCTCAGCTCATCAGCACTCTATCATCTATCAACACCGTCATGAAATATGCAAGCACAGAGGAACTGCGCAGCTTAGAGGTACCAAAACAATGCATGGACAAACCTACTGCTACAGGTAGGCAGAGTGTATTGAGTCTAAGCTGTTGTAGAGCAGTCTTGCCTTAAACTGCAGCTTCTGCATGGGGCTTTGCAGCTCCTTAGCGTATAGTGTCTGAGAATTAGGAAAGTCATTGTTTGATTCTTCAGAAGATCACTAAATATCTTTATTTCTCTCTCAAGAGAACAAGAAGGAGTTTAATAGCCCTTTTCCAGCTAACCAATTTTATTTACAGGCATAAAATGTTATGAGCTACAGATACCCATTACTAACTTTATGCCTTCTAATAAAATCGGTTAGCCGGAGAAGGAATTTACAGGCTCCTCATGATTTTTGGCTATCATAGATTATCACAGCTCTCATATATCCTAATAACAGAGATGACATAAACCAGTTGCCAGTGGCATCAATGCATGATATTTAAGTTAGCAAAAAAAAAAAAAAAGAATTTCACTTTTATTTAGAAAATATTTCAAGAAGATCTAGAAGATGATGTAGCATGCTATAACTCAAAATTATGAGACTTATTTTATAGAATGAATAATGATTACACTGTGCACTTCTGTGAATTAGCAAGATTTGTTTCCTTTTCCTTTTTTTTTTTTTTTTTTGCTTTCCAAATTCCCATAATGGCATGAATTTATTTGAAACACTGCTGTTTATAAAAAATTATCCGTTTTCAAAGTGTTGCTAAGGATACAAACTGTTAATGCCAAATGTTAGTATTTGTGTAAGAGATAAGAGATGCAGGCTTTGTCATGGTCTGTAATTTTTTTGTATCTAATTAATAATATAGGTCTGCACAAAATATTGTACATTAGAAGTGGTCTAGATTTTTGTATGATTCATTTGAGCAGAGACAACTAATAATTGCCTCGTCCTCCTTTATAAGAACCCCTTTATAAGAATCTTTGTACCACTGCCTGTTTTTTCTTAGAGCCAACCTTCGGTACATGAGCCACAGTATGCAAGAGAAAGGGAAAGGAGAGGTTTCCCCCACCTAAAATAATTGCTTTCAGATGGGGAGAACATCTGTAGTCTCAGAATAGAGGCAGGTGCTATCGGTATCTAAAGCAAGGGTTCCAACCTTTGCAAGACTTGTGAACTTGTGGAATTCTGGGAGTTGAAGTCCAGAAGTTTTAAAAGTTGCTAAGATTGGACACCCCTGATTTAAAGAGAAAAGTCATTTATCTTGCTGAGAATCAGGATTCTAGAAAGATCGGGTTGGTGTGAGCCTTCTCCATTCTAGACTTCACCTGCATTTTTCTAAAGTCCTTGCTCTTGGTCCTCCCCAAAAATGGCAGTGGTTTTTCCTTCTCTTTCTCACTGCAGACAATCATATTCCACAAGCTTTATTTTCTTCCATCTCCAATTACTTTTTTATTTCATCTTACAGTTAGTCCTCAACTTATGACCACAATTGAGCCCAAAGGTTCTGTTACTAGGCAAGACAGTTGTTAAGTGAATTTCCACCCCATTTTACGACCTTTCCTGCCACAGTTGTTAAGTGAATCACTGCAGTTAAGTTAGTAACATGGTTGTTAACTGAATCTGGCTTTCCCATTGATTTTGCTTGTGAGAAGGTTGCCAAAAGTGATCACATGACACAAGACACTGCAACCGTCATAAATATGAGCCAGTTACCAAGGGTCTAAATTTTGTTGATGTGACCACAGGGATCCTGCAATAGTTGTAAGTGTGAAAATGGTCATAAGTCATTTTTTTCAGTGCCGTTATAACTTCAAGCAGTCACTAAATGTATGGTTGTAAGTCAAGGACTACCTATATTTCTATTTAATATTGTTCTCCCTTTTCACATTCTTCTCTCAGTATTCTAGCTCTTTTCCCTTATTCTGTCTTCATCCAACAATCTAGTCGTTTGCGGTTTTTGCTGAAAGAAGAGAGGATAATGTATGTGAATGTTTGTGCTTTTGTATGAAAGAGAGGCCTTGTGTGCCTGAGAGTGGTTTGTGTCTACATGTCTTCATGGAAAATCAGTCTTTATGAAAAGAACACTTTCTTTTACAAGCAATTCATTTTAATCACTGTTACTTAATTCAGTTTGTATGTTTATGTGCCCTTTGCCCTAATTGGAGAACGATGTATAATAAATTGTTTATGCTGCACAAAGATTATGATAAATAACTTGTACGTAATTTTATACATGAGGTTGCCCAAAAATGCTAATACACAAGGAAAAATTTTCCAAGAAGACCCACTTTAAAAGTAATAAATAGGTGTTACCGGTAGCATGCTGTGATTGTTGTCAACCCAGGTATGGTTATTGAGACTTTATCTCCATAGAGCTGAAACATGGATCAGATGCTATTGGGCCATTTCTCTTAATTTCTCATGCTTTCCAAAAATACAAAGGCAAATTTTTGTCTTATATATAATGCTATCACTTTTAGTACAGGAGTACTATATAAACAATGGGTTAATTTAAGCCAAAATAACACTTTACTGATTTGTTCAGTACTTGACTTCTGTTGTTTTTGTTTCTCCTGTTCCTTACTTAATTTGATGATGAAAGCCAGTAGTTTATTAAAGATTTTATTTTATAAAGCAGTTTTTAAGAACAGGGTTTAAGGGGCTGCATAGGTTTTTTTATTTTAAAATCTGAACAAGGAAAAAAATGGCTTGCTTTGCTGTGGTCAAATGTACCCAAAACAATTCCTTGAATACTGAAAACATTGTCTCTAGCTGTATTTTTCTTCTTTTTTTTGCACAGACCTCATACTTAAATTAAAGGCTATAGAACAGTAGTTTCATGTGTCAAACAAGCATCCAAGATCTTTTGCAATCTGGGACTGTTTTGCAGTTGCATTCCTATAATCCTGAAAATGTTTTCCTTTTTCCTGGTAAGGAAGTAGTTGCAGTGGAAACTTCTTGTTATCCATCTGCAATTGTTTAGGACATTGAACTAAATGAAAAAGCAAAACAAAATTGATGAATGGTTCTGCCACTTATTGATGAAAAGAAAGTATGCGAGATAAATTCAACTTCTCCAGCTGTTTTTAGTATCTTCCAGGAAGTGTTCTACAACTAGGACTTGGCATTTTGCTCCATTTCACTATATTATTTGCTGTAATCCTTTAATTTACTTTCCAGTGTAGCCTTTTATGGTGTGCCACACATATATCTACAACAACAAACTAGAAATAATTATAATCAATATGATAAAGGAATATTACATCTCGTTAATGTTGAATGTTATGATAGAAGATTGACTGAATTATTTTTTAAATCATATTATTTATTTCCACCCACTCTGGTTCTCTTACTGTAGCTTCTTGATGATAAACATTCAAGTAAACAAGCTGTACTGTGGGTTGTATTGAAAAGATGTAAACAGCTGCCCCTTGTAATAAATTTTCACATTTTTAATGAATTTGTGTTTTAAAAAAACATGTAGTTTTAAAAACAAATTAATAAAGTTTCAAATGTTACCATCTGAAATTATTTTAAATTAATATATCTCCTTTATAGTGGCTGAAAAAATGTGATGCATTTATATTGTTATTTGTAGATTTGTAGATGAAAAATGTATTCATTTGTCCCTCATTAGAAACAAAAACTCAATGAATACTGTACACCAGGGATGTCTAACCTTGGCAACTTTAAGACCTGTGGACTTTAACTCCCAGAATTCCTCAGCCAGCCATGTCTCAAATATTGGACTGTTTGAATTTGTGTATAGAAGAAATGCTAAGCAAAAGCATTTTTATTTGGCAAAATACAGTTTAATAATGACTTTTTTTTGGCCAATATAAGATATTTGGGTCCACAAGGTGACACAGTAATTCCCATCTAATTCCAGGCTCTTCAAAATTGAAGCTGGGGCAGGAAACCGGGACCATAAATGAGGAGAAGACTGCAATAATTGGAATGAGACAGGACCAAAAGATTTTGACTTCCCAGGATAGCACATTATCTTCAATTAATCTTACAGATGACCAACTTGCCTCTGGGCTTTATGGTAATTCTGTTATACTATTGTTTGCTCTGTTATGTTATTTTTTTAAATAGGTTGGTCATTTTCTAATTTTCTAATAGTATAGTTCTCAAGTGAAATGGTACAAAAGTTAGATAACTCGTGAGGAAAAATTGCAATTGGCCTGTGGACAACTATGCTTATACTTGTGTGGTTTTAATATATTTGGTCTCTGTTCCCAAAGTAAAATGTGCTGACTATAATTTGTCATAATATTGAAAAAAGGGTGTGTGTGTCTGTGTGTGTGTACACACACACACACACAACATACATACATACATACATACATACATACATACATACATGGGATACAATCTTGTCTAATGCATCCCAATAATTTATGATGTGGGCTGGGAAATTAGTATGCATTTTGTTAATGAAAGCATATTTTATGTATATGTATAGCTTCCTGCACCTTTGTTTTTGATGTATTGTATCTGCCTGCTTATCCTGTGTATGGTCTGTGCACATATTTCAGTTGGCATTTAATTGCCTTTTTATGATATGGTTCAGGAATTCTTTTTTGTAAAAGACATATTGGTCAGAAAGTTGGATATGTAATTTATACTCAGGAATTATTCTAATAATCTTGGAAACACGTTCAATCTCTACGCTCAATTTTTAAAAATTCCATAGGTGGCTATGCACCTATGAAAAAATTGTTTAGTTTATTGCTAATGATCAGAGAGTCAGTTTGTTGTAGCAGAGTAGAAACCGGGAGAGTGAGTTCTAGTCCTGAAGCACAAAATCACTGGGTAACTTTAGCCAGTCACTCACTCTCAGCCTAGGGAGGAGCAGTGGCAATCCCTTCTGACATTGAGCATACTGCAAATCCCATTATCCACAGACTGTCAATTGGCAGGAACTAGAAAACAATTTTTTTCTGCAGTAGCTCCTGCCTTATGGAATATTCTGCCCTGAGCGATTAGAATGGCCCCAGCCCTGTTGGCTTTTTGCAAAGCTTTACAAACTTGCTGTGTACCTGGGACTGGGACTGGGAATGTGTCAAGGGCCTAGTTACTTGGCTTTACTATTAGTTGATTAATCAGCCCAGCTGCTATTTCTACTTATTTGTTTTGTGGATAATTTTATTGTTTTAATGTTTTTAAATAGTTTAAACTGTTTTATAATTTTAGAATTGTAAGCCGCCCAGAGTCACTTGGTGCTGTTGGGCGGCCATAGAAATGGAATGAATGACTAAATAAATAAATCCTGCCAAGAAAACTGCAGGAACAAGCCAAGGCAGTCACCATGAGTTAATACCAACTTGAACGCTCTTCTCCCACAAAGAAAACCCTGCTAAAATTTAAAGGCCATTGTAAAGATATTAAATGAACATGTGAGTGGGGAGGAGGCTTGCACCATCCAAACTTTCAAAAGCTTGGCCATGATATTATCATATGTGGATTTCTATCCCTTGCATGAATAATGTATATAACAATGCTATAAGGTGGAAATACAACTGAGATAGGTTTGACCATATGGCCCAGTTGCGGTGTGTGGAAAGTCTGAATTCTCTGTACATAAGTTTCTTGCACATTTTAAATTTGTCATTGGCTAGAATAGCTTAACTTCAGCATATTGACAGTGTTGATCCAAATTTTTGTTAACATAATTTCTGTACTCTTGTCGATAGTGTGCGCAAATGATGGTATGTTGAAGTCCATCATGAAGAAAAAAGATGGGAAAAAAGATGAGAATACAAAGAAGAACTTGCAGTTTGTGGGTATTAATGGAGGGTAAGATCTCACAGTTCTGAAATTAGATTTTGTTCTCTTTTCCAAGTCTATAGAAGTAAAAATATAGTCATAAATTGATATTTGATCATAAAACTATAATATAAATTATTTGCTCCAAGGCATATAATTTCAGTGAAATTCTCAATATGTCTTGTGGGGAGAAAATACACTGAAAAGCTACTGTTATACAAAAACAGTATCTTTTTAGTCTATTTTCTCCCCTCAAGACATGTTGAGATGATCCTTGATATCTTTATATGAACATAGTAATTACACAGTTTTAGTTTTCCTGATCTTGAGTAACAATATTTTGGGAGTAAAATGTTTTAATCATAGGTTTTTTTTTCAGTCGAGGTTTTGGAGAATTTCTTAAAATGAGATTATACTTCTCTTTATCCACCATTTCAAGATCTCCCACCAGATAACCTGTAATTTTAAAAATAGAATTGATTTTCTCAAACGAATATTTTCTTCCAATATATAGAAGCAACTGAGAGATAGAGATTATAATTTCTTTGACAGCTTTTTACACACCCAGGAAAAAAAAACCTTTGCCTGATTATTTAATTCTTAACATAAATCAGGTTTCTCATTACTCATTTGATGAATGATTGCACTTCCATAACTATTGTATTCTATCAGTCAGCTTATTAACATCATTTTGATGCTTTGCCTGTTGAGGAAGGAACTTTGCCATTAATATAATTTTTAAAAGCCTTTCTGTAAAGACCATGGAAGAGAAATATTTAGAAACTGTTATAAAAACAGAAAGGGGCAGAGGCAGTCCTCAAGTCCTGGGGAAGGAAATACCGGTAGTTTTAGGAAGAAACTTAGACTTAACTCCTCCCTAACGCACTGAAATAGAAAAGAGAGAGGAAGAAAAGACAGCCACACTTGCAAGATTCTATTAATATAGCCTATCGGTGGATGGGTAAAACATACTTCTAGTCTTTTTTTGGAGACTGTTTCTTGATCTGGACAACCTCAAAATGCTGACACTTCCCAAGGCTAGTATAATCTGTAAGGCACTAAATTGGAGAAAGCTGGGATGTGGCAAACTAGTTGCTTTAACTTTGAATATCTATGTAATGGTACATTAATAAAAAACCATTTTATTTCCTAGGTATGAAACCACATCAAGTGATGATTCTAGTTCGGAAGAGAGTTCCTCATCAGAATCCGATGACGAATGTGCCGGGAATGATTATGTTCAGATTGAAAATTCCAGCATAATTGAAAGGGAACATAGATTAAACAGGACAGATGTTAAACCTGTTCAAGAAGAAGAAATAATGCATGTTCAAGAGCCTGAACCTGAGAATGTAGAAATCCGTGAGAGGTATGGTATATTTTCTGCATAATGCAGAAATTAGTACGTGTTTTGATTATCTAAAATTTCTCATAATACAGGTAATCCTCGATTTATGACCACAGTTGAGCCTAAAATTTCTGTAGTTAAGTAAGACATTTGTTAAGTGAGTTTTGGCCCATTGTTCAATCTTTCTTGCCACAGTTGTTAGGTGAATTGTTGCATTTCATAAGTTGGTACACAGTTGTCAAGTGAATCTGGCTTCCCCATTGATTTTGCTTATCAAAAGGTTTGAAAAGGTGATCACATGACCTTGGGACACAGCAACAGTCATAAGTATGAATCAGTTGCCAAGCGTCTGAATTTTGATCACGTGATCATGGGGATGCTACAAAGGTCATAAGTGTGAAAAATGGTCATAAGTCACTTTTTTCAGTGCTGTTGTAACTGAACGGTCACTAAATGAACCATTGTAATTCAAGGACTACCTGTAGTTCTCAATAGGCTTGTATTTTTAACCTTTTTTTGGCTATGCAATTTAAGGCCTGCATTCACAAAACAAAAGTTTAAGCTTCCAAATTGCTTCATGTTTAATAGAAAAATAGATACCAAAATTTCTTTTAAAATACAAAATTCAAAAAGTTGAGAACTGCCAGTAATCGTTTAACTTCACTCATAATGCACATAGAAGCCACTGCATTAACAGGAATATGGAATATTTGAGAGCAGTGAAAGCTCAAAAAAAAATTGAGATTGTTATTCTTGACTACTTCTCTTAAATAGAAATAATTTGTATTGTTGTAGAGTCAATATTTATCAGGCCAATGTTGAGGTTTAGTATATGCATTTACTAATGTATATGTAATCAGCATAACTTGGGCTTGCCCAGACATCCTACCAAAAAGCTAAGCTTTTTTTTTTTGTTTTTTTTTTTTAAATTTGATTTATATGCCGCCCTTTTCCGGAGACTCAGAGCGGCTTACAGTGCGTTAAGCAATAGCCTTCATACTTTTGTATATTTTTATACAAAGTCAACTTATTGCCCCCACAATCTGGGTCCTCAATTTACCTACCTTAGAAAGGATGGAAGGCTGAGTCAACCTTGAGCCTGGCAAGATTCGAACTTATTTTAATTGCAGACAGCTGGTGTTAAATTACAGTGCTTAGTCTGCAGAGCTATACAGGCTAAGATTTTATTTTAGTTTATTGATCCCTTAACCAGTCTATTAATGCAGCCTGGTGGTGGTTCAGAACCTAAATTCCCACTTGTGGATTTGATGAAAAGGAGAAATAATTTAATATAAATTGGTGTCCATTCTCTTTAAATATATGAATGATTTTGCTCAGTGGCGTCATGATAGTATCCTTTGCAGTATCCTTTCCCTGGAGTGGGGTGGGAATGGAGATTTTGCAGTATCCTTCCCCTGCCATGCCCACAAAGTCATACCACACCCACAAAGCCACGCCCACAGAACCGGTAGTAAAAAAAAATGGATTTCACCACTGCTATAAAGGTGTTCTATCCAGAGTTTATACAACCATAAGGGCTGGAAAAAATATCTAATTCATCCAGTATTGTTGAAAATATGATCTTCAAAAGATGAACATCTCCTGCCAGTTAGCTTATGCTAAACTAATGTAATTACAGTTTGAATGTTCTGAGGTAAGCCTTGCCAGAAGTTTACATTGTGATAAATAACTTTTGTAATATATATGTTAAGAAAGTACATTTTTCCTTATATCATAATATGCCTGAATCCATGTAACTTCACAAATCTTCTGCAAAATTTTGTATTGCTTAAAAAAAAAAAGGGCAATATAATGATGGTTAAAAATAAGAAAACTTTGTGTGACATTGCTTTATATTGTTTGAAAGTTTGGGGTAGATGCTTTAGTACCACTAGTTAATACCTAGAAAATGGACTGCCTCCTTACCTACTCCTCAATAAGATGCATGTCGTATTCTTGAAATAAAATCCGTAAAAATTCACTGTTTCTTTCAAGAGAAGTTCCCATACACCTCTATAGCCAAAGTAGATTACACATTTTAGGAATTGGTAAAGAATTTTGGTAGGCTACATTTTCTGTAAATCAGGGGTCCCACCCCTGCGCCACAGACCTCTACCGGTCCGTGGCCTGTTAGGAAGCGGGCTGTACAAGCAAGTGAAGGTTCGTCTGTGGATGTGCGTCATCTAGGTAGCATGCAAAACCATTCTTCCCCATCCCCGGGTCCGTGGAAAAATTGTCTTCCATGAAACCAGTCCCTCATGCCAAAAAGTTTGGGGACTGCTGCTCTAAATTTTAAAAAAATAAAATAAAATCTAAACATGTCTCTTGCCATCTTTTTTTTTCAGATATGAACTGAGTGAAAAGATGCTGTCAGCATGTCATTTTCTGAAAAACAGCATTGATGATCCAAAAGCCATGAGCAGCAAAGAAATAGTAAGTCTGAGTATTTTCTGTACTCTCATTAATCAAAAGGAAGAAGTTGCTGCTACTTATCAAAGATGTCAGTGAAAAAGCAACATAAAAATCCTCAGTTTTCATGTTACAAGTTTTATATTCCTAAATGGCTCATATAATTCATGAGTAGGGGAGAAGGCATGTGTTCCTGGAGGTGGCAAATGTGTTCTGCTTTATTCAAGCTTGTTTGTGCAAAAAAACTAACTGCTCCATCAATCCTGAACCATAATGGACTAATGTACGGCATATTTCAGTGCTAAAATAAGCAGACAGGCTGAAATAAAGGTATTTAATCCCTTCAATTAGCATAGTGTGGACATGTTTCTGCAGTGCTAATTTTAGCCTTCAATCCACTTGCCTTCCTCAAATTTGCTATGCTGGTAGGTGGTACAGCCAAAATATATACTAAAAATGCATTGCACAGACTTGGCTAAAATCTCATAACATTTAAAAGCAACAGTATAATCCACTTAGTCATGCTCTTGATCTGGATGCTGCTAACAAGTGTAGAAAAATACTTAGGGTAGGAAGTGAACGTTCCACTTGACTGTGAAAGTGTATCTGTTGTTTTGATGTGGAATGTGCTTCCTGTGTTATCAAAAATAGAAATACATAATCTTTACATCTTTCCATTTTTGAAAGTGTGTTTGTGGTATGCAAACAAATAGAGCTATTTATTGCATTCTGTGTCTTCAAAGAATTCGAAATTAGCCGTTTTCGTTCAACTGATTATATACCTTTAAATGAGAAATTGTTCTATATATAGAAATAGAGTTAAGTCCAATGTGCACAACCAAAATGATGTTTCAAGGCCATTCGTCGGGTCAAAACAAATATGTTTAATAGTTTTGAATTTGAGTATGAAGGAAATGGGAATCAAAGGCTTTCTCCCAAGTTATAAAATAAATTTCGTTCAACTTAATATTACTGGCAGTAGTCAGACCATGATATATCTAGATACCAATATCCAAAACAAATTATGGTAGTCCTCTCCTTACAGCCACGTTTAGTGACCTTTCAAAGTTACAACAGCACTGAAAAAAATGATTATGACAACTTATCACACGACTGTTGCAGCGGCCCTGTGGTCACTTGATCAAAATTAAGACGCTTGGCAACTGACTTATATTTATGATGGCTGCAGTGTCTCTGGGTCATGTATCTTTTGCAACTTTCTGACAAGCGAAGTCAATGGAGAAGCCAGATTCACTTAACAAGTGTGGCAAGAAAGGTCATAAAATGGGCTAAAACTCACTTAAAAACTGTCTTGTTTTGCAACACCAATTTTGGGCTCAATTGTGGTTATAATCAACAACTACCTGTACAAAGAACCCTGTGGGCACTCTAAGCATTTAAAGATGATTTCATAATTTCAATTTCATTTCATACAGATTCCATAGCATGGAAATAAGGCTAGGTAGGAAGAAGAAGAGATAATTTCATGGATAAACTGTTAGATCCTTCTTTTTCCATTTGATTTTTCCTTGTATATTCCATCCAATATAATCACTGCAGAAACAATCTTTGCCATGTTGTCTGGGAGTTATTAAACTGAAATTCCAATATAGTTGGAAGGAACCAAATTTAAGATGCCTAATCTAGCCAGTAAAAAAAATATTTCATGATTATGCACGTAATACAATATGATGCTTTATTGATTAGCCAGGAGTCCATATAAGAACCCAAAATACGAGATAATAAGATAATACATAACAGAGTAAAGAGCAAAGCTAATAGGAACTACCATTCATATTTCTGTTTCACCCCTATAATTTACCTCAATCAGGTAAATCAGATCCATGCATGCAATTCTTAGTTGTACAGAACTATTTTATGCGTATATAATGGCAGCTTTTATTATGATGTCATATAATTGGAAAAAATAGAATTTGGAAGATGTCAGGAAGGATTAAATTGAGCAACTTGATAAGAATAAGAGAAAATACAACAGAAAATATATTAGAATACATGATGATACTAGTGCACTAATTTAAGGTTTATATGTTGCAACCATAACTTTTTAAGAAAATGTATTTATATTTTACGTTCACTATATTTAGTCTTTTAGGGGTAGATCCTCCAGAAGAAAATCTTAATTATGTTGTCACCAACTGGGCATATAATCTAGCAATCAGTCAATACTGACTGTAACTTTATATATATTTATAGTATTTTTAAACAAACATCAGAAATTATAACAAGTAAAAACAATTAAATACAGAACTTCAGTATACAAAAATCTATGGAAGTTTAGAGTAGGAATCCCCATTTTTTTTTGCCCATTTTCTTACAAAATATTCTTACAAAACTATAGTTGTAGTCAGCAAACAAAAAAACACCAGTGGAATACAAACAAAGCATTGGGCGGCATCATTCATCATGGCTGTGTCTTGTTCTTGGGGAGAAAGTTGGGCACCTAGGTGAGAATAATTTGTTTTTAATGGGGGCGGGGGAATGCTGGTTTTCATGTACTTTATTTTCTCTGTGAGGATGAAATAACTTATAGAGCTTTGTTTTGAAGCTTTTTGTGTTTGATTTTTGCAGAGATTCTGTTTAAACACCATCCAGCATGAGTGGTTTCGTATATCAAGTCAAAAATCAGCTATTGCTGCCATGGTTGGGGACTACATTGCTACTTTTGAAGAGGCTTCTCCTGCAGTCCTTAGGCAAATCATCAACATGGCAGATGGAAATGGCAACACGGCTCTTCATTACAGTGTCTCCCACTCTAACTTTGAAATTGTAAAACTGCTTTTAGATGCAAGTAAGTTGGCTAGTCTGAATTTTGGGTGGTTCCTTGTATATGTTGTATCTAGAACCAGCAGAATATTATGCTCAGTTGGCCTCTAAATATAGGTGGTTTTAATAATAATTAATTTGTCATATATTCACATGAATTTAATTGATTTTGCATTTGAGTTATTGTCCTTTTGGAAATTCTTTCTTTAGTTGCTAAGAATTCTGTTCCTAACTACAATACTTCTTTAATGGTGATAAGGCCCTCCAAAAAAAACCACCATTCTTTGACACCTGTAAGCCATTGAGTTAAATACATACAAACATGTCATTTCAGGAAGGCTTAGAAATGTGAAAAGCATTGCTAAAATATTTGTGTAAGGGAGTAGAATAATGTGTAGTGATTTTTTAAATTTAAAGTTACATTAAACTTGATTTGTTTATGAGATCTTCCCTACTAAGACTTCTCTGTGGGCGCACCTACTTTATGGAATCAACTCCTCCTGGAGCTCCGGGTGGCCCCTGACCTGCGTTCTTTCTGCCGTGACCTTAAGACATGGTTATTTCACCCGGCCGGATTGGACTGAAGGGGTTTTTAAGGGGAGTTTTAATGGTTTTTAACATCTAATATTGATTTGTCTATTTTATTGCTGTGAGCCGCCCCTGAGTCCTTTTCGGAGAGAGGGCGGCATATAAGCTTAATTAATAATAAATAAATAAATAAGACTTCCCTGTGTACCTGAAATTCTGGCCAGAAACTGTTACTTGTGGAAGTTCATAGAATTTTAGAATAATTGCCTTTAAGTTTACTGTCTGTAGCCATTGCATAAACTGTGGCTTTGTGCCCTCTTTCCAGCCCTCCTATCAGGCAAATTATAAAGAGAGAGTTGTTCTCTCTCCTTGGCTGAAGAACCATTCCTGTCTCTCTTTTCTCCTTTACAAATTCTTCTGAATCATCTTCATTATATAAGCAATTGCTGCACTTGGAAAAGACTGCTCTGATAATAGTTGATTCAGTTCTTTTGCACAATTGTGTCTTCTGAGCTTTCAACTTTCTCAAGAGATTCTCTCATCAATCTTTTTGCAGATGTCTGTAATGTAAATCATCAAAACAAGGCTGGCTATACACCAATTATGCTGGCTGCCCTTGCAGCTGTAGAGGCAGAAAAAGACATGAAAATAGTGGAAGATCTCTTTGCCTGTGGAGACGTGAATGCAAAAGCTAGCCAGGTTGGTCTGCTGCTATCAATCTCAGTCATTCAGAGGCTGGAAGATGCTCCCCAGAAAAATAAGAGGCTTCCCTATCTTGCCATCACTGGTCACTGGGAGGGGGGAGTTGGGAGGGGGATTGTGGGAGTTGGGATGATACCTGCTTTAGGAAGGCTGCAAGAGAAACAGAATCATCTTGCTTGTAAATACAATAATTCCATCATATCTTTAAAAAAGAAAAGATTTAGAGTAATTTCCCAACCTATGCATTTTGTTGCCCAACATTGAAAGAAATCATACATTTCAACTATAGTTGTTTTTTGGGGGGGGGCGACGGGGGGGGGAGCTTTTGGCTTTACTTCCAGTTTCCCTTTACTGTTTTCAGAGAAGATATGTAATAACTAAAATTAGTGAAACTGTAGCTATGCAAATCCATCATTGCTTAATGAGATGTGCTTCACACGTTTGTATTTATACTATTGGAGATATCTAAAACATTTCTCAAGGGGAAGACCAAGTAATGTATTTTAGATAAGGTCCTGTTCAGAAAACCTTTTTTCACTGGAGGCCTAACACTGCACAAACCATAGTACAATTTGAAGTCTAAAGTACAAGATCCTGATTGGTATTTATGATTAATTTGGTTAATATTGTCTAGAAAACTTCTATCTTCACTTTGAGTTTTTCTTTAAAAGTACATGTAGGAAGAAACCAAATGAATGACCCATGAACATTATTAATGTAAACTCTTTAAAATGCTGAGGAATGAATTGCCTTATAGGAAGCCTTAGAGGGAGAAAATGGCTGCCTGTTCAGAACTGAGTAGTTTGTATGAAACCCTGATATTACATGTATTCTGTAAGTGTGTATGACAGATCCACATTTAAGAATATGATGATCCTTTAATTGGGTGTGCAGTAATGGCGGGTTGCCCCCGGTTCGCATCGGTTCTATAGAACCAGTAGTAAAACCGGCAGGAGGCTCCACCCACTGACCCTGACGTCATCAAAATGCTTCTGCGCATGTGCAGAAGCTTCTGTTGCAAACCGGTAATAAAGGTAAATAGAATCCACCCCTGATGTGCAGAAATATAGGTGCTGGTGTTCTCTGTTCAGTAGAATTCTCTGTGAAATTCTGTTCGCAAAATGAGATGGGCTGTCCTCTGGTTTTGTTTTTTCTGCCCGCCATACAGGCTGGTCAGACTGCTCTGATGCTTGCTGTGAGCCACGGGCGAATAGATATGGTGAAAGCACTGTTGGCTTGTGGTGCAGATGTCAACATCCAAGATGATGAGGGATCCACTGCTTTGATGTGCGCAAGTGAACATGGGCATGTGGAGATAGTCAAACTTTTGCTAGCTCAGCCTGGATGTAATGGTACCCTGGAAGACAATGTGAGTTGTTTGCTTATTATTTGCATTCCACCCTTATTTTGTACAATTCAAGGCTGGGTACAAAATGCTCCTTACCTCCTACTTTTCGCACAGCAACAAAGTTTGTGTGGTGAGTTGGGTTGCAAGAACGACTGCCAGTTTTCATATTAAGGGAGAATTAAATAGAACTCGAGATCTTCCATTTGCTAGTCCTGCGTCTTAACCACACCACACTGGCTTTCAGTTGCCTCCATACATTCCCATTAGTTCATTACATTCCACGTCATCATGGCTGAAACTATTTTAGGGTAGAAGTAAGCAGACTGAAAATATGCATCAGATGTGTTTGCTTGAAAGTCAGCGGTCATTAAAATACTTGAATTTTGCTTGGTTGCCAGTTACATGCAGAGGCACCTGGCATTTGAATCTGAAGCAAACAGAGATGCTTTGGATCTGCTAGAGGCAACCTCTCTGTACTGTTTCTCTTACAGTGAAGTTGCCTTTTCTCTGAACATATGCTATTTATCTGACTGGATTAATAGAGACTAGCATTTTTAACAATGATATTATAGCTCTTTTTTTTTAAAAAATTTTTTTTGCAGAGAGCTCTTTTGACAACGGCATAATTCATCAGAAACCCATGTTATGAAGAGCAGACTCTGACTGTCATTTTTTTAAATATGAAATGTGCCTTTCAGCTCTGTCATACCTGTCATTTTATTGATAGGAAATCTAACTCAACCTATTCCCTTAAAAATATCCACGGCTTCATATACTTTTCCCAAGTTTGAATATTGGCTCAGTGTGTTCAGTAACACATACCACAATACCTCTTTTTGCTGCTTTTTAATCAGCATATCTTTTTAAAAGATATTCTATTAAATTTAGATGAAGCTCAGATCATGTGTTAGGTCACAGTTGTTTGATGGATTGGTAGATGACAGAGAGGGAGGTTAGAGCTGAAATAAAAGTGCTCTATTAAAACAATGTCCCCCAGTGGAGGCTTTAATTATATTCAACTCCAATGTACCATGGCTGTACATGTACTCTTCAAAGTATAAGTATGATAGTCATATATGTAAATAAAAAACAGCTCTTTAGAAACACTGGAAATTAAACACAGGTTTCATTTAATGAGTGTTATCAAGGTCAGTGTTTCCATTTTTTAATTTAAGATTTTGTTTTCTATTTTTTTTTTGTTGCTCTCACTGTCCTGTTCTTTTGTCTGGAAACAGTCTCAGAATTATTTGCAAGGTTTTTATAGTAATAATCCAGCACCCTGGTTGGAAGAAATTTGAAACCCATGGTGACTGCTGAATTGCTTCATAAAACAAAATCAAGCATTTATCTTAGTTAAAATTAAGTGGGTTTTTTTAAAGGACTATTATTGTGACTGATTTATATTACAGGAAATTAACCAAAATAACTTTTAATATATCAAGGTTGGTATGGATTTTAAAAAAAGAATATACACATTTTCTTCTGAATATGCTAGCATTGTAACTCCTTTAGTCATAATATCAGGGAATTCTGGAGTTGTAGGTTTAGTGCCAGATGGGGAAAGCGTTTTTTTTTAAAGGACTATTATTGTGACTGATTTATATTACAGGAAATTAACCAAAATAACTTTTAATATATCAAGGTTGGTATGGATTTTAAAAAAAGAATATACACATTTTCTTCTGAATATGCTAGTATTGTAACTCCTTTAGTCATAATATCAGGGAATTCTGGGAGTTGTAGGTTTAGTGCCAGATGGGGAAAGCGATTTATTTATTAAGTATAGGGCATCTAAAAGAGCTCATGCAATCACTGATGTAAAAATTTAGTTTAAATAAAGCACACACATATACACACAATATAATACAATATAGGAGATAATATATTAAGATAAAACCATAATAAATTCAGGATAAGAAAGAGCCATAGGCTTTCAGTGGGATAGATGTTATAATTCAGTATCTAAAGAAGCTAACTATCTAACTGCTTCTGGTATGGCTGTGGTGAAATCATCCCAGGTACCCTGAAAATTCCTGAGGGGACATTCTTGAACTATGGGGAAGTGATGATCTAAAAAGACAGATATTTCTATCTCATTTATTTTCTTTTTCTTAAGGATGGCAGCACAGCACTTTCAATAGCCCTTGATGCTGGGCACAAGGATATTGCTGTTCTCCTCTACGCTCACGTAAACTTTTCAAAAACTCAGTCTCCGGTGAGTGGCATAAGTTGTATTCCATGTACTCTACGATTGATGCAACCAGTATCAATACAACTAGTATATATGGCTGAGTGTTGAAAGGATTTCTGACTCTTAGAAGATCCAGTTAGTCTTCCACCCTCAGGCTAGAAGCTGCTAGGTGATGTTCTTATTCTTTTTGCTGTCATGGCTATTTATGTTTGAACTATTTCAATGTACCTGTTCTATTATCAGAGGTCATACAGTTGACTTGTAGGAAACTAATAGAAGCAGTAATGAGCTAAGGCTTATAAGTCTTATCTCTAGGGTGGGGGTCATGTGCTCTTCAATCCAGATTACAAAAAGGAGCAGAAATCCGTTCTTTTCCCTTTCTGTTGCTATTTTTCTTTCCACCATCTTCTATTTCTGGAACTATATCTTTCCAAAACCAACTCCCATGGCCACACTTTTTTGAAAGCATGTGCTGTATAACTCTTTTTGCTTTAAGTGTATACTCAGCAGAGCAGGACTGATCCAGCATAGTAATTCAACATACTGAATGGTTCTGTGACTTTGTGTTCTAACCTTACTAAAATACCATTTTTCCCTTTTCTTTTCAGGGAACTCCAAGGCTTGGAAGAAAGCCTTCCCCAGGTCCTACTCACAGAAGCTCATTTGATTGCTAATGCACAGAGATGTGTAAAAACTGCCACATCCTCTATGCTGCTAGTGGTTACTGTTTTACAGTGACAGATATTGAATGTAATCGTCATGTGCCTGTACTCACCAGCAAATTGAAAGCCAATATTTAGAGCTAGGGTAGCCTCTATAAGAAAGAAGTGAAGAAGCACTCTTGCGGATAAGAGAGAGTTTACACGTGATGTGGCTATCACTTCAGATCAATCCTCACCACTTGGATTGGTCAAACTCATCCATACGGCAGAAACTTTTTAGGTTTCCAATAAGGTGAAAGAATCTGATACGATTACAGTTTGCTGGATGGATGACTTGCTGTATGGGAACAGCTATCATAAAGGAAAGGTTCTCTGCTGCATCATAGCTCATATAAAACCCTAAAGTCCCCTTTGGCTCCTATTTTCAGCTTCCAGAAAATAGCCTATCTTTGCTGCCGAATATATCTTGCTGTTACCTACATACAGTTATTTAAGCTAGCTATTTGGTTATGACTCTACTGTATTACTTTGTAAAGGTATGTTCTCTCTATATATTTATATTTGCTACTGTTGGGATGTTGGCAAGAACTCTTTTATTATACACGTCATTCCAAAATGATTCTGATTGTTGTTTGAATGCTTTTTTTATTTAAAAAGGGATAATTGCTTAAATTTGCCCTTTGGAATATCAGCTGGTGGCTTTATGGCTTAAACAATAGAAGATAGAGTGTTATGGCCTGAATTGGCTAAATAAATTGTTGCTACCGATTTGTGTAGCTTTTCTATAACAGACTCAGTATTTTTGACACTTTGAATTCCAACATAACCAAAATAATATTTACATATAATAATAATAATTATTATTACATTTTTATTAACTCCATGATCCCTAAGATGTTGGAAAATGCTATTCTTTAGTGAATGCAAATGTAGTTCTGGGCACCTAGAATGCTTATTTTCCTGCCTTGTTCTCTGCATCATATGCATTTTAATGTTTGAAGTGCCTTAGATTCTTGCCATATTTTCAAAATAAAAAAATTCTTTAGCTTATTATATCCTTGGGCTTTTTATTGTTGGTTTGTTTTGGGTTTTTTTTTTTAATCTATGGAACTTGAAAACTGGGAAAGTTTTTTTTAAAACTTCTGGTTGGTTTACATTGTATCAATAATACACATTAAATTTGAGGCTAGAAACTACAATTTAAAAGGAATTCGAATGAATCAGGGTCCTATATTTTAACAGATAAAAATAAAAGTCTTTCATTAATATTTTCCAAAATCCAAATGAATGACATTTTAACATTTCTTTTAATTTTCATAGAATCATGTAAAACAGACAAAAGTAAAACTAAAGGGGAAGCACTAGAACATTGGTTCAGGGAAATATGTGACACAGTATGAAATGGAAGTATTGAATCAAATGCAAAATAGAAATCAAACTTGAAATCAGCAATAGCCAATTTAGCTGTGGAGCACCAGAAAATTATTCCAGAATATTATCCCAATTACAGAACACAACACAGAAGAGAAATATCCAGACATTTTACAGATTATAGTCTACAGTGATACCCCTTCCCTAATCTCATGTCTAGATGGTCTCAAGGTGCTCAGGAAGACACATCTGAAAATCTACTTTTTCCCATCTAACTTTTAGTTGTGTATTAGCCTATTTCCTTCATCTACAATTAAATCATAATGAATAGCTTTTATTGCGAACTGACTTAGCACTCACCATCATGGGTCTAGGACAACTCGTCACAGGACAACTTGCCATGGGACAACTCAACACTGCATTAATAGTTTCATTCAGGTACTTTTATTATTGGTGACCACGTTTTCATCAAAATTATTGTAACTCTTGTACTTCTATATTGACTTTATTTTATTATTACAGTTCCATTGAAATTAATTTAACTTTTGTATTTGTTGAATTGTCCCACGAGTTGTCCCACAGTGAGTTGGTTCCAGCAAGTTGTCCCATCCTACACTCTCACTACCAACAAGTCAAAGGGCAACCTTACTACAGTAACCAGGAATTATTCAGATGGGAAATTAAGCAATATAAAATAATTCTGTTTCTTCCTTATTTTAGTAATTCTCAACACCATAACTTTTCCTACCTAAGATGACATCAAAGTGATTTCCTGGCAGAGATGCCATTGTTTCATATGTGATTGTACAAATATGGAAAGGCAATGTCAGTCAAATACAAGTACTGTTTTTCATTGGAACTTGAAGTTTCGGGATTCCTAGGAAGAAAAATAATCCCAATTTAAAAAGCCAATTGCTTGCTACAGCTAGTTTCTCACTGCTGTGAAACAGAAGTTTTGTTTGATGACTGCAGTATAAACACATTGAATCGGAATGATGAACCAGAAAAAAGATATACCCAAAGACTTCTATTTCACACCTAACCTTCCAAAAACAATTAGGACATATATAGTATTTGGAAGGACAGATACAATTACTTTGGCCTAACTCTGTCCTCAATTAAAAGGTCTTCATCGTATGATTTTTAAAATGTCGTTTTATTAATGTTTTAAGTCACATTTTAATTGGTAGAATTATATTGTAAACAATTTTGAGATTTGTATATAGGTTATACCAATGTTTCAACCTCAGCATCCTTTAGATGTGTGGACTTCCAGAATTGCCCATGCTGTCTGGGGAATTCTGGAAGTCTACACATCTTAAAGCTGATTGAGAAACACTGGGTATGCATATGTTTTTCATGAACAAATTCAGCCAATGCTGTCGGGAAACCAAACCTCATATAACTCTTACCCCCTCCGCTAGGGTTCGCAATCTGGGTGTCCTCCTGGATTCTCGGCTGTTCATGGATGACCATCTGACGGCCATAACCAGGGGGGCCTTCGCACAAGTACGTCTTGTGCGCCAGTTGCGCCCTTTCCTAGACCGAGATGCCCTCGCCACAGTCACCCACGCCCTTGTTACTTCTCGGTTGGATTACTGCAATGCCCTCTACATGGGGCTGCCCTTGGGATGCATCCGGAGGCTCCAGCTGGTCCAGAATGCGGCCGTGTGGGTAGTTACGGGAGTTCCTTGTTACTCCCGTGCAACACCTCTCCTGCGTGAGCTGCACTGGCTGCCGGTTGCTCTCTGGGTCCGTTTCAAGGTGCTGGTGCTTACCTATAAAGCCCTACATGGCTTAGGCCTGGGGTACTTGCAGGACCATCTTCTGCCTTCCTCCCACCGTCCCGTGCGCTCCCACAGAACAGGCCGCCTCAGGGTGCTGGCGGCCAAACAATGTCGACTGGCGGCCCCCAGGGGGAGAGCATGTCGGAGCACCGACCCTCTGGAATGATTTGCCCACCGAGCTCAGGATAGCCTGGACCTCCTCTCCTTTCGCCGCAAACTGAAGACGTGGCTCTTCCGTCAAATAACTTGATCTGCTAGGGGTTGCACAAACTGTAATAATTTTAAATACGGTTTTTTATGGGTTTTTAACTTATTTTGTTATTTTGTAATTTGTATTATTGATTGTTGTTGTAAGCCGCCCTGAGTCCTTCGGGAGAATGACGGCATATAAATCGCAAAAATAAAATAAAATAAATAATTAATTAATTAATTTAAAAAACTATTATTTTTTTTTAGCCAAACCATTGTACAGTAGTTGCTAAAGAATAAACAATTAGCTGGTTTCTCTTTCCATTAAAAGCAATAGAGGAATTAATAATGCAAGTTACCTATGTAGTAAAACACAAAATAAATTTGTTTTCTGTGTGTCTTGATAATGCAGAGTGCATTTCTAGTAAGGGATCCAAAGAAGATGGAAGTTCTAAGATTCTTCCAACCACAAATAAGGAAAATATTCACCTGGTTTCCTATTTGGCTATATTATATGCAAATATAATATGCAAATATAATATATGCATATTATAGTAACTTATTATATGATGATCAGTTGCACTTTTTAACCACTGTATCCCCTTTTAAGTAATTGTTTATTACGCAGACACCTTTTTGGTGATTCTGGGACCGCTAGAGTGGTATTTGAAGATCTAATGTTCAGATTGCCCTCCAGCAAAGCAGGTGCCTATATATGGTACAAAGATGAGAAACATAGCAGCATTTAAAACGGCAGCATTTTTCTGCTTGCCATTTAACTGTGAAGAGCAGCTTTATTTAGAATGGATTTGTGGCCAGAAGCACCCTGCCGAGTTTCCTCAGGAAGGAAATGGCTAATCATAGGTTGCCTGTTTGCTTATTTAAGCACAGCAGCAATTTTCAAGACCCAGTTGCTGAAGGGTGTAATCCAGAGACCGTACCAACCATACAGCAGCATTGTGCTGTAACGAAAAGTAAATAAACTTGCAAGAGTTGCCAAGAAATTCTTCTAAAACTGAAGGACACATCTGAGAAATTTGGACATAACCTAGAGACAATAATATCAAAATATGGGTATTGGGCATTTATTTGGCACAAATTACTTGAAATTTGGGACAAATATAACCACTCGCCATTTTGAAACCTAACGTATTTTCATTGAAGCTAACCCTCCTTCTAGACAAGATCGAATGGCATGGTAGTCTGCAGAAGTAGACATTTTTTTCTGATAATGTAATCAACTTTTAAGCCTGGGCAAATATTTAATAACTGCATGGTGGGGAATCATGAAATGTCAGCTATTACCATTATGTTTGTCATTGAAAATAGATAATGATCAACATCATCCCAGAAGAACAGAAAGAAAATAAAAGGAAAAGCAGATGTATAAAAAATTAACTTCAGATAACATGATTCTGGAGAATTGCCAAAACTGAAAAAACAGTTTACACACAGTTTGGATTGATTACAAAAAGACATTTGATTCATTACTACATAGTTGAATCATTAAATGTTTGGAAATAGCTGGTGTCAGTAAAAACATTAGAATATTTATTAAAAAAATAATGATGCAGTGAAATACAGAATTGGTGGTTAGAAGTGAAAAATATGGGTTTGTCAACCATAGCACAGGCATTTTCCAGGGTGACTCATTTATCACCTTTATTATTTGTCATTGCCATGATCCCACTTTCAGTGATTTTAAAGAAAACAAATATTGGCTATCAGAAAGCAAAAAATGCTAAAAAAAGTCTCACATTTGCTTTATATGAATGATTTAAAACTATAGAAAATCAGAAATCGAAATCTAGTCATTGAAAAACACTGTAAGAATTTTAACACAGGTACACCAATGGAATTTGGCTTAAAGAAATGCGCTACAGTGGCAGTACGTTGGGTAAAATCACAACGAAACGGAAATGCAAAATAGTCGAACGATCAGAAACATCAGGATGAAACCTACAATTATCTGGGCCTTTTACAGTTAGATAACATTGCACACAGACAAGTTAAACTCTGATTAGTAAAGAATATAACCATCGTGTGAGAAAAGTACAAAAGGCAAAACTGAGTGGTGGCAACACCATCAAAGCCATCAATACCTTGGTCATATCTGTGATATAATGCACTGCTGAACTGGACACATTGAACCGAAAAATAAGAAAACTTGATTCCTATTGAAATGCATTACATCTCCATAGTGATATTTATAGATTACAGGTAGATCTCGACTTACAACCACAATTGAGACGAAAATTTCTTAACAATTTGTTAAGTGAGTTTTGCCGTTTTATGACCTTTCTTGCCTCAGTTGTTAAGTGAATCACTACAGTTTATAAGTTAGTATCGTGGTTGTTAAATGAATCTGGCTTCCTCCTTGATTTTGCTTGTCAGAAAGTCACAAAAGGTGATGACATGACCTTGGGACACAGCAACAGTCATAAATATGAACCAATTGCCAAGCGTCTGAATTTTGATCATGTGATTATGGGGATGCTGCAAAGGTTGCAACTTTGAAAAACAGTCATAAGTCACTTTTTTCAGTGCTGTTGTAGCTTTGAATGGTCACTAAATGAACTGGCCAGAAAAAATGGAGGCATAACTTTAGTTTGGGTGAAATAAACTGTTGAAGAAGAAAAACGTTCATTGATTGATATAAAAGACAGCCAAGAACAAGCATTGATGCAAGTTAAAAATTGGAACTTACTAAATGTGCAGGAAAGAAAAAGTGAAAACTGTAATAATGTAATAAAAACACAAACAGAATGCTAGCAAGGAAAAGCATTACATGGTCAGTTTCTACAAAAGCTGGAAGGGGAAAAAAGGATAAAAATAAAAATCTGGCAATGGTTTACAAAAACCTTGAAGGCTTGATTTTGGCTACACAAGGGCAAACCATTTAAATGAATGCAATCAAACCCAGAATTGAAAAATCATCAAATGATTCAAAGTACAGATGGTTTAAAGAAGCAGAAAAAATAGTAGACCTTATACTAAGTTTGTGCAAGAAAATTCACCATCTGATTATAAACGACAACGTAACACAATTGCCAAAATGATTCACTAGAACATCTGTAAAAATGAACATGTCCCAGTGATGAAAGATTGGTGGGAACATAGACTTGAAAAATTAGTAAAAAATGAGCAGGCTAAAATGTGGGATTTCCGAATACAGACTGATAAAAGTCTTGGCGCATAACACAACAGATTTAATTATGGTTGAAAAGAAGAAAGTGAAGGTAATTGATGTGGCAACAGCAGAAGAAAAGACAAAGAATTGGTGATCACAAAGTATCAAGATTTGAAAATCAAAACTGAAAGATTTTGGCGTAAACCAGCTGTGGTGGTCCCACTGATAAGGTTTAGCGTCCAGATAACTGCACA
This sequence comes from Pantherophis guttatus, assembly GCF_059756535.1. Taxonomy (NCBI): domain Eukaryota; kingdom Metazoa; phylum Chordata; class Lepidosauria; order Squamata; family Colubridae; genus Pantherophis; species Pantherophis guttatus. The sequence goes on from NC_142064.1 coordinate 70,497,382, forward strand.
ATCATCTGGTAATCTATACAACACATACTGCATAGTCAGTCTTAATTCACAAAGGGTTTATCAGGATGAATTTAGGAAATATTTGTATAACTCTATGGAATCTTTCAATTCTTGAACATGTGACAGAAACCATAATTAAAATAACTAATCCTAGTAGTTATATATCACAGAATTGAAAAAAAAAATACAGTTTATGGAAAAACTGCACTAGAGCATCTAAAATACAGTTAGGACCTTCTGGAAACAATTGCTAAAAGATTTCCCAAAAGGATTGCTAAATCTGGACTACTGGCAGGATAGTAAATGACTTTCTCTTAGCAAGATTTCAACACTCTTAAATCTTAATCTGTTCCAAAGGGAAAATTACTGTCAAAACAGCAGCCATTTCCCCAAGGAGAAGGGAGACCCCTGCTGGTGAACATCGGGAAAGAGGTGTTAAAAGAAATTGTATCCCTGTGAATGTTTCCTCCATGTCACCATTGTTTTATTTATTTAGATAGGACCTACTAACTGCTATGCCAAAAGATAATTGTGCCCATGTCTCTCTGATAATGTGTGAATTAACATCTACATTTCTAGATTGGCAATATTTGCTGTTTGGGCCTTTAGGAAGCCATAGTCTAAAGTATACAGAGATTATCATTTGTAAATCCATAAATGTTTCTCTGAGCCTCTCTGGTGGTTCTCAATTTATTCTGGATGTGAGATTTCTCATACTGACATGGGGAATCTTATGGGGTTAGTTATTGTATTTGCCAACTTTAAAAAACTGGATTTGCCTATCCCAATATGCTTCCGTCTGCGTATTTTCAGATTTGTGAATCACACCGGGTGAAATCCAAAGCCAGTTTCTTAAATGTCATAGGCATTAATTTTTGTGTTCCATTTTATATAGGTCTCTGACAGGTAGAGACTTAAATAAGAGAGACTACTATTCCTGGAGAAAATCTATTTGCGTGGTTGCTAAGAGTTGACACCGATTTAAGGGTGCATAATCCAATAGGATTGCTAATCTGAAAAGCAGGTTAAATATGCTTAGAGCATCAGCATCTGTTCCAAAAGTTTACAAGAAAGATGTGACAATGACGTTTGTTTGTTTGCTTCTCTGTCTTCTTAGATCTCAAGGCTCAGGGCAGCAAAGAGTATACAATTTTTTTTTATGTTTAAAAATCCTGTTTACTGACATAGACTCTATTGAATATCTGATTATAATCTTTTCTATTTTAGTGTACGATAATAATATGGTAGAACGGGGGGCACTGTCTAATATGTATTCAGAAAGGACTTGTTTTCTGATTAAATTTTTCCCTGCATGTAAGATTTATCTTATAATGGGAACGGACAAGATAAAAATACAGTAGTTAAAATAGATACTGTTCACCTCTCTCTCAATATGGTCATGCTAAAGATGATAACATGTTACTTATTCATTCACACAAGTCATAAAAATACAGATTGTTAAATGATAGCAAGTTTCACAGTGAAGAATGCTAGCTATGCAATTTGGTGTTTTTAAGGCTCTTTTTATATACTCAGAATGTTCCTGAGCCATGAGGAAATTTTGCTTTTTTTTTTTTGCTTAGAGCTCATTTAATACAATTTACAATTAAATCAATCTTAGATTCTTTCTTTTTTGAACAATGTTTAGATGTTTGCTACTGTACCCATTTTACAGATAGAAAAGTAAATGGGAAGGAACGATTATTGAAAATCAATAAGGATTTATTGCCTACCTTTTTACACAAAATAGTAGTCTTAGTGAGTAGCAATTAAATTAAGTCTTAATTTCTTTTGCCAAAGAAATGAAGTGGGAACAGCATTAACAATCATTCTACGTCCAAGGAAAATAGAGGAAAGAAAGCTTTGCTTCGATTTTGACTATGAATATATAGCAAAAGGTACACACACACATGCACACACTCAACGCATGCACACACAATAAAATTCAACTTTATTAAATGTACCAAAAGATAGGGTACTGCACACAAGACACAGATATAATGAAGATAAAATACAAAAAGCTAAAATAAAAAAATGCAACAACTCCCAGTATAATTCTAACTCAGGGGTGGGTAACTATAGCCCCTTTACAACCTGGTTCAGGAATTCTGGGAGTTGAAGTCCACAGGACATAAAGGGTCATAGGTAGTTGCCCATCCCTGTTCTAACTGTAGCTAAATAACTAAATTGAATAAATACAAGGTGGTGTGGCAAAATCCCAGAATCATCCATATTATCGAAGACTGGGGCCAAAATTAGTGGATGAAATACATGATTAGTGGGAAATTACACTACGAAAGCCTAGCTGAGGGCACCACTCACAATCTCAGAAGTTTCTACATTGGTGGGGAAAGAATGGGAAGCAGAGAGGGAGAACTTGTAATCCTAATATGGTAGGATATAATGATGTCATAGGCATCACTGAAACTTGGTGGGACTACACAAATGAAAGGAACATCATCCTGGAAGGCTAATACTAACAATATGGCGCCCTTCAGTGGATGTCTTCGTCGGAGAAACTTCATAGCAGAAGTACCAATGCTTGAATCCAGTGCCAAACCACACTGACCATAGTTAAGCAGCCATACTCAATGCAGGTCAGGAGAAATGTGTATTCGCATTAAGCAGCCAGAGCAGTTTAACTCATGTATTGTGTGAACATGCCCAATGGCTGGATAGAGATATTGTTCCACATTTCAGAATTGTTTACTTTGACACTGATGTATATATATAGGCTTCTTTATCTGCTTTTACTCACAAATATGCAGAAAAGACAAAATACCAAGAGTTGTGTCCATAGGCACCCTGACACCACTCTGTGCCAGACTGAAAATGTAGAGCATAGTACTAAGTGTGAGCCCAGCTTTTGTGACTTAGTTGGCAAGCTAGGATTAAACAAAGCATAGCTTGGCATGATTATTTGTCAGGGTAAAGAGGGAATAAATGAAATAGGCTCTTCATCCAGAAAAGAAATTGTTTGTTTAAGACATGGATTGAAGCCCTTTAGCCAAGACGTTTCAGCATTAGATGAGCAGTATTAAAAATAGCATTGAGGGGAAAGCATTTGCTTAATCACTTGAAACAATCTACTTATTTCTGACCTTCTCTGCCACAGGGGAAAACTAGCTGTATCCAAAAGGAAATTAAGTATCATAAATAAAAAGGTAGCAATTAATTGTGTAGTCTCTTTTAAAGAGTCCCAAGCTTCCTTCGTCACACTCTGCCAGTTTATCAAATCTAGCTCCATTACGGTTGTCTTCTCTCTCAATTGATGGTGACATTCTAATCAGAAAGCCTCCTATGAACTGGAGCTGGCCTGTGATAAAAGAGCACAAACATATAGAGTGCATATAGGATTCTATCCGTCTTGCATTGTGAATTACAAATGTTCTGAATGTCAGTTTAATGAGTCATGCAGCAGCCCTTCAATGTTCTAAGTCACTGGTCCAATTAATTTTTTTAGTGCCCCTAAAATGAATCGGAGGATCTGTGTCAAGTAATACAGGGGTGGCTTTTGCCTGCCCCTCTCCGTCCCTTTTACAAATCAGACTTAGCCAAGCTTTGAAGCCACGATAAATTAATCAGGTTGATTAACTGGGTCATAATTTAATAGAACATTCAAAAATGAATTTTCCAGGGAAAAGATTCACAACATTGGGTGCCTATAGAGAATGTTATGCAGCACTGTGAAAGGATAATGGTGTGTGAGGGTGGAATGGGGGGGGGGTCTTTGAGCGGAGGGCCTAATGTTTGAAGATGCTTGATGTTTAGGAAAGGTTTGCTTCTTGTTTTTTCAATGTTTCTCCTTGTTTTCTACTGTTTTCTACTGTTAATGTACTGCTGTACTTAATCTGTGAGGGAGAGGCACCTGCTGTCTGAACAGAGTCACTGAACTATTTGGGGTAGGCCAGGAACTGTAGTCACTGGCTCATACATTGCATTAAACTATGGTGTGTGTAACCTTGATTCCTTTTATAAATAAGAGTTGGCTGTCTTCATATCTGCAAAGTCATAAACCATAAAACATACACAACAAACTAGTATGACTAGACTTGCACAACATATTTGTGGACATTTGTGCCTCAGGGTTGATTCATTCAATGAACCATTGGTTTGCTTTCTTGCCAGTCTCTGGTAGTGTGTTCTCAGGCATCTTCTCCAACGCTAAAATACAAAAGCATCAATAATCTTCCCATTCTGCTTGCTCCATATCCAACTTTTGGTTCCACAGTGTCAGAGGAAATACTGAGACTTGCACAATTCTGATCTTGTAAGATTCATTGGGGATATTTTCTGGAATGCATTTCCCCACAACCTTGGCTAGATTCAACCTATTTTCTCTGCTTATCTTACCAGTCCCAGTTTGATCAACTTCTGATTTTTGGAGGATGACTTTTCTGTAAGATAGAAGTGTCTATTCTGGTTACTTTGGTGGAATACATAATTACATATAAAATGATCAAATTATATTAATATTTAACAGGTGTGTGGTATCTCCAGATATCAAAAGCACGTTGTAAAAGTTCTGCACACCAAAGCTGTGCTGCCATTTATGATCCTCTACTAGGTGTTCATCACACAGCCCACAAACATGTTTTAGCAGAGCAAAACTGCTCAGGTTCTGCATATAAAATGTGAATAAACCTATCTTCAAATATGTCAATTCCCGCATTGTAAGGCGTATACTGCGGGTGCTGTTTGCCTCTTAAGTGACTTTATCCTTACAAAAGGTATACTTAAAATTGTTCTTAGCAATCTCTGTGACTTATAGGAAATAGTGATTTCCGCAATTATATGAGGGATTTAGTTTCAGTTCCTGGACTACTCTAAGAATGTCTACGACAGTTAACTTATGGTGGCTATTTATAGACCATCATGCTGTGTCTGCAACCATGTCACTTGCATTATAAACATGAAAATGATGTGAAACTGTGGACACCTCTGCTTCTCAGTAATGTTATGTCAGTGTTCTCTAGGATCAGGTGGAAACAGCCTCGCATCCTGTTCAGGACATATTTTTGCATGTAGTTCTCTGTATGAGTCATCCCCTCTATAAAGTCCTGCTCAGTGGTGGTATTCACTTACCTTCGCTATTGGTTCACAAATAGGAGCGCACGTGCCACCTCTGTACATGCGCAGGATCTTCTGTGTATGCGCAGAGCGTCAAAAACGGCATGTGATGATGATTGGGTGGGTGGGTGGGTGGAGCCTCCTGCAGTCGCCGCTACTGGTTGGCCCGAACCGGATAGAACCAGCTGAATAGCACCACTGGTCCTGCTGGTCATTCCCAAGAATAGCACAGCTGACAGTCACGGAACCCTCTAGTCACATCCCAGTGCATCTTTACAGAGGGAAGAGGCTGTTCATGTAGGCACTTTGACATGCAAAACCTCCAGTTTCCTACAAATATAGCCAAATGATTTCTTTTAGTGAAAAAAACACAATTGAAGTATCTTGTTTACAAAAGCCATTTCGACAGCTAATAACACACCAGAAGCCCATTTTCCCATAATGTTTCATAACGTCCCTTCCTACAAGTTCCCTTTGCCACTACAGGCCTCTTACTTAGTTTTTTTTACTAAGTTTACTAAGTAAACTAAGGCCTCATCAGCAGCCTTTCATATGTTGCCAGCATACTTTGTCATTGCACATGAATTTAGGGCCGCTAATTCTGTTCATTGACAGAGGTTTGGTTCCATATTACGCAAAGCTAAGGAAAGGCTCAACAAAATCAGGCCTTTGTTTTATCCCAGTTCAGAGCAATTAAAGTTCTGAATATACAGAAATCTATACAGAAATTAAAATCTGAAAACAAGGCTGGTGAGAGGTTTGATTATTAGTTCCTGCAAATTCTAAACCAGGGGTTTCAGACAACTGGAGTTCAGACAACACAATATATCTCAATCTGATTAATAAAACATATCCTTCGCAGTGTCCATTTCTGCAAGATGTTTTTCTGTGGCACATACCTTCTTATTGATCCATTACCTTGGGCTATCATGGCATGCAAACACAACTAATAATTAATGTAAAATTTAGATCAAGAGCTAACAGATGTTTTGTCCTCTAAATCTGGTCTCTCAGTTTCTTTAGGGACCAAATTTCTCCCTCTGGCCGCACTTTGGACAATCAATCTGATTGTTTGCATCATAGCCTGTCATTGGCAATTGAGCGTAAAGGTATTTTTTTTTAAAAAAGCTAATGAACAATAGTAGAGTTGTCTTCATAATCAATTTGGCCAACATGACCTGGAAAAAGATTGAGAAAGCAGCATTTTTCTATTGACAGCACATACACAGGTTCGTTTCTTTGTCAATTTAGATAAAGTAGGTTTTGCTGTTGAAGTTATAGATAATTTGGGGAGAAAAATTCTTGAGGTACCTGTAATGTTATCACAGCAGCAATAATCTTTCTTCTGTGGTGGGAGTTATGTTTTATTCTTCAATCACAGTCTGGGTTACCTCTAGCTACCTCCCCTCCCCTCAAGACTCACAAATTCCTATTTCTGTTCAGGTGTTTCACATGAAATATTTATTGTATTACCTAAATTGTATTTTGCATTTCCTGCTTGGATAACAACGTCAGAATCATATGTTGAACTGTTTGCAAACTTTTGTTTGCATTCCACTATCATATTCAATCTCTTTTAGGGAGGGAGGGAAGAAGTACTTAACAAATTTTCTTCTAACAGCAAAACTGCCAATCAACAACTGATAACTCTTCTTTTTGGAGAGAAAAAGTGTTGGTCCCTCAGACCGTTTGAACGAAACGTCCACATATTTAAGAATAACTATTCAAATTTACGGCCGTTGCAGAACTATTTCTCAGAATACCGACCGAAGAGAAACCTTGAATTTTCCAGGGAGGTGGTGGGTTTTAGCCGTTAATCAGCCAGACTAAAGATGTGAAATTGGACGGAAATCTCCCACTTCTCTTCCCCCCTCATGAAGTGGAAGAAAGGTATGGAAGCAGCTGTTCCCCATAAATCGTCTGGCCCGAGACATATTTCTGCTGATCCTATGCCCCCCCCACCCTTCCCAAGGACGAAATTAAGTCCCCTACGAAAACTTATTTCCAATTATACGCGCCCGCGTTCGCCAACGCTGCAAACCTCAAAAAGTTCTCCGGGAACGAACGCAAGAAAAGGCTTGCAAAGACAAACGAGGTTCCGCGAAAAGGGCCAAAACGTTATTGAAAACGTTTCATGGTTGTGTCTCAGCCTCCCCCCCCCCCCGCCATTACAACTTATAAACGCCTCTCATTCCATTTGCCGCCCATGCTTACAAAACGACTTGTGGGGTCCCTTGTAGCCGTGACAGGGTTGCGTTGCAGAAACGCAGTTTGCGCTGCAAGGGCGTTGCCCTCGCGCGAGCGCGGCTCGGATTTGCGCGCGCCGGCGACCTGCCTCGCTTTGCACCCATCTTTGGGAATCAACCGCGTTAAGCGGGGCGGTGGAAACGTTTCCTATTGAAACGGGCCCACCAGCAAAACCAGAGAAGAGTTTGGTGGCGCCTTCAAGACCAACCCGGGTTATTTTGTGAACCCTGCCACTAAGTTTCGGCAGGCTGCAAATACTGCATCCAGACAATATTGCTTTTTCTACAAGGCAACTGGATTTTCTTGGGTGTGTGTTTTTTTTTCTTTGAAAACGTTTGCTTCTCATCCAAGAAGCTTCTTCAGTTCTTGGATGCCAAGCGAAGGTTTTCAAAGAAAAAAAAAACATAGAAAGTCCAGTTGCCTTTTGGAAAAAAGCATCTTTGGGACAATCACGACCTGGATGGAGGATTGAGAATCTCCATAGACGTTTGCAAGTGGGCTGTAACCCTAAGGAGAAACTTCCGTGCCAAAGGCCGTTGCATTGCAGGCATCTCTCTGCAAGGAACCTTATAGACCGGGCCTAGCCAGGGGTGGGGTGGGGTGGGGGTCAGGCTTGCATAAAGCCGCTGGAGGGCCTTGGGGGTGGAGCCAAGAGCTCCCGGGAGCGGGTCAGGGCTCTGGAAATAAACCTTCGAACAAATAGCAAAAAGTTCAGCGAGTTCCCCATTTGACCCGCGCGTCTTTGCAAAGTGACGAGGTGGGCTGCTAACTTTGCACGGCTTTTGCTGCCACCTGCCAGCCGGCTCTTCCAGAAGCTGCACCCGCACCCAAGCAAAAAGCAACCGCTTTTGCAGGCCAAGGCGAGCTGCTTCCTCCGGGGGGACCTTCGCCGGTCCTTTTCAGGCTTCAGGCTTTAAAAAGCGAGCCCTTCCTTGCAAAGCCGAGCAATTCTTTGCACTTAACGGCTCGGAAAGGCGCCATGCCCAACGAGACCTCCTTCAGCAAGCCGTCGGCTTCGTCGGAGCATCACGCCCAGGGGACCAAAACGGGCCCTTATGGGAAGGCTGCCGGGCTAGCGGCCGCCGGAGGTGGCGGCAACTCGGGGGGTTTAACCCAGGGCCCTGCTGGGGCCGTCACCGCCGCGGGGAAAAAGTCCCCGCGGCTCCCCAAGTGCGCCCGCTGTAGGAACCACGGCTACTCCTCGCCCCTGAAGGGCCACAAGCGGTTCTGCATGTGGAGAGATTGCCAGTGTAAAAAATGCAGCTTGATCGCCGAGAGGCAACGGGTGATGGCCGCCCAGGTGAGCAGCCGGAGGGTTTAGCAAGGAAAGAAATGGCGGGGAACCGGCTCTGGGGCAGAAAAAGCACAGGGCGGCCTTACTTGCCGCTCGGTGATGCTGGTTGGAAAGTAAAGTTCATCCCCTAAAACTGTGCTCGGGAGAAATGGGTAGATTTGACCTGCTGTGTAAAAAAAACAAACTCCCGGATGCTTTTTCTGCAGGAACCCTTAACTTCGTTGCCGGAGTTGAGGATAAATTTGGGGGGAGAAAAGTATGTCCCGCACCGCCTAAGATACTGTTCTGTCTTTCAGCAAAAGTATGCATAACCTTTTTATTGTCCAAATAATACCCACTATGGAATTCAACGTTATTCTCTGTTTTCACATTTTTCCTCCTTTCTTAGCATTAGTTTCAGATAGCGTCGGGCTTCCTAATACTCTAGGATTGTTTTGCAAGTAATAATGCTTGTTATATGTAGAGTACGGTATCTAAAAGGAAAAACAGAAATCAGATGCGATGGAAAGGAATCCTGCAACGGATAGTGCAAATTGTATCGTTGCATTTGAAAGCATTTGTAAGTATGAGAGTGATTTTGATAGTGAAAATAATAAATAAGGTAATGGAAGAGTGGTAGGTTCTAGGTCCTAGATCCTAACTAGGTCAGTGAAAGATTCTTACCATTAGTTTAGTTTTTAATCAATGAAAACTTTATGACATCAAATTTTAATATTAGTACACAAGCATATTTATGTCTTTGTTTTCATTTACAAGGTTTGCAAAATAATGTATTGAGCATTTTGAATTGCAAAATCATTGTATTAAAAAAATTCTTCCTGTTAGAAAACTGTACATTAATGTATTTTTAATTTTTTTTCATTCAGAATGTTTAACTTGAATCATGAGGAATTAGAAAAATTATACTGAAATTTTCAAATATCAACATTTTTAAAGTTTTACAAATAATTGTAAACTTAAAAAAAAAAACTGTAGGCCATTTCTGAATACTTTGGAAAGAGTGTTGTCATAATCTTTCAACAGGTTTTTTTTTCTCAATTTAGCCTCCCCCAGTCTAGCAATCTCCAGATGTGCTGGGAATTGTAGTCCAAAACATCTCAAGAATGCCAGTTTGGCAAGTCAAAAGTAGAATGCCATTCTACCAGCGCCCAATTATTTGGCTTATCCGGGTGTTAATTTTTAAAAAAGAAATTGGCACAGAAGCAACATACATTTACACTTGTCTTACAATAGATTGTTGCACAAGGGCAATTGTTAAATATTAGTTTTGCACTTATTTAGAGTTATGTCCAATTGATATGGGATTTATAAGACCACAACTATCTAGGGCAAAATTTCCTGTACTACAATCTCAGTAATTAATATGCTGGTTTGTGCTGCTTTGCTTTTATCATTAAAATTGCTCCCATAGTTGATTGCTTTAAGTGAATATGAACAAACTTTGTCTTTCAGAAAGATACTTTATTCTGCAGAGAGTAGTCATTTCAAATACTCCAAAGGAAACAACTGCATTTTTTATTATTAATATAACATTGATCCTACTGATGGAAAGGCTTGTTCCAACAATGGTTCAGCATCTATTCACCTTTCTTTATGTCACTACAAAATAATACTTAATATTAGCTAATATTGCATCACCAGCCCTTAGCTTGTTGCATAGTGTCTGTTATGACTAAAGTGCTGTCCATGTTTTTTGCTTTACCACTTGCTTCAGCCTTTGATTGGTGTCTCAACATTATAAGGCTTGGAATAATATCTAGTTATCTAAGCATATACTTCGATGCCATTACATACAGTTGTGCAATTGTGACTTTGGGCCAGTCATAGTCTCTCAGCCCAATTCACCTCACAGGATTGTTGTTCTGAAGAAAATAAGAAGAGGAATGAGTATTAGGAATGTTGAATTACTTACAAAATAATAAAGATGAGATAAAAATCTAATAAATAAATAAAATTACCGTTTTCTCTACAAATATAACAGAAAAGCAATCAAAGGCCCAAGGAGTCACTCCAGCAAGGTTAGGAAGAGGATCTTTTAAATGGGAATTGCTTGTAAAGAGAGGGAGAATAGAGTGAAGGTAAAGATGTAATAAAAAGACCCTCTATTTCTTAAGGAGTTTTGTTCATTTGTAAAGACTTAATAGGTAAAAAAAGTAATGGTGATCTCCTTAAGAACGTTTGCAAGTAACAAGTAAATAAAATATGCATTGCCATTAGGAAATGATTTTAGCTATGAGTTTGAATGAGCTACCATTCAATAGTGATAATTTGCAGTTCTTCTAAGAATCATTATAAAATTTAAAATTTTTGATTTTGTTCATAGTTTTTATATTATAAGATATTTTCAATACTTTAAGAGGGTCACTGCCAGCTTCATAGTGACAGATAAGAAGTGACACTCATAGAGGCAGACTGGTGACCAGAGTGAAGAGGTCATGCAGGGACACAAACAGTGAACCCCCAAATACACTGCAGTTGACCTCCTGACCTCCGTACCATGAAGAATGGGTGCCAGAATTTGCAGATTTAATCTCCCTTCATACTATGATGCAACAGTGGTAAAACTCATTTTGGTATTGTGATGGAATGCAATCAGGAGGATCCCCAGGAAGAATGGAGTGCAATCCAGAGGGGTAAGAGCCAACTCAGTCTGGATATTACATGTGAGAGAAAGAGGGTGAAGGCAGCCCCTCTCTAATAGTTACATAATATATTGTAGATACAAATAATAGAGTCCTCAGTCTGGCAAGATTTTATCTATACAGGTATGAAAACAATAAAGAACTCGGTGTAGATGAATCATGTCATTCTTGGGTTTTGGCTAACAGATACATGGACATAATGGCATACAGCTGTTTAAATCATGGCCTGAGGCTACCAGATGATCAGGGAAGAAATTTGGGTAATAGAGACATGCTGATGTTGCTGTAAACTACAAATGGGACGGGGCTTTAGAAAGTCCTTCGACAGTTCAGTTTACATCACTAAAAAGGAAGTGATTGCTAAATACATTCTGGTTCTGTTAGAAATCATTTGGAAAACAAAAACAAAAAAAAACCCTGTGAGTAGGGTTTTATAATATATGTCTGAATTATAATCTCATATTTTAGCTATTGCCACCTTCTATTGTTTGATAAGCATGTTCATTTAAATACAGTAGACCTCGACAACAACGGACCCCCAAATTTTCATTTCTAAGCAAGACAGTTAAGTGCGTTGTGCGTTTACAATCTTTTTTGCCACAGTTGTTAAGTGAATCTAGTTTCCCTCATTGATTTTTCTTGTCATAGGTTGGGTGGGATGGTTGCAAATGGTGAATATATGATGTGACACTGAGGCAATCCAACTGTCAGAAATACATGCCAGCTATCAAATGCCCAAATTCTAATCATGGGGATGCTGCAACCGTTGTAAGTGTGAAAACTGGTCATAAGTCACTTTTTTCAGTGTGGTCATAACTTCGAACAGTCACTAAATGAATGGTTGTAAGTCGAAGACTACCTCTATGCAGACAGATACTGCAATCTACCCAGAGGACAAGAAGTCTCTATATCCTTCTTTAGCAGCCCTTTGAATTTCATGCTAACTGCACAGAAGAAAGGTAGAATATCAGCACCTTACCAAGTTTCTAGTCATCTCTTAAAAAGAATGTGGAAATGCCTAGACTTTGTCTATTTAAATACCATACGTTAGAAAACATTACTAAACTGCTAAAACAATTAAGTAATAATAGTAGTAAAGCAATATAGCTTTCATTATTCAGACAATTTATATTTCAGATTTAGTATCATTACTTAAATATGAGAGTTTAGTGTAAAAACTAAAGTATTGCTGTCTAATTTGGCTTTCTCAAAGTGATGCTGTCTTAATGTTATGGAAAACAGCTTTCATCAGTCATTTTAAACAAGCCTTTTGGGGAATTTTAGTTTTACATGCATGAAGATAACAGGGAGACGATATTAAATGAATGATTCTGTATATATGTCACTTCGCTTCCAGGTTAAATTGAAATGGATCTGGTTAATAACTTGGAAGGGAGCTCAGCAGAAATTGGAAGGCTATAGGCTAAACTTGGGGTGGCGGGGGAAATAATAAGACAGTAGCAAATCTCTTCCATATTGCTACAAAGCTGTCTGGGCAAAGAATGATCAGATTTGGTATTTGAAGATGGGATTGAATTTTAGCCTGTGCAATCCAAGGCATACAGATAGTCCTCAATTTATGATTACAGTAGGGACCAGAACTTCTGTCATTAAGCAATGCGGCTGTTAAGTAAGTCATGCCCAATTTTACAAACTTTTTCCCGTGGTCGTTAATCACTCTGATCATTAAGCAAACTACACAGTTTAAGTATATCTGGCTTCTCCATTAATTTTGATTGTTGGAAGCTACCTGGGAAGGTTGCAAATGGCAATCACATGACCCCAGGACCTTGCAACCTTTGCAAATACATGCTGGTTAGAATTGTGTGATATCAGTGTGGAAGCAAACAGCTTGTATCTTACTGGCCTGATGCTAGATATGTTGCAAACTGCAGCACTGGGTCTGAAAACTGGAATTGTAGTAAGGTTACCAGGTCTGGACTGCAAAAATTTGAATGACAACTAGATGGTGGCAAAGAGAAAAATAATTTTTTGAAGCCCAGCACTAGCACTACCATAGTTGCCATGGAATATTTATGTTTAAGAAATGTTTAATTTGAAAACAGTTACCTAAAATTTTGTAGCTGTTGGTTGCAATAAAGTTGTAACTGCTTAGGTGTATGATAGTGTGAGGATCAAATCTTGCAGACTCAGATGCCTTGAACCTCAACACCCATCATCCCCAGCCACAACACTGTTGGAATTATAGTTACTAGCACATCATATCTGAACTGTCTTGACTTGAAAAAATTGCTTTCTTAGATAAAAAAAAACTTATCTCTTCAGCAGATCCAAACTTAATCTGTTAAAAAGATGCAAAAGTTCTACATTTCCACTGAATTAATATCAGTTGACTTGATTATTAATGTTTTCCTTCCTGGTGCATTAAATGTTAAAATGTGTTTTGGTTTAATGATATTCGTATGCCTGTTTTTGCTTCCTGTAGCCATGGTGTTACATCTGCCTCTGTTTCTGCATTCTGCTTCTTTGTTATCAGTTAACCTACTTTTTCATTTTGTACCAGTCTCAAAATCAGCCATACAGTATTTTTTCTGGTAGTTAGTTCTCAAAATTTGGTGTGTTTAGAACATGTCAAGTGTGAAACAGCCCCTCCCAGTCATTTTGAAAGTCATTTTGTGCTCTGAACAATTTTGTTTCTGCTAAGAACACTTTCCAAATAATTGAAATAATCTGTTTTGTATTTAAGACAGGCATGTTTTGAGTTCAGAACAGTTCAGATTTGAAACATTTTTCACAGTCTTGCTCAATATTATGTAACTGTTAAAGGATCTGTGCTAGGGAAAAATGCCATTTCTTAATGGTAACTCTGAATGAGAGACATACTGTATATATTTTACATATGTGCAATTAAGTGGCCCAGAATATATAGTCTTGTTTCACTTTGCTTACATTGCAACAGCATAAGATAATTTATATGTTCAGGAAATGTTCAGGAAAGATCTGCCTGGACTGGCTTCAGTGAGATTTCTGTAAAATGAGTGCTCTGAACTTGGAATGTGATTTTAATTCTTTTCCAGAGCAGAATAGTGCTTTGAAAACCTCACATTTGCTGCAGAAATTCTGTATCAAGTACTTTGTATTATTTTGCTTTAATAAGGCTTACATCCTGAGGTGCCCAAAAGACTCATGTGGTATGCATATGAAATTATTATGTGAAAAATTATGTTGTTTATGAAAGATAGATGCTGTTAATCCTACTCACTCCAGTTGACTACATCCTTTGTTATAAGACATGAATAAAAAGAATCCCCAAAGAATCTCCATTGTTGATTTTCAGTAAAAAGGGTTCATTTAATTACAGTGGAAATTGATCCTTCATATTACAAGGATCTCAGTTTGTATTTCAGGGGGTTTCCAAACTCACTAAAGCAAAGGGTTAAAAAATAACACTTAACTAAGTTTAGATAGCTGCCACATTAGAAATCTTATTGGTAGATGCTTACCTTTTAGGTTTCTTTAACTTTTTTCTCTTTATCTTTTCTTTAATTTTTTAGCTTTAAAATTATGTCTTTATTTACATCCATAAACCTTCATGTGTGTTAAGATAAAGAAAACTGCAGTGTTCCGCCCAATTTTGCTACTGTTGTTTTTCAGATAACTGTGCAAATACAGTGTAACTTTCCCTTTTCCAGGTTGCATTGAGAAGACAACAAGCCCAAGAGGAAGAGCTGGGGATTAGCCACCCCATCCCATTGCCTAGCGCCACAGAAATGTATGTGAAGAAAGAAAACAATGCTAACAGTTCCTGCCTGTTGGAAAGCACCAGCCCACCCCAGTCGACAACCACAGCAACTGTAGTGTCTACCTCATCCACAGGTAATGTCCTGGATAAAGGCACCTCCCATCAAAGTCTTACATCTGAAAAAAAAATACATTGTCATGAGTTTCTTGGATGCTTAACAGATCTAATTTGATTTCAGTAAATCGGGGATTTACTGAATAAATGCATAAAAGCACATACAATAATCCTATGGAGATCCTCAGTCATCCAGGTCATGGTTGTCCCAAAGGTGCTTTTTCAGGAAGCTTCTTGGATGAGAAGCAAAATGTCTTCAAAGAAAAACCAGAAGTCCAGTTGCCTCTTGAAAAAAGTACCTTTGGTACAGTAATCCTGTTTTATGTTACATCTTTACAGCGTACATTCTTTTAAAGGTATCATTTTGGTTAAAGTTGAAGAGCCTGCCTTAATCCGATTAAATTATTTGTCCATAAATTCAATGTTGTTGTTTTTTCAGACTCTATTCGGTTTGACAGTGATTCAGAAGAAAAGCTTTAGACTAGGGATTTTGAACTTTTCAGCCAGAAGATTTGTTAGTTAAAAAAAATATTTGTGGGATCCCTGATCAAAAGGGCCCAGGTTACAATCACTGCTTCGTGAGCTGCATTGGTTGCCCATTTGCTTCCAGGTGCAATTCAAGGTGTTTGTTATAACCTTTTAAAGCAATGCATGACATGGGTCTAGTCTACTTGAGGAACCATATCACCTCAATGGGACTGGCCCACTCCACCCATGCCGGCAGAGGGGGCATATTGCAGATCCCATCAGCCAAAGAATTTTGGCTGGTGGGATCAGGAGAAGTGCCTTCTCTGCCATGGCTCCTGCCTCTGGAATATCTTACCCCCAAAGTGAGATTGGTTCCCACCCTCCTGATGTTTCCTAAAAGCCTTAAGATCTGGCTTTGCCAGATGGCTTGGGGACCCAGTGGGAGATCTTCTTACTGGAGCTGGTTGA
Source organism: Pantherophis guttatus (assembly GCF_059756535.1). Classification (NCBI taxonomy): domain Eukaryota; kingdom Metazoa; phylum Chordata; class Lepidosauria; order Squamata; family Colubridae; genus Pantherophis; species Pantherophis guttatus. The sequence continues at coordinate 70,513,388 of NC_142064.1, forward strand.
CTAATTAAAACTTAATCCCACTTCCCCCCTCCCACTCCTGGTATGTCTTTCCTTTCCCATCTGGTATTAATGATTTTATTTGTTAATGATATTATTTATTTATTGGTTCGATTTATATGCCGCCCTTCTCTGGAAACTCAGGGCGGCTTACAATGTGTTAAGCAATAGCCTTCATACTTTTGTATATACCTGCTTAGTAGGGCTTTCGGGGGGCCCCTAAACGGTGTTCTTTTTTATACAAAGTCATCTTATTGCCCCCACAATCCAGGTCCTCATTTTATCTACCTCGAAAGGATGGAAGGCTGAGTCAACCTTGAGTTCAAATCTCACTTGCAGTAATTGCAGGCAGTTGGTGCTATTTAACAGCACTTTAATCTGCTGCGCCACCAAGGCTCATACAATTATCCATTGTATTTCTATGATTGTTGAGTTTTATTACTTTTAATGCTTTAATGTTTTTTGTTGTAAGCTGCCTAGAATCTTTGGTTACAAGATGGGTGGCAAATAAATTTCATAATTACATACATACATACATACATACATACATAACAATAAAAAGGCAAAGTGCAAGTGATAAAAAATTGACAGCATTTACACGTACTTTTTTTCACTGTTAGTCTTTCTCAGAACTCCAAGGTTTTTTTTAAACCATGTTTTAGACTTTATAAAGTGTGGCATAATTCTGGTATTCATTGAGGCATTATTTGGGGGGGGAGGGAGTTGAGGTTGCATGAGCCTAAAGAAAGTTGTGGTTGCAGTAAGAGGCAGAGATACGTTAATGAGTTGACTCCTGAAGCCTTCCATTTTTGCTGAAACCCAGAAACCCATGTGAACCACAATGAAGGATGCTGCAAATCATAGTTCAGTGACCACTGAAAAACCCTCAGATCTCAATTGGCTTTAAAAAAGCAATTTTAACTGCAGTCTGTAGTTTAGTTTGGTTATTTGAAAAATTGCATTCCCTCTCAATCTATGGATTATGCAGAACTTCCTGCATTCTAAATTATATAGCCAGTAAGTCCTGTTAAGAACAGTCAGCAGAATGTTATATATAATTTCTTATTTATACACTTAAGTTCCTCTGAGTTTGAGCAGAATTGGATACCAGCAAAAGAAATAAATGTCCAGGCACAGCTCTAATAAGTCACAGAAGTCGATGGCAGTTTCATAATTTGTGTTTCATTCTTCTCCCCAGTTGAGACAGTTTGAGCAGCCGCCATTATTGTCCACAAGTCCATGACACCAGATTTTTCATTTGACAACTCCAGAAAGCAGTGGGTTCATTCCTTTCTTGTGAAGGTTTTCTCTCCCTCCCACTTCCTTAGAGGTATAGCAGTTTTTCTTTCAAACTTCATCACACTGTACATGGTTTACAGAGAGAGGGATAGGGTGTGAAGGAGCCACACAAATCATACAAGGTACCAGAAAAGTCTTTTTTTTTTGCTGTATCCATTTTATTGGCAGGCCAGAAATATTATGGCACATTGAGAGGCCAGAGTCAATTTTTCAAGCCTCTGGTGACACACCATGCTTCCTGAGGGGGAAAAAGTAAGAAGACAGAACAAAAGGGGGGAAAAAGGGAGAGGGCTTACCATTATTTTCATTCCTAAATCTTGTCATTGTATTTCAGTATGTTTATTTTTAAAACTGGTTATGCTAATGAAGATAAAGAACGTAAAAGAAGCATGAAACAGATGTTTTGAGCCTGAAAATTCCGCACTTCTTACTGAAAAGGATCTAGGCTTAAGATTGTAGCCTAAATACATCACCTTCAGCTATGATAAAGTAGAGGAAACTGGATGGGTTACATGAGAAAATGAAATAATGAAGGTATTTTGATAGCTAAACCTTTAGAAACTTGGTGCTTGTGTGAGAAAAGCAAAAGAAGGATTTGTATTTTCATTGTGCCTATGTTACTTACGTATTTTTCTCATTAGGACAGAGAACATAATCCTCCTCCTTCTCCTGAGCTTGGGCCATTCAGAACCATATCTTAATTTAAGTGTGACACTGACTCTTGTGTTTGTATGTGTGTTTGAAATGTGACTTGGTCCACATGGCATGGGCATACATAAAGCACATACAGTACGATTCCTCTGCAAAAGATAACTTTTTATCTCTTGAAGAATTCAATGTGTGTCCTGGTTGCCAAGAAGAAAGAAAGAAGAATGCAGCACATTGCTCTTGAGAGAAAATAAAAACAAATTCTCACATCTAATTTAAAAGGGGGAAGAATTATATTGTCTGTCTTTTTAAGAGCAAGACCAACATGCATGAAGACTGTTGACCCATCTCTTCTACCACCACTTGTACCTTGATTGAGCAGATTACGGTATGATGATTTGGTAAGAAGGCATCCGCTTGTAAAGGGGTTCATGCATATGATTATTTCTTAGATATAGTGGTGCTTATTCCTGATTTTAGCTCAAAAACAGACCATCTGTGCCTCCCAATCCAATTCTTTTGGAACCCATCCATCATATTAAAAAACCCTAGTTTCAGCTGGGGTCAAAAAGCCTTCCTTTAAAAAGGCTTGATATAGTTTTTGAACAATCTCCAAAATTCCATGAAATAAGTAAAATCCAAGTTTTCCTCATATTTAAGGCCTACTCTATCAAGCTTTTGCCTTCTCATCCATGTATTGGTGGAATCTGGCCAGAAAAGGGTTATCTCCTCCTCCTGTTGTACAAAATGGGAACATAGCTGCCTTTAATACCCCCAAAATGCACCCCCAAAATGCAATGTGCACACGGCCCCCCTGCATGCGCCCCACCCCCGTGTATGTGTGCACACACCCCTGCATGCATTCACCCTGCGCATGCGTTCACAGCCCCCTGCATGCCCCCTGGAACCCGCACATGCACGGCAGAGACACGAAGACCAGTTGGCCAGCGGGAAACGCATGCTCAGGCACAGTGGGGCGGCGGCTTGCATGCCACCAGAGAGGGCACTGCGTGTCACCTCTGTCACACGTGCCATTGGTTCGCCATCAAGGACATAGGGGTATGACTAATTTGTTAGTCAAACTTAGATTATTAGAGGTGATCACAATATAATTTTTAAGATGTTTATAAAATACTAGCACAAAATGCTCAGGATTTTAGAAATGTGCTTTCATAATCTCTCTTTAAGAGATTGAACTATCTAGCAAGACCAGAATTTAATACTTAAACTTCTATTAGATTTGAGGAGAAAAAAGTAGTTGTATTGCTAATTTTTCTTTTGAATACATTAATCACATTTGGTGGTAACAGTCTGTTATTATATGAATACAGTTCTACAAATACGTGCAAAAGCCATTTTTACATGCAAAGCCATTTTTTAGATTTAGCCGACTCCAAATATTTGGATGGTTTGACTAAGAATTTTGGAAGTTTCATTTTAATCTATCTGAAAGATACTGGTGTTAAAAAACAAAATACCACATTTCTTCCCTTTTCATTTGCCTACATGTAGTTTATTGTTTCATCAAAAAAAATCTATGAGATAAAAGCTACTAGAATGAAGATGGTCAGTAGGTAAATTGGTGGTGCAAATTAGCATATATGTGCAAAACCTGTCTCATTGGTGTAGATTTGGGGATTGCTGGAATTGTTTTAATCTCCAGTTAATCCATATATTCTCCTATAGTGTATCCATGAAGAGCTTCCTAGATCTTCATACTAACAGAATTGGGTATGAAAAGGATATATTGTAATCTTCACTTGCTTCTTCATTCCAACCCAATGAATGGCTAATTGGAACAGGAGGGGAAAAGCAAACCTGTCCTAAATTTATGAATACCCTGTTAAATATTCAAACTGGTATATTGAAATCCATTGTACATGGAGGCTGCATGATTTGAAGTGTTCAGCTGGAATGCTGTGCAACTACTCAGTTTTGCAAGGTGAGTAGAGTATTCAGTATTTTATGATTGCTAGCCACTTACCAAATGATCATTTCTGAATTCAGATTCAGCTGGATGGTTTTCATTTTGTTAAAACTTTAAATAGCTTGAAAGAGGCTAGAGTTAATAACTGTTAATTATTTCCTACATTGACTTTTCTCTGACAAATTAAAAATCTAGCATACAGTATTTATTTGTTTGTCTCTTGGCCGTATTGGTTACAGAAATGCAGCATCGATGCTGAATTTAGCCATGCCATTCCATTCTTGATTAACAGTAAGTTCATTGAAACACTCATTCCTAAATCCTTAGAAGTGTTGATCAAGGTGAATGTTAGTCATTTATCAGCCTGTTCTATCCCATATATTGGCAACTGGAGGTCCAGGAAATGTAGTCAACAACACCTGGTAAGATTGAAGAGGGCTGGCCTATGTTTTAAAATTATTAGGAATTTTCCCAGGGTACAGTCTGTAATGAGCTTTGAATATCAGTACCATATGGGGTCTTTGTCCTTCTCCAGGCTAGATTAAGGATTCTGTGATCTCATGCTATCATGTCTGTTCAGCAGTTGAACAATAAAAAAAGTTGGTGCTGTATGGTATCTGGAGTAGTAGTGAAGGCAACTGTTTTGTTAAAAGTTTTGGAGAAGGATGAGCCAGTTTCCATTTGATGATAACTGTTGTTATCTCACCTCCCAGCTCCTGGATGCTATTTAGCCTGTCTTCTTGTAGAGCTCGGGTGTCAAACTAGATCACATGACACGTAGCAATGTTTTTTTTGCCTTTGCGGAGCCAGGGTGGGCGTGGCCTGCATGTGATGCATCTGGCCCACGGGCCACCAGTTTGATACCACTGCTGTATAGAGCTTCAGTTGCTGACCCAATACTATCCAAATACCACCATCTCCAGGACTTCAAATGCAAGAGAGGGCATGTACTTCGGCCACTTGGGAGTTTCTCTCATAGCAGAAGTTGGTTTTACAAATCACAGTACAGATGCACACAACGTGAACTAAAAACATGGAATAGATGGAGCTTTAAAATGGAAAGATGTTTTTGCATTCTGCTGGGAAATTGAACTTCGAATTACTTTTGTGAGATTGGGAAGGGTGAAAATGATGATATGGAAGTGCTGAAATCAGGAAGTTAGTCTAACAGCCTTTCTTCTCTCTTGTTGGAACCTTGCTTTAGAGCATGGCATCTCATTATGAACAGGGACGTGGATAAACCTGAATACATCAAGACTTGGATGACAGAAATGATGTATATCTTGTAGGAAGAGAGAGGGTGAATATAACAGTCTATAAATATTTGAGAGGTAATAATATGAAGGAAGGGGAGGTATTATTTACAATGCTTGCAGCAGCATAACAAAGAGTGATTGCTTGAAACTAAAAAATACAAGGGAAATAATTAAATTGGGAGACGCTTCCTTTCTTAACTAAAGGTTCAATTAGACCGTTGGAACACAAGGCAATGCTTCAAGCATCATTGGCAGATGGATTTAAGAGAATTGCTTAGGACTATTCTCGAGACAATTCTTAACCTCTGTACAGGTAGGTTATTTATATTAGATAGCGAAGAGCCTAGCAACATGTTGCATTTGTGACATGGCTAGCAATAATATTGTGTATGCATTTAAATATATATATATAATGTTTAGTATGCAGTGGAGTTATTTCCAAAACACCAGTGTGGGGGATAAATTGGATTCAATTTTCCCTCCCTAATCACAATACTATGGAAAATTTCCCTCACTCCTCTCCCCTCCCCCACTTGCATACAGCCATTAACATTAGGGAGAAAAGTTGTCACTAAGCAGTAAATGATGTAGTTTTCTCTTACTATTTACTCCCATGAGAAGGGAAGGATTTATTCCCAGGAGGGGGAAGGATTTATCGATAGCATGTTCCCAAGGACAGTGCCTCAGACATACAGAGACTCATCAGCATCTGTTCTTTAGTTTTTTAAAGCACAGAAGCTTATTGCTGATCACATCAATAGCATGAGATATGGTGCATGGGCTTAAGTTCACATTAAATAAAAACAAAAGCAATGAACCCATCAAGAGTTTGCAATTGCATTTGCAAATATGTGCACGCTTAAAAATGTACGTAAATGTATATAAAAATGTATGGCAGTCTTCCCCAATTTAGATGCCCTTCAGATATGTTGGGGGAGCAATATTTCTAGAATTCCCATCTTATTTTTAGTTAATTATTTAAATTGCAAAGGATGACTGGAGATACATAATGACATTTTTTAAAAATTATGACATTTTTCCAGAGAAGGAAATATTTGTGCTTAGGCAGCTGTTCCAGCTGGGCTCACAATTTGCAAGCAGTTGCTCATAATAGAACAGGGATGCAAGCTGGGTTGCCCCATGAAGCTTTCTCTGAAGACAAGACTGACTTGGAATGCAAAAAAGCTGCAAAGGACTTCTTGCCACCTGCAGTGGTTGAAAAAAAAGCAAAACTAGACCAGTTAATTACACAGAGAGGCGGATAATTTGGTTGCAAAAACTGAACAGCTACAGATGGCGGCAGAGGTTATAGTTTTGAAATAATAAAAAATACTTGTAGCTCGCGTTTGACAGTTTGGCGGTGGTTTGCTTTCCATGCTTGTTTCAATTTACTTTCTGAAAGTTTTGTTACTAGACTAGGTAATATCAGCAGGATTTTCTTGTCCTATTCGCCTTAACTTATAAATGTCTTATGTGGCAGTTTGGTCAGTTGGTTGTGTGATTGGTTGTTCATTTGGAGCTATATTTAAATTCTGAGCAGCTGATTGGTTCGATTGGTTCTCTTGCTGATTGGCCGTTCGAATGGTCTGTTTTCTTACGTATTCATATATTGGATCTGTATCAATATACTTGTTAATTGCTCCTTTTGCTTCCAAATATGTCCAGTGACTTGGGCAGCAGCCCAAGCATGATGGACCTAGAAGTCATTTCTTTTTTATTTTTCTAACCAGTGGGACTCTGTCCAGTTGTCTATCAATCCAAAAACTGAAAAGGACCAGACCTGATTTGGTATAAGCAAAAGAAAGATTGAGTTCAAAAGTGAGCCAGATTAGGCTGCAAGGTGAAGTGGAAAACATTTGCTTATAGGTGAGGCAATCAGGCAACAGCTTGGAATATTGGTGACTATTTTATATTAAGTCTCTTCTCTTCCAGTCATGTAACACAGAATAGCACATCTAGAGCAGATCCCACACTTCCCATTGCACTCAAACACATATACAGTATATATATATATGGGCACTGCTGGCAAATTGTAGGAATTCTCTTTAGCATACTTCACCCGCTGGACTTCTGGGCAATAACTTTATCACTGTTTTCACAGCTTGGAAAATTGGTTGCTTTCATTGTATTCAGCTTTGAACATGTTCTTTCTCTGTCCATTAGCTTTTGTTCAAACTAACATGTAGGAATCAGTAATTTGGTTCAGACAACATACTGAGTTTAGAATGATTTGTTTCATTTGTTATACTGTGTACTTCATTACATTATTAGGATTAATACTACATTAAACTAATAGAAGAGAATATCTATAACTCAGGATTGATCTGTGGAATTCTTGGTACTGTCTGAACTGGTTGTTTGTTTCCTTGTTTGCTAGTTAGGTAATGAAAAGTATTAAACTAATTTTATGTAATAAAAAAAGTTTGTAAACAATATCGACTGGATTTACACAGCACATTAAACAAATCCAGATAATCTATCCGGTAAGCGGGAAAGTTAATTTACTATGATATGTATTGAATAGCTTGTGTAAAGAAACAGTATTCACCACATGCTATTTCAATAGAAGTTGTATCCTAGAATCCACAATTAGAAGATAACAAACAAGACTTGATTGCTGATTTTATTTTGACCATTTTTATTATAATTTCTAAACACACATTTGAACTTTTTATTTGTGACTTTGTGTGTCTACTTACTCAAAAATGCACTTGGATAACTTATAGTTCAACCTTTGTTACTCTGTTTAGAATGACATGCCATTGAATTTAGAGGCATTTACTACAAGGTAATGAAGAAGAGAGATGCAGTGTAGTTGCTTTGTTTTATTTGTAGCACTTCTGAACCATACAGTTGAATGACTGCTTCTCTGCCAAAATCTTCCTTGTGTTTTATCATTTTGTGGATTCTAGAATGCAGCTTTTATTGAAGTAGCCTGTGGAGAATTCCTATCAGCATATACCTCCCTAAGTTTATTTTTACAGTGAGCTTATAATAATTTTATCCCAGTCTTACTTTTCCAAGGTCTGCCCTTTTAGATATTCATAAAAGGCTTTTACTCCCTAGAACCTAGTCTTTGATATGTTATTGAAACGATTACAGTCTGATGGCATCCATACTAATATTAGACTTTACAGAATTGTAAGTGAAGTTATTTATGCTTGGATTTTCAGCTTTTTCTCTCTCAAAATGATCTATTCTAAGACAGTATTTTTCAATGTTTTTGTGTTAGCATTTGCTTCATATCCAGTGAGCTCTATCCCTCAGCTCTGACTAGTGTGGGCATCACATTGAGCCATAAATTTACTGATTTAATTTGGATTTATCATGACCATGTGTGGTTTGTGAAGTGTGGCATTATGTGTGAACCCACCGATCTAATTCAAAAAATTATGATTGTAATGTGTTTCAATATGTGTGAACTATATAAAATTCTTCAATAGGCAATTTTTTTAAACATGAAAACATTGAAAAAATTATGTGAGGGGTGAATAGGACATTCATTTTCCGTCTGAAGAAAAATGCACGTGGTTCAGATTTTAATTGTGAGGACAGTTATTCAAGAAAAAAAATATCTTGTTCATTGTCATCAAAAACTGAGAAGGGCTTTGAAGCCTGTATTGGAATATTACATCCAGTTTTGGCTGCGATGATATAAAAAAGTTGTTGAGATTCTAGGAAGACTGCAGAGAAGAGCAATAAAGTTGATTAGGGACTGGAGCAGTGGTGGGTTGCTCCAGGTTCTGTCTGCTTTTATACAACCGGTAGTAAAACCAGTGGGAGGCTCCGCCCACCAGCCACGACATCATCATGGGTGATCTTCGCATGCACAGAAACTTCTGCGCATGTGCAGAATCGCACGTTTCCGCTGCAAACCGGTAGTAAAGGTAAGTAGAACCCATCTCTGGACTGGAGGCTAAAACATATGAAGAATGGTTGCAGGAATTGGGTATGTCTAGTTTAATGAAAAGGAAAAGGGGTGACATGATAGCAATGTTCAAATATAAGGGACTGCCACAAAGAAGGGCTGTGTGTGTCAACCTATTCTCCAAAGCACCTTAAGGCAGGACAAGAAGCATAGACGTCAAGGTGAAAACTAACTGAGAAATAAGGAGAAATTTACTCACAAAACAATTACCGTAATCATTAGAATGGCTTGCCTTCAGAAGATGTGGGTGCTCCATCAGAGGTTTTTAAGAAGAGAATGGACAACCATTTGTCTGAAATGGTATAGGGCCGTGATGGCGAACCTATGGCACGCATGCCACAGGTGGCACGCAGAGCCATATCAGTGGGCATGCGAGTGTTGCCCTACTCAGCTCCGGTGGGACTGGAAGTCGGGAAACCGGATGTTTCCGGCCTCTGGAGGGCCTCCGGGGGGTTGAGGAAGGCTGTTTTTCTCCTCAGGCCCCTAGAAAGGCTCTGGAGCCTGGGGAGGGTGAAAAACGGGCCTACCAGGCCAACCATGCTATCGTGTGCCAAAAGCGGGGGGAGTGCAGGGAGGTCATGCACGCATGCATGGGGGGGCGGGGCGCATTGAATTATGGGTGTGGGCACATGCACTCACGACTTCCCCTGCGAACCAGGGGCAATCCACCACTGAATTACTCCTTTCTGAATTAATCCCAAAGTCTATTGGCCATCACTTGCAAGAAACTGTCGCCTCTGTTTCCAAATTAATGCAGAAGTTCAGATCAGAGTGTGCTTTGCATCTTGTGTCAAATTTGTTGTCTTAAATAGAACCATGTTTTTCAGGCAGATTATAAACGTTGATCTATGAAAAGCTGCCCTTGACTTGTCCCCAAGATAAAGTGAGAGCGGTACCAGCATAATCTCAGAGAACACTTCCTCCTTTTCAATTCATAAGTTTTATGGCTTGGATGTAAACTATTTCAACAACTACTCCAAATTCCTGTTAATTATTGATTAGATACCATTAATTAGATATTAGATGTTCCTAACTATTGACTAAAATTATAGGAAGAGCCTAGATGAGCTCTGTACAGCCTAATGCAGAGATGTAATTCCCTAACGCTGTGTAATTTTTAATGTAGAGAATTGTAACATTTTTAGTACAAAAAGCCATGCTTCATATATAGACTCTAGGGATTGAAAGGGGTGTTGCTGATGTTTTCATGAATTCATTAGACTAGATATCCATAATATCTGGCTTACATTTCTTTGCATTTTGCAGGATTTTTAGTGTTGAATTGGAAGCTTTAACCTCAGTTTTAAGGCATTTATTTTTATCCGAAATTCTGCCTCTCAGAAAAGAGGAAAAACCATTCCAGTTTCATCTAAGAATGAAAACTCACCATGTCCCTTAGCTCCCACATTACCAAATAATTAAAGAAATATTAGCCTCACACATTCCATGGAAGTTGAGCTTCACATGGGAGCCATGTGAATTATTATTGCCCAACACTAATTTAAGGGTTTAAATTTAAGGGTTTAAAACCATGAATGTGTTCTTAACATAGCTCTCAAGCTCTTAATTTCTTTGAGTACTCATTTTCCTGTGAAGCTAAGATTAATAAAATGTTCAGGGTAGAGGCCCCTCCTCATCTCTGGAGATGGCCATTTAGCTGTGGCCACTGCCTTATTTCTTAGGACAAATCTAATTTTGGATTGGGTTTGGTTATTTTACTGAATATCATTTAATACTAACTGAAATATGCCTATGAAATGCCACTTAGCTGTAATCTTCTTTACATTTTTAAAAACATAACATTTTTTCCCCTTGAAGCAGTATATCAGACCATGAGCAACGGTGCACAAACTGTGAATTAAATGTTAATGTTGAATGGCTTTCAACGACTGCCTGCTGTAATTTTTAATGCAATGAATAATCTGGAATGCCTGGTTGTATAACAAATGGAAGAACCTGTCCACAAGAATATAAATCAGTGCAGTTGATCAATATAGTACACTACTGTGCACATTGTAATAGGGTGGATCAATTTCTAGTATTAATGTCCGCTGTTGGCAACTGTGCCAACTTTTCAATGGTGTGGAAAAATATCACTGTATTTAAAACAGAACCAAGTGCTTTTCTGACCAAAAAAAAAGAGAAAAAAGAAAATCATCCTTGAGAATCACATGACACTAGGCATTGACGTCTTTCCTGATAAAGCCCCTGCCTGCCCCCAGAGCTGTCTTCTCTTGTGCAGATAGGCCTTATAAGAACGCTTGATAATATTTACAACAATTGTACTGTTCCAATTTGAAGTCTTTTGCACACATCCTAGAGTTCAGTGGATAGTTTTAGCAGAATCAGAATGCCTCAGTAACCATTTTGTTTGAGGGATCGAGAGTGCCGGAGTTAGAAATGACAAGTAAGGAGCATGCAGCTAAATATAGACATCAATAGGATGAGGCCCATGCACTGTGTAATAGCAACAGTAAGCAATATTTATATACAGTTAGCAATCACTTATTTGCTCTTTGGAATATTGAACAGCTTTTTAAAAAAAAAATTCCACTAGGAAAATGATTAAATTGCAAAATTGTAAGTACCCCGTATTTCTCTGTACTCCTACAGAGAAATAGAGAATATAAATATAATCCAGCCTGAATTGTGCTAACCCTTACCTTTTTTCCATATGGTAGAAGTTTAGAGCTCAGTTAAAAATACATTTCCATATTTTGGGCCATTAGATTTGTGGTCTATAACAGGGATGTCCAACCTTGGCTTGTGGATATCAACTCCCAGAATTCCCTTCCATGCTGCTTGGGGAATTGTGGGAGGTGAAGTCCATAAGTCTTAAAGTTGCGAAGGTTGGACACCCCTGGTCTATAAGAATAGGCAAGGGAGAATAAAACATGGAAATGTAAGCACCTGTAACAGCCTATAAAAAATAATCAAGTCAGATGGCAATGGTTCAAAAAGAAAGAGGCTATGGGAGTTGGTTTATTTGTAGATTCAGTGGGCCCCTTTCTGTTTAGACTCTATGACTGCTAACATAATTTTCCCTTCTGTATACTTTTAGTTTTTATAATTTATTTTTTATTATTACAGGCAGTTTCTATTTCACAGCTACAATATAACTACTCTATTTTTTTCCACAAAATTGCCAATTATGCTTCACATAATACAATGCCATGCGATCCAATTATATGCATTGTGGCAAGGATCAAAACAATTTGAAAAAAAATCTAATAATATTTTAGATATTATTTACCTTAACTTTGTTTAAGATTATTTGACATGTATTATTCTAATTACCGGTATATAAATGCAACTCTGGCAGACAGGACAAGTCTACATATCATTCCATTTATTGTAAGTTAATGAAAACAATGCAATTATTAGAAGCATATTAATTAATTTAATCTTTAATTTATTTCATTTCTTAAAGTTACTAGAGAGTAAACTCAGAGATTATAGAGATTATTTGTGAGTATCCCTATAATGAACTTTATTGTAGCAACACCTTCCTGAATTAGTACATATTTTAATTTACCTTTTTATAAATAAATTTGTTCAGGTAGACACTATTAAGTTATTTAAATCATTGTGTCTCAAAAAGTGCCAAGTGTTTGAGCTCCTTCTCAAAAACGTGTTTGCTTTTATTAGCTAAATAAGTAAAAGACATGAAAGTTGACTTGCTAAACAGCTGTGTAAAATTCTAGTAGTATATTTCCTGTTAAATAAGAGGACATAAGATTGAGAGATGAGAACGTTCTTGAATAGATATTGTCATACTAGAAGATTCAATTTCCTTAGTTTTCTATTACGGTTTATGTAAATACCTTTAATTGTTACTAACATTAAAGCTGAGAGAAACATTTTAATGCAAAACATAAGTAAGAGAACCAAGAAAGAAGCAATTTTCCTCCAAAATCTTTATAAAATTATCCCTATTCTCCTTTTCCTTAGAAGAAATTAGCTTTTTTTGTTTGCAAAGAATTTTTTCTATTCTTTTCATTTTGATGTTGTATTCAGGATTTTTAGTTTATACTTTTCAAACAGCTAGGTATATCTGTTTACCTGGATGTTAAGGAGAAGATAGGAATTCTGGGAGCTGACGTCCACAGGTCATAAAGGGCCATAGTTAGCTATCCCTGCCCCAGAAGATGGGCATGGTAGGAAGCGTTCAGAATTGTAAGACTGTCCTGTAAGAGAATGGTTAAATGGAAAAAAGTTTAGAATCCCATTATCTCTTCAAAGAGATGTCTCCATCTTACCGCATATTCTGTAAATTCTGTGACAGGGCCATAGGAGAACAAAGAACCAATGAAGCCTGAGTAACAATCATAAATAATCCATGTCCAGTTTATTGCTTCCAGAGCTGAAGTGACTTCAGTAACATGTTGACCTGCTTTTCATGAGGGGGATTACAATGCCTATAATCCCCAGCTAGCACGGCCAGTGTGAATTCCTACAAAACTAGGAAGGAGGAAAGAAAAAGCTACTTTTTTCCCACTGATATATTCCTCCAAAGAAACCTTTTTAACATTTATTCAAGATGGTGTGTGTATGGATGTGGAACTGGTTTTACTTGTCGCCATTTTGTTTTCTATAGAGATATATTATGTAATTTTTCTGAACTTTCTAGCCAAGAGCAGTATTTTTATTGCATAGGCTCATTCAGTGCTGCCTTCCTTGATACAAGGTAGGCTACTCTGGCTGCTTGTGACATTGTGACAGAGTCATTTGCTGAGATGGGCAGCTGTAGAAATCCAATAAATAAGTGAAATGTTATCATTTTAAAAATGATGAAGATATATTTATCACTGGGCAAAATCCTGTGCAGAACACATTTCTATATTTTATAAATGGTAAGTCGAGACAGTCCTTGATTTACAACCACAATTGTGACCACAATTTCCATTGTTAAGCAAGGTGCTTGTTAAGTAAATTGTGCCCGATTTTATGACCTTTTTTGCCACAGTTTTTAAGTGAATTGCTGTGGTTGCTAAGTGAATCATGCAATTATTAAGCAAACCTGGCTTCTATTATTGACTGCTTATTGGAAGCTTGACGAGAAGATTGCAGATGTCGATCACATCACCCTGGGAAGCACAAACCATAGTAAATTCATGCCAGTTGCAAAGGCCTGAATTTTGATCATATTACCATGGTGATACTACAGTGGTTGTAAGTGCAAGGGCCAGTTGTAAGTCACTTTTTTTTTTAGTGTTTTGTAACTTCGATCAGTTGCTAAATGAATGTTTGTAAGTCAAGGACTCTTATTTCAACCATCTCTTATACTCTGTGTCTCTAATAAAAATACTCCTTAAGGATCCTACGGGCAAAGCAAGCCTGGAAACAATGAACCCCTTTTGATCTGGCAATGCTGTGCCATTGCTAAATGTTTGACAGTGGGTACAAGTAACATTTCTACGCACATACTCCGAGGGGACACCTCAGCGTGCCCTGCCTCTGCATGTGGAGAGTAGAGCTCTAAAGGTCAGGAAACCTTCCTTCATCACATAACGCAGTGAGCTGTAACTGCATCAAATCCTGGAGGCTGTAAGGCAGCCGAGGAGAAATAATTATACTTGGTGATGGGTAATTACAGATAATGGCTCTTTTTGGGGGTGGCAAAAAAAAATCTCACAGCCCTAACTGAAATGAATAGGGCATTGCACATTAACTTTATGGCAAGCTACAAGTTCAGCCCTGAAACAATGCAAGTTGCAAGGAGAATCTTTTTTTTTTTAAGGCCATTAAAAAAAACCAAACCAGGTAAAACTTTTGGCTTCTGTTGTGCTCTTTCTCAGTCTATTCAAAAAACAACCTTGATAGCTGAGAAAAGCTGGCCAGCAACAAGGGACAGCAAAAATTGCTCTTGTCATGAGAGGTCTGGTGGGAGAAACATATTGTTCCACCGGTTCCTGATTATGGCTTTAGGGAGTGATTTCACACCACTCTCATTCAAGGCTCTTGTTCGACCTCAAACGCAGCCTTAAAGCCAGGTCTGTTAATGAGGAAGGGAGGATGCGTTCAGCCGAGGGGAGGGGTGGGCTGGAAACTGCTGAGTCGGGATCTAAACTTCTTTTGTGATCAGAAAAGAAGTTTTGGATGTGTGAATAATTACTTCCAGTTAAGAGATAGCGCAACATAAAAAAAAAAAATCAAAGATGGCCAGTGGCTTTGCCTGAAAAACAGTTTTTATTGTGCTTTTAAGAATGTGTAGGCAGACTGTAAAAAGATTAGCTATAAACCCCAATGTGCAGTAAATAGACTTTTAAACTTTTTAGCACATTTAGATGCCTAATAAATTCAACATGGGGATCTAAACTCTGGGATTTCTATCTTAAGATACAAGGAGACCTCAATTTTTTACTCGCACAATTGAGACCAGAATTTCCATTGCTAAGCAAGATGGTCCTTAAGTGAGTCGCACCCGATTTTACAACCTTTTTGCCATGGTTGTTAAGCGACTCACCTCAGTTGTTAAGTGAATCATGCAGTTATTAAAGAAATCAGGCTTTCCCCATTGGATTTGCTTGTTGGAAGCCAGCTGGGAAGGTCGCAAATGGCAATCATATGACGCTGGGCTACAACAATCATCATAAATCAGGGTGGATAAAAATCAATGATTTTTTTTAAAAAAATCAAAAAAAATCTGATTTTTTTTTATTTAAATCGGATTTTTTTGATTTAAATCGGACTTTTTTGATTTTTATCGAATTTATTTTAATAAAAAACTTTTGGGGTAAAAATCTATCGTAAGATAGTTTTCTATTTAAGATACATAAATAATTTAGTTTATTCAGCATGAAATGTAGCATGAGGCTGTATATTCTGCAACACTGGGACTATTGGTGAGTCAACAGTGGGTCAAAGGAGTAGCAGAGATGACAGTTGCTCTTTAAAAATTATGATTTAAATTGAGTTGATTTAAATCAAGCCTTTTCACTAGTGATTTAAATCATGATTTAAATTGTGATTTAAATCAACTCAATTTAAATCAAATCCACCCTGTCATAAATACATGTTGGTTGCCAAGCGCCTTAATTTTGTTCACGGGATGCTTTGATGTAAATCCCAGTTGTTGTAAATCACATTTCTCAGTGCTGCTGTAACTTCGAACAGTTGCTAAATGAATGGTTGTAAGTCGAGGAATACCTATATACCAAAGAAGAAGACAAACCTTGGCATCAAGGACTCCTTTAGTGCAGCAGCATCTTTCCTTCAGTTCCCCACTCAAGGAAACTACGGTAAGTATGTTTGACCCTGTAGACACAGTTAGTATGAAAGGGAGAAACACTTACTCTCTGTTACCCCAGAGGGCAAGATTGAAGTTACTGGATAGTAGGTTTTGGCAGGGGTTTGACAGTGTTGTAATCTAGCGAGAGGGTGTGATCTTCACTGGAGGTCCTCCAGTAAAGGCTCTACAATGAATCATCTGTTCGATATGTTCTAACTCTGTTTTCTGTGTTGAGCAACACTATAAAATGCTGTTTTTCTGTACTGAGCAGCAGATCGACTTCAGCACAGTAACTACGCTCATATACCTCAGGCTTATTTTATTTGTTCAATTTTGGTGCTGCCCAGAGTACTTCTGGAGTCAAGCCACCAAAATTGAATTTAGTAATGATGATGGTGATGACTCACCAGTTGACTTTGTTCATTCAGCCAAAAGCTGAACTCTACTTCTGGTTTTGCCACTTACTGTGTGGTCCATAAACATTTGACATTATGAGTTTGTGATGCTTGGGAGAACCAGGGAGATAGTTTTCTCCTCTGTTTACCTACTGCAAATGCTTATATCTTTTTTGTCTAACATCTTAGGGTCTCCTTGCAGCATATAAAACTTGGATTAGGGTTGAGATAAATTTTTAGTTGTATCAAGTCTTTCCTCTGCCACTGCTGCTGTGGGCTCAGTCTGCATCCAATGCATCTCTTCAGCACATTCCATTATCTGACATTTGTAAAGCTGCCTCTTGAACCATGTGTCTTTGTAAAAGCATTAACTGGACACAAGGGCTTGATCAGATGTTGCACCTGGATGGATTGTGCTGTCTTTGTGGTTAGCCAACTGCCTTTTCTCCATCACCTTAAGATGTTAGCTAGCTAGTCACCTAATGGATCACATTAATGAAGAACACATTACTTACGTCTTCAAATGATCATTAGTGCATTCATGCAATTCTCTCTCCATTCCTGTGTAGACAGTGGCTATAGTCTGTGTTGTCCTGCATCACTCTCATCTCAAGGAACTGAGATTAAACAAATAAAATACTTCAAAGAATGTAAATTGGAAGAAGAGGTCTATCATGGCCCATCAAAATTAAGACAGAACATCAGTAAACACCCATGTAGGCATTAGAATGCCCTGTCTTAACCTTGTAGTTAAAGCACCAAGCTAGAAACCGGGAGACTGGGAGTTCTAGTCCTGACTTAGTCATGAAAGCTAGCTGAATGATCTTGGTCCAGTCACTCTACCCATCTCACAGGGTTGTTGTTGTGGAAAAAAAATAGGAGGAAGGTGTATTATGTTCGCACCTTAAGTTATTTGTGTGTGTGTCTGTAAATACACAGTTTATCATTTGAAGAACCACAGTTATAAGTGAGCAATGTGTTATTTAAAGCTCTTTAATAAAATTGTGATCACATGCTAACTCACTTGAATTATTCTAGTTGCTAATTGCTTTAAAGATTGTGGTTAAGAACACTTCCAGGGGAAAACATAATGGAATCAACTGGCTTGTTCCAGTACACATAAAAATTCCCTTTGGCATCTCTGAAGAAGACGTACCAGTTCTCATATTAGCTCAAACAGTAGACCAATGCTGAATAGATGGTCAGTTTAAATGAGCTACACTTTGCCACTATTAACTATCAACTCGAGTCAGAGTGACCTCATTTCTCTTGTGTGGCTTTTGTTAAAATGGAACCTTCTAAATTAATGGTGAATTGTTTCTTCTCTATTGCAGTATACTTCCAGAGAGAAAATCCTCCCCAAAAGGAGATTTACTGACTCTTCCATAGATCACAAATGAGAAAATATTTGGACATCAAAATATATTAGCAGGAAAATTAATCAGCTAGAAAAATCTAGCATAGATTTTTGGGGATCATCTTTCCAAGCATAGACCTGATTTCTTCTAGAAATAAGAGATCATCCAATCATTGGTTTATTAAGGTTGATGGGTTTGCTGGTAGGTTTTATCTAGTCTATGCTGTATTTTGTTCTAAATTCTCCCTGGATGTTTCCTCATGAAGGGCTTAGAGTAGAAATAATGTTTTGGACCTTCTACTTTTTATGGGAAAAGATCATATATCTCATCCATATGATGAATTGCTGTCATTCTGTATTTTCTATACATTTGTCCATCATTTGTCAGATGAAAGAAAGTTCTAATACTGAAGTGGAGTTTAGTTTCCAAGGGAAGAATACACTTTTAGATAGTGCATGTATGTCTTTTTCTCTCTCTTCTTTTGCTTATAATAAACAGTTCTGATACAGTCATATGTCAAAAAATAAAGCTATTAAACACTATAAAGCTTATATTTGAATTAAACATTCAACTATAAGCTTTATAGTAATTCATGGCTTTGTGTTTGTGATGACTTTAAATCATTGTTAAAATTGTGACTATAATCTTATTATTGTAATGTGACATAATAAAATAATATAAATCCATAAAATGATAGTTAATATTTTAGCCTTGTGATATTATAGTGACATTATGTGTACTAAAAAATAAGAACCTTGCAAACGTTATTACAATGAACAGGTACCATGCTTCTAACAGTTACCTATGGCAGCTACATCACAGTCTAGTATGGACAGATTGTAATGGGATATAAAGAGCTGTGGTAGCTCAGTGTTGCAGGCTAATTCTGCTAATTGCCAGGAGTTCAATTTTCACCGGCTCAAGGTTGACTTGGCTTTCCTTCCTTGCGAGGTCAGTAAAATGAGGACCCAGATTGTTGGGAGCAATATTCTCTCTCTCTCTCTCCCTCCCTCTCTCTCCCTCCCTCCCCCTCCCTCTCTCCCTACACTTTACTTGGGACTCCCTCCACTTCCTATGTAATGAGCTGCATGTCTTGGAGTTACAACAATGACCTGGATTGCTGTTGCTAAGCAATGTGGTTAACTGACATCACAATTTACGACCTCATCACTTAGCGATGGAAATCCTACTCCTAATTGCCTTCATAACTTGAGGAATAATATGAGGACATATTAGCTCTTGATTATGTGGGAGAGACTGACTCCTGATTGCTGGAAGGGAAAGAAAGCACAGTGTATGTGTTCAGATACATGTCTGTTGTTTTCCCCTTCCTGGTGCCCTCCAGATGTAGAAATGCTGATTGGAAATTCTTGAAGTTGTGATGCAGCACATCCGGAAGCTGCTAAATTGAGGAAGGCTGGCTTGAATTCACTTGCAACCCCCAGTTTTTAAATGCTGCCAAGAAAAAACTTTGTTAGTCAAGTGCAGTAACTTCCTTTGGGGAACATCTTGTACCTTCGGGAAGAGCAATTGCTTTTGCAACATAGCTGACTTCATAGCTGTGTTGTCTTTTAAAGTTTGTGTATTGTACCTTCTACAAAAATGAATGATTGCTAACAACTCATAATATCCTATCTTCCTGATGCCTTTGTCCAAGTGAAAGATCAATAAGGATATTTATCAAATGAGATATTGATCTGGGCATAAAAGATGTGCGTTTCCCATTGAGAGTATGGGACAGGATAGACGCTGTCTAAGGACTTTATAACATGGAGAACAATTCAGATACTTTTTTAAAAAAATCATCCCCATGACTATTGGAAATAGAATCCTATATTATACTGACCTTTTTAAAAATGAAAACCAATGCAGAGTCCCCACATCCATTTTTGTACAATTTAAAATTCCCTTTTGCCTTTGAATTGTTAGGTTTTCCACAGTTGCAGCCTTTATACAGTAGTACCTTACGTTAAATATTCATAGTTTCTAGTATTTTGAAGTATAACTAGATTTATCGAAAAAATACTTTTCTCTCTCTCTCTCTCTCTTATGTATCTTCTTGGAATTATTTACAATATCATGGTATATTTTTGTAGCTATGCTGATTAACTGTTGCTTTCCTAAACTGAAAAAAAAAAATGGGCCCAGCACTATTTATTTTCCCAATCAGCCTCATATAACAAAATACCTTGGCCTGCCCCTGTTCTTTTTTTGAATAGAAGATTGTTCAGATCAGATATGCACATAGAATCTACTAGTAAATTTCCAGGCAATTTACTAGACATTTCTTAGTGATTTGGGATAATGTCAGGTGTGAACACGTATGAAGAGTTCCGTGTTTTCCCAAAAATAAGACCCAGTCCTATATTTTTTTTTTCATCAAAAAAAGACACCAGGTCTTATTTTGGGGGGGGTGGTTGTCTAATACTGACTCACCTTGCAGCAGCAACACTGACAGCCCTGCCCAGCAGAAGCCCACTGACAGCCCACTTCTTATGCGCCCGCTTGCTACTGTTTCGCTGTCAGAGGCCGTCAGGAAAGGCCTCTGCAGCTGAGAAACTGGCTCTGAATTGATCTGGAGCTCTGTTATTAGCTGCAGAGGGCTTTCCGGAAGGGCCTCTGACGGCGAAATGGAGGCCAGGGGCAGCATGCACGTCAATCCGGAGCCTGTTTCTCAGCTGCCTTACCTGAAGGCCTCTGACAGCGAAACAGGCCAGGGGTGACACGCACAAGTGGCCGCAGAAGAAGTGGACCAGCAAGGCGAGGCAGGTGTCGGAGTGTGCGAGGCCTGGTAAGTAGGGCAGATCCACCACCCCCATCCCCACCCTAGCTTAATTTTTACCTGTGCACCTTACTCCAACCCTTGCACCCTGGAATGGGTGGGTCTTAATTAGGGTTTATTTGGGGGGGCAGGTCTTATATTGGGCACACATGTAAAAATTAAGCTAGGACTTACTTTCGGGGTAGGTCATATTTTGGGGGAAACACGGTACTTTATTGCTTATGCCTGTTTCACAGGAATCTTTCCAGACTGGCAGTTTGCACCAAACTAGATAAGATTCAGTGGCATTCAAAGGGAGTAAGATCTGCTCTCTTGTGCCTGTATAAGGATTCCAGACCAATTACTTGCTTGACTCCTCCCCCTGGCTCAGCCGGTCTCTCTCCAACAGATAACTTTTTTTTTTTTTTTAATTTGATTTATATGCCGCCCTTCTCCGGAGACTCAGGGCGGCTTACAATGCGTTAAGCCAGTGGTCCCCAACCTTTTTATCGCCGCGGACCAATCAGCCTTTGATAATTTTACCGTGGCCCGCTGAGCGCGCGCAGGGGTGGGGGCTTTGGGCCACACGTGCATACCTCCGCGGGGCTCTCTTCCCTGGAGCCTTTGCGCACGGCCCAGGAGCTTTTGCGCACGGCCCAGGAGCTTTTGCGCACGGCCCAGGAGCCTTTGCGCTGCAGCGTTCATGTCCCCCGGCCGCTGCGCGGCCCAGTGCCAGGTACTCCACGGCCCGGCACCGGTCCGCAGACCGGGGGTTGGGGACCACTGCGTTAAGCAATAGCCTTCATTCTTTTGTATATTTTATACAAAGTCAGCTTATTGCCCCCACAAACTGGGTCCTCATTTCACCTACCTTAGAAAGGATGGAAGGCTGAGTCAACCTTGAGCCTTGGAGAGATTCGAACCAGCAGAAATTGCAGGCAGCTGTGTTAATGACAGGGTGCACTAAACCACTGTACTATCAAGGCTCCTTGATAGTACCGGGAACTTGGGAAGGGTTTCCAAGTACCAATCCTCTACTCCACATCCCTCCTTCCCAAAAACAGGCAGCTAAAAGTATAACCAAGAAAACAACATAATTTTGATATGAACGCTGGGACCTCAGTGCTCATATGGAAGCTGAGAGTGTCCAGTTCCTTAATTCTAAGCTTAATTCTCCATCACTGGACGAGGCCTGCTACAAACCCCATTTTGCTAAGGAATTCTGGCAGGCGAAGTCAGGGAAAAGCCTTTTACCCTGTGGCCCCAACCCTATGAAACACCCTACCATCGTAGGGGAGAACTGCTCCCATGTGCTATTGGCCTTCTGAAAGGGTATTAAAACTTGTTTTACTAATTGGCTTGGGCCCCCAACCACTGCTGGAGGTGGTTGACAGGGAAAGACCTCCTCCCTGTACCATCTGTCTCTTGGTTCCTGGTTTTTTGCATGTTTTAAAATTTTAATTTGCATAGTTTTAAAATTTTAGTTGCTTTTCTATTTACCTTTTTACGATCTGTAAGCCATCCAGAGTTGTCTTATCAGGAAGCTGGGTGACATATACATACATACATACATACATAAATTCTCTTTGTTTACATACAACTCTACCTGTTAGGTTTTGTAATTGAAGGAAAAACTGTGTCTATGCTGCAGTCTTGAAGTTGCCCCATTGCTGATCTCTGTAACAAATAATCTTCCCTTCCTCCTTTCCTTTCCTTTCCTTCCCTTCCCTTCCTTTTTCCTTTCCTTTCCAATATTGCAGTGTACATCGGGTGCTTTTCTGATTTATAGTCAGTGAATTAGCCACCAGTTGCTTAGAATGATTTGTTTATTGATTGTAGAAGCCATTTAATTCCAAGTGTGGCATTTTTTTGTCGAAATCATTATTGCTTTCACTGTTGACAGTTTATGAGGAATGACATTGCTAATATGATAATACAGCTTGATTCAAAGATAGGCCATGTGGCAAGATGATGTAGCTCTCACCTTGTTTTCTCAGTTGGCTTTCAGATTATAATAAATCATGTGAGAGCTTAGTTGTGTGCTGCCTCAAAGTGCAAACAATGGCAAGAAAGAATTGTCCATTTAAATGCACTGGTCAATCTAATTTCCATGACCGCCTTCTGCCGCCAGTAGCCTCCCACCGACCAGTACGCTCCCACAGAGAGGGGCTCCTCAGGGTGCCGTCGGCCAAACAATGTCGACTGGCGGCCCCCAGGGGGAGAGCCTTCTCGGTGGGGGCACCTACCCTCTGGAACGAGTTGCCCCCGGAGATACGGCGGATCCCGGATCTGCGCACTTTCCGCCGTGCCTTAAAGACGTTTTTGTTTCATCAAGCCGGGCTGACCTGACCAAACTTTAAATTGCTTTAATTTTAAATAGTTAAATTTTGGGTTTTAATATGGGGGTGTCTTAACTGTGGGCCAAATTAATTTAATTGGATTTTAATATTGTTTTAATTTTTGTATTCTCTGTATTTTATCTGCTGGCTGTTCACGCCCCCGAGTCCTTTGGGAGAAGGGCGGTATACAAATATAATAAACATAAACATAATAATCATAAACATAAACATAAACATAAACATAAACATGACTACTTTCGAAGGCTTGTGTGGGTTTTTTCAGTTACCGTCAGATGGTGTCACTCTTGAGAATTGGAGCTTAATTCATTTCAGTGGTAGAAGAATGTTTTGGATAATATTAGTAGTATTACCCTTATCCTTTTTTTTTCTTTTTTGTGCCCTAATAGTAAATATGGTTTTTTTATTTGATATAATCCATATATCTTCTTCCTGGTTTAGAAGATACTGCAGTTACATTTCCCCAGTAATCAAACTGTAAGTATGATTGCATCCAGGGGTGAAATGCTCCCAGTTCGGACCGGATCACCCGATCCGGTAATGATAGCAACGGGTGGTTCAGAGAACCGGCAGCAAAAATCCCTACCCCCTCCTCCATGCCCAGCTGAGCTGTGCGATCATCAGAGGCTTTTTCTTTTTTTACTTTTAAAAGCATTTTTTCTACAAGCTCTTCGGCCAAAAAAAATGCTTTTAAAAGTTTAAAAAAAAAGCTTCTGATGATTGCGCGGTTCAGCTAGGATCCTCAGAGGCTTGTAAAAGCATTTTTTTTCTGCAACCTCTTAAGGTTGTAGAAAAAATGCTTTTAAAAGTAAAAAAAAAAAAGTTGGTCACGCCCACCCAGTCACATTACCCCCCACCAAGCCACACCCACAGAACCGCTAGTAACAAATTTTACATTTCACCACTGATTTCATCTTAAATATTCCAGTGACTAACTGAGCCAAATCTAATTGAAGACATAATATCTGTGCAGACTCAGAATTACTTGATAATATGCGCATGAATACTTCCTTGTTATTGTGATATGGAGTGTAGAATGGCAAAATTTCTCACATGTTAGGGAAAGCAAAGCAAGGTATAATGGTTCAGTTCCATTGCTCTACTTTTGGGGAATATCCAAGACAATCCTTTTTGTGCAGGTAAGTGCTTCCTTCTTTATGTGCTGGGCTACAACTTCCTATCATCCACAGCCATGTCCTTTGAGGTATGTTTACAAGTTTTACAGAAGTTCTTTCTGTGTTTCTTCTCTACTATGGTATAAGTGCAATTTGAGGACTGAAGAAGACCTACAGATAGTCCTTGCTTAATGACTGTTTTATGACTGTTTGAATTTATGACAGCTACAGAATGGGTGCTTTATGGTCTATTGTAAATGATTCACTGCCTCCCTCCACAATCACATGGCCGCACGTTGGGTGGTTTGGCTTTACATCCCATCATGACATTCTATGCTCACGTCACCGTGATTTGCAAAGTTTTTTGCTAGTTTCCCACAAAATTGCCCATTCGGTAGGTTCACTTAACAACCATGGAGTTTGCTTAATGACTGTGATGTTTGCTTAACAATTACCACAAAAATGGCCAGAAATTTTCTTCTGGTCACTAGACTTGACTTAAGACCTTAATGATTTACAACTATAATTCTGGGCTCAATTATGGTCGTAAGTCAAGAACTACATGTACATGTCCTCCCATTTCTGCCACTGTTGGTGATGTGGAACCAGGTGCCATAGAGGGTGTTGCTAGTTTGGATCTGGGTGTGAAGGCAAACCATCTGCTTAATCCATCTAAATTTTACTAGAATTGACTCCACTCTAGTTGGAGGACATAAAATGAAAAGTAGGACATAAAATGGCAAATAAGAAAAAAGGAGAAGAGGTATCAATGGAACTGAGCTATGCAGGAGGACTGGAAATACTAAATGCTTTTTGATGAATTGACAGTTACGATTTTTCCCCCCTTGTAGCACCTGAGATAATGTAGAAAAAAGACTTATTTTGATCTCATTCTTCTATTATTTCCATCATCTTTTTAATTGCTGCTCCCTTGTTGTTTCTTTGCTTTGAATTGCATTCTGTAATCCAAAATGCACCGAGGGATAAAATGTTTTTCAGGTTGCTTCTGCTGTTGAATAATTGGTTCTTTCTTCTATTCTTTCTCTTTTTTCTTCCCACTTCTCTTTCTGCAGAAGGACGGATGCTGATTCAAGACATTCCTTCCCTGGCCAGCAGAGGGCATCTGGAGAGCACATCTGACTTAGTTATGGACCCCACCTACTACAGCAGTTTATACCAGCCATCCCTGTATCCTTATTACAACAACCTGTACAACTATTCTCAGTACCAAATGGCTGTGGCCACCGAAACCACCTCTGGTGATATGGGAAGCCCATTGTCAGGGTCACCTGTTAAGAGCAGCCTCCGAAGCCTCCCAACAACTTATATGTCAAGCCAGTCGGGAAACCAATGGCAGGTACTGTATAAATGAGTAAAGGCAGGGCCTTGTTTGATAAATTAAGATTATTCTGAGTTTTCTTTGAGAATCACTGGAATTGCTGTGGTTCTACAGGTTCAAAGCATATGACCTCTTCCCTAACTTGATATTCCCCGGGGGTTTGGGGATAAAACTGCCATTATTCCCAGTTGTTATTGCTAATTTTCAGTGATGATGGAAATTGTAGTTCACCATATCTAGGGAAGAGCAGATGTGTTAAAAAAAAGACCAACATAGAATTATGATACTTACTCTTAGATTCTTCCCTCCTCAAAATAGGTATATGTTAATTAAGATTCTGCCTTCAGATTTATTGGGAATCTGTGTTTATCAGCATGTCGGGAGTCATTCTCTTTGTTGTTACTGGTTTTGTATTTTTACATAAATGTAACTAGAATGGAGCGTTTGACCAGAACTGAGGATATTGGTTCAAATTCCCACTTAGCCATGAAGCACCTTTGACTATTGCTCATCCTGCCAGATCCAACGGAATTGGTGTGCAGAAAAACGGGGTGGTAAAAATCATAGTGTTTGTGCAGAATAAATAAATAACAGAACCTGCTATTGGTCTGGATAAAGACTTACCACATTACTTCATTATCTTGCATCAGTGGGAACTGTACTTGGATATAAACCAGGGGCGGGTTCCAAATCCCATTGCTACCGGTTTGCTCGTGCGTGCACGCGCGGCACTTCTGTGCATGCACAGAAGGGTCCGGGCGGGTGGGCAGAGCCTCCCACTGCCGTCACTACCAGTTTGCCTGATCCGCTGCGAACTGGTAGCAACTCAGCACTGATAAAAACCCCACTGAATAAAAGATAATAGCCTGAAAAGCATAAAAAAAAATACGATATACTGATGCAGATCATGCTTCTGTCTAGTATGAGCGGCAATGGCTCTTTAACGTTCCAGGCTGAAATTTTTCCTGGAGATACAACCTGGGCTTTCAGGCCGCAGATCCTCTGTTCTATCACTTGCCTGCAACCTTGGAGTGATTACACTTTATGCAGTTAGAGACCTATCCAACTAGGAAGAGGTATTTTTCAAAACTACCCAAAAAGAAATTGTAACACTTTTTACAAAAAGATGATTCTCAGCAGGGGTGAAATCTAAAATTTGTTACTACTGGTTCTGTGGGCGTGGCTTGGTGGTGGGGGTGGGGGTAATGTGGGTGGGCGTGGCCAATTTTTTTTTTCTTTTAAAACCATTTTTTACATGTAAAACCATGTTAAAAAATGCTTTCAAAAGGCTCTGACAATCCTAGCTGAGTTGCCTGATTGGCAGCCAACTCAGCTGGGATCGTCAGAGCCATTTAAAAGCAAAACTTTTTTTCTTTTAAATGGCTCTGGCGATCCAAGCTGAGTTGCCTGATTGGCAGGCAACTCAGCTGGAATCGTCAGAGCTGGGATCGTCAGAGCCATTTAAAAGAAAAAAAAAAGGCTCTGATGATCACGTGGCTCAGCTGGGCATGGGGGGCGGGGGCAGGGATTTTTGCTACCGGTTCTCCGAACTGCCCGCTGCCATCGCTACCTACTCGCCCGAGCCGGTCCGAACCGGGAGCATTTCACCCCTGATTCTCAGGAACAAGAGTCAAGTCTTAGGCAGATGACCTTTTAAAGGTTGGAGATACCGTAAGCATTTCCCCTTCTTTGACAAGGATAGTGATAAAAGAAAAGGCTGTTCGGAGGCTTCAGACAATGATACTGCCTGTATATGAATTATGCACGTCTTTAAAACTTTATATTTTTTTTAAAAAAAATGTCCCAAATTACCAGTTTCCTTTTCGAGGGCCTCTGTTCTTATTTCCTTCCCATGGCAGTGATTGG
Source organism: Pantherophis guttatus (assembly GCF_059756535.1). Lineage (NCBI taxonomy): Eukaryota > Metazoa > Chordata > Lepidosauria > Squamata > Colubridae > Pantherophis > Pantherophis guttatus. The sequence goes on from NC_142064.1 coordinate 70,540,865, forward strand.
GAAGGCAATATGAAGTAATTGCCATGGAAAGCTAAAAGGAAAAATTAATTGGGTGTACCAACAGGTACCGGTATATTACATTATTAATTGCAAGAGGCGTTGAGCTTGTTGACCTAAACAACTTGTGTGTGAAGGATTTAAGAAAACTCAGGCATCATTTAAGCTCTTTAGAATGTGATAACTGAAGGCAGTTGCTACCTCAGCTAAGAAGGTGTTACTCCCATCACCTCTACCCTCAAAGCTCACCTCAGGTGGGAGTCACCTAAAATGATTGAGGTGCCTGTGCTAGACATGAGGGTAGTAACGCATTGAAGGAGTTGACTGCACGAGAGGCCCTATTTCAGGGCCCCACATTCCTAGTGGCTGATGATGCTGGTTCCAAAGCTCTTTTATAAAATCTACAGAATCCATGTAATGGCCAGTGATTAGAAGCCCTTGTTCCCTCAGCAGGGTCTTCCATCATCTTGTGAATTCTGAAAATTGCAGACCCAACATAGGGAAAGGCTAGTCTTAAGAGGTGTATATAGAAATATAAAGTCAAGATTTTAAACCACGGTTTGTTGAACAAAGTATCATAGTTGCTGTTATTAATACAGGTAGTCCTCAATTTACAACAGTTCATTTAATGACCGTTTGACGTTACAACAGCACTGAAAAGTGACATTTTCACACTTAACCATTACACAGCATCCCCATGGTCACGTGATCAAACTTCAGACGCTTGGCAACTGACCCATATTTTTGGCAGTTGCAGTGTCCCGGGGTCACATGATCACCTTTTGCGACCATCTGACAAGCAAAGTCAAGGGGAAGGCCAGATTCACTTAACAACCATGTTACTATCTTAACAACTGCAGTGATTCACTTAACAACCTTTCTTGCCACCATTGTTAAGTGAATCACTGAAGTTGTTAAGTTAGTAACACGGTTGTTAAGTGAATCCAGCTTTCTGATTTTGCTTGTCAGAAGGTTGCAAAAGGTGGTTGTATGACCCTGGGACAATGCAACTGTCAAATATGAGTCAGGTGCCAAACATCTGAATTTTGATCATGTGACCAAGGGATGCTGCAGTGGTCATAAGTGTGAAAAACGGTCATAAGTCGCTTTTTAAAATGCCTTTGTAACTTTGGTCATTAAATGAACTGTTGTAAGTTGAGGACTACCTTTACTGTAGTCACTGAAGCAAAGAATGTTGTTTGAAAGTAGCACTAACACCAGTGTGTGACTACATTTTCAGCAATCGTGTTTTGGGGGTGGGTTCCAAGGATTTCAGCAAAGGAACTTAAAAGCCACAGTTCGCTCCATATCTCAGTGTAAACCTGAAAAGCAGCAGTTGTTCAGATCCTTGAACAATTTGTACTAAATCCCTCCAATCAAATTAAAATTATCCCACTGCCTTTGTCCTTTACCTAATGCTTACACAGAATATTTCATAAAAATAGTGTGCTAGACCATGGTCCAAGATTACAGTCAAGGAGAGGATAGAAACATCACATGCAAAATAAGAGAAATAGATGGAACCAGTGGTCCAATGAGCAGATCTGCTGGTATACACTAATTAGTTGTTCCTACTTGGTTTTTCTTGTCAGTTGACATTGCTAAACCAACTATGGTTTGCTTTAGCATTATTTCCAAACCAGGATTGTTTTCCCTTATAAATGATAGTCATAAGCTAAGAAGAAAAAAATAGTTCTGGTTTATTGAGAAAAACGCAAGCCAAGATTCATATTGATTTGTTCACCATAGTGGTAAAAAAGCCACTGAAGGAACGTCCTTGATTTCTCTAACTCTCCCATGTGAGAGAAGAAGGTACCTAGGAATGATCAAGCAGGGCATGACAGCTGGATCATTTCTGCTGAATGTTGTTTGAACTGGTTCAAAACTGCCTTGAAACGCCTTGTGTAGATTGTTTATTCGCATATGAAAGAGAACTATAGAATGTTGTCATAGATGTTCTACTAATTGAATGCCAGCATTGTTTTTAAATTAGTCATGACTAATCTATAAAATAGCCAATTATAATTTAAACATTGGATTTAATATTAACATGTAGTTGAATTATGTCAGCAACTTGAATCCATTCTGGTTTGTCATTCAGACAGCATATTGTACACTGTACAACGCAGATTTATGCTAAAAGTAACCTAATGTTTCTGACAGCTCAAGTGTGACATGAATATAATCCATATTTCTTAGAGAAACTAATCTAAGTTGTTTATTTTCCGATACTGCTGATAGGACTATATCTCTTGGTGTCACAGTGGTTGAGATTCCGATGGTAACGTATTGTTTGTGGATCACTGCTTTTGTCTAAAAGAGTAGATTGGAAGAGAATAGCAAAGGTTAATTGAGTTTGTCTGTCAAGGTGGGACAGATACAGATGGTCCTTTTGTATAAAAATTACCTTTTCCACTTAGAATCCATGGGAGGCAAGCACAGCATCACTGTGTATCTTTTAATGGTGGAAAAAGTCACTTGGGGGTTTTAGAATTAAAATTTTAAAGCAATTATGGTATGAAGATGCTCAGTACTTATGATAATCCTTATTGTATGATGATTCCATATAATTCTGAATTCCAGAGCAGTTTGGGCAATCTCCTGATATATTGTCTTCAAATTCTTGACTCTCACCAACAGCCATATTGTTTTTGGATTCTGGAAATTGAAATCTGCAGAATTCAAGAGCATCGGTTTGGGATAGAATACCCTAGAAGGAACCTTTCTTAACTTTCTCAACATTTAAGATGTATTGAAACTCCCCAAATTCTAGCAAATTTGCTTGCTAGTATTTACCATTCCAACATATCTGGATGATGTCATATTAGAGAATGTTTCCATAGGTGATTACTACGGTCAGTCCATAGGAGAGGATAATATGGGAATATATGACCAGTTATTAACAATATATTTAGTTCAACAAAAGGCACAAAGATCTGGATTGATTTCCTTTGAGAGGCTTTGTTCAAACAACAGTTGGCAAAAATAGCATCCGATCATAAAGTGTCCAATGATGGATTTGGTAATATCTACTGGTAAGATGTACAAGCCAGCTTTTCTGAATCTCATCTGCCTTGATTCTGAAACAAGAATAGATAAGAGGAAGTTTACAAAAGTCATAATTTATTTGGTATAGTTGCTTTAAAAGTGTTTATTTCCTAGATTGGAAGATTGAGGTACCTCTCTCTTAAATCTTATTGCCACCTTCTCTTATCCCCAGTCCTAATTATGTATTTTTGAAACATATATGACACATTGAAGCATACGTGTTTATTGTCAGACTAAAAGAGTTCACTGTCAGCATGATCTGAGTCCGTTTAATGAATATCATGCTACAGTCAAGCATTTTAATGTTTGGCTAGTTCATTATTGTTATTATAAAATAGAGTAACTAAACTCTATAAAAAGGAAACCTTGTGGTTCAGATTTACTGTGTTTTATATATTCTAAATACTTTAATAAAATAAAAATGAAAGCTTTTTAGTTTTTCCTAGTGGTTAATTCAACACATTGTTTGCAGAGCCTTGGCTCACCTCTATCTGTCGGTCGTACTGTGGTTCACAGGCTTGGTGCAGATAATAAGATTATAAAGCATGTCTTTCTAGGCAAGGAGCATATACTACTAGTAATAGTTGTAATAATTCATTGGATCCTGGGAAATTAGTTGGCTTTTTTAAAGAGTAAGAAATGGGAGAAACACAAGAAGGCTCAAAAGGAAACAGGTCATTGCCTACATAAGGTAAACAACGTAGAAATCCTTTAAGCACCAGTGGGTAGTAGTGCAATTTATTGCTTCTGAAATTATATTATCCTTTTGCAGTTATTATTTTTAGAGGGTGCACAAAAAACCAAAAGGAAATACAGATTTTTTTTTCACAGCAAAATAAAAGGAGATCGTGAACAGCAGGCTTGAAAAAACAGCCTGTACAAAAAGGTCGCCCTAAGAAGTGTTTCTCAATTTTCTTCCTGGTTGAAAAATAACTTCCAGGGTCATGATTCAGAGTTCTAGTAAATTGGTAACCTCCTATACAGGTAGTCCTCAATTTATGACTAATACCCTTATACTCTTGCCTCCTACTTTCCCCATAACAACGACCCTGTGAGATAGGTTAGGCTAAGAGCGAGAGACTTTTGCCTGGTCTTTCTTACAAAATTCAGCAGAAAGGATATATGTGAAGCCTGAAAACTTACTACATAAAGAATGTCCATTGAAATACACAATTCCCCCATGTACACTTTTTCTTTGTGTATATTTTATGCTATTTTACTTTGCTGCAATTCATATTCTGTAGTTGCACTCTGCAGTTTTGACGCATGAAAATTTTAATGTTCCTGGTTTGGACAAGATCTGTAACACATTCATCTGAGATGTTCAAATCTTTTGCTTTCCTGCAACCAGAATGTCTTCTTGGCTAAAAGAAGATTGAGGTTTGAAACGAGATGTCTCATTTCGAAATTAAAGCTTTGCTTGGCATTTTTACGCTTCTTATGTCAAATTTGTAAATAGCTTATATTTTCTCGCGAACTGAAACGACTTTGCCGGAGAATAAATAATTTGCCTGCTTGACAGCCCTGCAATAAAGTGTTGATCAGTTGAGAAACTGAATATTGTACGGGGCAATATGCTGTCATGATATCCTTACTTCCTTTTTACTGAAGACAACAAATTCTTTATAGTGATCTCCACATATGAAAGTTGGAAACTGGATTGCTTGGAAGAGAATTGAAAGCACTCCAGCTTTATCTCTTCCCTCGTACCACTTTGGTCTCCTCATCATTACTAATCAAAGGGCTGGAGGCATTTGAAGCAGTATCCAAAACCTACAAAATCTTGAGCAGTAGCAACACAAGCTATTTTATTTATTTATAACATTTATTGGCCACCCATCTTACCTCAGAGAGTAACTCTGGGCAGCTTACAATAATAAAAAAATAAAAACTATATAAAGATAAACATGAATAGTGTTGGCAGGGTAGCCTTTATAAGACCTGGGCACTACTTTAGGCTTTCAAAATGCCTTTCTAGGGATGGAAACGATAACACTGAAATTTTCCACATGGAAGTAATCAAACATTTCAGGCCTAACATTCTCATGCAGAGAGTTCCAGGGATAAATTCAACGGGAGGATAGCACAGGGTGAGGAAAACTCCCCATCCAATGTAGGTTTTCTCTCCTTACAAGCTTCTATGATGTGCTCTTTCTGCTGTTTCTCTTAACAGGTGAAAAGCCCAGAAGGTCGGCACAGTTTGAGTTCCCAGTACAGGATGCATTCTTACTATCCTTCCAGCTCTTACTTGGGACAGAGTGTTGGGGCCCCTGCCTGTGTTCCCCAAATTTTTACTTTCGAGGAGAATCCTTCTTATTCTGACACAAAAGCAAATGGTAAGCATCTTGTCAACCTTCATGGGAGGTGTCGGGGCGTCTACTGAAAAGCCAGTGGTTGAACTGGGTAGAGGCTGGTAACATTGGAGATGGATAACATTTTATTAAAATTTTCTGGATGACTCTTAAAATGGCTGCTTACTTCCACTTTATGGTAATCATTTTTTTTCTCCATTATTCCTTCCTTAAGAGAATAAATATTTCCAAGTTTTGGTTTATGTTGGTGCTTAGGGACTTCTTGAAAATCTGTGTGGTTTCGCAGCCTGCAGCTGTTGGCATAACACTAAATCCTTCAACTTGAATAGTTTGCGATATATAAATTGTTGGGGAGCAGTATTTTACTCCTTCTCCTCAACACCTTGCCCTCCATATGTAGCAGACTGGCAAATCTGGGACTGTTCTCCAACCAATCTAGAGGGAGTCTAGTTGGTGAAAGTTGTTTGTAGGAATTTGAAGGAGGAGAATTGTATACCTTGTGCATTTTTAAATTGCAAAAAATTCAGTGTTTTCCATCACTATTGACTACTTGTCCAGGCAATATTCCAGATTATGATATTGTTCCCTAAATTAATCCATCAATCAGCAACAGACAAGCAGGGAGATGTAATTTACTGAGCTCAAGCAGACTTTTCTCAGCTGTGACAAAGTATTTTTCCATAGCAGGGTGACCTGCCAGCCTGAGAAACCCAGGTACGCTTAGGAAGGGTGTGAATACAAAATCACACAGCATACTTTTTGGGTGATCCTTCTAATAGTTCCTCCGTCTTCCTGATACAATGATCATTTCAGGTACACGTTTCTATTTTATTTATTTATTTATTTATTTATTTATTATTCGAATTTCTATACCGCCCTTCTCCTTTCGGACTCAGGGCGGTGAACAGCCAAAATAAAAACATTTATACATAAATACGATTAAAAATAGATTTAAAATAATTAAATTTGGCCCATAGTTTAAAATTTATCAATTTAAAATCCATATCAAAATTTAAAACCAATCATAAAATCAAGAGAGACCGGCTAACTGAAAGAGATGAGTTTTTAGGGCCCGACGAAAGGTCCGGAGGTCGGAGATCACTCGTATCTCTCGGGGTAGATTGTTCCAAAGGGTAGGTGCCACCACAGAGAAGGCTCTCCTCCTGGGGGTCGCCAGCCGGCATTGTCTAGCCGACGGCACCCTGAGGAGGCCCTCTCTGTGGGAGCGAACTGGCCGGTGGGAGGCAATTGGTGGCAGAAGGCGGTCCCGTAAGTACCCCGGCCCTAAGCCATGGAGCGCTTTAAAGGTGGTCACCAACACCTTGAAGCGCACCCGGAAGTCCACCGGAAGCCAATGCAGCTCGCGCAGGAGAGGAGTCACATGGGAGCGCCCAGTCGCTCCCATAATCCCCCGCGCGGCCGCATTCTGCACCAGTTGGAGCCTCCGGGTGCACCCCAAGGGGAGCCCCATGTAGAGAGCGTTACAATAGTCCAGACGAGAAGTGACGAGTGCTTGAGTGACTGTGCGTAGGGAGTCCCGATCCAGAAAGGGGCGCAACTGGCGTATCAGGCGAACCTGATAAAAAGCCCCCCTGGCCACGGCCGTCAGATGCCCTTCTAAGGACAGCCGTGCATCCAGGAGGACGCCCAAGTTGCGGGCCCTTTCCGTGGGGGCCAATGAGTCACCCCCAATAACCAGCGATGGCGTCAGCTGGCTATACCGGGACGCCGGCAGCCACAGCCACTCGGTCTTGGAAGGGTTGAGTCGGAGCCTGTTTCTCCCCATCCAGACCCGCACGGCCTCCAGGCACTGGGACATCACTTCCAAGGCATCGTTGGGATGGTCTGGGGTGGAGATGTACAGCTGAGTATCATCAGCGTACTGATGGAACTCCACCCCAAAACCACGGATGATCTCACCCAGCGGCTTCACATAAATGTTGAACAGGAGGGGCGAGAGGACCGACCCTTGTGGCACCCCACAAACAAGGCGCCTCGGGGTCGACCGCTGCCCCCCTGTCAACACGGATTGCGACCGGTCGGAGAGATAGGAGGAGAACCACCACAAAACGGTGCCCCCCACTCCCAGTCCCTCCAGCCGGCGCAACATGATACCATGGTCGATGGTATCAAAAGCCGCTGAGAGGTCTAACAGGACCAGGATAGAGGAGTAACCCCTATCCCGAGCCCTCCAGAGATCATCCACCAACGCGACCAATGCCGTTTCCGTGCTGTACCCAGGTCTGAAACCGGACTGGAGCGGATCCAAATAGACAGCTTCATCCAGGTACTGTGGAAGCTGTCGCGCCACCACACTCTCAACAACCTTCGCAATAAAGCGAAGGTTGGAGACTGGACGATAGTTAGCCAAAACAGCCGGATCCAGGGATGGCTTCTTGAGGAGAGGCCTCACCACCGCCTCTTTCAAGGCGGCCGGCAGGACACCCTCACTCAAAGAAGCGTTGATAATTCCCTGGAGCCAGCCTCGTGTAACCTCCCGGGAAGCCAGCACCAACCAGGAGGGACACGGGTCCAATAAACATGTGGTGGCGTTCAGCCGTCCCAAGATCCTGTCCACGTCCTCGGGAGCCACAGGATCGAACTCCTCCCAGATAACATTCTCAAGGCCTGCCTCAGTCATCTCGTCTGAACTAACCCAGTCAGTGGCCAAGTTTTCCCGAATCTGAGTTATTTTATCATCCAGATACTGTACAAAATCCTCAGCTCGGCCCTGCAAGGGGTCCTCCCGCGCTCCCAGATGGAGAAGGGAGCGGGTCACCCTGAACAGGGCGGCTGGGCGGTTATCTGATGACGCGATAAGAGCGGCAAAATAGCTAGATTTCGCCGCTTTTATCGCCACTAGGTAGGTCTTAATATGAGACCTTACCAGTGTCAAGTCGGATTCGGAACGACTGGCCCTCCAACCGCTCTCTAGGCGTCTTTTCCGGCGCTTCATCTCTCTCAGCTCCTCGGAGAACCAAGGAGCTAAGTGAGTTCGGTGCCGGGTCAGAGGCCGCAAAGGCACGACCCGGTCCAAAGCCCCGGCAGCCGCACTATCCCAGGCGGCCACCAGGTCATCAGCCGAGTCGTGAGCTAGAGTTTCAGGAAATGGCCCAAGCTCCATCTGGAACCTATCAGGATCCATCAGGCGCCTGGGGCGGAACCACCTGGTCGGCTCCGCCTCCCTGCGACGGGGTGCGGCGGTCAGAAAGTCAAGTCGAAGGAGCGAGTGGTCAGACCATGACAAGGGTTCAGTATCTATATCCCCTATATCAAGGCCACTCAACCACTGACCAGAGGCAAAAACTAAGTCCAGAGTGTGTCCCCCCATGTGAGTAGGGCCATGAATTACTTGGGTCAGGTCCATGGCCGTCATGGAAGCCATGAACTCCCGAGCTACCTCAGAAGTTTCACCAATGGATGGCAAGTTGAAATCCCCCATGACCAGAAGTCTGGGGGTATCAGCCGCCACCTCGGCTATAACATTGAGGAGTTCGGGCAGGGTCGTCGCCACGTGGCAGGGAGCCAGGTACGTGATCAACAGACCCATCTGCACCCCACGACCCCACTTCACGAAAAGGGACTCACATCCGGCTATCTGAGGCACAGTGGTCTCCCTCGGATCAAGACCCTCTCTTATAATGACCGTCACCCCCCCGCCCCTGTCCTGAGCTCTCGGCTGATGAAATGCACGGAAGCCTGATGGGCACATCTCCACGAGGGGAACCCCCCCCTCATGGCCCAACCAGGTCTCCGTAATACCTGCCAGGTCCGCTCCCCCCTCCTGAATAAGATCACAAATGAGGGGGGCTTTATTTACTACGGACCTGGCATTACACAACATCAGCCGGAAACTCGGGCCCTGAGACTCTAAGCAGCCTGAGGAACGGGAAGAGCTAAGGGGACCGGGGCACGCAATCGCTCGGAGATAGCGAGCGCGTGCCCCCACCACATGATGCGGCCCCCTGCTCCCGCCATACCTGCCCCTCCCACTCAGCGTATTGATGGAAAAGCCCTCAATAGAGGGCATTCTAACAGTCCCCTTTCCCCCAGAGTCCGTACCCCCTATGGCACCATTAACAGCCAGACTGGCCTCCCTCCCCACCCCCCTCCCCAAACCCCTTAAAAATTTACACAAAGACAATTTTAAAAAAACCCTCAGCCCCCTTTTTGCGTGCCACCTCTCGGCATGCCACCTCTCGGGATTCCAAAATCCGTCATCGAGGTAGGCCCTCGATAACGTGGGGGGCCAAGCCTGCGAGAGGGGGGAATCTCGCAGACCAAGAAGCTCCGCTGCTGTGTACGTCTTGCCACAGGGATGGGGTGACCGTCCCCTAAAGGGTCCATACAGAAAAGTCCGAGGGAGAACATAAAAAAGACAGGAGCCACAAAAGGATTCAAGACCCAGTCCACTGTTCTCTCACAACAGAGGCCAAGTCCGTCTCCAGGTCGACACAGTCCAAGGGGGGAGGAAGAATAAATCATACCGCCCTCTCACAGCGGTTTGGCTCGATGGTCTACCCCCTTTACTGGTGAGATGGAAGTAATGGTTCAACTTGCGCACTTGGCACCCATAATATAGGTCCAAAATCCGCCCTCTCACAGCGGATTCGATGATCCGTCCCTCTGCCAGCAAAGTGTAAGTGTAAAGTGCAGGTGCCGAATGATGGTACAACAGAGACAGTACAGCACCCAGGATATAAGTCCCCAATCCGCCCTCTCACAGCGGTTTGTCCGATGGTCATTCCCCTGCCAGCAGGTACAAAGTGCAAAGTGCAAATAGCTAATGCCATCCCAGCTCAGCCCGTGGGGCTCAGAGCCCAAGTCACTCTCTCACAGTGGTTAGGCTCTTGGCTGGTCCTCTCAGCTGGTGGGATGGAGTCATATACCAGCTCCTGTTCAGATGATATTAGTCCTCCAAACAAATAGGGGAAGGGCTCAGGTGGAATAAGCGAGCTATTTATGTCAGCGAGGTGAAGCCAAAAGAGGGCGCAAGTCCGAGAGGGGCGTGTTCCAAGGGGGGAGAGATGGAAAGAGGGGGGGTTACACTTTAACCCCCCCAGTCCCCGAGGGCACTCTAAAACACCCCAGCGGAGACCCCCCCTCGATAACACACCCAATCCTCGTCTATCCTGGCTCGAAAAGATGGTCCTCGGCCACATTAGCGCCCCTCATCAAGGCCATGGGGCGCTCCTCTCCCCGCCAGAGCCAGCCGGAAGTCTTCGCGAGGCCCAAGTCTCCCATCTTCTCTGTAATTGCAATAAAAAAGATAGACAGTGGAACCATGTACCATACATGTTTTGAAATCAAAATATAAGGATTTGAAGGATACCCCTTGTTCATTCTCCCTTTATTTGCTGCCCCATATGTGAATGTTAAAATTCTTTTAACACATTTGTAGTTTAAAGATCTCAATATTTACAGACCCCTCACATCCTGGACATAAACTGTTTCAACTCCTACCCTCAAAACGACGTTATAGAGCACTGCATACCAGAACAATTAGACACAAGAACAGTTTTTTCCTGAACGCCATTACTCTGCTAAACAAATAATTTCCTCAACACTGTCAAACTAGTTATTAAGTCTGCATTACTATTAATCTTCTCATCGTTCCTATCATCCATCTCCTCCCACTTTTGACTGTATGACTGTAACCTTGTTGCTGGTATCCTTAAGATTTATATTGACTGTTTCCTAATATGATTTGATTGCTTATTTGTTCCCTATGACTATCATTAAGTGTTGTACCTTTTGATTCTTAACGAATATATCTTTTCTTTTATGTATATAAATTGGAAATTAAATTAAATTAAATGTACACTGAGGGCGTATGCACCAAGACAAATTCCTTGTGTGTCCAATCACACTTGGCCAATAAAGAATTCTATTCATTCATTTTTCATTCATTCATTCATTTATTAGATTTGTATACCGCCCTACTCCCGAAGGACTCAGGGCGGTGAACAGGCACAGAATAAAACACATAAATACAAAAGTTAAAAACATATTAAATAATTTCACCCGAGACAATTAAAATTCCCAATAATTTAAAAACAAATTAAAATTTCAGTTTAAAAAATTTAAAAGAAAGGGGAGAAAATTAGGTCAGGCCGGCCTGCTGGAATAGGAGGGTCTTAAGAGCACGGCGGAAAGTGCGCAGATCCGGGATCCTCCGTATGTCCGGGGGGGGGGCTCGTTCCAGATAGTAGGTGCCCCCACAGAGAAGGCCCTCCCTCTGGGGGCCACCAATCGACATTGTTTGGCTGACGGCACCTGGAGGAGCCCCTCTCTATGAGAGCATACCGGCCGGTGGGAGGCTGTGGTAGTAGGCGGTCCCGTAAATATTCTATTCCTATTCCTATTCCTATTCCTATTCCTATTCCTATTCCTATTCCTATTCCTATTCCTATTCCATTCCATTCCATTCCATTCCATTCCATTCCATTCCATTCCATTCCATTCTATTCTATTCTATTCTATTCTATTCTATTCTATTCTATTCTATTCTATTCTATTCTAAATAGGTGGCAGCACCTGGCAAACTTGTCTGGCACAGAAGTAGAACAGGAACCACTTCCATATTGCTGCCAAAAGGTATTGGTGGACACATCCATGTAGTTACCACTTTTTATTTATTTTATTTTTATTTTATATCCAATTTATATACCGCCCTTCTCCCTGAGGACTCAGGGCGGTGTACAGCCAAATAAAAACATAAATTACAAACATTAAAATAGTATTAAAAGGATAAATATAAATTTGGCCCCGTAATTAAAAACAATAACAAACCAATTTAAAACATTTAAAAGAGTTAGACCAGCCCAGCTTGCTGAAAAGAAAAGGTTTTAAGGGCATGGCGGAAGGCACTGAGGTCTTGGATTCTCCTTATCTCTGGGGGCAGTTGGTTCCAAAGAGTGGTGCCCCCGCAGAGAAGGCCCTCCCACTGGGGGTCACCAGTCGGTAGCAGCAGGCGGTCTCGAAGATATCTAGGTCCTATGCCATGGAGCTCTTTAAAGGTGATAACCAACACTTTGAAGCGTACCCGGAAGACCACTGGAAGCCAGTGCAGCTCACGCAGGAGAAAACAACTTTGAAAACAACATATATTTATAGTGTCTATAGATCACAACCTTGATAGCCAGTTTTATTGCTGCTTCTGAATAGTACAGATTGCAGTATTGTGTTGAATACAAAATATAGCATCCTAGAATTCAATATTTCAATCAGCTTTCTGGTCCTTAAAGTTATAGAGATGGGTGTTAATTTCTCCCTCTCCCAAACCTTCAGATCCACCATAGCCCCAGTTGTCCCCCTGGCAGCGGTTTTGAATCCTCACCAGAATCCACCAACGCTCATTTCAACTGCCCAAAATTAGTATCAGCCTTTTGCTAGGATTCTGCTCACCACATCTACCATCATACAGAAGTGCCCTAGATAAATCAGCCAGTGGGTCTGTAAGCACAATAATCTTGACACAATTTGTGGCTTTCTTGCGTGTTCACTGCTAGCCAGGGATGACAGCATTGGGGAATGGGTCCTTTTTATGCAGTTCTTTTAGGACCTTTCTGTTCCTCCCTATCCTTGAGGGAGCGTAAAATTATATGGCTTGAAAGTTTTTCCTTATTGCTGATTCCTATCCTGTCTCTGTTCTCAGTCATTGCCCATCACCTGGCTTCCCTCTTAGATAGTCATTCTAAAATATCTTACGTTAGAGCAACAAATCAGATTAAAGTGTAATTTCAGATTAGTTCAGCATGTCATTAAAAGCAAAAAGATGTTGTGTCCCAGCTATGTATTAATCCGGTTTATCTCTTCTTAACTTGAGCTCAATCAAAGACGTGTAGCTGGGGAGACACAAGTTGAAGTCCACTCTCATAACAGAAGGTCACTTGGGCTACTTACCCTCAGCCTAAGCTACCTCACAGGGTTGTTATGGAGAAAAACTGAAGGGAGTGCTTTGTATGCTGTCTTGAATTCTTGGAGTAAAAGCAAGATGAAAATCTTATCAATACATCAGTGATGGCAACAGCTGGTCAAATTTGACTACAGGTAATCCTCAATTTACAGCCCTAATGGAACTGCCCATCACAGTCAAAAGTTGTGATGGTTGTAAAGAGGGTCACCAACCCCAATATTATGACCGTTTTTAACGTCAGTTGTAAAGCAAACCCTTCCTTTGCTCTGGGCTGATTTTGCTGGAAACAGGAATTAAATGCTGGGTTTTCAGCAAAACTGTCCCAAAATGCAGTCACATGACTGGGATGCTGCAAATGCTGCTGAGCACCCACATTGCAAGTCAGGAGACGGCCAAACAAGAGGTGCCCAAGGTTTTGGTGATCTTGAGCAAGAGCCCACTCATCCACAAACAGGCCCAACTGGCAGACAAGATAGACATCCTCAATTTATTTTCAGGGATTCCTTGCTATCCTACTCTGCTTCTGACTGGAATTGTTTAATTCCTAAGGCCATGGAAAAGTTCAGCTTGTGCTCTGTAACATTAGGAGGATTGAGAACCACAGAGTTGGAAATTGTCCCTCACTTCCTCTTTCTTCCTCTCAGATAACTAGCAGTGTGATGGCAAGGGAAGAGCAGGCTTTGCAGAGAGGTTTCAAGAACTTTGGGGACCATGGGATTGTGGTTATCTACTAGGGTTAGGAAATTTAATTCAGTGCTATGACCCTGAACTCTGGGCAGTTTGGGCCCAACTGAAGCAAAATTCCAAATTTGAGTAGATATAAGTTATTTCTTTTACTCCCGCCTCCCTCCAATTTCTGAACGGGGGCATAGATAAATGTAATAATAGATGGGATGGAGTGGAGTGGAGTGGAGTGGAATGGAATGGAATGGAATAGAATAGAATAGAATAGAATAGAATAGAATAGAATAGAATAGAATAGAATAGAATAGAATAGAATAGAATAGAATAGAATAGAATAGAATAGAATTCTTTATTGGCCAAGTGTGATTGGACACACAAGGAATTTGTCTTGGTGCATACGTTCTCGCAGTACATAAAAGAAAAGAGACATTCGTCAAGAATCATAAGGTACAACACTTAATGATAGTTATGGATTTGTTTAGTTGATACTATGGAAACAATCCTGAAAGAAGGCCATGTGTAGAAGTGATACAGAGTTCTCATGTTCTGTCTTGCTTGCTGGCAAGTCATTTAGTTGACACTTCCTGATTACACTACTTCCTTATAAGCCATGCATTGTATTCTGCTAACTCCTGGATCCTTAACTATTGTTGGTAATTAATTTGTGAATAGGATTGAAAGAGGAAACATGGGTATTAGAGCTATGTAGCATTTTGTACTCTTACAATATGGAAGCATCTGCCTGCAAGTTAAACCAGGTGCTTATTTTTGTGGGATTGTATTGAGGATTATGCTAGGAAGGGAAGTTTGCAGTCCCAGAAAAAGCAGCTGCCCCAAAACATTTTTTTGGCTTAAAATCTCTGCATTTTTCTGGTGGATAAGATCATTTTTTTAAAGGGTTACTGCCTTGATCCTTAATATGGTGACTTCTCATTTTTAAATTTTCTATTATTATTAAGTGATAAAAAATAATAATACAAGTACAAATGACTTGTAATATTGAAGTGGTTATCTTACCTCAGCTTTAAATAGAACCCTGAAAGTAACTAAAATGTACCTATATACATCTAAAAAGGAAGCAGCATTTAAAATGCAGTTCAGACCATGTTTAAAAGGGGCAAAATCTAAAGTTTATCAAAAATAAGATTTCAGTAAGCATCAGAAGAGAAATTATAACAGAACCAGGAAGATTTTCTGGGAAAAGCTATATCCACGGCACTGCTACAATAGTAGCTTATTATGTACTCTACCATCTCAAATAGTAGTGGGATACGCATCAAACACCTTCATCCCAATCATGGGGGCCACCAGCCAGTTTGGTCTAGTGATTAAAACATCAGATTAGAAAGTGGGAGATAGGGAATTCTAGTTCCAGCTTAGCCATGAAAGCCAGTTACATGACTTTGGACCAATCACCCAGCTACTCAGAGTACTTAGCCCAACTCACCTCACAGGTTTGTTGGGAAAACAGGAGGAGGAAGGTGTGTTTGATATGTTCACCACTTTGAGTTATTTGTAAAAACAATGGCAGGATCCCAAGGTTATGACATGTTTACTATGGTTTTTGAACTCTGCTTACTACAATAATACAGATCTGAGAATTCAAGCATGCTGCTGACTCTCCCAGTATGGAGTTCTGTAGTGGGAAGTTAGACTCTTCTAATCACCTATTTTTTTCCTTGTCATATGTTGCTAGTTAAGCCCAGTGTTTCTATTAGGAAGACACTAAGCAAAGAGGAAAGGCTAAAAAATCTCGCTAGATTTCTACTATGTTTTGAATAGGTTGTTGATTCAAGGTAATAAAGTCAAATCAATCTTGTAATCCTGATAACATTAAGAGAAGATTAAAAGTGATCCTTCCAGAATAACTAATGCCCAGAGTGATCACTGAAATCGTTTGAGACAACTTTGCTTATTTGTTTGGGAGTTTAACGCTTAATATTCAAGATTACTTAAACCAGTTTGGTTGTTCTCAACACATTTTAAATGTTCTGCCTTGTTTTTGTTAGGTGTTAGATGATCTAAAGCAGCGGTTCTCAACCTGGGGGTCGTGACCCCTTTGGGGGTCGAACGGCCATTTCACAGGGGTCGCCAAAGCCCTCTCTCGCCTCCCCCGCCTTCACTCACCCTCACCCTCACTCTCTGTTCTGTTGGATCGCCGGCCGTTCGCTTACCCCGCCCACCCCCAATCTATTGCTGCCTCCTGAGTCCCAGCTGATGGCTAGAGGAAAAAAAACTTTAAATTCTTGCCGTGGGGCTTCAAAGGGCCGCCCTATAGCCAGTGGTGGGATTCTGCTGGTTCCGCCCCGCCCCTTGCCCCGCCCCTCCGCACCACTATTTATTGCCAATAAATAGTGGTGGGTGAGCCAGCAATTTTAACAAATGGTTCAGTGTTTTTTTGTAATTTTATTGGCCCGTGGAGCTTCAGCATAGGCTAATTAGCCCTGGATTAGATCCCGACTCTCAGCTGATTTGCTCTCAGCTGTTTTGCTCAGGGCTCTGCTGCTTGTTTGCAAAGAGTGCTGGAGCAATTTTTTTCCCCCTAGCTATGCTGAAAAACGAAACTGAAAGTAAAGCAGGCTGTTGGCTTTGCTGTTGCTACAACGTTGGAAAATTAGGCAGGCAGATTTCTTTTTCCTCACCAAAAAAGGTAAGTGCAAACAATGGGAAATTTAGGGAAAAAGTGGAGAGTTCAAGATTTTATAACACAAAAGAAAAAAAGCTCTGTTTAACTAGGGAATTGTAATAATTGAGATACTATTAATTGTATATTGTGTTGAAAGCAGAAATGGTTAAGTTGTGGTTTGGAGGAATATATGGGGGAAATTATTTGGTTTATTATTATTGGTAAATATAATTAATTGATTTGTAAGAAATTGGATTGCATGGAAATAATTGGAATATTCATGTTCATATTGATTAATATACAAAAAAGGTAGTTATATAACTAATTGATTTATATTAAAATGTTGAATTTATATTAAACAACTGTAATATTACATAATTAACCAATGTGAGGATGGATATAAAAATAGATGACAATGGGAAGGGGTATAATATAGAATAGAAGGGAAAAATTGAATTTGATTAAGATTAGAGATGAGGATGAAGGGTAATATTGGTTTTTTACAAAAATAGATGAGGAATAAATATGGCAAAAAGGAAATATAGAAATTGTAAATTTAATTGAAATGACTAAACACTGTTTAAATTTGTGAACCAGCCAAATACTCTGTTCAAAGAAAATACATTGTATGTTTGTATGTGTGTTTCTAATTATTGTTATTTATTCATATTTATTCTCTTTTATTCTTTAAAGTTTAACAATTCATTCTTTATCTTAATATCTTTATATTTGTTTGGGGTTGGCTTTCTTCCCTTTCATCTTTTTTATTGTACAGCAATCTTTCTCCTCAAACCTACCACCTCTCTCTTTTCTTTCCTTCTTACTTTCTCTTCCTCCCCCTCTTCTTCTCCTCCCTACTTCCTCTTCCTTTTTCCTTCTCCTCCTCTCTTCCTCCCTCTCTTACCCTCCCTCCTACTCTAATTTCCCTTCCCTTCCTTCATCTCTTTCTATTGCTGTATCCTTTTATGCATATGGACTACTCAGAGGGCTGAAAAAGTTATTTCTGACTGGTCCTCGCACTTTTGACCAGTCCTCGAACTTACGACTGTCCTCACATTTTACATTTTTGCCCTATCTTGTCACCATGGTGAAGAGAAGCAGTTGTGAAATGAGTGACATGGTTGTTAAGAATGCTACAATGGGCATAAATGATGACCAGTCATAAGTGCGAAGACCGATCAAAAGTGCGAGGACCTGTCAGAAATCACTTTTTTCAGCCCTTTGGGTAGTCCTTTTGTGCACATGGACTACTCAGAGGGCTGAAAAAGTTATTTTTGACTGGTCCTCGCACTTTTGACCAGATCTCAAATTTACGACTATCCTCACATTTTACGTTTTTTGCCCTATTTATCACCATGGTGAAAAGAAGCAGTTGTGAAATGAGTGACATGGTTGTTAAGAATGCTGCACGGGCATAAATGTGAGGATGGTCATAAGTGTGAGGACCAGTCAAAAGTGCGAGGACCTGTCAGAAATGAATTTTTTCAGCCCTCTGAGTAGTCCCTATACACATAGCCATGGCCACCCGGTCACTTGACAAGCTAGCCACGCCCACCCAGTCACATGACCTCCAAGCCACGCCCACAAAATAAGCCACGCCCACAGAACCGGTAGTAAAAAAATTTAGAACCCACCCCAGGTTGGGGGTCACCACAACATGAGGAACTGTATTAAAGGGTCGCGGCATTAGGAAGGTTGAGAACCACTGATCTAAAGGCTGAACAATGTCTATCTTGTAAATGCATAAGTGGATGGATGAATTGGAAGTCTGTAATTGGGGAAAGTGATTGTGAATTTTGAACCAGCTGCTTATGTTTACCTACTGTAACTGTGGAAAGTCTTGTGAGCAAGATTACTTCTAGGGCTGCAGGCAATCCTATGCACACTTACTGGGGAATAAGAGCCATTAAACCCAATAAGAGTTACTCCAAATACACATAGAATTTAATCCTGTCCCCTGTCCTTGATCCCCAAAAAGCTGAGACGCTCTTCAACATTTGTAGGAGTCTGAGTTCGGAGAAGCCATTCAAAAGATCTTAAGATAATAAGTGCAGGATCAGGGTCTATGATAACTCGCCATGGCCAACTTGCTACAGAACAACTCACTGCGGGATAAGAGTTACACTAATATCAAATAAATAGTGGAATAGAATCATAAAAGAAAGAATGCCAGAGGAAAAAGAAAATGTGAATGGCAAAAATTAAAACAATTTTAAAAATATTTTAAATAATTAAATTGAATTGTTGAATTGTCTTGCAGTGAGTTGTCTCATGGCGAGTTGGCCATGTTGTCCTACGATGAGTTAGCCATGGTGAGTTGACCGTGGCAATTTGGCCCTAGCGAGTTGGCTGAGGCAAGTTGTCCCATTCCCAAGGAGCATTTGTTAAACCTAGGAGGAAGGAAAGAAAAAGACTGATTCCCATTGATTCCCTGTGTTATAAAAAAGAGAGAAAGGCAAACACACAGGAAGACTTACTTGCAAGATTCTGTTATAATCTATCTCAATGAAGTATAGTTCTAATATTCCTGTGGAGCCAGTTTCTTGATCTGATCTATCTAGTAGGGCTGACAATTTTTAATCACATTTGCTCTGGATCTTACCCTTGGAAATACTGCTCCATGGCAGGCTTGTTTGGGAGTTGGATATCTGTCAGTTGGCTCCCATTAATGTATCTTCAGGGTTGGTGTTTTGATAACCAGAAAGTTATTTTTCAGTGCAGACCTCCTCAGAGGCAGCGCTTAGGCCAAGTACAAGTTGAATAACCTTCAGGAGAGCTGTGCTGTCCTTCTGTCGGCCGCTGTCTTTGAAAATTGCCTGCAGAGTTAGTGAGTGGGAACAGTTAAGATTTACAAACAATGATGAAGCTTGTCACGCATCTTTCACCATTCATCATCTGGGTGCTGTGGCTGGGCGGTGAAGTGTTCTTCATAAAAACCAGCTCAGTGTGAAATACACCTCGCTGCAATGTTTACTGCTCTGAAACTCGTCAGAAGCCCTTTATAGTAAATCCAGATTGCGAGGTGACATTACAGTATATCATTGCACAGCGCGGTGGGGTTTACACTAGGAATGAGTGCAGTTCACACCAGATGAGATGTCGAAATTGAGTTATGTAGGAATTTGGCTGTTATATGAGGGTAGCTTTTGTTTTCTCAAGACTGAAAAGTTTTATTTTCTATATATATATATATATATATATATATATATATATACACATACATACATACACAAACACAATACATATATACTATATATACATACTATATATGTATATGTAAATAAACATGTATATATACACATACATGCATACATACATATAAAACTGTAGTGTACATAGGTGTATGTGTATACGTGTATATGTGTGTGTGTATTTTGATACTATATAATTTGCTTTCATTCATAAAGCTGGAAAAATAAATGGATGGTTGGAGGAATGATTGAATGAATTAAGTGGTAGAAATACATATTTACGAGTCCTTCGGTTACTTATATGTAGTTGGTAATATTAATTTCTATACTTCCTTCATTCTGTTCACTACTTTTTTTGTTGCTTATATATTTATTGCTGATTATTCATTAGTTTAATTATACTTTAACAAATACTGGCAAGCCTTGTTATCTGCAATCATAAATAAACTTATAAAATCCATTAACAAAAATATAATGTTCTACAACCCAAAACATCTATTCTGCTATAACTCTGTTATTACAAAACTAGGTGACAACATTTGCCAGAACTTAAATTTTCAATTATATTACTTTTAAATATGGGGGTTTATATTGTTTTCCAATCATTGTAGCCATTCCATTAGGATGCCAGCTTTATAGTCTATGCACCAAAGTTCAGATAAAGAATTCACTCGTTGAATTGTCATACTTTGCTGAGCAAAGCATTGAGCTTAATCATATTACCCTCTTCATTATAGAAGAAAAAAATCAGGGAAATTTGACTATGGAGGCTTTTAGTTTATAACTTTTATCAGTTATTATTTATACACTTAGTTATCTCATCTTGTTTATGGAGGGAAAAACAGAAGAGTTACACATTTTTTTTAAAACTGTGAATGTTGGGAACCACCTGTCTAGAAGCATTCTTAGATCCTTTTAAAAGCATTGATAAGACTACTAGCTTGTTTTTTTTAACAAAATATACTTGATTGCAAGTTGCAAGGATTTATGCAATTTTATCTAAAATTGTCAACACTGGAAATTATGTTTTAGTCTTGAATTTCTAATAGAAAAATAAGCAACCTTTGCCTTCAAGTGTGCTATGGGGTATGACAAGAGATGACGAATGGAAGTTGTAGTCCAGCAGCGTTAGGAGAACTATACATTTCTTATTTACCTGATTTATTTCCCTGGCACTGTCCGTAAGACTGTTAAGCAATGATATTTTAAATGAACACTTTTTAAGTAGGGGGTAGGAAACCAAAGATTAGTGACACATAAGCCAAACTCAGCTCTTCGTGTGGAAATTTACTTTTTGTCTTTGTCTTCTCAACCCAAGTATGAGGAAGGAAAAGAGAACAACAAGGGAGAGTAGCAATATAGAAGATAGATTTCCTAATATTTCCAGCTTTCACCCGTGAGTGTGGGAGAAAGTAGATCAACAAACACAGATTTATTTTAAGCCACAGGAAAGAGGTACTCGGTTCCATTACCTCCTATGCATGAGAGCACTGTGGCTGAGCGAATTCACTCATGTCACACGATTGTTGCAATGGCTTCCCTTTCTGAGCGCTCCCTACTCATGATTGTTGCTATGGCCAGACCTCTCTATTTGTGACCCCTTTCTCTTTAAGCCAAGTATGGAAATAATGAGAAAAAAGTGTTGGCACTATTGACATGCCTACATAATCCTGGGTCCCGTGAGAATGCCAATGATGAACATTTGACTGGGTTCCTGCTTTTGTATTCTAAGAAATAAGTCGGATGCCAATAATAACTATATTGTCATTATTGATGATTATATCCTTTACTTACAAATATACATTTAACGACCAAAATTACAACGGCACTGAAAAAATGACTTACTACTGCGCCTTGCACTTTGGACCATTGCAGCATCTCCATGGTCACATGGTCAAAATCAGGCACTTGATAACGGGTATTTATTTATGACGGTTGCAGCATCCCAAGGTCATATGATCGCCATTTGCGATTTTCCCACCAGGATTCGAACAAGCAAAGTCAATGCGGGAAGCTGGTTTCAATTAACCACTATGTGATTCACTTAACAACTGTGGCACAAAAAGTCATAAGACAGGGCGCAATTCACTTTAATTAGCAAGAGAAATTGTGGTCCTGGTTGTGGGATTGGGGGTGGGGTGGGGGTTCGCCATTGGAACTTTAAAATTTGGGTCATCCTTTTTTGGGGGTGGTTGTAACTGAAGAGTCGCTAAGCAACTGGTTGTACGTTGAAGACTATCTGTACATTTTAGATAGGTCAGAGTCCATTTGCCACAGTAATCCAAATTGGGAGAAGAGAATTTGTGTCAACCCTCACAAAACAGATAGCAACTAAGAGTGCAATTACAGGTAAGCTACTACAAATTAGATTTATATTAAAGTAGGTGAATTATTTGCTTGGCACTTCAGCAACTGTTGCCAACAGCAATTCTCAGACTTGCTGGAGATTTGGAAACAGTTTGTGATCCATTAGCGTTTATGGAAACTTTGTGTAAAGAAACGTTGCTATAGCTGAAGTCTGTGTGACCATGGAAGTAGAAAGTTGTCTAACATAAATACCAGAAAAATGCCCATCAACAAAGGGTGGATAGCATTGTATTACATCTATGTAGGAAAGTACACCGAAGAACAATAAACTAATGGTTATATCTCTCTTAATAATTTAACTTTGCTAGTTTTCTGTTTCTTTAATGGTTGCAGCTTTGAATACTGATTTTTTTTGGCCATTGTACATTTGGATTGACGAGGAAAAGTGACACCTCTGGGACTCAAACTTTCACTTTTGTTCCTCCTTCAGCAAGAAAATAGCCCTTGATTACAAAAAGCCCATCAGAGATAAGCAAACTGAAGCGGGAGTGAAAACCATGCATGAGAAAATAAGCTAGTTAGGGTGGGGGGAGTGAAAAGAGAGCAAAGCTGCCTGGCAAATAAGGAACCTCTGTTTGATGTGATGGGAGACAACCCCTCCCTTATAGCATCCCAGAGCTGTCAATCACCTGGTAATGTTTCTACAAGTGAAAAGTCAATGTGGTGTTGTTTAATTTGACATGACTCTTGAGCTGCGGAAAGGAACAGCATAATCGCTGCAGGGGACAGTTAAGTAACTGTGCTCCATGTCAGCTTGTCTCGCTCTGACTACTGCACTAAACGCTTTGCTGATGAGCGATAGATTTGGTTAAATACCAGGATAATTGCTAGCTATAGCACCCAGCACTCTTGTAATGCCATGTAGTACATCAGTACTAGCTCTCGCCTCAGGCGGTCGGAGGCTTAACCACTCAAGAGGGCACTTATGTTCAATTATATTGTTCTCTCTTCCTTTCGGAGAAAGCAATTGTTGCTGAGCCAAATGAGCTATAATAAATTATATTTCTTTCCCCTCTAGACCTGTTGAAGTAGATCAGGCATGCAAATGCCAAAGCTGCTATTTTCTAAATCTTGCCAGTATTTCTTTTTTCCCCCCTGCCTATCTACTTCAGATTATCTGATTTTTGCGAGGCAGAGGTGTCATTTTAAAAATATGTATATATCAAATTGCTCCACCAGTATGAACCAAATATGTACTTCTTCCTATCTCTAATATGGTGTTTATTTTTGATGGAGGAGATAGTTTCGAGTAGAGGTCGTCCTTGACTTACGACCACAATTGAGCCCAGAATTTATGGTGCTAAGTGAGAAATGTGTTAAGTGAGTTTTGCCCCATTTTATGACTTCCCACATTTGTTAAGTGAACCACTGCAATTTGTTCTGTCCCCAACCCCACGCACACACACCAACAGACGTTCAAGAGTTAAAGACCAAACCAGCCGGCAAAATCCTTTTCCTTATGATAACGGAACTTGGCAACAACCTAGTGGCTGCCTGCCAAGAGTTTATTATTTACAAAGAGGAGAGATAACTTCTCCCCACTTCTGATACATCAAAAGAAACAGCTCAATAATTACGGAGTCAAATCAAGTCCAGAGATAATCCAGTAAAAGTCTTATAGCCAAAAGTCCGGCAATGCAGAATGGCGTGGAAGCTTTCAGCTTTGTTCGTCACAAGGTTTGACTGGCCACCACGCTCCCTTTTATATCCTGTGGGGTGTGGTCCAGTGACTCAGCCTAATCTCGGGCACGCCTTTTCTTCTGTTGCGCGCGCTTATCTCTGCGACGCTGGCGTGGATCCAGCCAAGACTCATTACCCTCATCACTGTCCATCTGTGGCTGCGTGGACGTGCTTGGCCCCGGCCCTATCTCTTGCCCTTCAGCGGACACCGAAGGCATTGCCAGAGAGGAGGGTCCTGGAGAGGGAGGCCTTGCCAACTCCTCTCCTTCACTCTCGGAGTCCTCTTCTGCCGATCACACAGGCTCAGATAACGGAGCCACAACAGCAATTGTTTAATTAGTCACACAGTGAATCTGGCTTCCCCATTGACTTTGCTTGTCAGAAGGTCTCAAGCATTGTCAAGCATCCAAATGTAAGTCACGTGACCATGGGGATGCTGCAATGATCACGTGTGAAAAATGGTCATAAGTCACTTTTTTTTAGTGCAGTTGTAACTTTGAACAATCACTAAATGAACTGTTGTAAGTCAAGGATTACCTGTATACATACCTATAGTTGCAGAGAGGGCCCTTAGTGTTTTGTGTCAAAAATCATGAAGAATCTTGTGGCACTTTAAAGACTTAATACATTTATTGCTATGTAAAGTTCTGTGAATCACAAACTACTTGAGCCGTACTCAAGTTACTAAGTTCTAAAATGACATTGGAATCTGGTTTTATTGAAGATGGACAATCTTTGTTTCTCCTCTATTTAATGCAGGATTTTAAGACGGCTTCCTTTGCTTTTCTGGGACACTCACTAAATAGCCCTGCTAAAATCTCGAAACTTTGAAAGCAGTCCAGGTTGGAGATACTTAAACTAGGAAAGCCAGAGGCACACAATATACATTGTTCCAAATATAAGTCTACCATTCAAGCTAGCCTAGCATTGTGTGATGGAGAAGAAACTGCTCTTTGTCATTCTCAAACCACTTCTGAAGCAATTTCCACTTGTTCCACTGCCTAACTAGAAGTTTGGTGTAGTGATTAAAGGCAACAGGCTTGAAACTGGGAGATTGTAATCCTGCCATAGGCACAAACCCAACTGGGCAACTTTGGACCAATCATTCTCTCTGAGTTCTTAGAAGAAGCTTTCAGAATGGTATATATACCTTCCCGTAAGCTCTCAGAGCAGAAACATACAGATATTATATTGTGTCTTGCTCCAATGTATGGGATTTTCCATGACTTCTATTGATTTTGAAGGTGGGAGGGAGGGAAACTTTCCTTATTCTTACACACAGTTTATATCCTGTGTGATGTTTTATAGATACACTGACTACCGAGGGGTACCATGTGTCTGACTTCATCCTTTATTGAAGCCCTTCAGATGCATCCAGCCAGATACCAGGGGTGAAATGCTCCCGGTTCGAACTGGATCGCCCGATCCGGTAGCGATGGAGGCGGGTGGTTCGGAGACCTGGTAGCAAAATTCCCTGCCCCTCCCCCAATTACCCAGCTGAGCTGCGCAATCATCAGAGGCTTTTTTTTTATTTTTAAAAGCATTTTTTCTACAACCTCTTCGGCCGAAGAGATTATAGAAAAAATGCTTTTAAAAGGAAAAAAAGCCTCTGCCAATCAGGCAAGTCAGCTGGGATCGTCAGAGGCTTTAAAAAAAAAAAAGCTTCTGCCAATCAGGCAAGTCAGCTGGGATCATCAGAGGCTTTAAAAAAAAAAGAAAGCCTCTGCCGATCAGGCAAGTCAACTGGGATCGTCAGAGGCTTTAAAAGCATTTTTTTACAACCTCTTCAGCCGAAGAGGTTGTAGAAAAAATGATTTTAAAAGTTTTTTTTAAAAAAAGTTGGCCACGCCCACTCAGTCATATTACCCTACCACCACCACCAAGCCATGCCTACAGAACCGGTAGTAACAAATTTTACATTTCACCACTGTCAGATACTGTTCTATGGGGTTCAAACCCCCTACTGGGAATTGAACTCACACACTCATGGAAGTTATGGAAAACGCTACACATGAGAGCAGGACACTATAACATCTGCATCTTTCTGGTCTGAGAGTTTAAGGAAAGGTAGACTGTATATGAGAGCTTCTAGATATCGTTTCCTTTTACCATTGAGGAGGAGGACCTTATCTTTTAAGGCAATGTGCTGAATATAGTCACCTAAAGTGAAGAATTCATTTGTGAATTCATTTCCATGTAGAAGGTTTGAACCCACAAAAATCCCATTAAAAGATGAAAATGACCATGTAATGTACATGGATCTGTCCATATAATCACATACTGCCTTGGATCTCCAGCCTTCTATCTCCTCTCCTTATCCATCTTTGCAGATACAATCTGAATGGAGAAATGCCATTACTCACCTGAAGTGTAGTTTCATCTGTATCTGATGATGTTTTCCCTTAACTGAGGTGACTAGGCAATAGCAATAACACTTAGGCGTATATGCCGCTTCATAGTGCTTTGCAGCCCTCTCTAAGCGGTTCAGCAAATTGCGCCCAACAGTCTGAATCATCATTTTACCAACCTCGGAAGGATGGAAGGCTGAATCAAGCTTGAGCCAGTCAGGATTGAACTCCTGGAGTAAGCAGTGAGTTAGCCTGCAGTACTGCATTCTAATCACTGCGCCACCATGGCTGTGCGCCACCATCAGGCCCAAGCAATTTTGGAATATGTGGTGCTAGATTACAAGCCCAAGGTTGGGCTAATCAAGAGATAACATTTTATTTGAATAAAAGCACCATGATAGGGTTAACAAATTTAGAGCCTGAATTCTAAACCCAGCATCCAAAATTATGTGTTCAGCATGGAACAAAAATAAAAACAAACCCTCAGAGGACTTAATGTCCCTGTTTATAGATTCCCATTTTCCCATGGTTTTGTAGGCCTCATTGGGCCCAATTTCATGACATTTCTTCAGGTACCTATTTGAGAACAAAGACAGTCCAAATTTTGTCCTTTGTGAGTCCTTTCATTAGGGAAGACATTAACTAGGTTTTAAGAATGCCTCAAAGTTCTCCAACAAGCCAGTAGGCCACTCATAATTAAGAGGCCCCTTAAACTACTACATTGATGGTTTGAGGTCAGCCCTGAGGTCAGGAAAGAAAGCTCTGGGGGTTTCTGACATGTACATTTAATGTTTTCAGAGATAAAATCTATTATGCTCAAAGGGACTTATTCTGAAAGGATGTATACTTGGGTGTAGCTCTTATAGAATAAGTACATCTATATTTACACCCCCTGCAAAAACATTCTGTGTTCACTGGAACTTATTTCCAGACAAATTTGTTGGAATCCTGTGCTCACATCTCTAGTGTGGTGGGTTTTTTAAAATCACAATAGGAATTTTGAGTCAATTTCCTTATTAAAAGGGGAGCGTGGAAGAGATACAGAACCCAATCTTCTTTTCTTCCACGCTCCTTTTTTTTTTTTTTTGTAAAGGTAAATCATTTTTAAAAAATGAAATTTGGGGAAAAGATAGATCAGATGAAATGTGTTTACACTTTTCATTTATACTTGTTGCTTTGACACAACTTAATCTTCTCCCTAGCTACAAATAAATGGGTGAACTGCAAATGTATGTTATAATCACTCCATTTATATCTCTTACATTGCTTTGAACGGCAAGAATGAAGGACTGTTGGAAATTGTGCCAGAAATCTGACATGTTGTGCTTATTTTAGATGTTTAGATGTTAATGAAAAGAATTGGTGGTCAAAAGCATCAAAAAGCTATGCGATGAAGTATTAGATACGGAAACAATGACATGTTAGGGCAAATAGGGGCAGTGAAAATATCTATTCCATGTCCAGTTACTAATTATAGTGAGATTGGTAACGTGTGAATAAAAAGGATAGAGGTTTCAAGACAGAGGAACACTTCATATTGTGGAAGGAGAAGTAAACTGGATCTTAGGCCACTATTTTAGCAGCAGCCAATACAGGTAGTCCTCAACTTACAACAGTTCATTTAGTAACCATTCAAAATTACAATGGCACTGGGGAAAAAAGTCACTTATGACCATTTTTCACATTCATGACCATTGCAGCATCCCCATGGTCACATGACCAAAATTCAGACACTTGGCAATTAACTCATACCGGTTGCAGTGTCCCAGGGTCATGTGAAATGTTTTTGCGATCTTCTGACCGTCCAAGTCAATGGGGAAGCCAGATTCACTTAACAACTGTGTTACTAACTTAACAGCTGCAGTGATTCACTTAACAACTGTGGCAAGAAGCCATAGTTGTTTGCCCACACGTATAATGGGGCAAAGTTCACTTAATAACTTGTCTCACTTAGCAACAGAAATTTGGGGCTCTAAGTCAAGGACTATCCATATTTATGTATTTTCACAGCTGGATGCTATTTGCAGGTGTAATTTACATACTTTGAAAATGATTTGAAAGTTGTACTTTGGATCACATGGAAGCAAAAGCAGCTCTCTGCTCTTCATTAAAACAGCCTTTTCTCTCCAAAAAGTCTTCTTTTTTGACAGATAATACATATCTTAGTAAGTAGAATATGACTATGTTGACCATTGAAACATTGGAATAGCATAACCAGACATGGCACTGAATGAAGTCATTATTTCACTATGATCATCTTAGTAAAGTAGAAATTTGGGTTTGGAATAACTAGGATAATATGTAGAAACACCTGAAGCACTTTCCCAAACCTATTACGCTTTTCTGAAATTCATCGCTGTCCCCTTAAATACATATCTGTCCTTTTCTTTTGGATCCAAATAAAAACAAAAATAAATACATTTGTTTTTGTTAATCTGTACTAACTCACAGCATGTATGATATCCTTTCATTAATTTATCTAATTTTCCTTCTTATTAGTGTATTAAATGCATCAATCTTTCTGTAAGGAATTGGATTCCATTTAATTAGCTCCTGGTAGTCTTAATGCAAATTTCAGAAGAGAGAAGTGTAAAACGTTTTTTTTTCTGTTTTGTCTTTTTTTTTTTTTAACAACATGATAGTTTACAGAGATTATTTATAAAAGATTAAACAAAAGACAGTCTTTTTTCCAGAGATTTAGATTCCAAAATTAAAAGCCCTTATAATTTCAACCCAGCAGCCAGGTTAATCTTCGGCAGGGAAAAAAAAAAAGAAACTTCTGGTATTCTGAAAATTAGCCATTAGTCTTCACAATCCAGTTCTGTGTTAGAATTAGAACTCCAAGAATTTCCATTTAAGGCTGGCCATGGACTGGAAATTACACTTGATCAGTTCTGTTACATGACCAATTGCCAACATGGGACCATACGAAAAACCCCATTTGCCCTCCTGCAATCTGACTTCTTTTTTTATCTACTTAGTTTTGGATATACCCAGAGTTATTCAGCAGGTTCTGACCAGTTCTAGAGAATCGGTATGGAAATTTTGAGTAGTTTGGAGAACCGGTAAATACCACCTCTGACTGGCCCCGCCCCAATCTATTCTCTGCCTCCCGAGTCCCGGCTGATCGAGAGGAAATGGGGATTTTGCAGTATCCTTCTCCTTGAGTGGG
This sequence comes from Pantherophis guttatus, assembly GCF_059756535.1. Lineage (NCBI taxonomy): Eukaryota > Metazoa > Chordata > Lepidosauria > Squamata > Colubridae > Pantherophis > Pantherophis guttatus. The sequence goes on from NC_142064.1 coordinate 70,570,208, forward strand.
GAGGGAATGGAGATTTTACAATATCCTTCCCCTGCCACGCCCACCAAGCCTCGCCCACCAAGCCACGCCCACAGAACCAGTAGTAAAAAAATTTGAATCCCACCACTGGATATACTGAATTAATTTTTATTTTATTTTCATGAAAACTTGGTTTAATCAACTTAGGCTTCTTCTCTCAAGATGCAGAAGCTCTCCCAAGTAATCATTAGAGGGATAATATTGTTTGTCTGGCTTTTATGCATTCCAGTTAAAAAGAACTTTTGTTTTTAAATTCACATACCTTTCCATGTACAGTATGTGCCTGCACTAAGGTTGCTCTCAAAGTATGATCTATGGTATAAATGTTTTACCTGGGAAAGAAATCCTTACCATCACTGCTCTTTATTATATTACTTAGTTTGGACTGGTAAGGATTTTCTTTTTAGCACAATTTTGCTTGTAAAATGTTTATTTAGGAGCAAATTTTGTTGGATTTATTAAGGCTTTACAGGGAAGGGAAAATAAGTTTGCAACCTTAATGTAGATTCTCAGCTGAAAAAACATAAGAATGTGAAAAAGCTTTAACAAATGAACTATACCTTTTCGGAGCTTAAATCTTTAAAATATTGCTTCGCATTAAGAGTCTAATGATCTTAAAATGTAAATACAAATAACATTTTGCTTTTCAAGCATGACTGTCTTAGTGGTTTCTCACATCTCTGGAAGCATATTATATTTTCCAGGCCATTGACTTAACAGCAGTTCACTCAGTTAGTCTGTTCTTTGCATGGTGTTGATGATTTCATTCTAAAAGTTAGTTTTCCGCTAGCATTTTTTTCTCATGATGCTGGCTTGGAGAACAGCTAAGGGGAAAAAGGGAAAGTAAGGCATTGGGAAGATCAGGCAGGCAGCTTGGTGGAAATGCCACACATGAAGCCATGGACATCATTGGTGGGATGGTTAAGGGGAGGTAGGGAAATGTAGGCACTGAGAAAGTTACTCAAGCAGGCCAGTTGAAAATGGCATGCTTAAAACCAAGACCTTCAATGATAGCAGAAGCCAAACACAAATAGGAAAAGGAAGATATTGAGAAGGCCGTGAAAGTCACATACAGTAGACCTCAACTTGTGACCACAGTTGAACCCACAATTTCCATTGCTAAGCTGCAAAAATTTGTTAAATGAGTTTTGCCCCATTTTACAACCTTTCTTGCCATACTTGTTTAAATGACTCACTGCAGCTGTTAAGTGAGTCACAAGGTTAAGTGAATCTGGCTTCCCGTTGACTTTGCTTTTCCAAAGGTTGCAAACTTCATAAATACATGCCTTCATAAATACATGCCAGTTCCTCAGTGTCCAAATTCTGATCACGTGACTGTGGGGATGCTGCTGTGGTGTGAAAAATGGTCATAAGTCACTTTTTTCAGTGTTGCTATAACTTTTGAATAGTCACTAAATAAATGGTGGTTAAATCGAAGACTACCTATAGAAGAGGAGATTGTGCCTCACCAGCCTTGTCCTAATTAACCTATGGGACCTCTTGATTTCATTCTGGTTCTGCCAAATCTCAGGTCTACCAGAGTGATTTGAAACATTGCTGTGTTAAATTTTGGTCCACAGCATCCCTGACAACTAGCAGGGCTGTCTGAAGTTGATGGAAGGTAAAATCCAATTGCATCTGAGGAAGTTCCACATTTCTTGTCTATAGAGGATTTTTGAAATGGGGATTAAGAGGCTTTCCTCATACAGTATTTGTAATCAGTAAGAAAGAACATCTTTTTCTGGGTTGGATCAACTTAGAGACAGGACTATTTTTGCTTTTTCTGACAGGAAGAACTCAATCCAGATTTTGTTCTTTCACTTAGTAGCTATTCAACATACTCTTCACTGCTTCATAAGAGATTAATTTAAGCAACCTTCTTAAACCTAATCCTCCTATCTATTCATCTTGTGTAACTAGAATTGGAAAGAAAATGGCTCAGAGTTGACACATGATTTTCTTCTGTCCATCACATTAGGGCTAGCAATGGACTTAAATCAGAATCAGAATAGAGCTGGAAGGGACCTTGGAGGTCTTCTAGTCCAGCCCCTTGCTGGACTTTGACAACAGGACATCTCTGTATTTTAGGACAATATTCCTTCGTATGAATTCTTTGCACTCAGCTCAAATTAGCTCCCCATTCCACATTTATAGGCTTTTTTATATGGACTCTGGTGAGAAATTAGATCAAAACTCTGACTAAAGCTCTTCCTGCACTCCAGGCACTTACTTCTCTTTCAAGTGGGTCCTTCTTCTATGTGAAGTAAGGTTACTCTTATCTATTTGATCATTTATTTTAGTCTTAAATTAACCAAGTATTGTGAAAACAACCAAAGTAGTCCACATCAATTTATAAAAGTAGCAAAACTTTTATAAATCTAAAAGTTTAGAAATCAGTACATTTAAAATCACAAATTAAATCAACATCAATAAAACCATCACAATAATTAAGAGGCAAAAGCCTGGCAATAGAAATGTTTCCTTTATTCTCAGTCCTGGGTAAGAGGGAGCAAACATACTTTTTTGACAATTCACCACAATTACCACCTGCAAATCCACTGACAGCCGGGTCAGGAAACACTGCCAAATTGTGAATCTGTTCTTTCTGGGCAGATTCTACTTTTCTGTTTCCCAACATCATCTCTGTTTCCTCTGGATTTAATTTCGGTTTGTTCTCCCTCATTTAGATCTTGGTTGAAATTAGATAACATGTAAGGACATGAGTTACTTCCTTATTTGTGTAAGTTCAGTATGGTTGAGTCCATGTATCCACAGTAGAAAAATCAATTCTTCTTAAAGATGTTCTGTGGATTCTTGAATGTGGATTGGTATTCTTAGCCTAGGCACAAGGGTCCATTACTTTCAATAAAAATATAATAAAGTTAATGGTGAATATAGTATTGCATTTATTAAGAAAAGTGTGAAGTTCTGTTGTTGCTATGGTTTGGTTCGGTTCAAATCAGTTTTCAACTCCTGACAACTTCCTGGACTAGTCCCTGCAGTTTTTCTTGATAAGATTTCAAGTGGTTTACCATGGCCTCTTTCCTAGGGCTGTGAGAAAGAGATTGGCCCAAGGTCACTTAGCTAGGTTTCTGCCTAAAGCAGGACTAGAACTTCAAGTCTCCCAGTCTTTAGCCTGGTACCTTAATTATTACATCAAGCTGACTCTCAAAAAATTAGAATCATAAAAATATCATGTCCTTCAATTAGTTAATAATTTTGCTTGTTTACTTGTAAACAATTTCATTGGTATATTTTTCTGTTTCTTGAAAGCAATAAAAGTAGTAAATTTAAATCAAGGAAGTCAAGGAAAGGAGAATGACTCTATAGTCTACTTGAAAGAAATTCATTGGATATAGTTCCCCACTTAATTATAACCATTCAAAATAGAATGACTGCAACACATTTTCTTCTGCAAATGACTCTAGCATACTTGTCTACCAAAGCATTTTGCTAATTATATCATAGATTTCCCCATTGATGAATATATGCAGAATTAACACAGGAGCATCAATGTTACCCTTTCACTATTATTGTTGTACAAGAAGCCATGGCAGATGTTGGCACTTAGTTACACAAACATTAGTCTTAACGATTGGCCATTTGTATTTGATGAAGACAAACGGGAGGCCTGGTTGAAATCTGAGGCTCAAACCAATCAGGAAGTTAATGAGGAGAGAAATTACCACTGCAGCTTCTCCTTAATTACATCCAGGCTAGGCGGGAAAGGAGTGCTGTGGGTGAATCTTGACTCATCAAAGGTGAATGAGGTCAGAGACCCTTCCATTTTGTGTTTTGTATCGAGCAGAGATTGAAATGTTGCAAATATTTCTTCCACTATATTAGCTTTTAAACTGTTTAAAAGTTTGCTTTGATCTTTTGCTGTTTATTGTTCTGGAACCTGGGCGCTTCCTTTGGTATAACATCAGTTCTTTGGTGATTTGGGTCCTGCTGTATATGTCACTTTCTACATTTATTTCATCCCTTCTGTATGGGGCCACTGAAATCAGGACACCTTCCTCTGGGCACAGATGGGCAACCTGCACTGATTCAAGGGCATATCCTTCCCACAAAGAAAAGCAGGAAAAGAGAAGGTTTTTTTCCTGACAATTCTCAATTTGATAAAAAAAATAATTTAATTTTGAGTTGCTTTTCAAAGAAGAGCACTTTACTGAATCTATAAGGTAGCCAAGGCAGGTGTGTCCCCTATCATTCACAGTGCAGTCATCTATTAAGGAATTGGTAACCTCCTTGGCATCCACACTTCATTATATTTCAAGGGAAGATAACCAAGAGAGAACTCCTTATGGGCTTTTTCAGAAAAGGAAGTGTGGTGGGAAGACAAGAGAAAGTAAGATCAGCAGTTGTAGCCTTTGCCAAGCACTTTGAGAATAAGATAGAAAAAACCAGAATGTTCCTTGCATGGAAAAAAAACTCCTGAGAAATTAAAAAGCAAATTAAGCATAGCACTACTGTTCGGCTTCCAAGAAAGAGGCAGTCACTCAGTTGGGGGAGAGACAGTTGCCCTGACAACTAGAATTTAGGACTTCTGGGAGTACTTGCATAGTAGCAAACACCCCCCCTCACACACACACACACACACACACACACACACACACACACACAAACATGCAAAATACACTTCCGGTTTCAATCTTGTTATAATTGCTAATGCTTTTTCTTACACTTTTCTAGAATTGGGGGCCATATGTCTGTAGAATAAGCATGGCTTCTCCCTGAATTATATCCTGTAGTCCAAACTGGTTTTTTGTGTGTGTGTGCGCACGCAGTTGTTCCTTCAGTTGCATAAAGAGTCCATATTAGCAAAATGCAAAAGAAACTCATCTCTGATTCCCATTTGAGTTACCACCTTTTTCTGGGCCTTTAAAAGCAACTAGGAATTCAGCTGCTGAGTTACTGCTTGAGTTTTCTTTGTGATGTGCCTATTATTGGAGCCCTTTAAAAAATAAGTAGCAGTGTCAGTTCAAATGGAACTGAAGTCAAGTTGACTCCTGCCGCATAAGAGGCAGCATTGCTACCTTTTTTCAAGGTGAGCTCCCTGTACCTTTTAATAAGACCCTAATGGATTAGATCTTCCCCGCACCCCGAGAAGGAGCGTGTCAAGTAGGACCAACGCCCCTTTTCTGCTCAACCAACAGGCAGCCCATTGTCAAATGTGTTAAATATGGATGATACATGGGTTGAAGACCATCAGGAAATCTCAGGACTGTAGGCTCTGTTGGGAAATTGAAAAGGCATTCCTCTCCATCGAGTTCCATATTGTTGCCAAGAAAATATGGATGCGTCCATATAGTCATCTGAACATCTAAAATTAAGCTTGATTGAGGGAAGATTACAGGTAGTCCTCAAATTATAACCATTTGTTTAGCAACTGTTCAAAGTTATAAAGGCACTGGAAAAAGTACAACCAGTACTTGCTTTGTTGCAGCGTCACCACAATCACATGATCAGATTGGCAATGGGCATGTATTTATGATAGTTGCAGTGCCCCAGGGTCATGTGAGTGCCATTTGTGACTTCAGTCCGTCTGCACCAACAAAGTCAATGGAGGAAGCCAGATTCATTTGTGTTATTAACTTCAAGAAATTCGCTTAACAACCATGGCAAAAAAGGTCATAAAATTGGATGTGACTCACTTAACTGCTTTGCTTAACAATTGAAATTTTCAATTGTGGTTGTAAATCAAGAACTGTCTATACGTTTTCATACTTTTTGTATGAACATCTTAGATGCGGATTTCCTTCTCTGGAGTTCTTCCACCAGCAAAAGCTAGTATGTATGTTGGTGATAACTTAGGTAGCTTTTTCTCAAATTGAATGCAAAATAGATAATCCTGGAATATTCGTCTGCCATCTAATTGGCTTCTAAATGCATCTCATAATTGATGTTAATGTTTCTGAAATGTATTGATTGGTTAAGTCGTACGGTCACTGACATCTGCCTGGAGGCAAGGAGGTCCCATGTTACGTGTCATGTCAAACATTATAAATTTGGTACCTATGCAAGACTTTATGACATCAGATAATTTCATTTGTGTTATGATATGATGCGTGTGTCATTTTTAAGTCAGTGTGTCTTGTCGTGGGTATTTCTGTTTACTGATGCTACTGCTGTTCTGTAATGCAATTGTTTTATGTCTGCATTTTGGTTTTATCATGTGCTTTTTCTACAGTCCACTTTTTTTAAAATGTTAAGGAAAACTCCTATTCTTCCAAGCCTTAAGCAGATATGATTATATCTGTTTGATTTTAATAAAACAATCTCATGGTCTTTATAAATCTAATTCAAGTATTACCAGAACTTCAAGGAGGAGTCTTTGTTTTATTTTGCATAAAATACAATCAATTCATCATTCAGTTGTTTCATTGGAATTAGAAGAGGTTAGTTAATACACAAATATCTGCTTAGATTGTCAAGCACAGAGTTTCTAGGTGTGCCATTTTTCATTCTGGAGATGCTTTGGTGGCACAAGTTTTTTCAAATTTCTGAATTTCCCCTATCATCCAGCTCTTAAAATTGTGAGAATCTTATAGAGAGCAGGAGATGCTGTCCAGTTTTTGCATTGACCTGCAAAGGGTTTAGAAAGGACAAATATATCTTGACTATTTATGCCTGTATGTTTTATCTGAGGTGCAAACAATCTAGTACCATGAATGACCAGCCCATGATTCAAGTTAATGTTTTATTTATTTATTTATTTAAATTTTTATACCACCCCCTCTCCTGAAGGACTCGGGGCAGTGAACAGCCAAGATTAAAAAACATAAAATATAAACATTAAAATACATTTAAAACAAAATTAAATCCCTAATGGCTTTCCCCAATTTAAAACCCCTCACCCATAAAATTCACCAATAAAAAATTTTAAGCCAGCCCGGCTTGCCGAAATAGGAACGTTTTCAGAGCCCGGCAAAAGGTTCGGAGGTCCGGGATCAGTCGTATCCCTGGGGGTAGCTCATTCCAGAAGGCGGGTGCCCCCATAGAGAAGGCTCTTCCCCGGGGGGGTCGCCAGTCGACATTGCCTGACCGACGGCACCCTGAGGAGACCCTCTCTATGGGAGCATATTGGCCGGTGGGAGGTTATCGGTGGCAGAAGGTGGTCTCGTAAATAACCGGGCCCTAAGCCATGGAGCGCTTTGAAGATGAGAACCAGTACCTTGAAGTACCTTTATGACTCACCATGGGCAGCGTCTTCTCCCTCTCCACTCTTCCCTGGGAAAATGGGTGAGATAAATGAATCTGGGTATCCCTAGAAAAAGGCAAGTGTGATATCCTGAGTCTTTTGTAACTTTCAATCTTGGACCAACTTTGTGGTTCTTCTCTTCCAGCAATACTATTTTATTAGAGGAGGCCAACTTATTTTCCAAAGAAAATAATGAAAATAAAAATATTTTCCAAAGAAAATAAAGAAAATAAAAATATTTTCCAAAGAAAATAAAACTTATTTTTGATCTTATTAGAGGGGTTCAACTTATTTTCGAAGGACAGGACAAGAAACGATGGAAACTGATTAATGAAACACCCTGGAATTAAGGAGAAACTTCCTAACAGTGAGAACAATTAACCAGTGGAACAGCTTGCCTTCAGAAGTTGTGGGTGTTTCATCACTGGAGGGTTTTTTTTAATATATATATATATATATTGCACAATTCATTTATTTGGACAGACACTTGACTGACATGGTATAGGCCAGGGTTACCTACTTGAGCAGCTGGTTGGACTGGAAGACCTCCAAGGTTCCATCCAGCTCTATTCTGAACTTGAAATATTATACATGTCTAGGACTGTTCTTAAGTACAAGTTCTGGACCTTCATTGCATATTGATGTGTCCATGTGTGTATGTAAGGTAATTTAGCTGTGCAATATTATTATTCCATGTCATTTAATGTGGCATTTCCTTTTTTTTTTCTCCTTCCCCTTTATCCCATTGCTTCTTCAGTATTTTCACCACCTAGTAGTCAAGATTCTGGCTTGGTTTCCCTTTCCAGCAGTTCTCCCATCAGCAATGAAAGTACCAAGGCTGTGCTGGAGTGTGAGTCAGCCTCTGACTCCAACACCTTTCCAGTTCATTCTGTTATGGAAGATGGCGAATAAGCAGGGATGAAAAAAATAAAAGTCTTGGGGTGGATTCCCTTGAAGAAGTGCCTTCGTGTTAATTTGGATTTGCCTGTTTTGTGATGACAGATGCTGAAATAACTGTTGATAAAATGTTCACTTATTCCCTTTATATTTGTTCTGCACTTTGTGATTTTCAGTCTTAGATAAGAATGAGAATAGTATAGTGTAAAGGGCTGCAAGAGCATTACCCTTAAGTATATTGAAAGAAATGTATTGGTATTCTCTAATTTTTTTAAAAAAATTTTTTTGACATAAACAGTATATAAATAAAATTAAAGATTATTTTGTAGATAAAATGTAATCAAAGTTCAGTGTATGCAAAAGATACTTAGATTTGCTCATAATCGATGTATCCAGTACATAAGAGTTTGATTAATTCTTTAATGGTGTTCAAAAACAAGATATTTCAAATATGAAAATTTGAGAAATAGTTTCCTATTGTGAAACAGAATTGTTCTTCCTTTTTTAAGCTGCACTGCATGAGTTAAGATTGAGATGGAAGATTCTATGTTTTACAGACCCAAGGATCTTTTTTCCTCTTTTCATGATATATAAAAGTAGATAAAAGTTTAAGCAAGAATGATATTTTTAATTAGTAAAAGGCCTGTGATGGATTTTTCTTAGTTCTGTTTTAATGGAAGACACTATATTTTGACCAGATATAGCCTCTATTGCTAGCCTAAAATGTAAAAAAAAAGTTTGTACAAGTTAAGCTATTTGCTACAATGTTAGCTCCAAGTAAAAATGGCCTTTTAAAGTTATTATAGATTTTTTTCAATATTCTGTTAAAAATGCCTTACCATGTACTTTCTCTTAGTTACAGAAGCCAACCAGAAATAAAACTGCTCTTTAAAAGAATTCATTGTTCTCTATAGTTGCAGTAGTACTGAAATAAAAATGTTATTGATGACCAAATTTTCTTGTGTGTGCATAGTTGGTAAGCTGTATTAAACAGGGAGGGGAAAGAAATTACTTGTATTTTCTTCACTCTGTGCTTTGAAAACATCTATTTGATTTCGCCCCCATCTGTTGTAATCAATAACCTGACCATCTTGTTTTTTATTAAATGCACTTACTCTTAATTTCATCCACCAGTGGTTTTAGAGAGAATAATGTGGAGTTACCTATATGGGTTTGACATTATAAATCACTTCTTGGGGCTGAATTGTATAGTGGTATCGATTGATCCTGATATATCACAGAAATTTACTGTCACTTCTGTTTTCAATTAAAGATACAATCAGTCAGATAATGACTTAATTGGATTTTACAGAAGATTGAGTTTTATTGCCCGGTGCTTTACGAGTTTAGTTAAGGAAGATCATTTTATCACACTTGTCAGCCTGCGACTGCAGTTGGGTGCCTTCTCCTGCAGCCTGCTGCTGTTGCCATTGTGACAGACACATAGTTGGAGCAGAGGGCAAGGAAAAGAATCTAAGGACGAGGAGGCTGAGCTGGGCTGCTAACAGCCAACTGCAGCCAAGACAGTGCCTCCCCCTGTTCCCTTTCCTTCTAAACTGTTGAGATATGGGGTTTCCTAGTGGAGCTCAGTTTCCCTCTTGAGCTCAGTTGTCTCTTTCCTCTCTCCATCTTCCAAGGAGAACATCATGCAACAATGGAGGAGAGGTGGATGTTGATTGTATGAAAGAATGCCACTGTGCTAGTCCAACCCTGGCAAGGATAAGATGAATTTAGAAGCATCCTCACCTCCCTGGCGCTACCCAAGGGTCAGATTACATTCTATATCAAGTTTCCCTTTTAGGTCTGCTCTTGAATACATTACCAAAAGTTGCCCAACCATGTAAGTAATCTAGAACCACTTTGCTATTAAAAACAAATTCAATTGGAATTATCAGAAGAAATTCACAGGATAACTATCAGCAAACAAAGCTGGCATGGAATACTTCTACTCTTTCCTCCAAATATATATTTTGCCAGGAGATCTGTGTTAGTCCAAAAATCAGAAATAAGTCTGATAGTGCCTACAGCTCACTTAGCTACTCCATGTATCTGATTAAGTTTATTTGTTTGCTATTGGGCTCTTCAAAATATATATACCGGTAATTTCTTTTTACTTGAGTGTTGAAATATTAAGAATTTCACTCTTAATCCATTTGGGTAAAGTTGTCCATCTTTATCAATTATAATAGCTTCCCAAATACAGTCTAGATATGTGAAAATAATTAAATGAAGCCTGGTCTAAACTTCCCTTTGGAGATCAAACTGCTGCTCACTTTCCAAAATATAAGTGACCTCATGTAACAACCAGGAAATATCCTTGAAGGACAAAAATAACGAAGGTATGGAATAGGAACTGACAGTACTTTGGTGCTTTCAATATGAGATTCAGATTTTGCTATCTTCTTGCCTTTGGGAAGTGGGGGGGGGGTTTGGAATGCAATCTATTGGGTGAAAAAACCTGCTTGAAATAAGAATTGGCAATTGTCATGACTTCAATTTATCCCAATCTATAAGTATCAACACAATGAGCCAAAAAAGCAAATTGTTTTCCTGGATGTATCAGAGGCACCACAATAACACCAGGTATTTTTACACACTCAAAGGGAAAAGCTAGAATTGCATACAGCAGATGCAAATTCCATTACCCTTTTAATATTGTGTCCTCAAGTGTCACTTAGATCATTTTTATATATGAATTTGAGAGTTGTACTTTACTGTTATCACCATGTGTGAATGTTTTTAACAAAATTGTCTTTTATTAAAATCTTTTAGGAAACTATGGAAAAATCATTGCCCTATTCCAGAAGAGAAGATAGTATCTACTAAACTCCAGGGTCTTGTGTTATTCAGGGAAGCTTAAAAATCTAGAGCTACCTATTTTGCTATAAAGCTGGAAAGCTGCAGAATAAAATGGAAAATGAAATGAGTATTAATTAGAAGAAACAAGTAACAAAAAATAAGAGATTCCAATTCAGATTCACAACACTTAAAATCTGTTTACAGCCATTATCAGTGCAATTCTAAGTAAAATTACCAAGAGTCTTGGTAGTACAGGGGTTTAAGGCACCCTGTTATTAAGCTGGTTATTAAGACCAGCTGCCTGCAATTACTGCAGGGTTCGAATCTCGCCAAGGCTCAAGGTTGACTCAGCCTTCCATCCTTTCTAAGGTAGGTAAATTGAGGACCCAGTTGTGGGGGCAATAAGCTGACTTTGTATAAATAAACAAAATATACAAAAAGGATGAAGGCTATTGCTGACCACATTGTAAGCCGCCCTGAGTCTTCGGAGAAGGGCGGCATATAAATCAAAATTAAAAAAAAAAAAATTACCCACAGTGAAGCCAATGAGAAAAATCCCCATATTCATTTTTATAGGATTGAAATTTACATATTTGTATGTTGTACCTAACACATTTGCATTTGCACCTTTGAGAAAATTGCTGAAGCTTATATCAGCATTTCTTGCGGTTAAATAATTGTTTCCCCTTCAACCTTTTTTCAAGGGTTGATTGAAAAGGCATATATATCTTAGGAGCGAGTTGCAATATTAATTAAATGTGCAGTAACTTAGCTTAGATCATGGTGTCAGTGTCATGCAGAATTGGTACTATATAGGCAATTCAATCAAACATTATCTTCCGTTTCTGATTAATACCCGTAATTGAGGTTTAGAGCAAAGCCAAAGACATAAAACTGACAATTTTGAGACTCCTATCTAACGCGTGTGTATGTGTGTACTGTATACAACAAATATTGACAATAGCACAAGCAACCCTAACACCTAAGAATAAATATTGGAGTGTTTTGTTTTACATTTTGCTGGTTTCAAAAGGGCAGTAAAACCTTAAAAACCAAAAATAGCAAGATTTTAAATCTATTTGCAGTTCATTATTCCCATGTACACCCTTTTTATAGAATTATTTTGGTGGACACACTATTTCATTAATAATTTACAACTTGAATTCCTTTTTTTACACCACTGCTTACATTTAAGCAGTATTAAGATTGCTTTTGGTCATATGCAAAGTGTAATCTAATGCTTGAAGAAATGAGGGCTATCTAATAAGTAATTTAATGTAAGAGTGTATAGGTTCCATGCTTATAGCAGGTATATTAAAGTGTTACATTATTTTATAAGTAGTGCCTTATATTTTTGTTTCTTCATTCATGTACTTGTGACACCATGATCTTATCCAGCTGAAACTAAGTCAACACAATCACGTTAATTACAGAAATTAATCATTGCCTATTTACTCCATTAATGGGCACAAATTTTGGCAAGAGATTCTAGTGAAATAAGCAGGTGCTTTTTAAGAGCATCTATGCCAATGCATTTTAAGAGCATACGGAATGGTGAAAAAGCATAATCCTTTACCACAGTGTGAGAATAAACTATTCTGCCCTCCCCCTCCCTCCCAAAAACAGGTAACAATTTACCCTTGGAACTAGGTCCAAAGACCTACGTTTAGTGAAGTTTAAACATGTGAAATCCGAACCAATTCAAGCAGGCTTGCCTCTTGTTAACTAGCAGGCAAAAAAAAAAAAATCCTTGCAAATAAATCTATTTAAGAGGGCTCCCCCCCCCATTCCTTAGATGAGTTAAATCTTGCTGGTTTCATTTAACTTCGCATTCCTAATTTCAGAATTAAGATCTGATACCAACTGCATTTACTTAACAATAGGTAAAATGAAAATTATTCCAATTGATTCACTCAAGTGTGGTCGGTTTCCAATTCAAGGAAATGACATTCTTGCAGAGAAGCTAGGACAAACACACGCAACAAAACCCAAAGCGTTACTAGTTTTTATTCCGAATGCATTAAGTACAATGTGCGGGAGGAAAATTACGCGAGAGAAAATGCTCTTAAGAGTTAGGGTTAGCCGACGGCGTCCTTTCCTAACTACAGATTAAAATCCCCCTCTACCCAACGGCCTCATTCTCTGGAAATTACGAAATTTGAGGTCGAGACGGCTGGAGGGACCGGAGCTGCGTTTTACACTCTCAGGCATTCATAGTCAGGACTGCTCGGCGCTTGACGGGGCGTGAAAGGGCAGCCGAGCCGGGCCCGCTTCTTTCTCGCCGCACCAACTCCAGCATTGCTGCGGAAGCCCCGCTGAACGACTTTTCCTCGCCTTTGCCGGAGAAGCCGGGCCGAGAGAGCGCCTGTGCTTTTCGTCGCAGCTCGCCACAAAGCTTCAACGCCGGGAAGGCCTTTGCACCCCGGGGAGGCTGCAGGGCGGCGGCCTCCAAGCAGCTGCTGGACTAAGGCAACTAATCGCGGCTGGCTGGAAATCGGGGCCTCCTTTTCCCCACCGCCGGAACTATTGGGGCCGCCAACCAAAGTGCCTGCCCGGACGGCTCCTCACACTACCAGGCCGGTCGGCGCTTCCCGACCTTGATCTCTCATTGAGTGTGGAAATGACCGCGGCGGGGCCTCTGGAGACCTCTCGAGTCGCGCTCCCCGTTTCCGGGCAGACGGCTTCGGGTGAGCGACCAGGCCCCAAACAGCGTCTCCTTCGCCAAGGCAGCCGCCGTAGGAAAGCAGCTTCCCCGGCTGTCTCTTTAGCGCGTTGGGATTGGGTGGGGGGCGCTTCTTTTACAGGCCTAGAGGAGCCGAGCCTGTGGAAAGCGAAAGGGCGCGAACGAAGCGGTCCGACTCTGGTAGCCGTTGCGCCTGCGCCCAAGGGCCCCAACCGGCGCCTAACTTGGCAGTTGGAAGAAGCTCGGCGAAAGGCCTCACTCCTGATCCGGCCGTGTGTTTCTTTCGGTTCCTAAAACTAATCCCTCGAGTGGATCCTCGGCTCCTACTGTTTTTAAGAGCGGAAAAGTCAGATTTTGGGCCGGATTCCTCTCCGAAGCACGGCCGAGGAGGAGTTTACGACTCTCCGGCTTTGGGAAAGGTCGCCTTGAAGAGGCAAATTTAGGCGAATCCTCAGCTCGTTTCTTCCCGGCAGGCTGAAAAATGCTAGCGCCCTCCCTTGGGTCCCAAATCTTACGGGCTGCCGTTGAGAGTTCTGGCGAACGGAAGCCCTTAAGATGGGTTCTTGCCATCTACCCCCAGGAGCCTCTCCAGAATCGAGGCCTTTATTCAGAGGTTCCCCCGACATAAGAGGACGGCCGCCCTAGAGGTGTTTGCATTGCTCTCCTTCGGCCACCCTGCTTAAAAGAGAATCTGCGACCGCGTCGCGGCGGTTTTTGGAAAAAGACCACCCGCCTTTGCTTCTCTCCCCCGAATGCCGACCAGCCTTGAGGCTCGGGAGCCTCCCGAGTCTCCGCCCCCTCACAAAAGGGGCGGAGCGGTAAGAACCTGAACAAGAAAGGTGTCACCAAATATTTATGAATGGCTGGTGATCAGTGACCTTTATTAATTCTATTCATTTTCTCGAGGTTTCCACGGCTGTTTCTCGTGCAGCTGGGTTTCGTCCTTTCGCCCCATTGTGCCAGCTCCGCTGGGGGGGTTGGGAGGAAGGCGGAGGGGAGCTTGAACAAGGCGGCGGCCAGCAAAATCCTTTACCTTGAAATGTAAGGGCTCCTTGAGAGCGCGCGGGTGGGGCTGGGGGCTTCAATCTGATCCCTTCGCCTCTCCCCGGGAATGATTGGATCTCCTGCTGGGTGTTTTGGAGTCTATTCCCCTCCCCCTTCTTTCCGAACTGGATAGGAAGTTGCCGCTGGAAGAAAGCCTTACCTGCCTTGGCTTCGCCTTCAGGTTTTATCAGAAGGATGTTACCTTCCCGGTTGAGCCTTTTTCAGAACCAATGGTCGATTTTTTTAAAAAAAAAAAATTTCCATGATTTTATGTCCTCCCCAAACGAATAAAACCAATGTCAAACCAATAGAAAAATAAGCCAGATCCTTTTGAAGTGTTCGGCGGTAGCTTCCAGCATTGGTTTTTCCAGTCCATCTAATATTAGTTCGCCGTTCTTCTGAAGCCTTTTCTTAGGAGATCCCGCTGGGTTTTTTCCCCCCAAGTTCCCGTTTTCGTTCATTCTGACATCCTCAGATCCCAGTGTTTTGCTCTCAAACTCAGAGGTGTTGAGGTCCATTTAAAGCTCCGTTAAATACAGTGGGGTTATACTTCATTTTTACTCCTTCAGATTTTCCCTACTTTTGCCCTGCTTTTTGAGGAGGATGGGATAGAAGAAGTGTTTGACCTGTGCTGCAGTGCAAGTTTTGGGGTGAAACAGATTTCGAATCTGTTCAGTGATGGAGGAAGGGGAAAGAGGCGGATTTTACTTTCTTTTAAACAGGAGGCAGAATGGCTACTTTCCTTCCTTCTCGAGCATTTCGAAGGCACAGGTGTTTTTTTTTTTCGATCGGGTCAGTAAAGTATTAGCCGAAAGACAGACGCCACTTCTACTTAAGGGCGACCTTTGTTCGCTTTGAGCCCCACTGTTTTTAGTGAGCCAGGAACAAACAGTTGGATCGATCCCACTGGTCTTAATTTCAGGCCCCCACCTGCCACTTTGCTCCGAGGTATTTTTGAGGCTCCGAGGGTCGCGCTGGGGCGCCTCTTCTAAAAATCCTTTCTAGTCTTTTGCTGATCTGGAAACCTTTTTAATTTCCTTGATCGCTTCCGATGGAGCTTTAATTAAGAAGCGACGATAGTTAATCCAGAGCAGACGACAGTTCGTTGCATTCATTCATTCATTCGAAATGAATCCGCCTGTCCTGTCAGAATCCTCAGGCGGCCTACAATAACAAATTACAACGGGTGGGGTGGCATTCTGGATGTGTATGGTCCTTATGTCCCTGTCTTTGGATCAGACTTAATTCAGCAACTTTGACGGACAACAAGGCAGTCTTGCTGTATTTCGGAAACCTACTGCTGAGTGGGATCCTCAGACATGAAGTCCTGCCTCCCCAGTCCTCTTCCAGCGTTTCAATATATAAAAATATGGAATATTAACTGGAATAGATTGATAGACCTGAACACCTGCATACCTTTAATAACCAGAGTGGTGATAATACATATTTCTCCGCCTATTCTCGACATAGTTTGCCCTTCGGTTCTTCTGGGATGGTTTTTACTTCCTACCTTAGAATCCCGAGACACTCTGGTGAGCTCCTACCCAAGTACCAAGTACTCCTACTCAAGTACCCATCACTCTGGATCCTATTTAGCTCCTCTTTTTTCAGAATGCCTTCCTATTTTATTTAAGCCCTCCTTCCTGTGAATCAAACCCAGATGAAGAGGCGCTGATTTGATGATTCTAAGCCCCAGCTTCAAGGACTCCATTACTCCTTTCGCGTCAAGGCGGATTTGGGCTGCCCCTGCCGTTCTTCCCTGGGCGGCTGGCTTTCGTAGAAAACGAGCTGGGGTCTCCCCCACCCCCGTTTCCCCTCGCTCCCAAAGGCAGAGGGCCCCGCCCTGCCGCTCGACCTGATTGGGACCATATGTTTGGCCCATTCATCCCCTTTTCAAGCTATTCTCCGGGGCGCAAACGGCGACCACGTTCGAGTCACCTTGAAATTGCCTCCTCTCTTATTACGCCGCTTTTCCTTTCCCAATTAAAAGCTTAACAGCCCTGGAAACGGAGTTCATGTGGCGAAGTTTACCCTGGGCCCCGCTTCTGAAAAGCCTTCTGCTGGGATCCCATTATGTGCTTGACTAAACCTTTTCTGCCCCGAGCAATGGGACCGGTTCTCGTCAGGTGTTGAGTTACAATAGGCTCTTAGGCAGGGGACGTGGCGCTCACAGAAAGGCCGACCCGGACCTGTGGGGAGATGTTGTCAAATACGGGGGGTGGCAGAAGGGGGGGCGTAGGCGGAGAGCTTGTCCGATTCCCAGTAAAAGAGGCGAGAAGGCGGCTCCGCGGCCCGGCTCAAAAGCCCGGGGCTTGCGATGACCGCGCGGGGGGGAAACCTCCATCCCCGCTTCCTTAGGAAGAGGGACTGCCGAGGAAGGCCGGCCAGCCGACGTCGCGGCTTCCCTCGGCCCGGCTCCTTTCGGGAAGCCGGACTGCGTTTGCCTGGAAGAGAACCTGGGTCCTGCCAGGGCCAAAAGAGGCCTGCCCGCCTGCCTGACCTCCGGCCCCACTGCCCTCGGCTTCCTCCCCCGCTCAACACAGAGTTGATCCTGTGGTTGATCGGTATATAATCATTTAGTACCATCGGGGTTCAATGGCTCTCTTTGTTGCATTTTCTTAAAATGTTAAGGTTAAATTTTAATTCGTAAAATAAGCAGCTCACGCTTTTTTTTTTTAAAGTGACTGGTTTCATTAAAATCATTTATATAAACTGTGCTTCCAAAAGTTCATATTCTCCACCTTACGAATTATTGAGAGCATCTTTCGTTCGGAAAAAAAAAATCTTCCTGTCGTCTTCTTACATTTCTGTCCATTTCTCTTCCAAGACCGATTCCCCATCCTCTTTTATCTCCTTCCCCAGTATTTAAATCCTTCCCCTCAGATGGTTTGGATGACCTGGATTCCGAAGGACCTGGGGAAAATGGATTTCGAGTGGGCACCCATTTTCTCACTCCGGTTCAGGTTTAACAAGAGCTGTTGTTCATTGAACAATAAATTCCCTTCCCTAACCGTCCACATTTAGCCTGGGGAGGACAGGGAGGAATTCCAGAGGTTCGCACCAATCCCATAGTAAAATCCAACGGACAAACACTACAAAAGAGGCAGGAATATTTGGTTTCATTTCTTTCATTATCTTTTTTATTTTATTTAGTCTGATTATTTCACCCTAAATATAGCAAAATGTTCTGCATTAGGCGCCCGGTTGATCAGAATTAGAACTACGGTTCAAATGGGCTATAACTTATTATACTGCACGACCTCTTCTAAAAGAGGTTTAAAATCTAAAGCCAAAATTATTGTTTTAGACTGGATGCCCGCATCGTGCCCCTTGTACTGATATTTTGCAAAGCTCTACTCTCCCCTCCTTTGAGAAATCTATTAGCAGATATTTACATCTCCATGAATACCTATAAGGATTTCTGGAACAATGCCTGCGTATGTATTGTGAGGGGAGGGACGGTTTGAGAGTGGCGGGGGGGGGGAATGCATTTTGATCTCCCGTTCTGCAACCTCTAACATGATGCTTATAAATTCACCCCGCGAGTCAGGCAACGACTTAGTGTCCAAGCGGATTGGTTAAGAAATCGCGCCGGAAGGGAAAGAGTTATGCCTGGCAGGGACCCTTTAGCCAATCCCGGCGCTTGAAAGTTTTAGAGGGCTGGGATACAGGACCTTCAGCAACCGCTCCGCCCCTCTTCTGCAGAAAGGGGGGTCCCGGTTGCTTTGCAGGCCCCAAAAGCCTAGCAGGAGCGGAGAACTCGGCAGATTTATCAGCGTTTGCTTTGCTTCCTTATCTCAAAGCCAAACTCATCCTGGTCGGGCCGTGGAGCCATCGCAGGTCAAACGGTGCTGGAGCCACACGGCAGCCTATTTGGGATTTGCCCGTGGATCGCACAGCCTCGGTCTTGAATGCACGGGGTTTTTTTATTTTTGCAAAATAAAAATCCCTGTGGGGTGAGTGCGTGTGTGACAGAGAGGGGGGGGGAATGACGTACGCAGTCCAATTCCAATGATTCGTGCCACTTGCTGTTCTGTTCCAGAAGGGACAACGCCAGCAACGTACAACATCCGTGGCTTTCATCTACAGGCGCGCACGCGCTGGGAGACTCGCTCTCTCTCCCCCCCCCACACCTCGCCCCCCTCGAAGAGGCGCTTTCCCTTCCCCCCTCCCCCCGAGCTGTCGTGGAGGAAAGCGGCGCAGTGGGAGAGTCCACCTGTCTCCAGAAAAGTGGGGGGGGAGGGATTTGAGGGTGAGAGCGAGGAGGGGCGGGGCGAGGAATTGGCGCTGGCAAGGGGGAGAGCCAGAAGCGCCGCTGCTTCGCCGGGGGGTGGTGGTGGGGAGGAGCCTCGCCCGAGAGGCGGGGAAGGCTGGCGGGGCGAGGGAGCCGCCGACCCAACTTGCACTTGAGCTGAGGCGACTTCAGCGCCTGGTTCGGCGCCAACAGACCCGGGTTTGGCCGAGCATGGCCCCGGCGCGAGCGAGGCGGATTTAGCGACTGCGGTGGAGGGCTGAGGCGCCCACCCCCACCCCCGGGCGCCATGAACGGCTACGGCTCCCCGTACCTGTACATGGGCGGCCCGGTGGCTCAGCCGGCCCGGGCGCCCCTGCAGCGGACGCCCAAGTGCGCGCGCTGCCGGAACCACGGCGTTCTCTCCTGGCTGAAGGGCCACAAGCGCTACTGCCGCTTCAAGGACTGCACCTGCGAGAAGTGCATCCTCATCATCGAGCGGCAGCGCGTCATGGCCGCCCAGGTGGCGCTGCGCCGCCAGCAGGCCAACGAGAGCCTGGAGAGCCTCTTGCCCGACACGCTGCGCGCCCTGCCCGCCGCCGCCACCGCCGCTCCTACGCCCGCCTCTGCTACGCCGCCCGGGCACCCCGGAGCAACGCCCGCCGCCGGCGCTGCCGCCACCGTCCCTGGCCCCGCGGAGGGCCCGGCCGGCGCCTCGCATCGTCCCCCCATGGAATTGGCCGCCGCGGCCGCGCTGAGATGGGCTTCCGAGCAGCCCGCCGCCGTCCTCCCGCCGCCGCCGCCGCTCCCCAAACCAGGTAGGTGCTTATGGGGTGGGCGGGATCGCTGTCGCTGGATTGGATCCCTCGAGCGGAGCAAGAGTCGGGCGGTTTTCTCGAGGGGGCGGTTGGGTGTCCTAAAAGAACTCGGGGGTCTCTTGAACGGAAGGCAGAACCCCAGTCCGGGGTGGAGCCCAGAGCGCGGCCAGTGGGTGCTACTGCTGCGGGCCCAAGGAAGGAGCCAGGAAACCGACCACGAGGCAGGGCAATGAAAGGATCGGCGCCCCCAACTCATCAATCGACGTCAGGCTTGACAGTGGAGCGCCTGGCCCTGCACGATGGGAGAAGTCCCGGAGGACTCCGCAATTAGGGCTCCGGCAAAGAGCTACCCCGATGCTCCTCCTTTCTCCGGTCCGGGAAGATACGGGGGCGGGGGGGGGGGCGGACACAGGAACAAATGTTTGGTCTCGAAGAGGCCCCAGCGAGGTGTAGGGGAATTAGCCCTGCGTCTTTTAGGACTCCGAGCTTGGAGGGCAGGGAGGCGATCTTCTGCTCTCGCTCGTTCGCGGGCTGGGCGGCTGGGCCCGAGTTTTCCTTCGCCTCCGAACTGACTTGGAGCGCAGCCTTCTAAATCGGGAAGCCTAGGAAGCTCGTCTCCCGCGGGCGCCCCGGTCTTCTCCTCTGCTCTTCGCTTCCTTGCGGATGAAAGCAGCCCGAGCCCAGAGCCGGTTCCACGCGCGGAGGCAGGCAGCCCGGCGATGCGTGCTTTTGTCCCGTCGACGATTCCAGCTCCACGAAGGCAGAGCAGGTGGAAGGTTGAGCGGGGAACGAGCATCTCCCCTTTGACTTGGGCCAGAAAGGGTCTCTTGGAGGCAGCCTAATAAGCCTAATGAGCGAGGCCCCGTCTTCTCCCCTGTCTGGGGAAAGGAACTAGGCAGCGCCTCTATCCATCCCCGAAGAGCAGCGATTAGCTCTGTACACGCCGGGATCGTTTGCAAGACTTAAGGCATGCTCTGCAGGGGAGCTTCTCGGCTTTCTCTTGGGAGATTTTAAGCCCCTTCAGCGTTTCTTCAGAGCCGCGGCGCTTTCCACGGTAGAAAGGGAACAGATCCGTGTAGCAGGGTGTGATGAAGCCTGTCGATTGCTACAGGCTTAAAGGCAAGATCGCAGGTTAAGGACAGCGCTCTCGGAAGATGGAATCGGAAAAGTTTACTTCTGAGTTGGCTTCCAAAAAGCTTTTACCTGACGCTATTCTTGTAAAACCGGGAGATTATCAGCCCACGGGGGTTTCTAGGTGAGAAGCAACTTGAGAGGGGTCTGAAAAGGAAGAATTAAAGCTCCCCTTTTGTATACTGGATGGTTTTGGCCTGGTTCACCTAACAGGCAAAGCCCTGATTTCTATTGCTTAGTTTTGACTTAGACTGGCTTGTGACACCAACCAATTTAAGACAGCTTGTGACTTGGCCGAGTTGTTCGAGCTGTGGAATTACTGTGGTGGTTCCACAAGGTACATTAAAACAATTTGGGGCTTGGTGTAATGTGTGAACCTAACCTCAGTGCTTCTAGTGGGCATGGAGAAAAAAAAAATTAGCCTTGCCATCTCAGAAGCTCTTCGTTTGTTGGGTCTCTGTCATCCAGACTCCTTTTGGATGCTCTTTATGTCACTTGGCTTCTCTCAGCCAGCAGCCTGTTTTAAGTTAAGGAGAGTAATTCAGGGTTTAATAATAAAAAAAAGTATGTATTTCCACTTGAGCCCTGTCCAGTAAATCCTACTATAAAGCTGTTTATTACTCTGGTCAACAACCAATGTAGAGATATTCTATTTTATTTTCACTTCCATCGGATTTTGGGATGACATTCAACCTTCGGAAGTACTTTCCACTGTCAAAGGTTGAGGGATTCAGAAATAGGAGTGTGACTTTGTCATGGCAGACCATAAGCCCTTCTTAAAAAGGCTTTGCAATGTCCTGCTTTGTATTAAATATTAAGAGCGGTTCTTGACTTCTCTTTCTGAACCTGGGCTCCTAAATAGCTATGAAAACCATCTTTAAAAAGATTCTGAGGAAGACACCAGGTTTTCCACAGATCTGTGGTTTTTTTTTTACTGGAGTGATCTTTGAGGTCACCTCTGAAAGGAAACATAGAGTGGAAGCCCCTGGACCCTTTGGGGAGTTACTCTGTAGGTTTAAAGACAGCTTTACTCCCAAGCAAGTCGTGCTTTGAAAATCTGCTTGAGAACAATATTCATGACGGCATTTCCTCTTTCATCAACCTCGAACTTGAAAGTTCCCTTAAAACTATCAGACAACAATAATCAGTCCCATTTAGCTGCATCATATATCTGGAAAAATCAGAATGGATCCACTTCACAGATAGCATTTATAGAAAGCTTTAAAAAAAAAATAGAAAGTTTCTTCTCCTATTGCAGAAACTTGGTGAAAACAGAAAATCAGTCCGTGGACAATTAAAAAAAGATATATAGAAATTAAAGTCTAAAAGAAACGGATATGTGCCAAGTCCTACTAAATCCTGTGGGAAAGTCGGTTAGTTGATATTCATGAGCCTGGAAAAATCCAAATATTTTACATTTGGTCCTGCAATGGGTTAGTAAACTTGTTTCCTACCTTAACAGCTCCTTCTGATATCATATACAGTAAGCCACGGTTTATGTAAACATGATTTGCTTATCTATTAAATACACTATAATTACTTGAATAGACAACAGAGGTTTTCTACAGCGGGAATTTTGAGCATTAGCTTCATCTAATCTCTTCTTATTTCTCTCTTTTTTGAAAAAAATCATGAAAATAAATATCTTTTTCTGCTGATTAGAGTGTTATAAGAATATATGAACCAAAATGAATATTTCAATGAAGTCACCCTGATGCTAACTTTTAATTGCAAAGCAACTCTAGTTCTTTTTCCTATTGTCTTTCTAACGTTGATCCTGGCTCATCCATGTTTTCAGGAAAGCATAGAAGGCATATAAAAGAATCTAAGTTGCAACTTTATTCTCATGCTTTCTTGGGAGTAATGTTTGTTAATCTCAGTGGATCTTTTGAGTAGACACTGTGGAGCTGGCTGACATTAAGTAGGCAAGAAAAGAAAGAGAAAATAGATGAAAAGAAGAAGCAGGATAAGGCTGTAATAGTTAATTGCAATTTTGAGGGTAGCCTCTCATTATTACACATCTGAATTAATTATTGCATTTACTGTTTAATCCCTCATTTTATGTATTTAAATAAAGAAAAATGAAATTGAGCTCAGGCTCTATTTATCAATATAAACAAGGACTAAAGTTTGAAAAAAAAAGATTAAATAACAAGAGATAATAGAGAAATATAGCCAACTCAGAAGTGAGGATTGAAACCATCCTTTTCTCTAGATAATTGCAGTGAGAAAGTATTAGATCCTCAAAAGCTTTTCCAGCGGTAGCCATAGAGTAGGTCCTACCAGGTCCACAAGAAGGTCCCCCCCCCCGCTTCATTTAGTGCCACCATCCCAAACTCTGTGTCCACCTGGAAGGATTTTTTTCGGACTCCACAGCAACTTCTTTTGCTGACTTGAGAAACCCACCCTTAGTCCAGAAACACACTTTTGTATCTGGGTTTGTTTGTTTGTTTGTTTGTTTTTTTGGAGGGAAAGTAACAGGGAGAGAGTGGGCTGTAAAAGTGCCAAGCCTTAAACTGTCTACTGTTGACCTCACCCCATTCCTAAGAGGTCTGTAAGGGGCGTGCATAAGTGCACCAGGGTGCCTACCGTCCCTGTCCTAATATTCCTTTTTACTTACTCTTTTCATGTATTCAAATTATGTTTATACTTTTACCTGTTATATATGCTTGACAAATAAACTTATGATTATGAATATGATTAATGCCACTGCTAGGTCGGACTGGGACTGCGGAGGAAGGAATACCCCCTCCCAAACCCCAAATTTTAAATCATACCAGTTAAACTATGGTAGGTTTTTCAAGAAAGCAGTAGGTCGAGACTGCTATCAGAAGGTGCTTTTTAAAAATCCCACTTCCATTATTCTGGGCCTATGTCAAAGACCTGAGATTCTTTCCGGATATTTTCGTCCGCGTTCTGGGGAGACAATCAAGCGATGAAGGAGACCCCGACTGGATTTACACAAGGCCCTAATCTATTAACCAGGGTCTGGTGGATGAACGACGGTGGTTTCAGTCGGCGCTAACCCCGAGATGACCGTCTGCAAAGTGGGAGCGCGCAAAGCCTGTGTCTGAGCCGCCGGTGCAACCGAGTCCTGCCCGGCCTGGTTTGGCGAGACCCGACCCCAGCGATCCCAACCGACTCCCAAGCCTTAGGAGGAGCCGGCAGGGATCTCAACCTTCTTCGTTTGGCTAAAGCCCATCATTGAAGAGAAGCGTTCCCGCCGCTGAGTGGAACTTGTCGAGGCAAGGATTCCGTTCCCAGGTTCCTCAGACAAAGCGGGGCTGGGAATGTTGGGTTTGGAGTCGCAGCTGAAAGAGGCGATGGGACTGGGCGGGAGTCACACGTTGCCGAGTGTAAGCGACCTTCCTCAAGGTGTTTGTTGGCTTCTGGTGAAGACTCGGAGCTGGGGCACCCTTTTGCCCAGCAGCGTCCCCAAAGTCCTCTGATTGCGGCCCTTTCTGCGCAAGGAGAAGGTAATCCGTAGGTGGCCAGATTCACGCCTCTCCTGGAATCGGAAGTATGTTGGTCCGTGTTCCCACAACCTGCGAAATAGTGAACCGCTCTTAAGTTGGTCTTGGTGTGGTATTTAAAGTCAGGCGTCGTGTGGTTGCCTAGCGTTGGCTTGGGCAATATATGAATGAACACCCTCGATTTTGGAACGCGGTAAA
Organism: Pantherophis guttatus; assembly: GCF_059756535.1. Lineage (NCBI taxonomy): Eukaryota > Metazoa > Chordata > Lepidosauria > Squamata > Colubridae > Pantherophis > Pantherophis guttatus. Next base: position 70,594,704 of record NC_142064.1, read on the forward strand.
CCAGGGTTAAGGAAAGTAGGGCTCATGAGTGAACCAAGTTAATGGTTCTACTTAGATGGAAGGCTACAGGCTCGTTGCCAAGTCGCTGGCGACCCGTTCCGATTTTATACAGGTGGATCTACGCCGCGCTCTGGCCTCGGTGACTTGCAGACCGAGTTATTACATTTACACAAAATGCTACATTTGTTCAGAGGTGGGCGGCAGGGAAAGGTTTCTTAGCGCGCTGACGGAGCTCTTTTGGTGAGTTTATGATTTCAAAGAATAGATTGATTAACTGACCAGGTTAAACATCATCATGTACTCTTTCCTTACTCGTGGGTGCGTTTGGAGGGCTGCGGATTTCTGGAGTTTAAATTTGGGACCCCGAGCCACACGCCGCCTCTCCCTCGCAGTCCATTTCGAAATCTTTTCTCTGCCGCAAACCTCTTTGCAAGCCGTTACTGTGTTTAATTTTGTACAAAGATTAAGGTAGGGAAGGTGGAAGCAAGAGTAGCTGGACTCCCCCCCCCCACTCTCTTTCATTCTCTCTCTCTCTCGCTAGACTCGCTCTCTTTTTCGCTCTCGTAGGGGACAAAACGCGGAAAGGCACTTCTTCACATGGTAGTTTAGCACATTTAGGCTGTCTGTGGCAGCCTAAATGTGTTCCCAGCGTCTCTTCCTCCTGTCCTCCTCCTCCTGTAGAGAGGAGAAGTCCGAAGCAGGAGCTCCCCCCGCGCCCCGAACCAGTCCCGGGAGACCTCGGAAATGTTGCTGTCCCTTTTCCAAAAATTGAGCTGCGGATCGGTCGTTTTCATCCTTGAAAATCAAAACTCCAAAAGGCGATTTTCCCCATAATTTGTGTGTGTGCAAATTCTATTTTACCCCAGAATATTTGTTCCGAGTCAGTCCGGTTCGAGGTTGGGCTTCTGCGTAAACTAATTGTCCGGATTAGGGAGATTTGGACCAACGCCTCCTTTTCCCGCTTTCCGATCCTGCCCAGCCTGATCTTCAGTTCCGGGCTGTGGATCGGTCTGCCGCGCGTCTCTGTCCGTTAGACAGACAAGCCAAAGAAACTGCACCTTATCTCTAAATAGTCACCATATAGACTCTGGGGAATGATGATTCCTGCCAGGTTTCTTTTCTCCCCAACTCTGAACAGATCCCAGCAATTGTAATTCCCACTCCCGCCCTTTAATAAACTATGGAATCTAGGCAAAACGGTTGTCTTTTGAAGACTCCTGTAACTTGAACTTCTGTGCAAAATTTGAAGTAAATACTGGAGCATACGAGAACTCAAATTGTTAACCCAAAATCTGTATCTACATCTGATTCTTTCATTTATGCCTTTCTGATATTCTGCCTCCTCCACCTCCCCAGTAAAAACGGATTTAGGTACTGTGGGCGGCCTTCGAATTAGCCAGTGTAACATTTTGATTGCAGAAAATAGGACATTTTGGGGAAAAAAATATATGGAGTTCAGAGGTGACATATTCGGGGGATTCTCTCCCTCCCCCCCTTTCCCTTTCTCTCCCCCCACATCATTTCCAAAGAAGAATTTGGAAAAGGGATGAGCAACTGTGGCCCCTTTATGACCTGAGGACTTCAACCCCCAGAATTCCTAAGCCAGACTCCTGGGAGTTGAAGTCCACAGGTGGTAAAGTTGCCATAGTTGGTTTGGAGTCTCCATTTAATATTTTATAAAAAGTGTATGGTAAGCTAAAACTCCATTCTGGGCACACCAATGGGGGGAAAAGAGATTGCAGTGCTGTGGGCTTTACCTGGGAACAGTCTCATGGGATTCAACAGACTGAATCCAACTGCACAGAATTGTTGCAGTTTCCTTTATTTTGATTAGGCTACTTCCTGAGCAAGCAAACAACCCCACTGCACATTTTTAGGAGTTTAAATTCTGTTGCAAATGTCCATAATTTGAAGGTGCATATTTACTTCAATAGACTTTGGTGGTGGTTTTTTCATTAAAATGGAAGAACTTGGATTTTACAATTGCACAATATCTGTTTGCACACAAATGGGCAAGACTTGCTCCTTGCCAGCATCAGACTCTTCTGGATGTCAACCTTTTCCCATCAAATGTTTCCTTGCTCTTTGGGGCAATAGTGTGGATAGAATTCTGGGCATTGTATTTTCAGCTTCATATTGAAGCGTCTTCTAAAACATCATCTTTTCCTACTAGAAATAGTTTCTCCGTTCTTAGCTCCAAACCCTTCACTAAGGTTTTTAATATTTGCCATTCTTGTTATTTTTACTTTCTGGGTGAGGAGACCTGGTCTTTCTTTATATTTCTTTTTGCATTTGCTGAGGGATTTCTTTTTACTGAATTTAATGGAAGGAGGAATTTTAATTAATGGCAAACAGTGTTTGGGCAGCTATGTGTATGTAGTGATTTCCCTCATCATTAAGGGAGAGGTTGTAACCTGGGTAGTGAAGAAGATCCTGTCCTACTGCTGGAGGTTAAGAAGGGAGCTATTAAAGTAGTTCTGTAGTCTTAGAAGTGACATCCTTTTCCAGAAAGCAAATGTAGCTAGCATTTCTCTTCTGGTTTTCCCTAGCTAAAATCAAGAGAAATAATATATTAGGAAACTTTCCAGGTGATGGTATATTGTTATACTGTTGCTTCAGAACCAGGTAATAATGTAATTCTTAGCTGCATTTCTCTTGAAATAGGTCTCTACTTTTCCCAGTAGATATAAATGGGAAGAGGATAATTTGGAACAAATTGGCAGTTTAAAAACCTAGTTTATTCCTGCTCTTGTTTGATAGATATCAGTGACCATATTTATCTTATCACCTTATCATCGTCCATGATACGTGCCATACACAAGACGGATTACACAAAATACTTCAGTTCGAACCAAACCTTACTCAAAAAGAAAAGTATGTAACACAATTCCCTTAGCGTTTGGATGGGTTATTTTTATTTCATTGATTTAATTTATTTCATTGAATGGGTGAAGATTCCCTGACACAATCCTTAAGGACAGAGAATCTGAAAGAGCAGAATCTGTAGAGAATTAGAATGAATAGAAAGTAATTAGTGAGATGACATAAAAATATTTGCTTTGATCAAAGCTTTACTAGCTGTACCATGATACTATGGAACATTTATTACAATTGCAGTGGTGAAAATTAATTCCATAATCCTAGGAATAGTTAAGAGTTCTCCTTTCTCAGTTCCAAGGAAGTCGATTACCACTGTAATCATTCTGGCTAATAGCCAGCTGGAGGCCAGCCTGTTGCCCTGGGAGAAATGTAAGCACATGTTGAAATCAATGAGATTTAAATGCTCATAGCTTTGATGGGTACATATGTATGACGTGTTAGTTTTCAGTTCCCTGCCAAGTTATCTCTGTCTGTACTCATCCTCCACTTAGGTTGTTGTCTTTGCAAGATTGTCTCTAGGGCCGTGTTCCTTGATACATTGGATGGTTCCCATGGTTTCTGTTAGTGGATACCTAAACATCGTGTGAGGTTGTGGTCTTAACATGTGTATGGGCAACATTCCTGGTCATGAGAGGTTTGAGGGCTGCATTGATTTCTCTATTGCTTGAGGAAACAGGCTGCCTTGTCTGACTCTTCTTCAAAGCTTATAAATCTGAGGGGAAGAAGCACACAATTTTTGCCCCACTGATGTATGAACCTCCCAGTTTAAAAGATTACAGTAATCACCAGAGGACAGTGTAAATCGAATCGGGTAGCAATAACTTTTGGAGTAGGTCAGGCTCAAGTGAAATGTTACCAGGCAACAGGCATTTTCTTTACCAAATACAATCAAAGCGCATTGATGAGAAATTCTTCCCTGCCAGCTAGTCAGCACTTTTCTGCTTAATGGCTTAGGAGAAGGGAGGAGGACATCTCCATCCGTCAAAGATCTCTGCATGCTCCAGGGGGCTAGACTGCTGCTGCTGCTGTGGGATGATGGATGGTCCTTTTGGCCAGGCTCCAACTAGAGATCCAGCTTCTCCAAGTTCTTTTACATGTTTTGCAAGAATTTCTGACCGGGTTCAGACACCATGCTAAACCATGGCAGGCCTAAATGTGGATTATTGAATAAACTACAATAGGCTGGATTTACAGAATAAATTAAACTGGAAACATGGATTATAAATCACAATGGCTGGGTTCACATGACACATAAAGCCAAAATCAAATAAACAACAGATATGTTTATATCAGGGTTGTCCAAGCTTGGAAACTTTTAAAACCTGTGGATTTGGCTGGCTGGGGAATTAATAGAATCCATAGAATTCTAGGAATTAAAGTCCACGGGTGTTAAAGATGCCAAGATTGGACACCCTGGTTACATCATCTGTGCATATATTCTACATAAATAATCATTCTCAGAAGGAAAATAATTGTTGAGTTAAGTTACCTAAAACAGCAGATAAAGTCCTCATTAATTTAAATTGATGTAAATATTTAGCATTATTCAAATGCCCATGTTTGAGTGACTTATTGTATACATCTTTTCAGGTAGTCTGTTTGAATGAAAAGGGATGATCTGGTTCTCTGTGGGAGACTGCTGGGGACATGGACTAAGCTTCAAGCTACTTTTGGGGATTTCAAGAAACTTGATATGAATCCACTTGCTCAGTTTTAGCAATGTAAAATTAAACTAGTTCACATGTGAATTAAAGGCATGTGTGGATCCAGCAGGCGAGATGGATTCTTGAAGGAAAAAAAGAGATCATATCTGAGATTTGAACCAACACTTAGGATGACTTTAATTGTAATGTAGGCTTAACAACATAGGATACAATTTGATAAGCAGATCTGGAATTCTTGTTAAATTCTGTTGTTCAGATAGCAAAATAATGTACAAATGTGAATATTTTCAAAGCAATGTTAATTGAATCCTGACACACAAAATCTTCACCTGAAAGATTTGGCATTTTAAAACTGTAATAAAATATTTCTTCTTGAATTCCATTTAGGTTTGGTTCTATCTACTGAAACATGAGCATTAATACACTCTGCTGTAAAAAAATTGGCAATTCAGATGAAATATTTATTTTGTCTTGGTTACAAATGTGCTAGAACAAGCATGCCTATTTACTTTTCAAAAACTATTTTGGTTACAACCTTCTCTACTTATCTTTCTCCTCCCACTTACTTTAAATAAATAAATTAAAAAGATATCTATTTGTAAAAATGATAGATGTACTGAATCTCCAGATCATTTTTATATAAAATTAAATTTTAAATCGTAAACTACTTAGAAGCAGTCTCTAGAATGTTTAGAATAAGTTGCCTGAAGGGATTACAGGTGAGGGAAAGGGGAATTGATATATTAACGCTTTCAGGATTTACATGTAGTTAAGATTATGATATAAAGTGTATAATTTATATTCATTCATGTAATAGATTTGTATCCTGGTGGGTATTTTCTTATTATACCTAATAAGCAAGGTATTTTTCCTTGCTTATTAGTTTCTGGGTTCTGATAGTTTTTGTGCCTGCCACAAGTGAGTGGAGCCTCAGCAAACTACATGAGACTGAATATTCAGATCAAAAAGGGTTGCCTACCCCAGTCTAGTGTGTAAAAACAGGTGTATTTCAGGTAGCTCGTACTTCTTTTGTGCTATTTCTTGCTTACTTTATTTTAGAAAAGAGTCCAAGAATATAGGCTAATACGAAGGAGTGTCTAGGAAAACATGCTACAGGACATTTCATTCAACAGAACCCATTCATGTTGTTTGTGGTTTTCTCACAAAGAGGTGTGGCTTGGTGAACTGCACAGAGAAATCAAATACAGGCAAAGTTCAGGATTAGTGTGTAATCTTAATTTATCTGGCTGATTTTTGTTTTGCTTTGTGGTTTTATTTTATTTTATTTTATTATTTATTATTTATTATACCACCAAGTCATGTAATTGAGGATAAAAGAAATTGCAAAATAGTCAAGGAGATTGTTTTTTAAAAAACACTATTTCAAAATTAATCCTAGCAGACAAGAAAAGGCAATCATAAATCAACAGAACTCTAGCCCTTACTAATACCAATTTGGTATTAAACAATACAGAAACTTTTGAATATTTAAGAGTTCTTCATCAGACAAGCTTTCTGGAAGGAAAAATCTTACTTTAGCTGTCTTTTTCTCCTTCCTTCACCTTTGGTGAACCATGATGAGGTTTCAGAAATGTGAAACAATTATTTTGGAAATTAATAAAGATGAGAGCATACATGTTTTCCAGACAGGATGCTTCAAGGTGGCCTTTGACCTATGTTTTGACAACAGTGACCAAAGTTTTAAGATTCTCTTCAGGATTTAGTGATGGCTGATTAATAGAGTACTTTATCACAGCGATGCCATGGACCCACAAATAAATAATACTTTTTTCTCAGTTGACTTTGACTAAAAGAAAAACTATAATTCCTGTGAAAGCCATTTGGTGTTTATGAATTACAGATTCTAGTCTGCCTCAGTGCTTTTTCATAAATGAACTAAAAATGGTTCACTGATACAGTTGGTTTATTCTTAGTTATATAATTGTATGAACATACAATATTGTAGTGGTGTAATAGGTAAGTGATCTACAACAAGAGTTATGGGAAGTAGCAAATGGGGACATGATTTCATTATTTTCAATTCCAATTCATTTGTGACTGTGGTCTGTGGTACAAGCAAAGCGTGATAGCTAGAAAATAAATAAAAGGGCCAAAGTAATTATAAATGGATTAAATAAGCCAATATCCTGTCTCTGTTATAAATCAATGCCTTTTTAATGCTGGTAATCTAGAATAATAATAATAATAATAATAATAATAATAATAATAATAACAACAACAACAACAACAATAATAATAATAATAACTTTATTGTCATTGTACGTATATACACAGTATACCCATACAACGAAATTCACTTAGCACCCAAAGACCAGGTCCAACACACATAACAATCCCCAAACACCCCCACACCCACACCCACCCACCACAAATTCCCCACCCCTAAACCACCCAAACATCCACACATCAGACCAAGTAATGCTGTCCAACAGCTCACTGATGGTGGCTCTTTAGTTCATTGTTGAGCTCTGGGATAAAAACTATTCAGAAAACGTGGGGTCTGAGTTTTAATTGTTCTGTATCTTCTGCCAGAAGGCAACAGTCCAAAAAGATTGTAAGCAGGATGGGAAGAGTCTCTGAGAATGTTATGCAACTTCCTCAAACAGCGAGATTTGAAGATGTCGTCCAGGGCTGGTAGCTGGAGCCAATTTATTTATAATCTCAACGATTCAGTGCTTGTAATACTAAAAAAATGTACACATAAATGATAAGGTCTTTGTTCTCAGTGGCATAACAAATCTGCCCTCTGTTTTATAGACATGACAGAAGAAGGACTGGGTGACGTCAGTGGAGGAGACAGTACTGAGGCCTACAGTGACAAAGATACAGACCAAAGGAGTTCCCCAGAGGTGACCAAGACCAAGAGCAGCTTCACTCCTGAGAGCCCTGAAATAGTTTCCGTTGATGAGGGTGGTTACGCAGTCCAGAAAAACAGTGGGAGCATTGACAGCAGACCAGAGAGCCCTAAGTATCAACCGGAACAGAACCATTTCTTGATTGAAGGTCCATCAGGGACAGTTTCTCTGCCGTTTGGCTTAAAAGCCAACCGGCCACCCCTTGAAGTGTTAAAGAAAATATTCCCTAACCAAAAGCCAGCTGTGCTTGAATTAATCTTGAAAGGCTGTGGGGGTGACCTGGTGAGTGCTGTTGAGGTCCTCCTGTCAAGCAGATCCTCCCTAGCGGGAGGAGACAGAACTTCTGCAGAATCAGAAGGCCTGGTTTTGCCTTCAAACGGGCACCTCTTTGAACACACTCTGAGCTCCTATCCTATTTCCTCTTCAAAATGGTCAGTAGGGTCTGCTTTTCGAGTCCCAGACACACTGAGGTTTTCTGCAGATACTAGTAATGTTGTACCAAATCCATTGGCTGTTCCGTTACAGCATCCTTTCCCACAACCTCCTCGGTATCCACTGATGTTGAGGAATACTTTGGCAAGAAACCAATCAAGTCCATTTCTACCCAATGATGTTACTTTGTGGAACACCATGACACTTCAGCAGCAGTATCAGCTGAGGTCTCAGTATGTCAGCCCCTTCTCTGCTAATTCTGCCACGGTCTTCCGAAGTTCTCCTGTCCTTCCCACACGCCCATCAGAGGATCCCAGAATCTCACTTCAAGAGGACGGATGCCCAATTGTAGCAAAGCAGCCCATTTATACAGAAGATGACTATGATGAAAGATCTGATTCCTCAGATTCTAGAATATTAAACACATCTTCCTAATATGTTTATTTGCCATGACATTTTTCAATGTAACAGAAATGCTGGACTTCAGACAAAAGAAACAGTGGGTCATATATCTACAGGAAAAAAGTGACTCTGCTTGTTACTATTGTAAGCAATAAAGACATAATTTATTTTATTTCTTGCACTTCACTGAAAAATGCCAAATAGTTACTATTACATGGCTTTAGTGCTGAATGTTACTACTGGAAAAAAAATTTAAACACACATGTAAGAAACTGTGGGGTATTGTAAAACATTTAAAGAAGAGCAAATATGTCTTATCTTTTACACCACTGGGAATGTTGATATTGTCTTGAATGCAGTGTTCAACAAAAGGACTCCTCAGGATAAATAAGCAACTAAAAAGCAAATAATTAAATAGCAAGAGGACTAAGCAGTGACCTTGCTGACTTTATGGCCATCGCTATCTTGGTGTTATACCCATGAGTCATAAAAAGACTAAGAATGAACTGCCCACATGTGATTCTAGCTGAGATACTTTTTGGAGGCACCATAAATCCTATGCTTTTCACATGGCTTGATGAAACAATGTTATAGCATCAATGTAAAGTAAATACAGCTGTAAGTTGCATGAAACTGTCTTGTGAAAAAAATGAACACATTAATTAAAATTGTCAGATTAATGTAGCATGCTAAGGACTCTGGGGAAAAATAAACTCTATGCTGATCTTGATTTTTACCTGTCATCTATATCTGGAGAAAGTCAGCTTGGCTTTATAGATATGTTGTCCTGAATGGAATTTTAGGTTCTCTTGCCCTGAACATGAGGTTGTAAATATAACTGATGGAGGTAAGTAACGTTTGAGACATATAATCTAATATAAGCAGAGGAAGTATATTTACATTAAAACAAGAAATACATTTATACAAATGCAGTCACATATGTTGGTGATAGTTATTGTTTTCGGGCTTTCCAAAAACTTTTTACCTTTTTCATTTCTCTAAATTCATTGGATTTTCTTGGAAAAATTTGTCTGAAACTATCCCAATTCCTATTTGGAGTCTCCTATGAATATGTAAAAAGAATATGGCCAAATGGTAAGTTTGGGAGGAAGTAAACTCAGGTAGTTGCTGCAGTGTGATGAAACAATGCATACATTTATAACATGCCTTTTATCTTCTTTTATTTTTCAGCTAAGGGACACCCTACCTCACATCTAGCTGTTGAGAAGCAGATAGCTTTATAGAGAAGAAAGGATTCGGGAAAAAAGAAACATTGAAATTATGAATACAACTTTTTTCAGGAGGTATAAAGGCTAGTGATGCGCAAAAGAAAATTAATTTTAGTAATTTTAATTACTAAATTATTTAAGCCCACCTACTGCTAAAAAGCCTGCAGTGTTTTCTCTTCCATTATGGTGAGTACCTAAACTACACAGGGTCAAAAGAGAAAGAGGATTAAGCTGAGAAAGGCAGGTAGTGAAAAACCTCCTAAAAATATGAGAATCCTGGGACTTGTAGTTTCAACAACCCAGAAATCACCAGATTTGGGAAGGATAGCTTATTACATTAAAAGTTTATAATATCCCTACATGATTATGATTTGGAACTGTTGTCCTGAAATCAATCAATATTTCTGTGATGGGCACTGTAATCTCTGGACTACACTTTCCAGATAAAAATAAGTGCAATTCCTGTTGATGCTATCTGCCGTATTATTGTTGTGATTCAGATTATAAAGTATAACCTCTTCTAACAAAGTTGAAACAGTATAATTTATTTTCCATGGTTTTAACCTTACAAATGGAATTGGAGTATAAATAAATGACGGTGTACCATAAGCCATAGTTAATGTCTGCACGGAAATTGCTGAAAATTTGGTCTGTTTCTTGCTTCAGTAACAGAGCGTGGTTAGAATCATTAACGTATTCCATTTCATAATAATTCAACATACAGTGAGAAAGAATGAATACTCACTGCTTTAAGTGCTCAAATTGAGTAGAAAGATAAGCTATAAAAAGCAAATATATCACATTTTGCTTCACAGTCTCTGACAGCAAGAAATTGCTAGAGTGAAACACCTGTGTCATCAATGATCATCTATGGATTCTGAAAAAATTGGTTGCATTTCACCTTCGTGGGAGCCAAAATAAAATTATTGACAAAGCAATTTAATAGCAGAAACTAAAATAAAGATCAAAGGGGAAAAAGGCTAAACTTAATAAAAACATATTGTGTTTTTAAAATACAGTAGAGAAGAAGAACCATAAGGATTTTCTATTTTGTATTTTTGAAACTCTTTTTTAAGTCAGTTAAAACTACAATCCACAACTTTCTGCTGCTGGTGGAAATGATACAAAGACTGCACCTGTGTGATCCATGGAAGCAAGGTAATTCTTGATAGAAAAACAATACAGGGTCCCAAATTGAATGTTCCCAGGTTGAATGGGTCTCTCCCATCTCTGAAATGCAAGTGGACCAAATCCTATTCTTTAGCAGTTGATTCTTCTCTCCCAGTTCCCGGCTTCACAGGACCTATACAGATAGTCCTGACTTTTTATCCTAAGACAGGGGTCGGCAACCTTAAACACTCAGAGCCATTTGTGCCTGTTTCTCACAGAAAACACCGGAAGCCACAAAACCCTTTTGACATCTAAAATGAAGATAACACTGCATATATCATTTTTAACCTTTATGCTATGTATAAAAAAATGATAGTGTGTTGCATTTATGAAATCAATGAACTGCTACAAAGAAAACAATTTTTTATTTCTGCATGCAACAAAAACATTTTGAACTCCGAAAAAAAAGATGCTGGGTTGAAGGTTACTCTCAAATAAAATAATTGTCTATTTCAGTCCTCCTCATATTTATGAAATAAAAAGCCGAACTTAAATTACCCACCTGCAGCAAACCAAAAATGCCATCTGTTTCTGTGTGCCATCATCCTTTTATCGTGTGTACTGACGGGTTAATGTGATTTTTACTCCTGAACCTCAGCGCATAGCGTCTGCACATCAGGGGCTGTAAGACGTCACCTTTTCTTGGATTTATCCATGGTTGGCCGACCGGGGGTTGAAAAGCTCAATAAATTACATGCCGGCAGGTGTCACACATTGGTGGTTATGACACATATTTTGAGCGACAGGGAGCCGCAGCGGAGGGATGAAAGAGCCACATGTGGCTCCAGAGCCACGGGTTGCCGACCCCTGCCCTAAGGGGAAGAAACAAAAAGTTGTTGCTATTTTTCCCTGGCTTGCAGACATTTTACTATGTAAGAGAGCCAGTGTGGCCCAATGATTAAGGCACCAGGCTAGAAAACAGGAGACAGTGAATTCAAGTCTCACTTCAGCCATGGAAGCCAGCTGGGGGACTGGGCCAATCACTCCTTCTCAGTCCTGCCCATTTCACAGGGCTGTGGTTGTGGGGAAAATAGGAGGAGGAGGGTTTGTTGGATATGCTTGCCACCTAGACATTGATATATATAATAAAGGTGGAATAACAAACAAACTAATAATATGAGAAGATCTAAGTTTCTAAGTCTCCAACTGTAAAGGATACGGTAGCAGATGAGGAGAAACATCTCTGTCCATCTCAGGAGACTTTTAGCCTGCCACAATAAATCAGGCCTCCAACCAGACAGATATATAGAACTGCAGTCTTCAGAATTCCCAAACACTATAGCCGAAACTAGAAGCCAGGCCCTATCACACCTGGCTGGACAAGCTGAATTAGATGTAATGGGAATTCCATAAGGTGAAGTCCACAGTCTTAAAGTTGCAAAATTTGGACACCCTTGCTGTAGAATATCTGATGAGCTAACAGGTTTGATTCACATTTGCTTCAGTATTCTAAAATATGAGCTTGATTCTTATATCCTATTATATCATTTCAATGATTCCTATTTTATGTGCTTTGGCAGACATAAGAGAAAAAAAAAGATTGATGCTAGATTAATATATTAATTTTTAAATTGAAGCAATCAATTGGGGTTTGAAAAATGAGATCAATTCTTCAATTTTAATGGGATGCTGGGGATAGCCATTAGAGAGAAAATTGTTTGCGAATGCATTGATATGCCAAATTCCAATTCTAATGGATGCATAATTCTAAACATCATATGCCCTTTCCTTATAATGAATTCATTGATGGGAAAATTTTAATACTATCTCAAGATTCTTGGTCAATAGAGAAAACAACTTATAAGTTATTTGTTAATATCTTTTTTGAACAGATTTAATATATTGTGGTTTAGCAAATACATTAATACCTGTTTGAACGATTGTGAACTCTGCCAATGTAACTGCCATCATGTATTACAAGCTACCACTGATGCCACCAACAATGGATCTGCCTGTTACCTGTTTTCATAATAGATACAATGGTTACAAGTTCTGTTCACAAACGTTATTATTACTTGGCCATGAAGATTTTATATTTGATTTTGACTGGTAAATGCTTTGTTTTTCTTACATCTTAATAGTAAGATGCTTAATCCAAGATAATTATAACTGATATTACAATAAACAGTATTCCCAACCTGATGTAATGGTATCATTCAAATACTTTAGGTAAAGAATTCTGTAAGTTGTAGTTCCCCAAAATCCAAATGGACAAAAGCAGGATGGAGAAGGTTGGCATTAATTGTTGGCAGTCATAAAGCATTTAGGCAACTTCTGAAGATATAGTATGTATTGCTAGCACTTGGACTGGAAACAAATTGTGTCAATAGCCAAGACATGTCAAAGCAGACTTGACCTTCTGCCATGCCTGGTACACTCAAGAATCAAAGGATTATTCAGATCTTCAAGGAAGTCCTTAATACTAGAGTATTAAAGAGTCTAAAACAAGTCAAGTGATTCTCTCTGGCTTTCCAGTTTCTAGAAGCCTTGTAGTAAGGCAATTCTTAATATTTACTTCTGCTAGCTATCCTTCTTCCTTTGCTTTATTCTCCAGATTAACTGGTGGTAGCCTTTGAAATTGCTAGGTATTCATATCTGCAATCCTACAAGTCAGCATTTCAGTATGCTGATTTATATGCATTATTCTCACAATTATTTTGTATTCTTCTATTTCTAATCTTGAAAAGAAAATGCCTTCTCTCTTCGATGATACTGGTAGCAGGAGTAAACTGTTTTGATCACTGATCAAATTATGATATTCATACATGCGTAATTCATCAATTAGAATGGCTTCCTTAATTTTCAATTTTTGTTAATTTTTTTCAATAAGAAGCACTACATTCTTAACTCCATTCATCCCATTCATTACATTATTGAAATTCTTTGGTAAGCATTATAAGACATTAGTAGGCTGATTAAATGATGACATTTTTTTTCTATATTTGGGAACAGTTAAGTGGCTTAAAGCACCAGCTAAGACCTTGCATAATGTACTGAGTCATGATCTCATCATTCAACTTTAAGCATTGGAGCCTTAACCACTTGGCAATTGTACAACTGCACAGGAATGAAAAGAAAATGCAGAAAATCACACTCTTCATTTCACTGAACCATTCATTTAGTGAGCGTTTGAAGTTACAGAGGCACTGAAAAAAGTGACTTTTGACCATTTTTCACATGACTGTTGCAGCATCCCCATGGTCATGTGATCAAAATACAGGGGCTTGTCAAACACCATGTATTTATGACAGTTACACTCTTCTAGGGTGAAGTTATCACCATTTGTAACCTTCTTGCCCAGTTTCTGACAAGCAAGGTCAATGGGGGAAGCTCGATTTACTTAACAATCGCGTGATTCATTTAACAGCTGCGGTGGTTTGCTTTACTGTGGCAAAAAAAAAAAAAAAAAAAAAAATGGGGCAAAACTCACTTTGCCTTGGACTCAGTTGTGGTCATAAATTGAGGACTATCTGTATTTAAAAAAAAAAATCTAGAAAGCAATTGGATTAGAATTCTAACCAGATACCATCTATTTCTATCTTTTAAATGTTAGTTTGTGGTGTATGGTTAGTAGTTCACACTATGACCCATAAAATTACATACATCCTACTACTACATTCTATCCCTGAAAGCTGCAGACGAACATTTATTGAGTTTTCATTGTCCTGAGTTCAGGTAAAATCCAGAGATCCTAAATTAGTCCAAGCAAGCTTCTGTTTTTTGCTTTCTATGCATTAGCACTCTGATCCAAAGCACTGAAAATGACTTCATTTCTCTTTTTTAAAAATCACCCTGGTCTGTGTTGTCTAAGAAAATTCTTCTGTGACTTCCCATCCCAAAGTCCTTCAAGATGCAGATGGAGAATGACTACAAAGAGAGAGAATGCATTCCAAACTCACCTCAACTGAGTTTTCCCTAATTGTAGTCCCTCTAGATAGCTAGGATGCAACTTCTAAATTTCCAAGCACTGTTTCATTAACATAAAGCATTTGCAAACTGGAATAGAGTGGAATGGAATGGAATAAGAAAGAATAGAATGGAGTGGAGTGGAGTGGAGTGGAGTGGAGTGGAGTGGAGTGGAGTGGAGTGGAGTAGAGTAGAGTAGAGTAGAGTAGAGTAGAGTAGAGTAGAATGCAATGCAATGCAATGCAATGCAATGCAATGCAATGCAATGCAATGCAATGCAATGCAATGCAATGCAATGCAATGCAATGCAATGCAATAGGATTTATTGGCCAAGTGATAGGACACACAAAGAACTTGTCTCTGGTGCATAAGCTCTCAGTATACATACAAGCAACAAAGTGATAAATCATAAAGCATAAGATACAATCATAAATCATAAGATACAGCCAACAAAGTGATAGTCATAAGATACCAATAGGAGTAGGTAATAGGAAAGGTGAGAAGGATAATAGTAATACAGGTCTACTACATGGGTAAATATCCTTTGGCATAAGACAGTGCTGTGGGAATTAGGTGTTTAGCAGAGTGATGGTATGGGGGAAAATCCTGTCTTTGTGTCTAGTTGTTTTGGCATGCAATGTCCTATAGCAGCGTCTTGAGAGGAGTGGTTGAAACAATTTATATCCAGGATGTGAGTGGTCTGTAGATACTTTCTCAGCCATTTTTCTGAACTGTGAAGTATACAGGTCCTCAACGGAAGGCAGGCTGATTGTAATTGTTTTTTCTGTAGTCCTAACTATCGACTGAAGTTTGCACCTGTCCTGTTCGGTTGCTGTACCAAACCAGACAGTTACAGAAATACAAATGACAGACTCAATAATTACTCTGTAGAACTGTATCAGTAGCTCCTTAGGCAGTAGTTTGCTTCAGAGGTTATTCTCCCTAGATTCATTTTAGCTTCATCCCGGATTAGTTCTGCTTAATATTTTATATTTCTTTTCAAGGTTCCCAGTCTCCCAACTTTCTGCTATTAATCATGATGTAGCAAATTCCAATATACTCAAAGTTGGAATAGGCTGAGTTGGAGACTTAAACATCCAGGCTGTTGCTACCAAGAGGATCCCATCCACTATCCAAATGGATAGGAAAATTGTTCTAATTATGAAGACCTGGTATATTTATCTTTTAACTCAAGTTCTATTTCATGATTGTTTAAGATTTTAACAGAAAAACCCATTGTACTTTATTATTCTTGAATATCACAGGCATTCTCACTAAGCCAGAAGTTTTGTTGGTCTTCCTGACCTTAAACCCAAATAAGCCTGTACTGACTGATAGCCTCTACCTTATCACCTTGGGCTCCTTTGCAGCTAAATCCTCACATAACCTGCTTGGCCTGGTTTCCCCCACCCCATCCAGTCCTGCCTAGAATTCAGAAGAATGCATATTGCTGTTCTTTGTGTGCCTTTATATAAAGGAGGTTTTGATTAGCAGAAAAATTCTCTGATAAGATTAGATTCTCCCAATCTCTGTAACTTGGAGCAGAATTAATGGCCAACTGTATCACACTGGGCAGTTCCTCTCTCAAAGTATATTGCACATAAATGATACTGCAAGCAAGGTGTGTGTGCGTGTGTGTGGGGGTTTATATTCAAATAATCGCTATATTGTTATATTAGCTTTCCTTCTGGGTTTTTGAGGTTCCTTTTCAGGTCTCTGAATACTGCATCTTTTCTCTCTTTCCTCCACTTGGATGATGTATTAGTCCTCTGGAAAATCAAGAAAAAAAATATTAAATAATTTCATGTTCAAGATACCTGGAGAAATTCAGAGTTTCTTAAGCTAGAAAAATTCAAAGAGTTTTAGAACAGCCATCAATTTAGTGCCTTGCAGCCAATAGGAATTCAGCTTGAGCTTGAAGACAAGCACATCTAATAAGGGAGACAAAGAGCAAATTTTGAGCTGCTTAGCTGGTCCCCCTCTTATTTAC
Organism: Pantherophis guttatus; assembly: GCF_059756535.1. Taxonomy (NCBI): domain Eukaryota; kingdom Metazoa; phylum Chordata; class Lepidosauria; order Squamata; family Colubridae; genus Pantherophis; species Pantherophis guttatus. The sequence continues at coordinate 70,611,253 of NC_142064.1, forward strand.
AAAATTCCATTTCACTTTTTCCATTTCCTGATTCTTTTCTCCTCCAATTATCAATCAGTATCCCTGGACCTCTAAGCACAGTCACACTTCAAAAGGCTGTATTTAGTGTTTTTTCTAAATATATTTTGCTTTGTTTTTGTTTATATTTATCATGCTATAGATATCCATGCCATCCAAACCTCATGTCATGGTCTTCTATCTGTAAAAGTCTCTCATTTCTCAGCAACATTCATTCCTTCATCCAGACCAAAAAACAAGCAGTGAAATACCATTTCAAATCCAGTAAACTAAATCCTCCTGTTTCCTTTGACTGGGTCAGTTACTGAGTTACATTTAAATCCTGTAAGTTGGTTGATGGAGTCACTGAACATCGTTTTGCTTTCCCCCATAATATGCTAATTCCTCCCAATGACACACTTTAATTGTGGTGCAGGAACAGGAGCAACATGTGCCAGGGCTTGCCAAGACTGTTTATAATGCTGAAACTAAATCCTACAGTCTAATAAATCAGAGATGAAGACAACTACAGAGTTAATTTTACTCTTTGAATTAGTGTGGCATCTAAGACAGCAGGTACACACACACACACACACACACACACACACACACACACACACACATTTTCGTCAGTGTGACTGCTTGAGAGCTCCTGGATTGGAGCTGAAAGGCGAAAGGGATGCAGTATGCTCCCTCCCACATGTTGGGGTAGACCAGGTGCCTCGATAGAAAAACACTTTATCTATCTATCTATCTATCTATCTATCTATCTATCTATCTATCTATCTATCTATCTTATATCTTTAGCTAGGTTCTTCCTACGTAAACCAAGATTTTTATGCAGCCCTAGTTCAGTGAAATCCCAATCCACTAGTTTCTAGGCTTTTTTTTTTCTTCTGGCAGCCAGCAAGCACCCTGCTGCCCGTTGGGAGACTAAGTAGGGCTGCATAAAAATCTTGGTTTACGTAGGAAGAACCTGGCTAAAGAGAAATACACATAATGGCCTACGAAAAGAAAAGAAAAGAAAAGAAAAAAAGAAAAGAAAAGATATCTATATCTCTATCTATCTATCTATCTATCTATCTATCTATCTATCTATCTATGAATACTGTTCACAGATAAATATCACAGATGCATGTTAAATGCATCTAAAATTAATTCCAGCTTTTGGAATAGGTATGGACAAGAGTGATGAGTTGGAAAGACTTTAGCAACAAACTAGGAAGATGCATAAGCAATTCCATGTTGCTTTTTCAAAGACAGGATAAACCTGAATCCCCTCTGCTTTCTATGAAAAAGAGTGTAGATCTACCCAGCAATTTTAAAATTGCAATAGTTAATATAATTTATAAACTTATTTCAATTTAAATGGGTTTCTTCACTTCTGACACCTTGTGGTAGCTCAATGTTAAGAACCGTTATTAATATAGAGAGTGAATGCCACTGAATACTACAGGAAGGGTTACACAGTGGAAAGCAGATGTGCATGCCGATGATTCAAAAGTGAAAACAAATCCTAAAAATTTGGGATGTGAGTCCCAGAATCCTTCCTTCAAAAAGTTGCTGCTGAGTTGTAATTTTTAACATGACAGAAAAACGAAAGTGTTGAACAAAAATAGATCATCAGAAAAATCAACCCAGACTTCTTACTCAAGGCACAAATTATATCATCATACTGGAGACACATGATGTGATGACCTGGCTCTTTAGAGAAGACTCTACTATTAGGAAAGGTGGAAAGAAAAAGAAGAGGACAACCAGCAGCCAGATCAATGAATTCAATTATTGAGATGGGTGCACCATTGGAAGATCTGACAGGTCTTCCTATCTTAGAGACAGATTATCATGAAGAAAGTCTGCCTATTTATGTAGTTGCTAAGAGTCAACACCAACTTGACATATCATCACCATCATCAATCATTTATCACTACTTCCTGCTATATATCATGTGTGTGTGTGTTATCCTGAGTTGTATGTCAATACATTGTTTATAATTCTTGCTGGTTGATGCAGATAATAACAACTCTAAACTATACAGAGTTAGTTGCAAGTTACTGGAAATGGAGTTTATGTCCAATATCTTATATCGTTTACAATAAGATAGAAAGTAAAATATAGCAGTTGGATTTATTAGATACTCTTATCTCAATAATAATAATAATAATAATAATTCATTTTTCCCAAATCTTTCTCTTTGAATAAAGTTCATTTCCCATACAATTTGTACTGATTTTCTCAGAAGTATGTCCCTTTAAATTCAGAATAGAATAGAATAGAATAGAATAGAATAGAATAGAATAGAATAGAATAGAATAGAATAGAATAGAATAGAATTTTTTATTGGTCAAGTGTGATTGGACACATAAGGAATTTGCCTTGGTGCATATGCTCTCAGTGTACATAAAAGAAAAGATACGTTCATCAAGAATCATAAGGTACAATACTTAATGATAGTCATAGGGTACAAATAAGCAATCAGGAAACAATATCAATATAAATTGTAAGGATATAAGCAACAAAGTTACAGTCATACAGTCATAAGTGGAAGGAGATGGGTGGTGGGAACGATGAGAAGATTAATAGTAGTGCAGACTTAGTAAATAGTTTGACAGTGTTGAGGGAATTATTTGTTTAGCAGAGTGATGGTGTTTGGGAAAAAACTGTTCTTGTGTCTAGTTGTTCTGTTGTGCAGTGCTTTATAGTATTGTTTTGAGGGTAGGAGTTGAAACAGTTTATGTCCAGGATGTGAGGGGTCTGTAAATATTTTCACAGCCCTCTTTTTGACTTGTGCAGTATATAGGTCCTCAATGGAAGGCATGTTGGTAGCAATTGTTTTTTCTGCAGTTCTAATTATCCTCTGAAGTCTGTGTCTGTCTTGTTGGGTTGCAGAACCGAACCAGACAGTTATAGAGGTGCAGATGACAGACTCAATAATTCCTCTGTGGAACTGGATCAGTAGCTCTTTGGGCAGTTTGAGCTTTCAAAATAAACGATTCCTAGATAAAGTTGAATTGAGACATCAGGTTCCTTTCCTCCTTTTTTGCTTTTATTGTTTGATGATATCTCTTTGGAATACAGTAATCACAAATGTCAGTTGGCAAAATTTCAGACTCCATCTAGTGGAAGAAAGGTAGAGAAGGCCACAAAGATCTCTCTCAACTGTGCAGTATCCTTGAGCAGATACTTGGGGTTCTCAGATGTTAGTGCTTCAGTAGATCTGTGGATTTTAAATGATTTATTTGGAAAACATCCCTGAAAATCCTTTGCTTTTGGCTTGTTCTTGTCCATTGATTTTTCCTAATCTTTGTTGGATTTCAAGATTAGTTTAACTTTAAATAAAGCAGAATATGCCTTTTTTTTTTCTTCAAACACTATTTTCATTTACATATGCTTTGGCTATTAATGCCTGGTTTTATTGAGCTCTTTAATGATTATTGACCCATTACCCCCAATCTCCACTAGGATAAACAATTGAGAGCATTTTATATCTTCTATTACATAAAATAGAGAATAAATGAACTTTGGCAATATTTGTTCTTTCCAGCCATTTAAAAAAGAAGACTTCATTTCCAAATGGTTTTTAAAAATTACAAGGTATAAATTAAGCTTTTAAGGGTCTAGAATTTTCATTTTTTTTTTGTAGCTGCAGAGCAAATCATTGTATTTTTAACCATAGCAAAAAAAGAGAGAGAGAGATACATATACTATTCCATAATCCTCTTCAGCTAACAGCAAATAAATGCATATACTATATTACTTTTCAGTAAAAAAAAAACACCAAAACCCATAAATTTGAGATATAGATCTCTGTGGATCTCAGCTATCAAAATGATTAAATTTTTAAAAAGTGAAAAAATAAAATGAAATCACTTTGTAAAATATCTCCATCCCATTTCAATATTTTCAAGAAGAAAATCCAGATTAGAAAAATATTAGCGTTACAAGCAATTGGAGAAAATCTTTCAAATCTTAGATAGTGCTGCAAGCTGCAGGTTAGATTCATACACTGCACTAGGCTCTATTTGCTTAATGATGATTAAATAAAGTACATTTGCCTGGGTTTGTAAACTATGGATTAGAACACAATGGTGAAGTTTACACAATGCACCGTGCCAGATCAAATTAATCATAATTTAAAGTTTGAACCAGGGCATAGTACAATTGCTTTTGTTTCATTTCAACTTGTTGGTTTTAGTTAAATTATTTTACACTTTGACATTTTTTTTATTGATGGTAAAATCCTTTGAATGCAGCAAAGAAGAAAAATGATCCAGAAATTAAAAATGAGGTTTTTAAACATATTATTTTAAGGGTGCATTTTAGATCAGGACTAGATATTTGAAAATTATTTTTCTTAAATAGAATCTTTCTTTATGTTAATATCATACTGTCAGAGCAGACATTTCCTGTTAGCATTATGTTTAATTGATAGATTTTTCCTATTCTTCATGCAAAGAAATAGTTTTAGGCAGTGTTTTGGAATGACATTTTTGTTTACACAAGCAAATGCCAAACCTAGAATGTTAGCTTTTTCCATAGTGCTACAATCTTGATTGTTTATATTATTTAACAAGTTAAAATAGGCAAATATTTAATATTCTTTTTAAAAACATCTGCAAAATCCAGAAAAATAAATTCTAGTGTTAGGCATACATTTACCCAGAAGGTGTATTAATAATTGCAACTTGTGGATGAAGTGTTCAGATGTAGCAATAACAGGAGATGGCCTAGATTAGAACAACTTTATAGCAACTAAGAATAAAAAAGTGCTATCAAAATAAGTATTCTCATATTACAGCATAAAAAGATCTCTAAATCAGAGCGTATAATCTGCAACTATAGAGCTGCATTAGTCTCACCAAAGTTATCACCGAACTTAAATGGGAGAGAAATACGATGAAATAATGTTTTGATTTAATTTGCCTATTAAATTAAATACGGTTTATTTTTGTCCTAGTCCTGCCTGCTTTTTGAAGTGAAACCACCCCATATGCCGGGTCACGCTTCAGCCATGAAAACCAGCCAGGCAGTGGTGCGATCCTACTGGTTTAACAATCGGTTTGCTGCGTGCATGTGCGCACTTTGAAGAAAATTGAACTTCCGCGTTGCTGAGAGCAAGAAAAACAGCTGAGGAGCGGCAATCTACTCTGATGCCCCGATCAGCTGGAAGCAGAAATATAGGTAAGTATAACGCAAGGGCAGGCGGGTCCACTTCAAAGAAAGAGAGAACCGGTTCTCTCACGGCTGAAGGTCGGAGCAAATGGTTCTCCCGAACCAGTCCAAACCGGTAGAATCCCACCACTGCAGCCCGGCGACTTTGGGCTGATCATTCTCAGCCCAATTCACCTCACAAGAGTGTTTCTGTGAGGAAAATATGAGGAAGCAGTATTAGTATGTTCGCCACTTTGAGTATGAAAAAATAAAGGCGGGATAAAAATCCAGTAAATAAACAAATAAAGGAGAAGTAGACCCTTCAGGTGAAAAACCTGCACTCCTTACTTGAATGCTCCTGAGTCCCAGGGGACACGTACAGCAATTAGGACTCCACTTTTGGCCACACTTACCATAAATTGGCAGTATACAAAAGAATCCATGATTTTGAAATGGGCCACTCAAACTTTGCAGCGAGGCCCTTAAATAAGCTAAAAGTAGTTAAAAACTAAAACAAATGTAGCCACCCACCAACTCAGACTTGTCTGCCTTGTGGTCCTCCCCTTTTTATCCCACTGCTCCCCTTTTCAGTGTGGCCCTGCCTGCTAATCACTGCTCAGACTGCGGGACTGCAATTACTCCAGCAATTACTCCATTCGATCTGCTCTTCACATGTAGCAGGGGGAAGTCAGTGAAATGCAAGACATAAGAACAGATCACTTCTAAGGCAGAGGGGAAGCGAGATATACAGGTAGTCCTCTACTTACAAACGCTTGTTTTAGCAACTCTTTGAAATTACAATGGCACTAAAAAAAGTGGCTTATGACCAGTCCTTGCACTTATGGCTGTTGTGGCATCCCCATGGTCATGTGATCAAAATCTGAGTGCTTGGCAACTGTATCACATGACCCAGGTGTCCCAGGGTCATGTGATTGCTATTTGCAATCTTCCCAACCAGCTTCCGACAAGCTTCAGCTTCAACGGGAGAAGTTAGATTAGCTTAACGGCTGTGCAATTCACTTTATTCCAATGTGATTTGCTTAACAATGGTGGCATAGATGGTTGTAAAATCGGGTGTGACTCACTTCGCAACCGCCTTGCTTAGCAATGAAAAATTTGGTCCCAAGTTTGGTTGTAAATCGAGGATTATCTGAACTGCCTTTTTAAGAAACATTCCTCTAAGTTCGTATTAAATAGAAAATCACCCCTCCCTCCCAATAAGAGTTCTTTGACTGGCCTTTAATGGCAACGCTGCTTTTTTCCTTGCAAGGTGATTTTTAGCAAGGGTGGTGGGTGAGAGCTTCGTTTGCCAGCTGATCCTGGCAATTCAGAATGAGGTGCAAATGTAGAGTAACTCTTAAAGGTAGCAGAAAAGCGAACACTTGATGTCACTGTTGCTCTATTACAATATGAAGGAAACATTTATCGGACACTGGGGGGAAATGTTGCCAGGAACACAGACGTGAACTTTCTTCTGCCTTGCTTCGTCTCAAATCCTTTTCAGCAGATGCTCCGTCGTAGCTTGAAGAATCACACCGGGTTGCCATTTGTCATCCTTGCACTCCAATCCATCATCTCTGTAGCGATAACAAATATGTCCTCCCTGAAATCCTCATCGGATCACATCTGGTTTTGCCTCTGGGTTATTTATGGCAGCTCAGATGTTGATGTGGTGCTCTAGCTGAGGGAGGTAGAAGTGCCACCTGGCAGGTAATATACAGCAGGTTTTGTCAGTGGATGTCCCCTTTCAAAGCCATTTCTCTTGAAGGATCTCAGGTAGCCTGTCTCTTTGAATGATGGCTGAGGGATCTGGCTTCAGTTCAATATTGTGATGCATTGTGGGTCCAGAGGTAATAGTGCTAGTCCTCCATAGGTTTTGGAGAACCTAGTTGACCCAGATGGACCAGTTATTTTGAGTGGCTGGTGAGAGGACTACATCTGTCAGAGATTAATTAGAGATTAGTTGTAGCTCTGTGTGAACAAACGGAACAGACCCATGCTGGTTGGGGAATTCTGGGAGTTGAAGTCCACAAATCTTAAAGTTGCCAAAGTTGGGAAGCTCTAATCTTTGAGCTGGAAAACAGGCATATTGACCTAAAATTCACTGCCCCCATTGGCTAAAACTACTGTACCCTGCCACAAGTATGATGGTAGTTAACAGTGTCCCTTTTAAGTATATAGGTATGTTAAGAGGAAGAGTTGGTGATTTTTTTTGGCTTTGTTTCCCTTCCCCTTACTAAAAGCTAGCATGAAAATACTCATTAGCTACTCTTAATGTGGGTTAGGTCACTACTATAGAAGCACAATGGTTAGGCTACTAGACCCTTTGCCACCATCTTGCGGCCTCTGGATTTCGTAAACTAACTCTGATAGCCTCCCAATGATGGTTGAATACAAGGGTCTCCTTGTGGCCATCTTAAAATGCTTTCCTTCTTGTTCCTGAAATGACAGAAAATCACATGCATACATTGTCACATCTTTATTTCTAAGACATTATTTGGCCTCAGTAAGAAGGAAAGGGAATGGTAGTAAAAGCATATGAAAGAACCTATGGAAGGCGTGATGTAAGGGAGATGCAAAAAAATATACAGGTAGTCCTCGACTTACGACCACAATGGAGCCCAACATTCCTGTTATTAACTGAGATGTTTGTTAAGTGAGTTTTGCTGCATTTTATGACCTTTCTTGCCTCAGTTGTTAAGTGAACCACTGCAGTGGATAAGTTAGTAACCCAGTTGTTAAGTGAATCTGGCTTCCCCATTAACTTTGCTTGTGAGAAGGTTGCAAAGGGGGAACACATGACCTTGGGGCACAGCTATGGTCATAAGTATGAACCAGTTGCCAAGTATCTGAATTTTGATCACATGACCATGGGGATGCTGCACAGATGAGGAAAATGGACATAGGTCACCTTTTTCAGTGCCATTGTAACTTTGAACGGTCATTAAATGAACTGTTTTAAGTCGAGGACTTCCTGTAATGCCATGATTTTGTTTTCAACATTGCAAACCTGTTTAGAAAATGAGATGTAAACAAATAACAACTGGTAAAATCCAATAAAATGACAAAATAAATATGGCAATGAACTAGAGTGGTATATCGGGACTCATTGTTAATTGGTCCCGGGAGGCGTGATTAGTACAAAAAAAAAAAAAAATGACTACCAAACAAAATTTTCCCTTAAGGAATAATATAGTGAGTCATAAGGCAGCTGACACTGATAAACTCTAGTTTGTGCATTGAGTACCAAACAAACGATGAGTACTGGGACAAAATTTTTGTGTCAAAATGCGTTGAGTGCTAAATTTGATGAGTTTCAAAGCAGTTGAGTACCCAGGTACCACTCTATGTAGAAACCTGGGTAGTCCTTTGCCTTTCCCTATTATATTGTGGTGTTTTTTTAAAAAAATTAAAATTTAATCAGAGTCACCTATCAAAGTGTTGGGCAGCTACATAAATTTGTTTAATAAATAAATAGTCATTTTGCCAAGGAAACTTTCCTTAGCAGAAAGGCCACTTGATGGAGAAAACCATGTTTTACTTTTTCAGGCTTCTAAATCATTGAAGAAATGCTAGTACCCTGTTTTCCCCAAAATAAGACATCCCCTGATAATAAGCCCAATCGGGCTTTTGAGTGCAGGGCAATAGGGCCAAGCGCTTATTTCAGGGTTCAAAAAAATATAAGGCAGGGTTTTATTTTTGGGGAAACACGGTAAAGTAATCAAGCAATCTTAGAAGGGCTGCAGATACGAGAGCAGGGGAAGATAGAAACGTGTTAGCTGTGTTCTTAAAACAGCATATTTTAATGGCTTTCCTAAAAATATGAGATTTTGTAAAAAAAAAAAAACGAAAAACTTTCAAACACATCTGTTTTTATCCTTTAGCTTGGAAATCTCTGCATATCCTTTATTAGTCTTTTCCACTCAATCCTCTGTGGTAACAGCCACCTTCTCGGCAGGACACGGAGGGCGGGAGTTAGGGGCTGGGCTGGGGAATGTGAATGTTTCCTTTTTCAGTAAGTGATACATTTTCCGAATAAACACCTCTCCCAGCTGTTGGGCCAGTGTAACGAATTGAGCACTAAACTCTCAGGGCTGGTTTAAGGCTCAGAAACTCCATGGTGTGGGCCATCCATCAAAATCTCTCTGCTAATTAACGTAACAGGGACACTATAAAGGCCAGAGGAGATGGCCACTGAGTAGCCCTTGCAGGAAGGAGGAACGTACAGGGAGCATTGCCTCATGTTTACACTGGGGAGAAGGAACACACAAAAAGGAGGTGAAAATCCAGAGCATTGCTTTTGGGTAGTCTCTAGTCAAAGGCTGCCAGTGATGTTCTTTTGATTATGTCCTTGATAGACTCCTAAAGCCTGCTGTAGAATTTTTCAGTCTTGGCAACATTATGATATGTGGACTTCAGCTCCCAGAAGCCACCATTCTTTCATATTTAATTTGTTTCTCTTTTTGTGACCAGCTTACCTGATTGTATAATATTAATGTACAGGAATTAATCCTTCAGATCATCTAAACTTACACCACACTAAACCATTTAGTGCAGCAGCATAAGGTGTTTCACCTTCACACCTGTTGTACTGTCAACTTCAACAGCAGCTCCATCTAGTGCATGTAGTTAGCACATGGTTAGAAAAATAATTATTATATCATCATATAGTTAGAAAAGTCACAGTCAAGGACCTGAATATTATGATTTGGGTTGCTGAGGATCCACCAGCCAGATGCAGATATTTTCATGAACAAAAACAATATGGCACACTTACTGTTCACTTTATTGAAGCCTTAAGCACCCCACCCAAAAACTTTGCCAGGCTGATCTCATCCAGCCCACCTTTT